>NW_027645911.1:0-600000 GCF_951394435.1 Stenella coeruleoalba
GGACGGTTTAGGGTCCAGGTGAGGGTACGGCAACGCTTTAGGGGGAGCGTGCGTGTGAGGGCGCGGGTTAGTGTTAGCGTACGGCTTAGGATTAGGGGACGGGTGAGGGTCAGGCTTCGGGGAAGGGTTAGGGTTAGGGTTCGGGCTAGGGTTAGGGTTAGGGGACGGGGACGGTTTAGGGTCCAGGTGAGGGTACGGCAACGCTTTAGGGGGAGCGTGCGTGTGAGGGCGCGCGTTAGTGTTAGTGTACGGCTTAGGATTAGGGGACGGGTGAGGGTTAGGCTTCGGGGAAGGGTTAGGATTAGGGTTCGGGCTAGGGTTAGGGTTAGGGGACGGGGACGGTTTAGGGTCCAGGTGAGGGTACGGCAACGCTTTAGGGGGAGCGTGCGTGTGAGGGCACGCGTTATTGTTAGCGTACGGCTTAGGATTAGGGGACGGGTGAGGGTTAGGCTTCGGGAAAGGGTTAGGGTTATGGTTCGGGCTAGGGTTAGGGTTAGGGGACGGGGACTGTTTAGGGTCCAGGTGAGGGTACGGCAACGCTTTAGGGGGAGCGTGCGTGTGAGGGCGCGGGTTAGTGTTAGGGTACGGGTTAGGATTAGGGGACGGGTGAGGGTCAGGCTTCGGGGAAGGGTTAGGGTTAGGGTTCGGGCTAGGGTTAGGGTTAGGGGACGGGGACGGTTTAGGGTCCAGGTGAGGGTACGGCAACGCTTTAGGGGGAGCGTGCGTGTGAGGGCACGGGTTAGTGTTAGCGTACGTGTTACGATTAGGTGACGGATGAGGGTCAGGCTTCGGGGAAGGGTTAGGGTTAGGGTTCGGGCTAGGGTTAGGGTTAGGGGACAGGGACGGTTTAGGGTCCAGGTGAGGGTACAGCAACGTTTTAGGGGGACCGTGCGTGTGAGGGCGCGGGTTAGTGTTAGCGTACGGGTTAGGATTAGGGGACGGGTGAGGGTCAGGCTTCGGGGAAGGGTTAGGGTTAGGGTTCGGGCTAGGGTTAGGGTTAGGGGACGGGGACGGTTTAGGGTCCAGGTGAGGGTACGGCAACGCTTTAGGGGGAGCGTGCGTGTGAGGGCGCGGGTTAGTGTTAGCGTACGGGTTAGGATTAGGGGACGGGTGAGGGTCAGGCTTCGGGGAAGGGTTAGGGTTAGGGTTCGGTCTAGGGTTAGGGTTAGGGGACGGGGACGGTTTAGGGTCCAGGTGAGGGTACGGCAACGCTTTAGGGGGAGCGTGCGTGTGAGGGCGCGGGTTAGTGTTAGCGTACGGGTTAGGATTAGGGGACGGCTGAGGGTCACGGTTCGGGGAAGGGTTAGGGTTAGGGTTCGGGCTAGGGTTAGGGTTAGGGGACGGGGACGGTTTCGGGTCCAGGTGAGGGTACGGCAACGCTTTAGGGGGAGCGTGCGTGTGAGGGCGCGGGTTAGTGTTAGCGTACGGGTTAGGATTAGGGGACGGGTGTGGGTCAGGCTTCGGGGAAGGGTTAGGGTTAGGGTTCGGGCTAGGGTTAGGGTTAGGGGACGGGGACGGTTTAGGGTCCAGGTGAGCGTATGGCAACGCTTTAGGGGGAGCGTGCGTGTGAGGGCGCGGGTTAGTGTTAGCGTACGGGTTAGGATTAGGGGACGGGTGAGGGTCAGGCTTCGGGGAAGGGTTAGGGTTAGGGTTCGGGCTAGGGTTAGGGTTAGGGGACGGGGACGGTTTAGGGTCCAGGTGAGGGTACGGCAACGCTTTAGGGGGAGCGTGCGTGTGAGGGCGCGGGTTAGTGTTAGCGTACGGGTTAGAATTAGGGGACGGGAGAGGGTCAGGCTTCGGGGAAGGGTTAGGGTTAGGGTTCGGGCTAGGGTTAGGATTAGGGGACGGGGACGGTTTAGGGTCCAGGTGAGGATACGGCAACGCTTTAGGGGGAGCGTGCGTGTGAGGGCGCGGGTTAGTGTTAGCGTACGGCTTAGGATTAGGGGACGGGTGAGGGTCAGGCTTCGGGGAAGGGTTAGGGTTAGGGTTCGGGCTAGGGTTAGGGTTAGGGGACGGGGACGGTTTCGGGTCCAGGTGAGGGTACGGCAACGCTTTAGGGGGAGCGTGCGTGTGAGGGCACGGGTTAGTGTTAGCGTACGTGTTACGATTAGGGGACGGATGAGGGTCAGGCTTCGGGGAAGGGTTAGGGTTAGGGTTCGGGCTAGGGTTAGGGTTAGGGGAGAGGGACGGTTTAGGGTCCAGGTGAGGGTACAGCAACGTTTTAGGGGGACCGTGCGTGTGAGGGCGCGGGTTAGTGTTAGCGTACGGGTTAGGATTAGGGGACGGGTGAGGGTCAGGCTTCGGGGAAGGGTTAGGGTTAGGGTTCGGGTTAGGGTTAGGGTTAGGGGACGGGGACGGTTTAGGGTCCAGGTGAGGGTACGGCAACGCTTTAGGGGGAGCGTGCGTGTGAGGGCGCGGGTTAGTGTTAGCGTACGGGTTAGGATTAGGGGACGGGTGAGGGTCAGGCTTCGGGGAAGGGTTAGGGTTAGGGTTCAGGCTAGGGTTAGGGTTAGGGGACGGGGACGGTTTAGGGTCCAGGTGAGGGTACGGCAACGCTTTAGGGGGAGCGTGCGTGTGAGGGCGCGGGTTAGTGTTAGCGTACGGGTTAGGATTAGGGGATGGGTGAGGGTCAGGCTTCGGGGAAGGGTTAGGGTTAGGGTTCGGGCTAGGGTTAGGGTTAGGGGACGGGGACGGTTTAGGGTCCAGGTGAGGGTACAGCAGCGCTTTAGGGGGAGCGTGCGTGTGAGGGCGCGGGTTAGTGTTAGCGTACGGGTTAGGATTAGGGGACGGGTGAGGGTCAGGCTTCGGGGAAGGGTTAGGGTTAGGGTTCGGGCTAGGGTTAGGGTTAGGGGACGGGGACGGTTTAGGGTCCAGGTGAGGGTACGGCAATGCTTTAGGGGGAGCGTACGTGTGAGGGCGCGGGTTAGTGTTAGCGTACGGGTTAGGATTAGGGGACGGGTGAGGGTCAGGCTTCGGGGAAGGGTTAGGGTTAGGGTTCGGTCTAGGGTTAGGGTTAGGGGACGGGGACGGTTTAGGGTCCAGGTGAGGGTACGGCAACGCTTTAGGGGGAGCGTGCGTGTGAGGGCGCGGGTTAGTGTTAGCGTACGGGTTAGAATTAGGGGACGGGAGAGGGTCAGGCTTCGGGGAAGGGTTAGGGTTAGGGTTCGGGCTAGGGTTAGGATTAGGGGACGGGGACGGTTTAGGGTCCAGGTGAGGATACGGCAACGCTTTAGGGGGAGCGTGCGTGTGAGGGCGCGGGTTAGTGTTAGCGTACGGCTTAGGATTAGGGGACGGGTGAGGGTCAGGCTTCGGGGAAGGGTTAGGGTTAGGGTTCGGGCTAGGGTTAGGGTTAGGGGATGGGGACGGTTTAGGGTCCAGGTGAGGGTACGGCAACGCTTTAGGGGGAGCGTGCGTGTGAGGGCGCGCGTTAGTGTTAGTGTACGGCTTAGGATTAGGGGACGGGTGAGGGTTAGGCTTCGGGGAAGGGTTAGGATTAGGGTTCGGGCTAGGGTTAGGGTTAGGGGACGGGGACGGTTTAGGGTCCAGGTGAGGGTACGGCAACGCTTTAGGGGGAGCGTGCGTGTGAGGGTACGCGTTATTGTTAGTGTACGGCTTAGGATTAGGGGACGGGTGAGGGTTAGGCTTCGGGAAAGGGTTAGGGTTAGGGTTCGGGCTAGGGTTAGGGTTAGGGGATGGGGACTGTTTAGGGTCCAGGTGAGGGTACGGCAACGCTTTAGGGGGAGCGTGCGTGTGAGGGCGCGGGTTAGTGTTAGCGTACGGGTTAGGATTAGGGGACGGGTGAGGGTCAGGCTTCGGGGAAGGGTTAGGGTTAGGGTTCGGGCTAGGGTTAGGGTTAGGGGACGGGGACGGTTTAGGGTCCAGGTGAGGGTACGGCAACGCTTTAGGGGGAGCGTGCGTGTGAGGGCACGGGTTAGTGTTAGCGTACGTGTTACGATTAGGGGACGGATGAGGGTCAGGCTTCGGGGAAGGGTTAGGGTTAGGGTTCGGGCTAGGGTTAGGGTTAGGGGACAGGGACGGTTTAGGGTCCAGGTGAGGGTACAGCAACGTTTTAGGGGGACCGTGCGTGTGAGGGCGCGGGTTAGTGTTAGCGTACGGGTTAGGATTAGGGGACGGGTGAGGGTCAGGCTTCGGGGAAGGGTTAGGGTTAGGGTTCGGGCTAGGGTTAGGGTTAGGGGACGGGGACGGTTTAGGGTCCAGGTGAGGGTACGGCAACGCTTTAGGGGGAGCGTGCGTGTGAGGGCGCGGGTTAGTGTTAGCGTACGGGTTAGGATTAGGGGACGGGTGAGGGTCAGGCTTCGGGGAAGGGTTAGGGTTAGGGTTCGGTCTAGGGTTAGGGTTAGGGGACGGGGACGGTTTAGGGTCCAGGTGAGGGTACGGCAACGCTTTAGGGGGAGCGTGCGTGTGAGGGCGCGGGTTAGTGTTAGCGTACGGTTTAGGATTATGGGACGGCTGAGGGTCACGGTTCGGGGAAGGGTTAGGGTTAGGGTTCGGGCTAGGGTTAGGGTTAGGGGACGGGGACGGTTTCGGGTCCAGGTGAGGGTACGGCAACGCTTTAGGGGGAGCGTGCGTGTGAGGGCGCGGGTTAGTGTTAGCGTACGGGTTAGGATTAGGGGACGGGTGAGGGTCAGGCTTCGGGGAAGGGTTAGGGTTAGGGTTCGGTCTAGGGTTAGGGTTAGGGGACGGGGACGGTTTAGGGTCCAGGTGAGGGTACGGCAACGCTTTAGGGGGAGCGTGCGTGTGAGGGCGCGGGTTAGTGTTAGCGTACGGGTTAGGATTAGGGGACGGCTGAGGGTCACGGTTCGGGGAAGGGTTAGGGTTAGGGTTCGGGCTAGGGTTAGGGTTAGGGGACGGGGACGGTTTAGGGTCCAGGTGAGGGTACGGCAACGCTTTAGGGGGAGCGTGCGTGTGATGGCGCGGGTTAGTGTTAGCGTACGGGTTAGGATTAGGGGACGGGTGTGGGTCAGGCTTCGGGGAAGGGTTAGGGTTAGGGTTCGGGCTAGGGTTAGGGTTAGGGGACGGGGACGGTTTAGGGTCCAGGTGAGCGTATGGCAACGCTTTAGGGGGAGCGTGTGTGTGAGGGCGCGCGTTAGTGTTAGTGTACGGCTTAGGATTAGGGGACGGGTGAGGGTTAGGCTTCGGGGAAGGGTTAGGATTAGGGTTCGGGCTAGGGTTAGGGTTAGGGGACGGGGACGGTTTAGGGTCCAGGTGAGGGTACGGCAACGCTTTAGGGGGAGCGTGCGTGTGAGGGCACGCGTTATTGTTAGCGTACGGCTTAGGATTAGGGGACGGGTGAGGGTTAGGCTTCGGGAAAGGGTTAGGGTTATGGTTCGGGCTAGGGTTAGGGTTAGGGGACGGGGACTGTTTAGGGTCCAGGTGAGGGTACGGCAACGCTTTAGGGGGAGCGTGCGTGTGAGGGCGCGGGTTAGTGTTAGGGTACGGGTTAGGATTAGGGGACGGGTGAGGGTCAGGCTTCGGGGAAGGGTTAGGGTTAGGGTTCGGGCTAGGGTTAGGGTTAGGGGACGGGGACGGTTTAGGGTCCAGGTGAGGGTACGGCAACGCTTTAGGGGGAGCGTGCGTGTGAGGGCACGGGTTAGTGTTAGCGTACGTGTTACGATTAGGTGACGGATGAGGGTCAGGCTTCGGGGAAGGGTTAGGGTTAGGGTTCGGGCTAGGGTTAGGGTTAGGGGACAGGGACGGTTTAGGGTCCAGGTGAGGGTACAGCAACGTTTTAGGGGGACCGTGCGTGTGAGGGCGCGGGTTAGTGTTAGCGTACGGGTTAGGATTAGGGGACGGGTGAGGGTCAGGCTTCGGGGAAGGGTTAGGGTTAGGGTTCGGGCTAGGGTTAGGGTTAGGGGACGGGGACGGTTTAGGGTCCAGGTGAGGGTACGGCAACGCTTTAGGGGGAGCGTGCGTGTGAGGGCGCGGGTTAGTGTTAGCGTACGGGTTAGGATTAGGGGACGGGTGAGGGTCAGGCTTCGGGGAAGGGTTAGGGTTAGGGTTCGGTCTAGGGTTAGGGTTAGGGGACGGGGACGGTTTAGGGTCCAGGTGAGGGTACGGCAACGCTTTAGGGGGAGCGTGCGTGTGAGGGCGCGGGTTAGTGTTAGCGTACGGGTTAGGATTAGGGGACGGCTGAGGGTCACGGTTCGGGGAAGGGTTAGGGTTAGGGTTCGGGCTAGGGTTAGGGTTAGGGGACGGGGACGGTTTCGGGTCCAGGTGAGGGTACGGCAACGCTTTAGGGGGAGCGTGCGTGTGAGGGCGCGGGTTAGTGTTAGCGTACGGGTTAGGATTAGGGGACGGGTGTGGGTCAGGCTTCGGGGAAGGGTTAGGGTTAGGGTTCGGGCTAGGGTTAGGGTTAGGGGACGGGGACGGTTTAGGGTCCAGGTGAGCGTATGGCAACGCTTTAGGGGGAGCGTGCGTGTGAGGGCGCGGGTTAGTGTTAGCGTACGGGTTAGGATTAGGGGACGGGTGAGGGTCAGGCTTCGGGGAAGGGTTAGGGTTAGGGTTCGGGCTAGGGTTAGGGTTAGGGGACGGGGACGGTTTAGGGTCCAGGTGAGGGTACGGCAACGCTTTAGGGGGAGCGTGCGTGTGAGGGCGCGGGTTAGTGTTAGCGTACGGGTTAGAATTAGGGGACGGGAGAGGGTCAGGCTTCGGGGAAGGGTTAGGGTTAGGGTTCGGGCTAGGGTTAGGATTAGGGGACGGGGACGGTTTAGGGTCCAGGTGAGGATACGGCAACGCTTTAGGGGGAGCGTGCGTGTGAGGGCGCGGGTTAGTGTTAGCGTACGGCTTAGGATTAGGGGACGGGTGAGGGTCAGGCTTCGGGGAAGGGTTAGGGTTAGGGTTCGGGCTAGGGTTAGGGTTAGGGGACGGGGACGGTTTCGGGTCCAGGTGAGGGTACGGCAACGCTTTAGGGGGAGCGTGCGTGTGAGGGCACGGGTTAGTGTTAGCGTACGTGTTACGATTAGGGGACGGATGAGGGTCAGGCTTCGGGGAAGGGTTAGGGTTAGGGTTCGGGCTAGGGTTAGGGTTAGGGGAGAGGGACGGTTTAGGGTCCAGGTGAGGGTACAGCAACGTTTTAGGGGGACCGTGCGTGTGAGGGCGCGGGTTAGTGTTAGCGTACGGGTTAGGATTAGGGGACGGGTGAGGGTCAGGCTTCGGGGAAGGGTTAGGGTTAGGGTTCGGGTTAGGGTTAGGGTTAGGGGACGGGGACGGTTTAGGGTCCAGGTGAGGGTACGGCAACGCTTTAGGGGGAGCGTGCGTGTGAGGGCGCGGGTTAGTGTTAGCGTACGGGTTAGGATTAGGGGACGGGTGAGGGTCAGGCTTCGGGGAAGGGTTAGGGTTAGGGTTCAGGCTAGGGTTAGGGTTAGGGGACGGGGACGGTTTAGGGTCCAGGTGAGGGTACGGCAACGCTTTAGGGGGAGCGTGCGTGTGAGGGCGCGGGTTAGTGTTAGCGTACGGGTTAGGATTAGGGGATGGGTGAGGGTCAGGCTTCGGGGAAGGGTTAGGGTTAGGGTTCGGGCTAGGGTTAGGGTTAGGGGACGGGGACGGTTTAGGGTCCAGGTGAGGGTACAGCAGCGCTTTAGGGGGAGCGTGCGTGTGAGGGCGCGGGTTAGTGTTAGCGTACGGGTTAGGATTAGGGGACGGGTGAGGGTCAGGCTTCGGGGAAGTGTTAGGGTTAGGGTTCGGGCTAGGGTTAGGGTTAGGGGACGGGGACGGTTTAGGGTCCAGGTGAGGGTACGGCAATGCTTTAGGGGGAGCGTACGTGTGAGGGCGCGGGTTAGTGTTAGCGTACGGGTTAGGATTAGGGGACGGGTGAGGGTCAGGCTTCGGGGAAGGGTTAGGGTTAGGGTTCGGTCTAGGGTTAGGGTTAGGGGACGGGGACGGTTTAGGGTCCAGGTGAGGGTACGGCAACGCTTTAGGGGGAGCGTGCGTGTGAGGGCGCGGGTTAGTGTTAGCGTACGGGTTAGAATTAGGGGACGGGAGAGGGTCAGGCTTCGGGGAAGGGTTAGGGTTAGGGTTCGGGCTAGGGTTAGGATTAGGGGACGGGGACGGTTTAGGGTCCAGGTGAGGATACGGCAACGCTTTAGGGGGAGCGTGCGTGTGAGGGCGCGGGTTAGTGTTAGCGTACGGCTTAGGATTAGGGGACGGGTGAGGGTCAGGCTTCGGGGAAGGGTTAGGGTTAGGGTTCGGGCTAGGGTTAGGGTTAGGGGATGGGGACGGTTTAGGGTCCAGGTGAGGGTACGGCAACGCTTTAGGGGGAGCGTGCGTGTGAGGGCGCGCGTTAGTGTTAGTGTACGGCTTAGGATTAGGGGACTGGTGAGGGTTAGGCTTCGGGGAAGGGTTAGGATTAGGGTTCGGGCTAGGGTTAGGGTTAGGGGACGGGGACGGTTTAGGGTCCAGGTGAGGGTACGGCAACGCTTTAGGGGGAGCGTGCGTGTGAGGGTACGCGTTATTGTTAGTGTACGGCTTAGGATTAGGGGACGGGTGAGGGTTAGGCTTCGGGAAAGGGTTAGGGTTAGGGTTCGGGCTAGGGTTAGGGTTAGGGGATGGGGACTGTTTAGGGTCCAGGTGAGGGTACGGCAACGCTTTAGGGGGAGCGTGCGTGTGAGGGCGCGGGTTAGTGTTAGCGTACGGGTTAGGATTAGGGGACGGGTGAGGGTCAGGCTTCGGGGAAGGGTTAGGGTTAGGGTTCGGGCTAGGGTTAGGGTTAGGGGACGGGGACGGTTTAGGGTCCAGGTGAGGGTACGGCAACGCTTTAGGGGGAGCGTGCGTGTGAGGGCACGGGTTAGTGTTAGCGTACGTGTTACGATTAGGGGACGGATGAGGGTCAGGCTTCGGGGAAGGGTTAGGGTTAGGGTTCGGGCTAGGGTTAGGGTTAGGGGACAGGGACGGTTTAGGGTCCAGGTGAGGGTACAGCAACGTTTTAGGGGGACCGTGCGTGTGAGGGCGCGGGTTAGTGTTAGCGTACGGGTTAGGATTAGGGGACGGGTGAGGGTCAGGCTTCGGGGAAGGGTTAGGGTTAGGGTTCGGGCTAGGGTTAGGGTTAGGGGACGGGGACGGTTTAGGGTCCAGGTGAGGGTACGGCAACGCTTTAGGGGGAGCGTGCGTGTGAGGGCGCGGGTTAGTGTTAGCGTACGGGTTAGGATTAGGGGACGGGTGAGGGTCAGGCTTCGGGGAAGGGTTAGGGTTAGGGTTCGGTCTAGGGTTAGGGTTAGGGGACGGGGACGGTTTAGGGTCCAGGTGAGGGTACGGCAACGCTTTAGGGGGAGCGTGCGTGTGAGGGCGCGGGTTAGTGTTAGCGTACGGTTTAGGATTATGGGACGGCTGAGGGTCACGGTTCGGGGAAGGGTTAGGGTTAGGGTTCGGGCTAGGGTTAGGGTTAGGGGACGGGGACGGTTTCGGGTCCAGGTGAGGGTACGGCAACGCTTTAGGGGGAGCGTGCGTGTGAGGGCGCGGGTTAGTGTTAGCGTACGGGTTAGGATTAGGGGACGGGTGAGGGTCAGGCTTCGGGGAAGGGTTAGGGTTAGGGTTCGGTCTAGGGTTAGGGTTAGGGGACGGGGACGGTTTAGGGTCCAGGTGAGGGTACGGCAACGCTTTAGGGGGAGCGTGCGTGTGAGGGCGCGGGTTAGTGTTAGCGTACGGGTTAGGATTAGGGGACGGCTGAGGGTCACGGTTCGGGGAAGGGTTAGGGTTAGGGTTCGGGCTAGGGTTAGGGTTAGGGGACGGGGACGGTTTAGGGTCCAGGTGAGGGTACGGCAACGCTTTAGGGGGAGCGTGCGTGTGATGGCGCGGGTTAGTGTTAGCGTACGGGTTAGGATTAGGGGACGGGTGTGGGTCAGGCTTCGGGGAAGGGTTAGGGTTAGGGTTCGGGCTAGGGTTAGGGTTAGGGGACGGGGACGGTTTAGGGTCCAGGTGAGCGTATGGCAACGCTTTAGGGGGAGCGTGTGTGTGAGGGCGCGGGTTAGTGTTAGCGTACGGGTTAGGATTAGGGGACGGGTGAGGGTCAGGCTTCGGGGAAGGGTTAGGGTTAGGGTTCGGGCTAGGGTTAGGGTTAGGGGACGGGGACGGTTTAGGGTCCAGGTGAGGGTACGGCAACGCTTTAGGGGGAGCGTGCGTGTGAGGGCGCGGGTTAGTGTTAGCGTACGGGTTAGAATTAGGGGACGGGAGAGGGTCAGGCTTCGGGGAAGGGTTAGGGTTAGGGTTCGGGCTAGGGTTAGGATTAGGGGACGGGGACGGTTTAGGGTCCAGGTGAGGATACGGCAACGCTTTAGGGGGAGCGTGCGTGTGAGGGCGCGGGTTAGTGTTAGCGTACGGCTTAGGATTAGGGGACGGGTGAGGGTCAGGCTTCGGGGAAGGGTTAGGGTTAGGGTTCGGGCTAGGGTTAGGGTTAGGGGACGGGGACGGTTTAGGGTCCAGGTGAGGGTACGGCAACGCTTTAGGGGGAGCGTGCGTGTGAGGGCACGGGTTAGTGTTAGCGTACGTGTTACGATTAGGGGACGGATGAGGGTCAGGCTTCGGGGAAGGGTTAGGGTTAGGGTTCGGGCTAGGGTTAGGGTTAGGGGACAGGGACGGTTTAGGGTCCAGGTGAGGGTACAGCAACGTTTTAGGGGGACCGTGCGTGTGAGGGCGCGGGTTAGTGTTAGCGTACGGGTTAGGATTAGGGGACGGGTGAGGGTCAGGCTTCGGGGAAGGGTTAGGGTTAGGGTTCGGGCTAGGGTTAGGGTTAGGGGACGGGGACGGTTTAGGGTCCAGGTGAGGGTACGGCAACGCTTTAGGGGGAGCGTGCGTGTGAGGGCGCGGGTTAGTGTTAGCGTACGGGTTAGGATTAGGGGACGGGTGAGGGTCAGGCTTCGGGGAAGGGTTAGGGTTAGGGTTCAGGCTAGGGTTAGGGTTAGGGGACGGGGACGGTTTAGGGTCCAGGTGAGGGTACGGCAACGCTTTAGGGGGAGCGTGCGTGTGAGGGCGCGGGTTAGTGTTAGCGTACGGGTTAGGATTAGGGGATGGGTGAGGGTCAGGCTTCGGGGAAGGGTTAGGGTTAGGGTTCGGGTTAGGGTTAGGGGACGGGGACGGTTTAGGGTCCAGGTGAGGGTACAGCAGCGCTTTAGGGGAAGCGTGCGTGTGAGGGCGCGGGTTAGTGTTAGCGTACGGGTTAGGATTAGGGGACGGGTGAGGGTCAGGCTTCGGGGAAGGGTTAGGGTTAGGGTTCGGGCTAGGGTTAGGGTTAGGGGACGGGGACGGTTTAGGGTCCAGGTGAGGGTACGGCAACGCTTTAGGGGGAGCGTGCGTGTGAGGGCGCGCGTTAGTGTTAGTGTACGGCTTAGGATTAGGGGACGGGTGAGGGTTAGGCTTCGGGGAAGGGTTAGGATTAGGGTTCGGGCTAGGGTTAGGGTTAGGGGACGGGGACGGTTTAGGGTCCAGGTGAGGGTACGGCAACGCTTTAGGGGGAGCGTGCGTGTGAGGGCACGCGTTATTGTTAGCGTACGGCTTAGGAATAGGGGACGGGTGAGGGTTAGGCTTCGGGAAAGGGTTAGGGTTAGGGTTCGGGCTAGGGTTAGGGTTAGGGGATGGGGACTGTTTAGGGTCCAGGTGAGGGTACGGCAACGCTTTAGGGGGAGCGTGCGTGTGAGGGCGCGGGTTAGTGTTAGCGTACGGGTTAGGATTAGGGGACGGGTGAGGGTCAGGCTTCGGGGAAGGGTTAGGGTTAGGGTTCGGGCTAGGGTTAGGGTTAGGGGACGGGGACGGTTTAGGGTCCAGGTGAGGGTACGGCAACGCTTTAGGGGGAGCGTGCGTGTGAGGGCACGGGTTAGTGTTAGCGTACGTGTTACGATTAGGGGACGGATGAGGGTCAGGCTTCGGGGAAGGGTTAGGGTTAGGGTTCGGGCTAGGGTTAGGGTTAGGGGACAGGGACGGTTTAGGGTCCAGGTGAGGGTACAGCAACGTTTTAGGGGGACCGTGCGTGTGAGGGCGCGGGTTAGTGTTAGCGTACGGGTTAGGATTAGGGGACGGGTGAGGGTCAGGCTTCGGGGAAGGGTTAGGGTTAGGGTTCGGGCTAGGGTTAGGGTTAGGGGACGGGGACGGTTTAGGGTCCAGGTGAGGGTACGGCAACGCTTTAGGGGGAGCGTGCGTGTGAGGGCGCGGGTTAGTGTTAGCGTACGGGTTAGGATTAGGGGACGGGTGAGGGTCAGGCTTCGGGGAAGGGTTAGGGTTAGGGTTCGGTCTAGGGTTAGGGTTAGGGGACGGGGACGGTTTAGGGTCCAGGTGAGGGTACGGCAACGCATTAGGGGGAGCGTGCGTGTGAGGGCGCGGGTTAGTGTTAGCGTACGGGTTAGGAATAGGGGACGGCTGAGGGTCACGGTTCGGGGAAGGGTTAGGGTTAGGGTTCGGGCTAGGGTTAGGGTTAGGGGACGGGGACGGTTTCGGGTCCAGGTGAGGGTACGGCAACGCTTTAGGGGGAGCGTGCGTGTGAGGGCGCGGGTTAGTGTTAGCGTACGGGTTAGGATTAGGGGACGGGTGAGGGTCAGGCTTCGGGGAAGGGTTAGGGTTAGGGTTCGGTCTAGGGTTCGGGTTAGGGGACGGGGACGGTTTAGGGTCCAGGTGAGGGTACGGCAACGCTTTAGGGGGAGCGTGCGTGTGAGGGCGCGGGTTAGTGTTAGCGTACGGGTTAGGATTAGGGGACGGCTGAGGGTCACGGTTCGGGGAAGGGTTAGGGTTAGGGTTCGGGCTAGGGTTAGGGTTAGGGGACGGGGACGGTTTAGGGTCCAGGTGAGGGTACGGCAACGCTTTAGGGGGAGCGTGCGTGTGATGGCGCGGGTTAGTGTTAGCGTACGGGTTAGGATTAGGGGACGGGTGTGGGTCAGGCTTCGGGGAAGGGTTAGGGTTAGGGTTCGGGCTAGGGTTAGGGTTAGGGGACGGGGACGGTTTAGGGTCCAGGTGAGCGTATGGCAACGCTTTAGGGGGAGCGTGCGTGTGAGGGCGCGGGTTAGTGTTAGCGTACGGGTTAGGATTAGGGGACGGGTGAGGGTCAGGCTTCGGGGAAGGGTTAGGGTTAGGGTTCGGGCTAGGGTTAGGGTTAGGGGACGGGGACGGTTTAGGGTCCAGGTGAGGGTACGGCAACGCTTTAGGGGGAGCGTGCGTGTGAGGTCGCGGGTTAGTGTTAGCGTACGGGTTAGAATTAGGGGACGGGAGAGGGTCAGGCTTCGGGGAAGGGTTAGGGTTAGGGTTCGGGCTAGGGTTAGGATTAGGGGACGGGGACGGTTTAGGGTCCAGGTGAGGATACGGCAACGCTTTAGGGGGAGCGTGCGTGTGAGGGCGCGGGTTAGTGTTAGCGTACGGCTTAGGATTAGGGGACGGGTGAGGGTCAGGCTTCGGGGAAGGGTTAGGGTTAGGGTTCGGGCTAGGGTTAGGGTTAGGGGACGGGGACGGTTTAGGGTCCAGGTGAGGGTACGGCAACGCTTTAGGGGGAGCGTGCGTGTGAGGGCACGGGTTAGTGTTAGCGTACGTGTTACGATTAGGGGACGGATGAGGGTCAGGCTTCGGGGAAGGGTTAGGGTTAGGGTTCGGGCTAGGGTTAGGGTTAGGGGACAGGGACGGTTTAGGGTCCAGGTGAGGGTACAGCAACGTTTTAGGGGGACCGTGCGTGTGAGGGCGCGGGTTAGTGTTAGCGTACGGGTTAGGATTAGGGGACGGGTGAGGGTCAGGCTTCGGGGAAGGGTTAGGGTTAGGGTTCGGGCTAGGGTTAGGGTTAGGGGACGGGGACGGTTTAGGGTCCAGGTGAGGGTACGGCAACGCTTTAGGGGGAGCGTGCGTGTGAGGGCGCGGGTTAGTGTTAGCGTACGGGTTAGGATTAGGGGACGGGTGAGGGTCAGGCTTCGGGGAAGGGTTAGGGTTAGGGTTCAGGCTAGGGTTAGGGTTAGGGGACGGGGACGGTTTAGGGTCCAGGTGAGGGTACGGCAACGCTTTAGGGGGAGCGTGCGTGTGATGGCGCGGGTTAGTGTTAGCGTACGGGTTAGGATTAGGGGATGGGTGAGGGTCAGGCTTCGGGGAAGGGTTAGGGTTAGGGTTCGGGCTAGGGTTAGGGTTAGGGGACGGGGACGGTTTAGGGTCCAGGTGAGGGTACAGCAGCGCTTTAGGGGGAGCGTGCGTGTGAGGGCGCGGGTTAGTGTTAGCGTACGGGTTAGGATTAGGGGACGGGTGAGGGTCAGGCTTCGGGGAAGGGTTAGGGTTAGGGTTCGGTCTAGGGTTAGGGTTAGGGGACGGGGACGGTTTAGGGTCCAGGTGAGGGTACGGCAACGCTTTAGGGGGAGCGTGCGTGTGAGGGCGCGGGTTAGTGTTAGCGTACGGGTTAGGATTAGGGGATGGGTGAGGGTCAGGCTTCGGGGAAGGGTTAGGGTTAGGGTTCGGGTTAGGGTTAGGGTTAGGGGACGGGGACGGTTTAGGGTCCAGGTGAGGGTACAGCAGCGCTTTAGGGGGAGCGTGCGTGTGAGGGCGCGGGTTAGTGTTAGCGTACGGGTTAGGATTAGGGGACGGGTGAGGGTCAGGCTTCGGGGAAGGGTTAGGGTTAGGGTTCGGTCTAGGGTTAGGGTTAGGGGACGGGGACGGTTTAGGGTCCAGGTGAGGGTACGGCAACGCTTTAGGGGGAGCGTGCGTGTGAGGGCGCGGGTTAGTGTTAGCGTACGGGTTAGGATTAGGGGATGGGTGAGGGTCAGGCTTCGGGGAAGGTTTAGGGTTAGGGTTCGGGTTAGGGTTAGGGTTAGGGGACGGGGACGGTTTAGGGTCCAGGTGAGGGTACAGCAGCGCTTTAGGGGGAGCGTGCGTGTGAGGGCGCGGGTTAGTGTTAGCGTACGGGTTAGGATTAGGGGACGGGTGAGGGTCAGGCTTCGGGGAAGGGTTAGGGTTAGGGTTCGGGCTAGGGTTAGGGTTAGGGGACGGGGACGGTTTAGGGTCCAGGTGAGGGTACGGCAACGCTTTAGGGGGAGCGTGCGTGTGAGGGCGCGCGTTAGTGTTAGTGTACGGCTTAGGATTAGGGGACGGGTGAGGGTTAGGCTTCGGGGAAGGGTTAGGATTAGGGTTCGGGCTAGGGTTAGGGTTAGGGGACGGGGACGGTTTAGGGTCCAGGTGAGGGTACGGCAACGCTTTAGGGGGAGCGTGCGTGTGAGGGCACGCGTTATTGTTAGCGTACGGCTTAGGAATAGGGGACGGGTGAGGGTTAGGCTTCGGGAAAGGGTTAGGGTTAGGGTTCGGGCTAGGGTTAGGGTTAGGGGATGGGGACTGTTTAGGGTCCAGGTGAGGGTACGGCAACGCTTTAGGGGGAGCGTGCGTGTGAGGGCGCGGGTTAGTGTTAGCGTACGGGTTAGGATTAGGGGACGGGTGAGGGTCAGGCTTCGGGGAAGGGTTAGGGTTAGGGTTCGGGCTAGGGTTAGGGTTAGGGGACGGGGACGGTTTAGGGTCCAGGTGAGGGTACGGCAACGCTTTAGGGGGAGCGTGCGTGTGAGGGCACGGGTTAGTGTTAGCGTACGTGTTACGATTAGGGGACGGATGAGGGTCAGGCTTCGGGGAAGGGTTAGGGTTAGGGTTCGGGCTAGGGTTAGGGTTAGGGGACAGGGACGGTTTAGGGTCCAGGTGAGGGTACAGCAACGTTTTAGGGGGACCGTGCGTGTGAGGGCGCGGGTTAGTGTTAGCGTACGGGTTAGGATTAGGGGACGGGTGAGGGTCAGGCTTCGGGGAAGGGTTAGGGTTAGGGTTCGGGCTAGGGTTAGGGTTAGGGGACGGGGACGGTTTAGGGTCCAGGTGAGGGTACGGCAACGCTTTAGGGGGAGCGTGCGTGTGAGGGCGCGGGTTAGTGTTAGCGTACGGGTTAGGATTAGGGGACGGGTGAGGGTCAGGCTTCGGGGAAGGGTTAGGGTTAGGGTTCGGTCTAGGGTTAGGGTTAGGGGACGGGGACGGTTTAGGGTCCAGGTGAGGGTACGGCAACGCATTAGGGGGAGCGTGCGTGTGAGGGCGCGGGTTAGTGTTAGCGTACGGGTTAGGAATAGGGGACGGCTGAGGGTCACGGTTCGGGGAAGGGTTAGGGTTAGGGTTCGGGCTAGGGTTAGGGTTAGGGGACGGGGACGGTTTCGGGTCCAGGTGAGGGTACGGCAACGCTTTAGGGGGAGCGTGCGTGTGAGGGCGCGGGTTAGTGTTAGCGTACGGGTTAGGATTAGGGGACGGGTGAGGGTCAGGCTTCGGGGAAGGGTTAGGGTTAGGGTTCGGTCTAGGGTTCGGGTTAGGGGACGGGGACGGTTTAGGGTCCAGGTGAGGGTACGGCAACGCTTTAGGGGGAGCGTGCGTGTGAGGGCGCGGGTTAGTGTTAGCGTACGGGTTAGGATTAGGGGACGGCTGAGGGTCACGGTTCGGGGAAGGGTTAGGTTTAGGGTTCGGGCTAGGGTTAGGGTTAGGGGACGGGGACGGTTTAGGGTCCAGGTGAGGGTACGGCAACGCTTTAGGGGGAGCGTGCGTGTGATGGCGCGGGTTAGTGTTAGCGTACGGGTTAGGATTAGGGGACGGGTGTGGGTCAGGCTTCGGGGAAGGGTTAGGGTTAGGGTTCGGGCTAGGGTTAGGGTTAGGGGACGGGGACGGTTTAGGGTCCAGGTGAGCGTATGGCAACGCTTTAGGGGGAGCGTGCGTGTGAGGGCGCGGGTTAGTGTTAGCGTACGGGTTAGGATTAGGGGACGGGTGAGGGTCAGGCTTCGGGGAAGGGTTAGGGTTAGGGTTCGGGCTAGGGTTAGGGTTAGGGGACGGGGACGGTTTAGGGTCCAGGTGAGGGTACGGCAACGCTTTAGGGGGAGCGTGCGTGTGAGGTCGCGGGTTAGTGTTAGCGTACGGGTTAGAATTAGGGGACGGGAGAGGGTCAGGCTTCGGGGAAGGGTTAGGGTTAGGGTTCGGGCTAGGGTTAGGATTAGGGGACGGGGACGGTTTAGGGTCCAGGTGAGGATACGGCAACGCTTTAGGGGGAGCGTGCGTGTGAGGGCGCGGGTTAGTGTTAGCGTACGGCTTAGGATTAGGGGACGGGTGAGGGTCAGGCTTCGGGGAAGGGTTAGGGTTAGGGTTCGGGCTAGGGTTAGGGTTAGGGGACGGGGACGGTTTAGGGTCCAGGTGAGGGTACGGCAACGCTTTAGGGGGAGCGTGCGTGTGAGGGCACGGGTTAGTGTTAGCGTACGTGTTACGATTAGGGGACGGATGAGGGTCAGGCTTCGGGGAAGGGTTAGGGTTAGGGTTCGGGCTAGGGTTAGGGTTAGGGGACAGGGACGGTTTAGGGTCCAGGTGAGGGTACAGCAACGTTTTAGGGGGACCGTGCGTGTGAGGGCGCGGGTTAGTGTTAGCGTACGGGTTAGGATTAGGGGACGGGTGAGGGTCAGGCTTCGGGGAAGGGTTAGGGTTAGGGTTCGGGCTAGGGTTAGGGTTAGGGGACGGGGACGGTTTAGGGTCCAGGTGAGGGTACGGCAACGCTTTAGGGGGAGCGTGCGTGTGAGGGCGCGGGTTAGTGTTAGCGTACGGGTTAGGATTAGGGGACGGGTGAGGGTCAGGCTTCGGGGAAGGGTTAGGGTTAGGGTTCAGGCTAGGGTTAGGGTTAGGGGACGGGGACGGTTTAGGGTCCAGGTGAGGGTACGGCAACGCTTTAGGGGGAGCGTGCGTGTGAGGGCGCGGGTTAGTGTTAGCGTACGGGTTAGGATTAGGGGATGGGTGAGGGTCAGGCTTCGGGGAAGGGTTAGGGTTAGGGTTCGGGCTAGGGTTAGGGTTAGGGGACGGGGACGGTTTAGGGTCCAGGTGAGGGTACAGCAGCGCTTTAGGGGGAGCGTGCGTGTGAGGGCGCGGGTTAGTGTTAGCGTACGGGTTAGGATTAGGGGACGGGTGAGGGTCAGGCTTCGGGGAAGGGTTAGGGTTAGGGTTCGGGCTAGGGTTAGGGTTAGGGGACGGGGACGGTTTAGGGTCCAGGTGAGGGTACGGCAATGCTTTAGGGGGAGCGTACGTGTGAGGGCGCGGGTTAGTGTTAGCGTACGGGTTAGGATTAGGGGACGGGTGAGGGTCAGGCTTCGGGGAAGGGTTAGGGTTAGGGTTCGGTCTAGGGTTAGGGTTAGGGGACGGGGACGGTTTAGGGTCCAGGTGAGGGTACGGCAACGCTTTAGGGGGAGCGTGCGTGTGAGGGCACGGGTTAGTGTTAGCGTACGGGTTAGGATTAGGGGACGGCTGAGGGTCACGGTTCGGGGAAGGGTTAGGGTTAGGGTTCGGGCTAGGGTTAGGGTTAGGGGACGGGGACGGTTTAGGGTCCAGGTGAGGGTACGGCAACGCTTTAGGGGGAGCGTGCGTGTGAGGGCGCGGGTTAGTGTTAGCGTACGGGTTAGGATTAGGGGACGGGTGTGGGTCAGGCTTCGGGGAAGGGTTAGGGTTAGGGTTCGGGCTAGGGTTAGGGTTAGGGGACGGGGACGGTTTAGGGTCCAGGTGAGCGTATGGCAACGCTTTAGGGGGAGCGTGCGTGTGAGGGCGCGGGTTAGTGTTAGCGTAAGGGTTAGGATTAGGGGACGGGTGAGGGTCAGGCTTCGGGGAAGGGTTAGGGTTAGGGTTCGGGCTAGGGTTAGGGTTAGGGGACGGGGACGGTTTAGGGTCCAGGTGAGGGTACGGCAACGCTTTAGGGGGAGCGTGCGTGTGAGGGCGCGGGTTAGTGTTAGCGTACGGGTTAGAATTAGGGGACGGGAGAGGGTCAGGCTTCGGGGAAGGGTTAGGGTTAGGGTTCGGGCTAGGGTTAGGATTAGGGGACGGGGACGGTTTAGGGTCCAGGTGAGGATACGGCAACGCTTTAGGGGGAGCGTGCGTGTGAGGGCGCGGGTTAGTGTTAGCGTACGGCTTAGGATTAGGGGACGGGTGAGGGTCAGGCTTCGGGGAAGGGTTAGGGTTAGGGTTCGGGCTAGGGTTAGGGTTAGGGGACGGGGACGGTTTAGGGTCCAGGTGAGGGTACGGCAACGCTTTAGGGGGAGCGTGCGTGTGAGGGCGCGCGTTAGTGTTAGTGTACGGCTTAGGATTAGGGGACGGGTGAGGGTTAGGCTTCGGGGAAGGGTTAGGATTAGGGTTCGGGCTAGGGTTAGGGTTAGGGGACGGGGACGGTTTAGGGTCCAGGTGAGGGTACGGCAACGCTTTAGGGGGAGCGTGCGTGTGAGGGCACGCGTTATTGTTAGCGTACGGCTTAGGATTAGGGGACGGGTGAGGGTTAGGCTTCGGGAAAGGGTTAGGGTTAGGGTTCGGGCTAGGTTTAGGGTTAGGGGATGGGGACTGTTTAGGGTCCAGGTGAGGGTACGGCAACGCTTTAGGGGGAGCGTGCGTGTGAGGGCGCGGGTTAGTGTTAGCGTACGGGTTAGGATTAGGGGACGGGTGAGGGTCAGGCTTCGGGGAAGGGTTAGGGTTAGGGTTCGGGCTAGGGTTAGGGTTAGGGGACGGGGACGGTTTAGGGTCCAGGTGAGGGTACGGCAACGCTTTAGGGGGAGCGTGCGTGTGAGGGCACGGGTTAGTGTTAGCGTACGTGTTACGATTAGGGGACGGATGAGGGTCAGGCTTCGGGGAAGGGTTAGGGTTAGGGTTCGGGCTAGGGTTAGGGTTAGGGGACAGGGACGGTTTAGGGTCCAGGTGAGGGTACAGCAACGTTTTAGGGGGACCGTGCGTGTGAGGGCGCGGGTTAGTGTTAGCGTACGGGTTAGGATTAGGGGACGGGTGAGGGTCAGGCTTCGGGGAAGGGTTAGGGTTAGGGTTCAGGCTAGGGTTAGGGTTAGGGGACGGGGACGGTTTAGGGTCCAGGTGAGGGTACGGCAACGCTTTAGGGGGAGCGTGCGTGTGAGGGCGCGGGTTAGTGTTAGCGTACGGGTTAGGATTAGGGGACGGGTGAGGGTCAGGCTTCGGGGAAGGGTTAGGGTTAGGGTTCGATCTAGAGTTAGGGTTAGGGGACGGGGACGGTTTAGGGTCCAGGTGAGGGTACGGCAACGCTTTAGGGGGAGCGTGCGTGTGAGGGCGCGGGTTAGTGTTAGCGTACGTGTTAGGATTAGGGGACGGCTGAGGGTCACGGTTCGGGGAAGGGTTAGGGTTAGGGTTCGGGCTAGGGTTAGGGTTAGGGGACGGGGACGGTTTAGGGTCCAGGTGAGGGTACGGCAACGCTTTAGGGGGAGCGTGCGTGTGATGGCGCGGGTTAGTGTTAGCGTACGGGTTAGGATTAGGGGACGGGTGTGGGTCAGGCTTCGGGGAAGGGTTAGGGTTAGGGTTCGGGCTAGGGTTAGGGTTAGGGGACGGGAACGGTTTAGGGTCCAGGTGAGGGTACGGCAACGCTTTAGGGGGAGCGTGCGTGTGAGGGCGCGGGTTAGTGTTAGCGTACGGGTTAGGATTAGGTGACGGGTGAGGGTCAGGCTTCGGGGAAGGGTTAGGGTTAGGGTTCGGTCTAGGGTTAGGGTTAGGGGACGGGGACGGTTTAGGGTCCAGGTGAGGGTACGGCAACGCTTTAGGGGGAGCGTGCGTGTGAGGGCGCGGGTTAGTGTTAGCGTACGGGTTAGGATTAGGGGACAGGTGAGGGTCAGGCTTCGGGGAAGGGTTAGGGTTAGGGTTCGGTCTAGGGTTAGGGTTAGGGGACGGGGACGGTTTAGGGTCCAGGTGAGGGTACGGCAACGCTTTAGGGGGAGCGTGCGTGTGAGGGCGCGGGTTAGTGTTAGCGTACGGGTTAGGATTAGGTGACGGCTGAGGGTCACGGTTCGGGGAAGGGTTAGGGTTAGGGTTCGGGCTAGGGTTAGGGTTAGGGGACGGGGACGGTTTAGGGTCCAGGTGAGGGTACGGCAACGCTTTAGGGGGAGCGTGCGTGTGATGGCGCGGGTTAGTGTTAGCGTACGGGTTAGGATTAGGGGACGGGTGTGGGTCAGGCTTCGGGGAAGGGTTAGGGTTAGGGTTCGGGCTAGGGTTAGGGTTAGGGGACGGGGACGGTTTAGGGTCCAGGTGAGCGTATGGCAACGCTTTAGGGGGAGCGTGCGTGTGAGGGCGCGGGTTAGTGTTAGCGTAAGGGTTAGGATTAGGGGACGGGTGAGGGTCAGGCTTCGGGGAAGGGTTAGGGTTAGGGTTCGGGCTAGGGTTAGGGTTAGGGGACGGGGACGGTTTAGGGTCCAGGTGAGGGTACGGCAACGCTTTAGGGGGAGCGTGCGTGTGAGGGCGCGGGTTAGTGTTAGCGTACGGGTTAGAATTAGGGGACGGGAGAGGGTCAGGCTTCGGGGAAGGGTTAGGGTTAGGGTTCGGGCTAGGGTTAGGATTAGGGGACGGGGACGGTTTAGGGTCCAGGTGAGGATACGGCAACGCTTTAGGGGGAGCGTGCGTGTGAGGGCGCGGGTTAGTGTTAGCGTACGGCTTAGGATTAGGGGACGGGTGAGGGTCAGGCTTCGGGGAAGGGTTAGGGTTAGGGTTCGGGCTAGGGTTAGGGTTAGGGGACGGGGACGGTTTAGGGTCCAGGTGAGGGTACGGCAACGCTTTAGGGGGAGCGTGCGTGTGAGGGCGCGCGTTAGTGTTAGTGTACGGCTTAGGATTAGGGGACGGGTGCGGGTTAGGCTTCGGGGAAGGGTTAGGATTAGGGTTCGGGCTAGGGTTAGGGTTAGGGGACGGGGACGGTTTAGGTTCCAGGTGAGGGTACGGCAACGCTTTAGGGGGAGCGTGCGTGTGAGGGCACGCGTTATTGTTAGCGTACGGCTTAGGATTAGGGGACGGGTGAGGGTTAGGCTTCGGGAAAGGGTTAGGGTTAGGGTTCGGGCTAGGGTTAGGGTTAGGGGATGGGGACTGTTTACGGTCCAGGTGAGGGTACGGCAACGCTTTAGGGGGAGCGTGCGTGTGAGGGCGCGGGTTAGTGTTAGCGTACGGGTTAGGATTAGGGGACGGGTGAGGGTCAGGCTTCGGGGAAGGGTTAGGGTTAGGGTTCGGGCTAGGGTTAGGGTTAGGGGACGGGGATGGTTTAGGGTCCAGGTGAGGGTACGGCAACGCTTTAGGGGGAGCGTGCGTGTGAGGGCACGGGTTAGTGTTAGCGTACGTGTTACGATTAGGGGACGGATGAGGGTCAGGCTTCGGGGAAGGGTTAGGGTTAGGGTTCGGGCTAGGGTTAGGGTTAGGGGACAGGGACGGTTTAGGGTCCAGGTGAGGGTACAGCAACGTTTTAGGGGGACCGTGCGTGTGAGGGCGCGGGTTAGTGTTAGCGTACGGGTTAGGATTAGGGGACGGGTGAGGGTCAGGCTTCGGGGAAGGGTTAGGGTTAGGGTTCGGGCTAGGGTTAGGGTTAGGGGACGGGGACGGTTTAGGGTCCAGGTGAGTGTACGGCAACGCTTTAGGGGGAGCGTGCGTGTGAGGGCGCGGGTTAGTGTTAGCGTACGGGTTAGGATTAGGGGACGTGTGAGGGTCAGGCTTCGGGGAAGGGTTAGGGTTAGGGTTCGGGCTAGGGTTAGGGTTAGGGGACGGGGACGGTTTAGGGTCCAGGTGAGGGTACGGCAACGCTTTAGGGGGAGCGTGCGTGTGAGGGCGCGGGTTAGTGTTAGCGTACGGGTTAGGATTAGGGGACGGCTGAAGGTCACGGTTCGGGGAAGGGTTAGGGTTAGGGTTCGGGCTAGGGTTAGGGTTAGGGGACGGGGACGGTTTAGGGTCCAGGTGAGGGTACGGCAACGCTTTAGGGGGAGCGTGCGTGTGATGGCGCGGGTTAGTGTTAGCGTACGGTTTAGGATTAGGGGACGGGTGTGGGTCAGGCTTCGGGGAAGGGTTAGGGTTAGGGTTCGGGCTAGGGTTAGGGTTAGGGGACGGGGACGGTTTAGGGTCCAGGTGAGCGTATGGCAACGCTTTAGGGGGAGCGTGCGTGTGAGGGCGCGGGTTAGTGTTAGCGTACGGGTTAGGATTAGGGGACGGGTGAGGGTCAGGCTTCGGGGAAGGGTTAGGGTTAGGGTTCGGGCTAGGGTTAGGGTTAGGGGACGGGGACGGTTTAGGGTCCAGGTGAGGGTACGGCAACGCTTTAGGGGGAGCGTGCGTGTGAGGTCGCGGGTTAGTGTTAGCGTACGGGTTAGAATTAGGGGACGGGAGAGGGTCAGGCTTCGGGGAAGGGTTAGGGTTAGGGTTCGGGCTAGGGTTAGGATTAGGGGACGGGGACGGTTTAGGGTCCAGGTGAGGATACGGCAACGCTTTAGGGGGAGCGTGCGTGTGAGGGCGCGGGTTAGTGTTAGCGTACGGCTTAGGATTAGGGGACGGGTGAGGGTCAGGCTTCGGGGAAGGGTTAGGGTTAGGGTTCGTGCTAGGGTTAGGGTTAGGGGACGGGGACGGTTTAGGGTCCAGGTGAGGGTACGGCAACGCTTTAGGGGGAGCGTGCGTGTGAGGGCACGGGTTAGTGTTAGCGTACGTGTTACGATTAGGGGACGGATGAGGGTCAGGCTTCGGGGAATGGTTAGGGTTAGGGTTCAGGCTAGGGTTAGGGTTAGGGGACGGGGACGGTTTAGGGTCCAGGTGAGGGTACGGCAACGCTTTAGGGGGAGCGTGCGTGTGAGGGCGCGGGTTAGTGTTAGCGTACGGGTTAGGATTAGGGGATGGGTGAGGGTCAGGCTTCGGGGAAGGGTTAGGGTTAGGGTTCGGGCTAGGGTTAGGGTTAGGGGACGGGGACGGTTTAGGGTCCAGGTGAGGGTACAGCAGCGCTTTAGGGGGAGCGTGCGTGTGAGGGCGCGGGTTAGTGTTAGCGTACGGGTTAGGATTAGGGGACGGGTGAGGGTCAGGCTTCGGGGAAGGGTTAGGGTTAGGGTTCGGGCTAGGGTTAGGGTTAGGGGACGGGGACGGTTTAGGGTCCAGGTGAGGGTACGGCAATGCTTTAGGGGGAGCGTACGTGTGAGGGCGCGGGTTAGTGTTAGCGTACGGGTTAGGATTAGGGGACGGGTGAGGGTCAGGCTTCGGGGAAGGGTTAGGGTTAGGGTTCGGTCTAGGGTTAGGGTTAGGGGACGGGGACGGTTTAGGGTCCAGGTGAGGGTACGGCAACGCTTTAGGGGGAGCGTGCGTGTGAGGGCACGGGTTAGTGTTAGCGTATGGGTTAGGATTAGGGGACGGCTGAGGGTCACGGTTCGGGGAAGGGTTAGGGTTAGGGTTCGGGCTAGGGTTAGGGTTAGGGGACGGGGACGGTTTAGGGTCCAGGTGAGGGTACGGCAACGCTTTAGGGGGAGCGTGCGTGTGAGGGCGCGGGTTAGTGTTAGCGTACGGGTTAGGATTAGGGGACGGGTGTGGGTCAGGCTTCGGGGAAGGGTTAGGGTTAGGGTTCGGGCTAGGGTTAGGGTTAGGGGACGGGGACGGTTTAGGGTCCAGGTGAGCGTATGGGAACGCTTTAGGGGGAGCGTGCGTGTGAGGGCGCGGGTTAGTGTTAGCGTACGGCTTAGGATTAGGGGACGGGTGAGGTTTAGGCTTCGGGAAAGGGTTAGGGTTAGGGTTCGGGCTAGGTTTAGGGTTAGGGGATGGGGACTGTTTAGGGTCCAGGTGAGGGTACGGCAACGCTTTAGGGGGAGCGTGCGTGTGAGGGCGCGGGTTAGTGTTAGCGTACGGGTTAGGATTAGGGGACGGGTGAGGGTCAGGCTTCGGGGAAGGGTTAGGGTTAGGGTTTGGGCTAGGGTTAGGGTTAGGGGACGGGGACGGTTTAGGGTCCAGGTGAGGGTACGGCAACGCTTTAGGGGGAGCATGCGTGTGAGGGCACGGGTTAGTGTTAGCGTACATGTTACGATTAGGGGACGGATGAGGGTCAGGCTTCGGGGAAGGGTTAGGGTTAGGGTTCGGGCTAGGGTTAGGGTTAGGGGACAGGGACGGTTTAGGGTCCAGGTGAGGGTACAGCAACGTTTTAGGGGGACCGTGCGTGTGAGGGCGCGGGTTAGTGTTAGCGTACGGGTTAGGATTAGGGGACGGGTGAGGGTCAGGCTTCGGGGAATGGTTAGGGTTAGGGTTCGGGCTAGGGTTAGGGTTAGGGGACGGGGACGGTTTAGGGTCCAGGTGAGGGTACGGCAACGCTTTAGGGGGAGCGTGCGTGTGAGGGCGCGGGTTAGTGTTAGCGTACGGGTTAGGATTAGGGGACGGGTGAGGGTCAGGCTTCGGGGAAGGGTTAGGGTTAGGGTTCGATCTAGGGTTAGGGTTAGGGGACGGGGACGGTTTACGGTCCAGGTGAGGGTACGGCAACGCTTTAGGGGGAGCGTGCGTGTGAGGGCGCGGGTTAGTGTTAGCGTACGGGTTAGGATTAGGGGACGGGTGAGGGTCAGGCTTCGGGGAAGGGTTAGGGTTAGGGTTCGGGCTAGGGTTAGGGTTAGGGGACGGGGACGGTTTAGGGTCCAGGTGAGGGTACGGCAACGCTTTAGGGGGAGCGTGCGTGTGAGGGCGTGTGTTAGTGTTAGCGTACGGGTTAGAATTAGGGGACGGGTGAGGGTCAGGCTTCGGGGAAGGGTTAGGGTTAGGGTTCGGGCTAGGGTTAGGGTTAGGGGACGGGGACGGTTTAGGGTCCAGGTGAGGGTACGGCAACGCTTTAGGGGGAGCGTGCGTGTGAGGGTGTGGGTTAGTGTTAGCGTACGGGTTAGGTTTAGGGGACGGGTGAGGGTCAGGCTTCGGGGAAGGGCTAGGGTTAGGGTTCGGGCTAGGGTTAGGGTTAGGGGTCGGGGACGGTTTCGGGTCCAGGTGAGGGTACGGCAACGCTTTAGGGGGAGCGTGCGTGTGAGGGCGCGGGTTAGTGTTAGCGTACGGGTTAGGATTAGGGGACGGGTGAGGGTCAGGCTTCGGGGAAGGGTTAGGGTTAGGGTTCGGTCTAGGGTTAGGGTTAGGGGACGGGGACGGATTAGGGTCCAGGTGAGGGTACGGCAACGCTTTAGGGGGAGCGTGAGTGTGAGGGCGCGGGTTAGTGTTAGCGTACGGGTTAGGATTAGGGGACGGGTGAGGGTCAGGCTTCGGGGAAGGGTTAGGGTTAGGGTTCGGGCTAGGGTTAGGGTTAGGGGACGGGGACGGTTTAGGGTCCAGGTGAGGGTACGGCAACGCTTTAGGGGGAGCGTGCGTGTGATGGCGCGGGTTAGTGTTAGCGTACGGGTTAGGATTAGGGGACGGGTGAGGGTCAGGCTTCGGGGAAGGGTTAGGGTTAGGGTTCGGGCTAGGGTTAGGGTTAGGGGACGGGGACGGTTTAGGGTCCAGGTGAGCGTACGGCAACGCTTTAGGGGGAGCGTGCGTGTGAGGGCGTGGTTTAGTGTTAGCGTACGGGTTAGGATTAGGGGACGGGTGAGGGTCAGGCTTCGGGGAAGGGTTAGGGTTAGGGTTCGGGCTAGGGTTAGGGTTAGGGGACGGGGACGGTTTAGGGTCCAGGTGAGGGTACGGCAACGCTTTAGGGGGAGCGTGCGTGTGAGGGCGCGGGTTAGTGTTAGCGTACGGGTTAGAATTAGGGGACGGGTGAGGGTCAGGCTTCGGGGAAGGGTTAGGGTTAGGGTTCGGGCTAGGGTTAGGGTTAGGGGACGGGGACGGTTTAGGGTCCAGGTGAGGGTACGGCAACGCTTTAGGGGGAGCGTGCGTGTGAGGGCGCGGGTTAGTGTTAGCGTACGGCTTAGGATTAGGGGACGGGTGAGGGTCAGGCTTCGGGGAAGGGTTAGGGTTAGGGTTCGGGCTAGGGTTAGGGTTAGGGGACGGGGACGGTTTAGGGTCCAGGTGAGGGTACGGCAACGCTTTAGGGGGAGCGTGCGTGTGAGGGCGCGCGTTAGTGTTAGTGTACGGCTTAGGATTAGGGGACGGGTGAGGGTTAGGCTTCGGGGAAGGGTTAGGATTAGGGTTCGGGCTAGGGTTAGGGTTAGGGGACGGGGACGGTTTAGGGTCCAGGTGAGGGTACGGCAACGCTTTAGGGGGAGCGTGCGTGTGAGGGCGCGCGTTATTGTTAGCGTACGGCTTAGGATTAGGGGACGGGTGAGGGTCAGGCTTCGGGAAAGGGTTAGGGTTAGGGTTCGGGCTAGGGTTAGGGTTAGGGGATGGGGACTGTTTAGGGCCAAGGTGAGGGTACGGCAATGCTTTAGGGGGAGCGTGCGTGTGAGGGCGCGGGTTAGTGTTAGCGTACGGGTTAGGATTAGGGGACGGGTGAGGGTCAGGCTTCGGGGAAGGGTTAGGGTTAGGGTTCGGGCTAGGGTTAGGGTTAGGGGACGGGGACGGTTTAGGGTCCAGGTGAGGGTACGGCAACGCTTTAGGGGGAGCGTGCGTGTGAGGGCGCGGGTTAGTGTTAGCGTACGTGTTACGATTAGGGGACGAATGAGGTTCAGGCTTCGGGGAAGTGTTAGGGTTAGGGTTCGGGCTAGGGTTAGGGTTAGGGGACGGGGACGGTTTAGGGTCCAGGTGAGGGTACGGCAACGCTTTAGGGGGAGCATGTGTGTGAGGGCGCGGGTTAGTGTTAGCGTACGGGTTAGGATTAGGGGATGGGTGAGGGTCAGGCTTCGGGGAAGGGTTACGGTTAGGGTTCGGGCTAGGTTTAGGGTTAGGGGACGGGGACGGTTTAGGGTCCAAGTGAGGGTACGGCAACGCTTTAGGGGGAGCGTGCGTCTGAGGGCGCGGGTTAGTGTTAGCGTACGGGTTAGGATTAGGGGACGTGTGAGGGTCAGGCTTCGGAGAAGGGTTAGGGTTAGGGTTCGGGCTAGGGTTAGGGTTAGGGGACGGGGACGGTTTAGAGTCCAGGTGAGGGTACGGCAACGCTTTAGGGGGAGCGTGCGTGTGAGGGCGCGGGTTAGTGTTAGCGTACGGGTTAGGATTAGGGGACGGGTGAGGGTCAGGCTTCGGGGAAGGGTTAGGGTTAGGGTTCGCGCTAGGGTTAGGGTTAGGGGACGGGGACGGTTTAGGGTCCAGGTGAGGGTACGGCAACGTTTTAGGGGGAGCGTGCGTGTGAGGGCGCGGGTTAGTGTTAGCGTACGGGTTAGGATTAGGGGACGGGTGAGGGTCAGGCTTCGGGGAAGGGTTAGGGTTAGGGTTCGGGCTAGGGTTAGGGTTAGGGGACGGGGACGGTTTAGGGTCCAGGTGAGGGTACGGCAATGCTTTAGGGGGAGCGTGCATGTGAGGGCGCGGGTTAGTGTTAGCGTACGGGTTAGGATTAGGGGACGGGTGAGGGTCAGGCTTCGGGGAAGGGTTAGGGTTAGGGTTCGGGCTAGGGTTAGGGTTAGGGGACGGGGACGGTTTAGGGTCGATGTGAGGGTACGGCAATGCTTTAGGGGGAGCGTGCGTGTGAGGGCGCGGGTTAGTGTTAGCGTACGGGTTAGGATTAGGGGACGGATGAGGGTCAGGCTTCGGGGAAGGGTTAGGGTTAGGGTTCGGGCTAGGATTAGGATTAGGGGACGGGGACGGTTTAGGGTCCAGGTGAGGGTACGGCAACGCTTTAGGGGGAGTGTGCGTGTGAGGGCGCGGGTTAGTGTTAGCGTACGGGTTAGGATTAGGGGATGGGTGAGAGTCAGGCTTCGGGGAAGGGTTAGGGTTAGGGTTCGGGCTAGGGTTAGGGTTAGGGGACGGGGACGGTTTAGGTTCCAGGTGAGGGTACGGCAACGATTTAGGGAGAGCGTGCGTGTGAGGGCGCGGGTTAGAGTTAGCGTACGGCTTAGGATTAGGGGACGGGTGAGGGTCAGGCTTCGGGGAAGGGTTAGGGTTAGGGTTCGGGCTAGGGTTAGTGTTAGGGGACGGGGACGGTTTAGGGTCCAGGTGAGGGTACGGCAACGCTTTAGGGGGAGCGTGCGTGTGAGGGCGCGGGTTAGTGTTAGCGTACGGGTTAGGATTAGGGGACGGGTGAGGGTCAGGCTTCGGGGAAGGGTTAGGGTTAGGGTTCGGGCTAGGGTTAGGGTTAGGGGACGGGGACGGTTTAGGGTCCAGGTGAGGGTACGGCAACGCTTTAGGGGGAGCGTGCGTGTGATGGCGCGGGTTAGTGTTAGCGTACGGGTTAGGATTAGGGGACGGGTGAGGGTTAGGCTTCGGGGAAGGGTTAGGGTTAGGGTTCGGGCTAGGGTTAGGGTTAGGGGACGGGGACGGTTTAGGGTCCAGGTGAGGGTACGGCAACGCTTTAGGGGGAGCGTGCGTGTGAGGGCGTGGGTTAGTGTTAGGGTACGGGTTAGGATTAGGGGACGGGTGAGGGTCAGGCTTCGGGGAAGGGTTAGGGTTAGGGTTCGGGCTAGGGTTAGGGTTAGGGGACGGGGACGGTTTAGGGTCCAGGTGAGGGTACGGCAACGCTTTAGGGGGAGCGTGCGTGTGAGGGCGCGGGTTAGTGTTAGCGTACGGGTTAGAATTAGGGGACGGGTGAGGGTCAGGCTTCGGGGAAGGGTTAGGGTTAGGGTTCGGGCTAGGGTTAGGGTTAGGGGACGGGGACGGTTTAGGGTCCAGGTGAGGGTACGGCAACGCTTTAGGGGGAGCGTGCGTGTGAGGGCGCGGGTTAGTGTTAGCGTACGGCTTAGGATTAGGGGACGGGTGAGGGTCAGGCTTCGGGGAAGGGTTAGGGTTAGGGTTCGGGCTAGGGTTAGGGTTAGGGGACGGGGACGGTTTAGGGTCCAGGTGAGGGTACGGCAACGCTTTAGGGGGAGCGTGCGTGTGAGGGCGCGCGTTAGTGTTAGTGTACGGCTTAGGATTAGGGGACGGGTGAGGGTTAGGCTTCGGGGAAGGGTTAGGATTAGGGTTCGGGCTAGGGTTAGGGTTAGGGGACGGGGACGGTTTAGGGTCCAGGTGAGGGTACGGCAACGCTTTAGGGGGAGCGTGCGTGTGAGGGCGCGCGTTATTGTTAGCGTACGGCTTAGGATTAGGAGACGGGTGAGGGTCAGGCTTCGGGAAAGGGTTAGGGTTAGGGTTCGGGCTAGGGTTAGGGTTAGGGGATGGGGACTGTATAGGGCCCAGGTGAGGGTACGGCAACGCTTTAGGGGGAGCGTGCGTGTGAGGGCGCGGGTTAGTGTTAGCGTACGGGTTAGGATTAGGGGACGGGTGAGGGTCAGGCTTCGGAGAAGGGTTAGGGTTAGGGTTCGGGCTAGGGTTAGGGTTAGGGGACGGGGACGGTTTAGAGTCCAGGTGAGGGTACGGCAACGCTTTAGGGGGAGCGTGCGTGTGAGGGCGCGGGTTAGTGTTAGCGTACGGGTTAGGATTAGGGGACGGGTGAGGGTCAGGCTTCGGGGAAGGGTTAGGTTTAGGGTTTGCGCTAGGGTTAGGGTTAGGGGACGGGGACGGTTTAGGGTCCAGGTGAGGGTACGGCAACGTTTTAGGGGGAGCGTGCGTGTGAGGGCGCGGGTTAGTGTTAGCGTACGGGTTAGGATTAGGGGACGGGTGAGGGTCAGGCTTCGGGGAAGGGTTAGGGTTAGGGTTCGGGCTAGGGTTAGGGTTAGGGGACGGGGACGGTTTAGGGTCCAGGTGAGGGTACGGCAATGCTTTAGGGGGAGCGTGCGTGTGAGGGCGCGGGTTAGTGTTAGCGTACGGGTTAGGATTAGGGGACGGGTGAGGGTCAGGCTTCGGGGAAGGGTTAGGGTTAGGGTTCGGGCTAGGGTTAGGGTTAGGGGACGGGGACGGTTTAGGGTCCAGGTGAGGGTACGGCAATGCTTTAGGGGGAGCGTGCGTGTGAGGGCGCGGGTTAGTGTTAGCGTACGGGTTAGGATTAGGGGACGGATGAGGGTCAGGCTTCGGGGAAGGGTTAGGGTTAGGGTTCGGGCTAGGGTTAGGATTAGGGGACGGGGACGGTTTAGGGTCCAGGTGAGGGTACGGCAACGCTTTAGGGGGAGCGTGCGTGTGAGGGCGCGGGTTAGTGTTAGCGTACGTGTTACGATTAGGGGACGAATGAGGGTCAGGCTTCGGGGAAGGGTTAGGGTTAGGGTTCGGGCTAGGGTTAGGGTTAGGGGACAGGGACGGTTTAGGGTCCAGGTGAGGGTACGGCAACGTTTTAGGGGGACCGTGCGTGTGAGGGCGCGGGTTAGTGTTAGCGTACGGGTTAGGATTAGGGGACGGGTGAGGGTCAGGCTTCGGGGAAGGGTTAGGGTTAGGGTTCGGGCTAGGGTTAGGGTTAGGGGACGGGGACGGTTTAGGGTCCAGGTGAGGGTACGGCAACGCTTTAGGGGGAGCGTGCGTGTGAGGGCGCGGGTTAGTGTTAGCGTACGGGTTAGGATTAGGGGACGGGTGAGGGTCAGGCTTCGGGGAAGGGTTAGGGTTAGGGTTCGGGCTAGGGTTAGGGTTAGGGGACGGGGACGGTTTAGGGTCCAGGTGAGGGTACGGCAACGCTTTAGGGGGAGCGTGCGTGTGAGGGCGCGCGTTAGTGTTAGCGTACGGGTTAGGATTAGGGGACGGGTGAGGGTCAGGCTTCGGGGAAGGGTTAGGGTTAGGGTTCGGGCTAGGGTTAGGGTTAGGGGACGGGGACGGTTTAGGGTCCAGGTGAGGGTACGGCAGCGCTTTAGGGGGAGCGTGCGTGTGAGGGAGCAGGTTAGTGTTAGCGTACGGGTTAGGATTAGGGGACGGGTGAGGGTCAGGCTTTGGGGAAGGGTTAGGGTTAGGGTTCGGGCTAGGGTTAGGGTTAGGGGACGGGGACGGTTTAGGGTCCAGGTGAGGGTACGGCAACGCTTTAGGGGGAGCATGTGTGTGAGGGCGCGGGTTAGTGTTAGCGTACGGGTTAGGATTAGGGGATGGGTGAGGGTCAGGCTTCGGGGAAGGGTTAGGGTTAGGGTTCGGGCTAGGTTTAGGGTTAGGGGATGGGGACGGTTTAGGGTCCAAGTGAGGGTACGGCAACGCTTTAGGGGGAGCGTGCGTCTGAGGGCGCGGGTTAGTGTTAGCGTACGGGTTAGGATTAGGGGACGTGTGAGGGTCAGGCTTCGGAGAAGGGTTAGGGTTAGGGTTCGGGCTAGGGTTAGGGTTAGGGGACGGGGACGGTTTAGAGTCCAGGTGAGGGTACGGCAACGCTTTAGGGGGAGCGTGCGTGTGAGGGCGTGGGTTAGTGTTAGCGTACGGGTTAGGATTAGGGGACGGGTGAGGGTCAGGCTTCGGGGAAGGGTTAGGGTTAGGGTTCGCGCTAGGGTTAGGGTTAGGGGACGGGGACGGTTTAGGGTCCAGGTGAGGGTACGGCAACGTTTTAGGGGGAGCGTGCGTGTGAGGGCGCGGGTTAGTGTTAGCGTACGGGTTAGGATTAGGGGACGGGTGAGGGTCAGGCTTCGGGGAAGGGTTAGGGTTAGGGTTCGGGCTAGGGTTAGGGTTATGGGACGGGGACGGTTTAGGGTCCAGGTGAGGGTACGGCAATGCTTTAGGGGGAGCGTGCATGTGAGGGCGCGGGTTAGTGTTAGCGTACGGGTTAGGATTAGGGGACAGGTGAGGGTCAGGCTTCGGGGAAGGGTTAGGGTTAGGGTTCGGGCTAGGGTTAGGGTTAGGGGACGGGGACGGTTTAGGGTCCAGGTGAGGGTACGGCAATGCTTTAGGGGGAGCGTGCGTGTGAGGGCGCGGGTTAGTGTTAGCGTACGGGTTAGGATTAGGGGACGGATGAGGGTCAGGCTTCGGGGAAGGGTTAGGGTTAGGGTTCGGGCTAGGGTTAGGATTAGGGGACGGGGACGGTTTCGGGTCCAGGTGAGGGTACGGCAACGCTTTAGGGGGAGCGTGCGTGTGAGGGCGCGGGTTAGTGTTAGCGTACGGGTTAGGATTAGGGGATGGGTGAGAGTCAGGCTTCGGGGAAGGGTTAGGGTTAGGGTTCGGGCTAGGGTTAGGGTTAGGGGACGGGGACGGTTTAGGGTCCAGGTGAGGGTACGGCAACGCTTTAGGGGGAGCGTGCGTGTGAGGGCGCGGGTTAGAGTTAGCGTACGGCTTAGGATTAGGGGACGGGTGAGGGTCAGGCTTCGGGGAAGGGTTAGGGTTAGGGTTCGGGCTAGGGTTAGGGTTAGGGGACGGGGACGGTTTAGGGTCCAGGTGAGGGTACGGCAACGCTTTAGGGGGAGCGTGCGTGTGAGGTCGCGGGTTAGTGTTAGCGTACGGCTTAGGATTAGGGGACGGGTGAGGGTCAGGCTTCGGGGAAGGGTTAGGGTTAGGGTTCGGGCTAGTGTTAGGGTTAAGGGACGGGGACGGTTTAGGATCCAGGTGAGGGTACGGCAACGCTTTAGGGGGAGCGTGCGTGTGCGGGCGTGCGTTAGTGTTAGTGTACGGCTTAGGATTAGGGGACAGGTGAGGGTCAGGCTTCGGGGAAGGGTTAGGGTTAGGGTTCGGGCTAGGGTTAGGGTTAGGGGACGGGGACGGTATAGGGTCCAGGTGAGGGTACGGCAACGCTTTAGGGGTAGCGTGCGTGTGAGGGCACGCGTTAGTGTTAGCGTACGGCTTAGGATTAGGGGACGGGTGAGGGTCAGGCTTCGGGGAAGGGTTAGGGTTAGGGTTCGGGCTAAGGTTAGGGTTAGGGGACGGGGACGGTTTAGGGTCCAGGTGAGGGTACGGCAACGCTTTAGGGGGAGCGTGCGTGTGAGGGCGCGGGTTAGTGTTAGCGTACGGGTTAGGATTAGGGGACGGGTGAGGGTCAGGCTTCGGGGAAGGGTTAGGGTTAGGTTTCGGGCTAGGGTTAGGGTTAGGGTTAGGGGACGGGGACGGTTTAGGGACCAGGTGAGGGTACGGCAACGCTTTAGGGGGAGCGTGCGTGTGAGGGCGCGGGTTAGTGTTAGCGTACGGGTTAGGATTAGGGGACAGGTGAGGGTCAGGCTTCGGGGAAGGGTTAGGGTTAGGGTTCGGGCTAGGGTTAGGGTTAGGGGACGGGGACGGTTTAGGGTCCAGGTGAGGGTACGGCAACGTTTTAGGGGGAGCGTGCGTGTGAGGGCGCGGGTTAGTGTTAGCGTACGGGTTAGGATTAGGGGACGGATGAGGGTCAGGCTTCGGGGAAGGGTTAGGGTTAGGGTTCGGGCTAGGGTTAGGATTAGGGGACGGGGACGGTTTCGGGAACAGGTGAGGGTACGGCAACGCTTTAGGGGGAGCGTGCGTGTGAGGGCGCGGGTTAGTGTTAGCGTACGGTTTAGGATTAGGGGATGGGTGAGAGTCAGGCTTCGGGGAAGGGTTAGGGTTAGGGTTCGGGCTAGGGTTAGGGTTAGGGGACGGGGACGGTTTAGGGTCCAGGTGAGGGTACGGCAACGCTTTAGGGGGAGCGTGCGTGTGAGGGCGTGGGTTAGAGTTAGCGTACGGCTTAGGATTAGGGGATGGGTGAGGGTCAGGCTTCGGGGAAGGGTTAGGGTTAGGGTTCGGGCTAGGGTTAGGGTTAGGGGACGGGGACGGTTTAGGGTCCAGGTGAGGGTACGGCAACGCTTTAGGGGGAGCGTGCGTGTGAGGGCGCGGGTTAGTGTTAGCGTACGGGTTAGGATTAGGGGACGGGTGAGGGTCAGGCTTCGGGGAAGGGTTAGGGTTAGTGTTCGGGCTAGGGTTAGGGTTAGGGGACGGGGATGGTTTAGCGTCCAGGTGAGGGTACGGCAACGATTTAGGGGGAGCGTGCGTGTGAGGGCGCGGGTTAGTGTTAGCGTACGGCTTAGGATTAGGGGACGGGTGAGGGTCAGGCTTCGGGGAAGGGTTAGGGTTAGGGTTCGGGCTAGGGTTAGGGTTAGGGGACGGGGACGGTTTAGGGTCCAGGTGAGGGTACGGCAACGCTTTAGGGGGAGCGTGCGTGTGCGGACGCGCGTTAGTGTTAGTGTATGGCTTAGGATTAGGGGACAGGTGAGGGTCAGGCTTCGGGGAAGGGTTAGGGTTAGGGTTCGGGCTAGGGTTAGGGTTAGGGGACGGGGACGGTTTAGGGTCCAGGTGAGGGTACGGCAACGCTTTAGGGGGAGCGTGCGTGTGAGGTCGCGGGTTAGTGTTAGCGTACGGCTTAGGATTAGGGGACGGGTGAGGGTCAGGCTTCGGGGAAGGGTTAGGGTTAGGGTTCGGGCTAGTGTTAGGGTTAAGGGACGGGGACGGTTTAGGATCCAGGTGAGGGTACGGCAACGCTTTAGGGGGAGCGTGCGTGTGCGGGCGTGCGTTAGTGTTAGTGTACGGCTTAGGATTAGGGGACAGGTGAGGGTCAGGCTTCGGGGAAGGGTTAGGGTTAGGGTTCGGGCTAGGGTTAGGGTTAGGGGACGGGGACGGTATAGGGTCCAGGTGAGGGTACGGCAACGCTTTAGGGGTAGCGTGCGTGTGAGGGCACGCGTTAGTGTTAGCGTACGGCTTAGGATTAGGGGACGGGTGAGGGTCAGGCTTCGGGGAAGGGTTAGGGTTAGGGTTCGGGCTAGGGTTAGGGTTAGGGGACGGGGACGGTTTAGGGTCCAGGTGAGGGTACGGCAACGCTTTAGGGGGAGCGTGCGTGTGAGGGCGCGGGTTAGTGTTAGCGTACGGGTTAGGATTAGGGGACGGGTGAGGGTCAGGCTTCGGGGAAGGGTTAGGGTTAGGTTTCGGGCTAGGGTTAGGGTTAGGGTTAGGGGACGGGGACGGTTTAGGGACCAGGTGAGGGTACGGCAACGCTTTAGGGGGAGCGTGCGTGTGAGGGCGCGGGTTAGTGTTAGCGTACGGGTTAGGATTAGGGGACAGGTGAGGGTCAGGCTTCGGGGAAGGGTTAGGGTTAGGGTTCGGGCTAGGGTTAGGGTTAGGGGACGGGGACGGTTTAGGGTCCAGGTGAGGGTACGGCAACGTTTTAGGGGGAGCGTGCGTGTGAGGGCGCGGGTTAGTGTTAGCGTACGGGTTAGGATTAGGGGACGGATGAGGGTCAGGCTTCGGGGAAGGGTTAGGGTTAGGGTTCGGGCTAGGGTTAGGATTAGGGGACGGGGACGGTTTCGGGTCCAGGTGAGGGTACGGCAACGCTTTAGGGGGAGCGTGCGTGTGAGGGCGCGGGTTAGTGTTAGCGTACGGTTTAGGATTAGGGGATGGGTGAGAGTCAGGCTTCGGGGAAGGGTTAGGGTTAGGGTTCGGGCTAGGGTTAGGGTTAGGGGACGGGGACGGTTTAGGGTCCAGGTGAGGGTACGGCAACGCTTTAGGGGGAGCGTGCGTGTGAGGGCGCGGGTTAGAGTTAGCGTACGGCTTAGGATTAGGGGATGGGTGAGGGTCAGGTTTCGGGGAAGGGTTAGGGTTAGGGTTCGGGCTAGGGTTAGGGTTAGGGGACGGGGACGGTTTAGGGTCCAGGTGAGGGTACGGCAACGCTTTAGGGGGAGCGTGCGTGTGAGGGCGCGGGTTAGTGTTAGCGTACGGGTTAGGATTAGGGGACGGGTGAGGGTCACGCTTCGGGGAAGGGTTAGGGTTAGGGTTCGGGCTAGGGTTAGGGTTAGGGTTAGGGGACGGGGACGGTTTAGGGTCCAGGTGAGGGTACGGCAACGCTTTAGGGGTAGCGTGCGTGTGAGGGCACGCGTTAGTGTTAGCGTACGGCTTAGGATTAGGGGACGGGTGAGGGTCAGGCTTCGGGGAAGGTTTAGGGTTAGGGTTCGGGCTAGGGTTAGGGTTAGGGGACGGGGACGGTTTAGGGACCAGGTGAGGGTACGGCAACGCTTTAGGGGGAGCGTGCGTGTGAGGGCGCGGGTTAGTGTTAGCGTACGGGTTAGGATTAGGGGACGGGTGAGTGTCAGGCTTCGGGGAAGGGTTAGGGTTAGGGTTCGGGCTAGGGTTAGGGTTAGGGGACGGGGACGGTTTAGGGTCCAGGTGAGGGTACGGCAACGTTTTAGGGGGAGCGTGCGTGTGAGGGCGCGGGTTAGTGTTAGCGTACGGGTTAGGATTAGGGGACGGGTGAGGGTCAGGCTTCGGGGAAGGGTTAGGGTTAGGGTTCGGGCTAGGGTTAGGGTTAGGGGACGGGGACGGGTTAGGGTCCAGGTGAGGGTACGGCAACGTTTTAGGGGGAGCGTGCGTGTGAGGGCACGGGTTAGTGTTAGCGTACGGGTTAGGATTAGGGGACGGGTGAGGGTCAGGCTTCGGGGAAGGGTTAGGGTTAGGGTTCGGGCTAGGGTTAGGGTTAGGGGACGGGGACGGTTTAGGGTCCAGGTGAGGGTACGGCAACACTTTAGGGGGAGCGTGCCTGTGAGGGCGCGGGTTAGTGTTAGCGTACGGGTTAGGATTAGGGGACGGGTGAGGGTCAGGCTTCGGGGAAGGGTTAGGGTTAGGGTTCGGGCTAGGGTTAGGGTTAGGGGACGGGGACGGTTTAGGGTCCAGGTGAGGGTACGGCAACGCTTTAGGGGGAGCGTGCGTGTGAGGGCCCGGGTTAGTGTTAGCGTACGGGTTAGGATTAGGGGACGGGTGAGGGTCAGGCTTCGGGGAAGGGTTAGGGTTAGGTTTCGGGCTAGGGTTAGGGTTAGGGTTAGGGGACGGGGACGGTTTAGGGACCAGGTGAGGGTACGGCAACGCTTTAGGGGGAGCGTGCGTGTGAGGGCGCGGGTTAGTGTTAGCGTACGGGTTAGGATTAGGGGACAGGTGAGGGTCAGGCTTCGGGGAAGGGTTAGGGTTAGGGTTCGGGCTAGGGTTAGGGTTAGGGGACGGGGACGGTTTAGGGTCCAGGTGAGGGTACGGCAACGTTTTAGGGGGAGCGTGCGTGTGAGGGCGCGGGTTAGTGTTAGCGTACGGGTTAGGATTAGGGGACGGATGAGGGTCAGGCTTCGGGGTAGGGTTAGGGTTAGGGTTCGGGCTAGGGTTAGGATTAGGGGACGGGGACGGTTTCGGGTCCAGGTGAGGGTACGGCAACGCTTTAGGGGGAGCGTGCGTGTGAGGGCGCGGGTTAGTGTTAGCGTACGGTTTAGGATTAGGGGATGGGTGAGAGTCAGGCTTCGGGGAAGGGTTAGGGTTAGGGTTCGGGCTAGGGTTAGGGTTAGGGGACGGGGACGGTTTAGGGTCCAGGTGAGGGTACGGCAACGCTTTAGGGGGAGCGTGCGTGTGAGGGCCCGGGTTAGTGTTAGCGTACGGGTTAGGATTAGGTGACGGGTGAGGGTCAGGCTTCGGGGAAGGGTTAGGTTTAGGGTTCGGGCTAGGGTTAGGGTGAGCGGACGGGGAGGGTTTAGGGTCCAGGTAGGGTACGGCAACGCTTTAGGGGGAGCGTGCGTGTGAGGGCGCGCGTTAGTGTTAGCGTACAGCTTAGGATTAGGGGATGGGTGAGGGTCAGGCTTCGGGGAAGGTTTAGGGTTAGGGTTCGGGCTAGGGTTAGGGTTAGGGGACGGGGACGGTTTAGGGTCCAGGTGAGGGTACGGCAACGCTTTAGGGGGAGCGTGCGTGTGAGGGCGCGCGTTAGTGTTAGGGTACGGCTTAGGATTAGGGGACGGGTGAGGGTCAGGCTTCGGGGAAGGGTTAGGGTTAGGGTTCGGGCTAGGGTTAGGGTTAGGGGACGGGGACGGTTTAGGGTCCAGGTGAGGGTACAGCAACGCTTTAGGGGGAGCGTGCGTGTGAGGGCACGCGTTAGTGTTAGCGTACGGCTTAGGATTAGGGGACGGGTGAGGGTCAGGCTTCGGGAAAGGGTTAGGATTAGGGTTCAGGCTAGGGTTAGGGTTAGGGGATAGGGACGGTTTAGGGTCCAGGTGAGGGTACGGCAACGCTTTAGGGGGAGCGTGCGTGTGAGGGCGCGGGTTAGTGTTAGCGTACGGGTTAGGATTAGGGGACGGGTGAGGGTCAGGCTTCGGGGAAGGGTTAGGGTTAGGGTTCGGGCTAGGGTTAGGGTTAGGGGACGGGGACGGTTTAGGGTCCAGGTGAGGGTACGGCAACGCTTTAGGGGGAGCGTGCGTGTGAGGGCGCCGGTTAGTGTTAGCGTACGGGTTAGGATTAGGGGACGGGTGAGGGTCAGGCTTCGGGGAAGGGTTAGGGTTAGGGTTCGGGCTAGGGTTAGGGTTAGGGGACGGGGACGGTTTAGCGTCCAGGTGAGGGTACGGCAACGCTTTAGGGGGAGCGTGCGTGTGAGGGCGCGGGTTAGTGTTAGCGTACGGCTTAGGATTAGGGGACGGGTGAGGGTCAGGCTTCGGGGAAGGGTTAGGGTTAGGGTTCGGGCTAGGGTTAGGGTTAGGGGACGGGGACGGTTTAGGGTCCAGGTGAGGGTACGGCAACGCTTTAGGGGGAGCGTGCGTGTGCGGACGCGCGTTAGTGTTAGTGTATGGCTTAGGATTAGGGGACAGGTGAGGGTCAGGCTTCGGGGAAGGGTTAGGGTTAGGGTTCGGGCTAGGGTTAGGGTTAGGGGACGGGGACGGTTTAGGGTCCAGGTGAGGGTACGGCAACGCTTTAGGGGTAGCGTGCGTGTGAGGGCACGCGTTAGTGTTAGCGTACGGCTTAGGATTAGGGGACGGGTGAGGGTCAGGCTTCGGGGAAGGGTTAGGGTTAGGGTTCGGGCTAGGGTTAGGGTTAGGGGACAGGAACGGTTTAGGGTCCAGGTGAGGGTACGGCAACGCTTTAGGGGGAGCGTGTGTGTGAGGGCGCGGGTTAGTGTTAGCGTACGGGTTAGGATTAGGGGACGGGTGAGGGTCAGGCTTCGGGGAAGGGTTAGGGTTAGGGTTCGGGCTAGGGTTAGGGTTAGGGGACGGGGACGGTTTAGGGACCAGGTGAGGGTACGGCAACGCTTTAGGGGGAGCGTGCGTGTGAGGGCGCGGGTTAGTGTTAGCGTACGGGTTAGGATTAGGGGACGGGTGAGGGTCAGGCTTCGGGGAAGGGTTAGGGTTAGGGTTCGGGCTAGGGTTAGGGTTAGGGGACGGGGACGGTTTAGGGTCCAGGTGAGGGTACGGCAACCTTTTAGGGGGAGCGTGCGTGTGAGGGCACGGGTTAGTGTTAGCGTACGGGTTAGGATTAGGGGACGGGTGAGGGTCAGGCTTCGGGGAAGGGTTAGGGTTAGGGTTCGGGCTAGGGTTAGGGTTAGGGGACGGGGACGGTTTAGGGTCCAGGTGAGGGTACGGCAACACTTTAGGGGGAGCGTGCCTGTGAGGGCGCGGGTTAGTGTTAGCGTACGGGTTAGGATTAGGGGACGGGTGAGGGTCAGGCTTCGGGGAAGGGTTAGGGTTAGGGTTCGGGCTAGGGTTAGGGTTAGGGGACGGGGACGGTTTAGGGTCCAGGTGAGGGTACGGCAACGCTTTAGGGGGAGCGTGCGTGTGAGGGCCCGGGTTAGTGTTAGCGTACGGGTTAGGATTAGGTGACGGGTGAGGGTCAGGCTTCGGGGAAGGGTTAGGTTTAGGGTTCGGGCTAGGGTTAGGGTGAGCGGACGGGGAGGTTTTAGGGTCCAGGTAGGGTACGGCAACGCTTTAGGGGGAGCGTGCGTGTGAGGGCGCGCGTTAGTGTTAGCGTACAGCTTAGGATTAGGGGACGGGTGAGGGTCAGGCTTCGGGGAAGGGTTAGGGTTAGGGTTCGGGCTAGGGTTAGGGTTAGGGGACGGGGACGGTTTAGGGTCCAGGTGAGGGTACGGCAACGCTTTAGGGGGAGCGTGCGTGTGCGGGCGCGCGTTAGTGTTAGTGTATGGCTTAGGATTAGGGGACAGGTGAGGGTCAGGCTTCGGGGAAGGGTTAGGGTTAGGGTTCGGGCTAGGCTTAGGGTTAGGGGACGGGGACGGTTTAGGGTCCAGGTGAGGGTATGGCAACGCTTTAGGGGTAGCGTGCGTGTGAGGGCACGCGTTAGTGTTAGCGTACGGCTTAGGATTAGGGGACGGGTGAGGGTCAGGCTTCGGGGAAGGGTTAGGGTTAGGGTTCGGGCTAGGGTTAGGGTTAGGGGACGGGAACGGTTTAGGGTCCAGGTGAGGGTACGGCAACGCTTTAGGGGGAGCGTGTGTGTGAGGGCGCGGGTTAGTGTTAGCGTACGGGTTAGGATTAGGGGACGGGTGAGGGTCAGGCTTCGGGGAAGGGTTAGGGTTAGGGTTCGGGCTAGGGTTAGGGTTACGGGACGGGGACGGTTTAGGGACCAGGTGAGGGTACGGCAACGCTTTAGGGGGAGCGTGCGTGTGAGGGCGCGGGTTAGTGTTAGCGTACGGGTTAGGATTAGGGGACGGGTGAGGGTCAGGCTTCGGGGAAGGGTTAGGGTTAGGGTTCGGGCTAGGGTTAGGGTTAGGGGACGGGGACGGTTTAGGGTCCAGGTGAGGGTACGGCAACGTTTTAGGGGGAGCGTGCGTGTGAGGGCGCGGGTTAGTGTTAGCGTACGGGTTAGGATTAGGGGACGGGTGAGGGTCAGGCTTCGGGGAAGGGTTAGGGTTAGGGTTCGGGCTAGGGTTAGGGTTAGGGGATGGGGACGGTTTAGGGTCCAGGTGAGGGTACGGCAACGTTTTAGGGGGAGCGTGCGTGTGAGGGCACGGGTTAGTGTTAGCGTACGGGTTAGGATTAGGGGACGGGTGAGGGTCAGGCTTCGGGGAAGGGTTAGGGTTAGGGTTCGGGCTAGGGTTAGGGTTAGGGGACGGGGACGGTTTAGGGTCCAGGTGAGGGTACGGCAACACTTTAGGGGGAGCGTGCCTGTGAGGGCGCGGGTTAGTGTTAGCGTACGGGTTAGGATTAGGGGACGGGTGAGGGTCAGGCTTCGGGGAAGGGTTAGGGTTAGGGTTCGGGCTAGGGTTAGGGTTAGGGGACGGGGACGGTTTAGGGTCCAGGTGAGGGTACGGCAATGCTTTAGGGGGAGCGTGCGTGTGAGGGCCCGGGTTAGTGTTAGCGTACGGGTTAGGATTAGGTGACGGGTGAGGGTCAGGCTTCGGGGAAGGGTTAGGGTTAGGGTTCGGGCTAGGGTTAGGGTTAGGGGACGGGGACGGTTTAGGGTCCAGGTGAGGGTACGGCAACACTTTAGGGGGAGCGTGCCTGTGAGGGCGCGGGTTAGTGTTAGCGTACGGTTTAGGATTAGGGGACGGGTGAGGGTCAGGCTTCGGGGAAGGGTTAGGGTTAGGGTTCGGGCTAGGGTTAGGGTGAGCGGACGGGGAGGGTTTAGGGTCCAGGTAGGGTACGGCAACGCTTTAGGGGGAGCGTGCGTGTGAGGGCGCGCGTTAGTGTTAGCGTACAGCTTAGGATTAGGGGACGGGTGAGGGTCAGGCTTCGGGGAAGGGTTAGGGTTAGGGTTCGGGCTAGGGTTAGGGTTAGGGGACGGGGACGGTTTAGGGTCCAGGTGAGGGTATGGCAACGCTTTAGGGGGAGCGTGCGTGTGAGAGCGCGCGTTAGTGTTAGCGTACGGCTTAGGATTAGGGGACGGGTGAGGGTCAGGCTTCGGGGAAGGGTTAGGGTTAGGGTTCGGGCTAGTGTTAGGGTTAGGGGACGGGGACGGTTTAGGGTCCAGGTGAGGGTACGGCAACGCTTTAGGGGGAGCGTGCGTGTGAGGGCACGCGTTAGTGTTAGCGTACGGCTTAGGATTAGGGGACGGGTGAGGGTCAGGCTTCGGGAAAGGGTTAGGATTAGGGTTCGGGCTAGGGTTAGGGTTAGGGGATAGGGACGGTTTAGGGTCCAGGTGAGTGTACGGCAACGCTTTAGGGGGAGCGTGCGTGTGAGGGCGCGGGTTAGTGTTAGCGTACGGGTTAGGATTAGGGGACGGGTGAGGGTCAGGCTTCGGGGAAGGGTTAGGGTTAGAGTTCGGGCTAGGGTTAGGGTTAGGGGACGGGGACGGTTTAGGGTCCAGGTGAGGGTACGGCAACGCTTTAGGTGGAGCGTGCGTCTGAGGGCGTGGGTTAGTGTTAGCGTACGGGTTAGGATTAGGGGACGGGTGAGGGTCAGGCTTCGGGGAAGGGTTAGGGTTAGGGTTCGGGCTAGGGTTAGGGTTAGGGGACGGGGACGGTTTAGCGTCCAGGTGAGGGTACGGCAACGATTTAGGGGGAGCGTGCGTGTGAGGGCGCGGGTTAGTGTTAGCGTACGGCTTAGGATTAGGGGACGGGTGAGGGTCAGGCTTCGTGGAAGGGTTAGGGTTAGGGTTCGGGCTAGGGTTAGGGTTAGGGGACGGGGACGGTTTAGGGTCCAGGTGAGGGTACGGCAACGCTTTAGGGGGAGCGTGCGTGTGAGGGCGCGGGTTAGTGTTAGCGTACGGGTTAGGATTATGGGACGGGTGAGGGTCAGGCTTCGGGGAATGGTTAGGGTTAGGGTTCGGGCTAGGGTTAGGGTTAGGGGACGGGGACGGTTTAGGGTCCAGGTGAGGGTATGGCAACGCTTTAGGGGGAGCGTGCGTGTAAGGGCGCGGGTTAGTGTTAGTGTACGGGATAGGATTAGGGGACGGGTGAGTGTCAGGCTTCGGGGAAGGGTTAGGGTTAGGGTTCGGGCTAGGGTTAGGGTTAGGGGACGGGGACGGTTTAGGGTCCAGGTGAGGGTACGGCAACGCTTTAGGGGGAGCGTGCGTGTGAGGGCGCGGGTTAGTGTTAGCGTACGGGTTACGATTAGGCGACGGGTGAGGGTCAGGCTTCGGGGAAGGGTTAGGTTTAGGGTTCGGGCTAGGGTTAGGGTTAGGGGACGGGGACGGTTTAGGGTCCAGGTGAGGGTACGGCAACGCTTTAGGGGGAGCGTGCGTGTGAGGGCGCGGGTTAGTGTTAGCGTACGGGTTAGGATTATGGGACGGGTGAGGGTCAGGCTTCGGGGAATGGTTAGGGTTAGGGTTCGGGCTAGGGTTAGGGTTAGGGGACGGGGACGGTTTAGGGTCCAGGTGAGGGTATGGCAACGCTTTAGGGGGAGCGTGCGTGTAAGGGCGCGGGTTAGTGTTAGTGTACGGGTTAGGATTAGGGGACGGGAGAGGGTCAGGCTTCGGGGAAGGGTTAGGGTTAGGGTTCGGGCTAGGGTTAGGGTTAGGGAACGGGGACGGTTTAGGGTCCAGGTGAGGGTACGGCAACGCTTTAGGGGGAGCGTGCGTGTGAGGGCGCGGGTTAGTGTTAGCGTACGGGTTACGATTAGGCGACAGGTGAGGGTCAGGCTTCGGGGAAGGGTTAGGTTTAGGGTTCGGGCTAGGGTTAGGGTTAGGGGACGGGGACGGTTTAGGGTCCAGGTGAGGGTACGGCAACGCTTTAGGGGGAGCGTGCGTGTGAGGGCGCGGGTTAGTGTTAGCGTACGGGTTAGGATTAGGGGACGGGTGAGGGTCAGGCTTCGGGGAAGGGTTAGGGTTAGGGTTCGGGCTAGGGTTAGGGTTAGGGGACGGGGACGGTTTAGGGTCCAGGTGAGGGTACGGCAACGCTTTAGGGGGAGCGTGCGTGTGAGGGTGTGGGTTAGTGTTAGCGTACGGGTTAGGATTAGGGGACGGGTGAGGATCAGGCTTCGGGGAAGGGTTAGGGTTAGGGTTCGGGCTAGGGTTAGGGTTAGGGGTCGGGGACGGTTTCGGGTCCAGGTGAGGGTACGGCAACGCTTTAGGGGGAGCGTGCGTGTGAGGGCGTGGGTTAGTGTTAGCGTACGGGTTAGGATTAGGGGACGGGTGAGGGTCAGGCTTCGGGGAAGTGTTAGGGTTAGGGTTCGGTCTAGGGTTAGGGTTAGGGGACGGGGACGGTTTAGGGTCCAGGTGAGGGTACGGCAACGCTTTAGGGGGAGCGTGCGTGTGAGGGCGCGGGTTAGTGTTAGCGTACGGGTTAGGATTAGGGGACGGGTGAGGGTCAGGCTTCGGGGAAGGGTTAGGGTTAGGGTTCGGGCTAGGGTTAGGGTTAGGGGACGGGGACGGTTTAGGGTCCAGGTGAGGGTACGGCAACGCTTTAGGGGGAGCGTGCGTGTGATGGCGCGGGTTAGTGTTAGCGTACGGGTTAGGATTAGGGGACGGGTGTGGGTCAGGCTTCGGGGAAGGGTTAGGGTTAGGGTTCGGGCTAGGGTTAGGGTTAGGGGACGGGGACGGTTTAGGGTCCAGGTGAGCGTACGGCAACGCTTTAGGGGGAGCGTGCGTGTGAGGGCGCGGGTTAGTGTTAGCGTACGGGTTAGGATTAGGGGACGGGTGAGGGTCAGGCTTCGGGGAAGGGTTAGGGTTAGGGTTCGGGCTAGGGTTAGGGTTAGGGGACGGGGACGGTTTAGGGTCCAGGTGAGGGTACGGCAACGCTTTAGGGGGAGCGTGCGTGTGAGGGCGCGGGTTAGTGTTAGCGTACGGGTTACGATTAGGCGACGGGTGAGGGTCAGGCTTCGGGGAAGGGTTAGGGTTAGGGTTCGGGCTAGGGTTAGGGTTAGGGGACGGGGACGGTTTAGGGTCCAGGTGAGGGTACGGCAACGCTTTAGGGGGAGCGTGCGTGTGAGGGCGCGGGTTAGTGTTAGCGTACGGGTTAGGATTAGGGGACGGGTGAGGGTCAGGCTTCGGGGAAGGGTTAGGGTTAGGGTTCGGGCTAGGGTTAGGGTTAGGGGACGGGGACGGTTTAGGGTCCAGGTGAGGGTACGGCAACGCTTTAGGGGGAGCGTGCGTGTGAGGGCGTGTGTTAGTGTTAGCGTACGGGTTAGGATTAGGGGACGGGTGAGGGTCAGGCTTCGGGGAAGGGTTAGGGTTAGGGTTCGGGCTAGGGTTAGGGTTAGGGGACGGGGACGGTTTAGGGTCCAGGTGAGGGTACGGCAACGCTTTAGGGGGAGCGTGCGTGTGAGGGTGTGGGTTAGTGTTAGCGTACGGGTTAGGATTAGGGGACGGGTGAGGGTCAGGCTTCGGGGAAGGGTTAGGGTTAGGGTTCGGGCTAGGGTTAGGGTTAGGGGTCGGGGACGGTTTCGGGTCCAGGTGAGGGTACGGCAACGCTTTAGGGGGAGCGTGCGTGTGAGGGCGCGGGTTAGTGTTAGCGTACGGGTTAGGATTAGGGGACGGGTGAGGGTCAGGCTTCGGGGAAGGGTTAGGGTTAGGGTTCGGTCTAGGGTTAGGGTTAGGGGACGGGGACGGTTTAGGGTCCAGGTGAGGGTACGGCAACGCTTTAGGGGGAGCGTGCGTGTGAGGGCGCGGGTTAGTGTTAGCGTACGGGTTAGGATTAGGGGACGGGTGAGGGTCAGGCTTCGGGGAAGGGTTAGGGTTAGGGTTCGGGCTAGGGTTAGGGTTAGGGGACGGGGACGGTTTCGGGTCCAGGTGAGGGTACGGCAACGCTTTAGGGGGAGCGTGCGTGTGAGGGCGCGGGTTAGTGTTAGCGTACGGGTTAGGATTAGGGGATGGGTGAGAGACAGGCTTCGGGGAAGGGTTAGGGTTAGGGTTCGGGCTAGGGTTAGGGTTAGGGGACGGGGAAGGTTTAGGGTCCAGGTGAGGGTACGGCAACGCTTTAGGGGCAGCGTGCGTGTGAAGGCGCGGGTTAGTGTTAGCGTACGGCTTAGGATTAGGGGACGGGTGAGGGTCAGGCTTCGGGGAAGTGTTAGGGTTAGGGTTCGGGCTAGGGTTAGGGTTAGGGGACGGGGACAGTTTAGGGTCCAGGTGAGGGTACGGCAACGCTTTAGGGGGAGCGTGCGTGTGAGGGCGCGGGTTAGTGTTAGCGTACGGGTTAGGATTAGGGGACGGGTGAGGGTCAGGCTTCGGGGAAGGGTTAGGGTTAGGGTTCGGGCTAGGGTTAGGGTTAGGGGACGGGGACGGTTTAGGGTCCAGGTGAGGGTACGGCAACGCTTTAGGGGGAGCGTGCGTGTGAGGGCGCGGGTTAGTGTTAGCGTACGGGTTAGAATTAGGGGACGGGTGAGGGTCAGGCTTCGGGGAAGGGTTAGGGTTAGGGTTCGGGCTAGGGTTAGGGTTAGGGGACGGGGACGGTTTAGGGTCCAGGTGAGGGTACGGCAACGCTTTAGGGGGACCGTGCGTGTGTGGGCGCGGGTTAGTGTTAGCGTACGGCTTAGGATTAGGGGACGGGTTAGGGTCAGGCTTCGGGGAAGGGTTGGGGTTAGGGTTCGGGCTAGGGTTAGGGTTAGGGGACGGGGACGGTTTAGGGTCCAGGTGAGGGTACGGCAACGCTTTAGGGGGAGCGTGCGTGTGAGGGCGCGCGTTAGTGTTAGTGTACGGCTTAGGATTAGGGGACGGGTGAGGGTTAGGCTTCGGGGAAGGGTTAGGATTAGGGTTCGGGCTAGGGTTAGGGTTAGGGGACGAGGACGGTTTAGGGTCCAGGTGAGGGTACGGCAACGCTTTAGGGGGACCGTGCGTGTGAGGGCGCGGGTTAGTGTTAGCGTACGGGTTAGGATTAGGGGACGGGTGAGGGTCAGGCTTCGGGGAAGGGTTAGGGTTAGGGTTCGGGCTAGGGTTAGGGTTAGGGGACGGGGACGGTTTAGGGTCCAGGTGAGGGTACGGCAACGCTTTAGGGGGAGCGTGCGTGTGAGGGCGCGGGTTAGTGTTAGCGTACGGGTTAGGATTAGGGGATGGGTGAGAGACAGGCTTCGGGGAAGGGTTAGGGTTAGGGTTCGGGCTAGGGTTAGGGTTAGGGGACGGGGAAGGTTTAGGGTCCAGGTGAGGGTACGGCAACGCTTTAGGGGCAGCGTGCGTGTGAAGGCGCGGGTTAGTGTTAGCGTACGGCTTAGGATTAGGGGACGGGTGAGGGTCAGGCTTCGGGGAAGTGTTAGGGTTAGGGTTCGGGCTAGGGTTAGGGTTAGGGGACGGGGACAGTTTAGGGTCCAGGTGAGGGTACGGCAACGCTTTAGGGGGAGCGTGCGTGTGAGGGCGCGGGTTAGTGTTAGCGTACGGGTTAGGATTAGGGGACGGGTGAGGGTCAGGCTTCGGGGAAGGGTTAGGGTTAGGGTTCGGGCTAGGGTTAGGGTTAGGGGACGGGGACGGTTTAGGGTCCAGGTGAGGGTACGGCAACGCTTTAGGGGGAGCGTGCGTGTGAGGGCGCGGGTTAGTGTTAGCGTACGGGTTAGAATTAGGGGACGGGTGAGGGTCAGGCTTCGGGGAAGGGTTAGGGTTAGGGTTCGGGCTAGGGTTAGGGTTAGGGGACGGGGACGGTTTAGGGTCCAGGTGAGGGTACGGCAACGCTTTAGGGGGACCGTGCGTGTGTGGGCGCGGGTTAGTGTTAGCGTACGGCTTAGGATTAGGGGACGGGTTAGGGTCAGGCTTCGGGGAAGGGTTGGGGTTAGGGTTCGGGCTAGGGTTAGGGTTAGGGGACGGGGACGGTTTAGGGTCCAGGTGAGGGTACGGCAACGCTTTAGGGGGAGCGTGCGTGTGAGGGCGCGCGTTAGTGTTAGTGTACGGCTTAGGATTAGGGGACGGGTGAGGGTTAGGCTTCGGGGAAGGGTTAGGATTAGGGTTCGGGCTAGGGTTAGGGTTAGGGGACGAGGACGGTTTAGGGTCCAGGTGAGGGTACGGCAACGCTTTAGGGGGACCGTGCGTGTGAGGGCGCGGGTTAGTGTTAGCGTACGGGTTAGGATTAGGGGACGGGTGAGGGTCAGGCTTCGGGGAAGGGTTAGGGTTAGGGTTCGGGCTAGGGTTAGGGTTAGGGGACGGGGACGGTTTAGGGTCCAGGTGAGGGTTCGGCAACGCTTTAGGGGGAGCGTGCGTGTGAGGGCGCGGGTTAGTGTTAGCGTACGGGTTAGGATTAGGGGACGGGTGAGGGTCAGGCTTCGGGGAAGGGTTAGGGTTAGGGTTCGGGCTAGGGTTAGGGTTAGGGGACGGGGACGGTTTAGGGTCCAGGTGAGGGTACGGCAACGCTTTAGGGGGAGCGTGCGTGTGAGGGCGCGGGTTAGTGTTAGCGTACGGGTTAGGATTAGGGGACGTGTGAGGGTCAGGCTTCGGGGAAGGGTTAGGGTTAGGGTTCGGGCTAGGTTTAGGGTTAGGGGACGGGGACGGTTTAGGGTCCAGGTGAGGGTACGGCAACGCTTTAGGGGGAGCGTGCGTGTGAGGGCGCGCGTTAGTGTTAGTGTACGGCTTAGGATTAGGGGACGGGTGAGGGTTAGGCTTCGGGGAAGGGTTAGGATTAGGGTTCGGGCTAGGGTTAGGGTTAGGGGACGGGGACGGTTTAGGGTCCAGGTGAGGGTACGGCAACGCTTTAGGGGGAGCGTGCGTGTGAGGGCGCGCGTTATTGTTAGCGTACGGCTTAGGATTAGGGGACGGGTGAGGGTCAGGCTTCGGGAAAGAGTTAGGGTTAGGGTTCGGGCTAGGGTTAGGGTTAGGGGATGGGGACTGTTTAGGGCCCAGGTGAGGGTACGGCAACGCTTTAGGGGGAGCGTGCGTGTGAGGGCGCGGGTTAGTGGTAGCGTACGGGTTAGGATTAGGGGACGGGTGAGGGTCAGGCTTCGGGGAAGGGTTAGGGTTAGGGTTCGGGCTAGGGTTAGGGTTAGGGGACGGGGACGGTTTAGGGTCCAGGTGAGGGTACGGCAACGCTTTAGGGGGAGCGTGCGTGTGAGGGCGCGGGTTAGTGTTAGCGTACGTGTTACGATTAGGGGACGGATGAGGGTCAGGCTTCGGGGAAGGGTTAGGGTTAGGGTTCGGGCTAGGGTTAGGGTTAGGGGACAGGGACGGTTTAGGGTCCAGGTGAGGGTACGGCAACGTTTTAGGGGGACCGTGCGTGTGAGGGCGCGGGTTAGTGTTAGCGTACGGGTTAGGATTAGGGGACGGGTGAGGGTCAGGCTTCGGGGAAGGGTTAGGGTTAGGGGACGGGGACGGTTTAGGGTCCAGGTGAGGGTACGGCAACGCTTTAGGGGGAGCGTGCGTGTGAGGGCGCGGGTTAGTGTTAGCGTACGGGTTAGGATTAGGGGACGGGTGAGGGTCAGGCTTCGGGGAAGGGTTAGGGTTAGGGTTCGGGCTAGGGTTAGGGTTAGGGGACGGGGACGGTTTAGGGTCCAGGTGAGGGTACGGCAACGCTTTAGGGGGAGCGTGCGTGTGAGGGCGCGGGTTAGTGTTAGCGTACGGGTTAGGATTAGGGGACGGGTGAGGGTCAGGCTTCGGGGAAGGGTTAGGGTTAGGGTTCGGGCTAGGGTTAGGGTTAGGGGACGGGGACGGTTTAGGGTCCAGGTGAGAGTACGGCAACGCTTTAGGGGGAGCGTGCGTGTGAGGGCGCGGGTTAGTGTTAGCGTACGGGTTAGGATTAGGGGACGGGTGAGGGTCAGGCTTTGGGGAAGGGTTAGGGTTAGGGTTCGGGCTAGGGTTAGGGTTAGGGGACGGGGACGGTTTAGGGTCCAGGTGAGGGTACGGCAACGCTTTAGGGGGAGCATGTGTGTGAGGGCGCGGGTTAGTGTTAGCGTACGGGTTAGGATTAGGGGATGGGTGAGGGTCAGGCTTCGGGGAAGGGTTAGGGTTAGGGTTCGGGCTAGGTTTAGGGTTAGGGGACGGGGACGGTTTAGGGTCCAGGTGAGGGTACGGCAACGCTTTAGGGGGAGCGTGCGTCTGAGGGCGCGGGTTAGTGTTAGCGTACGGGTTAGGATTAGGGGACGTGTGAGGGTCAGGCTTCGGAGAAGGGTTAGGGTTAGGGTTCGGGCTAGGGTTAGGGTTAGGGTACGGGGACGGTTTAGAGTCCAGGTGAGGGTACGGCAACGCTTTAGGGGGAGCGTGCGTGTGAGGGCGCGGGTTAGTGTTAGCGTACGGGTTAGGATTAGGGGACGGGTGAGGGTCAGGCTTCGGGGAAGGGTTAGGGTTAGGGTTCGGGCTAGGGTTAGGATTAGGGGACGGGGACGGTTTCGGGTCCAGGTGAGGGTACGGCAACGCTTTAGGGGGAGCGTGCTTGTGAGGGCGCGGGTTAGTGTTAGCGTACGGGTTAGGATTAGGGGACGGGTGAGGGTCAGGCTTCGGGGAAGGGTTAGGGTTAGGGTTCGGGCTAGGGTTAGGGTTAGGGGACGGGGACGTTTTAGGGTCCAGGTGAGGGTACGGCAACGCTTTAGGGGGAGCGTGCGTGTGAGGGCGCGGGTTAGTGTTAGCGTACGGCTTAGGATTAGGGGACGGGTGAGGGTCAGGCTTCGGGGAAGGGTTAGGGTTAGGGTTCGGGCTAGGGTTAGGGTTAGGGGACGGGGACGGTTTAGGGTCCAGGTGAGGGTACGGCAACGCTTTAGGGGGAGCGTGCGTGTGAGGGCGCGGGTTAGTGTTAGCGTACGGGTTAGGATTAGGGGACGGGTGAGGGTCAGGCTTCGGGGAAGGGTTAGGGTTAGGGTTCGGGCTAGGGTTAGGGTTAGGGGACGGGGACGGTTTAGGGTCCAGGTGAGGGTACGGCAACGCTTTAGGGGGAGCGTGCGTGTGAGGGCGCGGGTTAGTGTTAGCGTACGTGTTACGATTAGGGGACGGATGAGGGTCAGGCTTCGGGGAAGGGTTAGGGTTAGGGTTCGGGCTAGGGTTAGGGTTAGGGGACAGGGACGGTTTAGGGTCCAGGTGAGGGTACGGCAACGTTTTAGGGGGACCGTGCGTGTGAGGGCGCGGGTTAGTGTTAGCGTACGGGTTAGGATTAGGGGACGGGTGAGGGTCAGGCTTCGGGGAAGGGTTAGGGTTAGGGGACGGGGACGGTTTAGGGTCCAGGTGAGGGTACGGCAACGCTTTAGGGGGAGCGTGCGTGTGAGGGCGCGGGTTAGTGTTAGCGTACGGGTTAGGATTAGGGGACGGGTGAGGGTCAGGCTTCGGGGAAGGGTTAGGGTTAGGGTTCGGGCTAGGGTTAGGGTTAGGGGACGGGGACGGTTTAGGGTCCAGGTGAGGGTACGGCAACGCTTTAGGGGGAGCGTGCGTGTGAGGGCGCGGGTTAGTGTTAGCGTACGGGTTAGGATTAGGGGACGGGTGAGGGTCAGGCTTCGGGGAAGGGTTAGGGTTAGGGTTCGGGCTAGGGTTAGGGTTAGGGGACGGGGACGGTTTAGGGTCCAGGTGAGGGTACGGCAACGCTTTAGGGGGAGCGTGCGTGTGAGGGCGCGGGTTAGTGTTAGCGTACGGGTTAGGATTAGGGGACGGGTGAGGGTCAGGCTTTGGGGAATGGTTAGGGTTAGGGTTCGGGCTAGGGTTAGGGTTAGGGGACGGGGACGGTTTAGGGTCCAGGTGAGGGTACGGCAACGCTTTAGGGGGAGCATGTGTGTGAGGGCGCGGGTTAGTGTTAGCGTACGGGTTAGGATTAGGGGATGGGTGAGGGTCAGGCTTCGGGGAAGGGTTAGGGTTAGGGTTCGGGCTAGGTTTAGGGTTAGGGGACGGGGACGGTTTAGGGTCCAGGTGAGGGTACGGCAACGCTTTAGGGGGAGCGTGCGTCTGAGGGCGCGGGTTAGTGTTAGCGTACGGGTTAGGATTAGGGGACGTGTGAGGGTCAGGCTTCGGAGAAGGGTTAGGGTTAGGGTTCGGGCTAGGGTTAGGGTTAGGGGACGGGGACGGTTTAGAGTCCAGGTGAGGGTACGGCAACGCTTTAGGGGGAGCGTGCGTGTGAGGGCGCGGGTTAGTGTTAGCGTACGGGTTAGGATTAGGGGACGGGTGAGGGTCAGGCTTCGGGGAAGTGTTAGGGTTAGGGTTCGGGCTAGGGTTAGGATTAGGGGACGGGGACGGTTTCGGGTCCAGGTGAGGGTACGGCAACGCTTTAGGGGGAGCGTGCGTGTGAGGGCGCGGGTTAGTGTTAGCGTACGGGTTAGGATTAGGGGACGGGTGAGGGTCAGGCTTCGGGGAAGGGTTAGGGTTAGGGGACGGGGACGTTTTAGGGTCCAGGTGAGGGTACGGCAACGCTTTAGGGGGAGCGTGCGTGTGAGGGCGCGGGTTAGTGTTAGCGTACGGCTTAGGATTAGGGGACGGGTGAGGGTCAGGCTTCGGGGAAGGGTTAGGTTTAGGGTTCGGGCTAGGGTTAGGGTTAGGGGACGGGGACGGTTTAGGGTCCAGGTGAGGGTACGTCAACGCTTTAGGGGGAGCGTGCGTGTGAGGGCGCGGGTTAGTGTTAGCGTACGGGTTAGGATTAGGGGACGGGTGAGGGTCAGGCTTCGGGGAAGGGTTAGGGTTAGGGTTCGGGCTAGGGTTAGGGTTAGGGGACGGGGACGGTTTAGGGTCCAGGTGAGGGTACGGCAACGCTTTAGGGGGAGCGTGCGTGTGAGGTCGCGGGTTAGTGTTAGCGTACGGCTTAGGATTAGGGGACGGGTGAGGGTCAGGCTTCGGGGAAGGGTTAGGGTTAGGGTTCAGGCTAGGGTTAGGGTTAAGGGACGGGGACGGTTTAGGATCCAGGTGAGGGTACGGCAACGCTTTAGGGGGAGCGTGCGTGTGCGGGCGCGCGTTAGTGTTAGTGTATGGCTTAGGATTAGGGGACAGGTGAGGGTCAGGCTTCGGGGAAGGGTTAGGGTTAGGGTTCGGGCTAGGGTTAGGGTTAGGGGACGGGGACGGTTTAGGGTCCAGGTGAGGGTACGGCAACGCTTTAGGGGTAGCGTGCGTGTGAGGGCACGCGTTAGTGTTAGCGTACGGCTTAGGATTAGGGGACGGGTGAGGGTCAGGCTTCGGGAAAGGGTTAGGGTTAGGGTTCGGGCTAGGGTTAGGGTTAGGGGACGGGGACGGTTTAGGGTCCAGGTGAGGGTACGGCAACGCTTTAGGGGGAGCGTGCGTGTGAGGGCGCGGGTTAGTGTTAGCGTACGGGTTAGGATTAGGGGACGGGTGAGGGTCAGGCTTCGGGGAAGGGTTAGGGTTAGGGTTCGGGCTAGGGTTAGGGTTAGGGGACGGGGACGGTTTAGGGACCAGGTGAGGGTACGGCAACGCTTTAGGGGGAGCGTGCGTGTGAGGGCGCGGGTTAGTGTTAGCGTACGGGTTAGGATTAAGGGACGGGTGAGGGTCAGGCGTCGGGGAAGGGTTAGGGTTAGGGTTCGGGCTAGGGTTAGGATTAGGGGACGGGGACGGTTTCGGGTCCAGGTGAGGGTACGGCAACGCTTTAGGGGGAGCGTGCGTGTGAGGGCGCGGGTTAGTGTTAGCGTACGGGTTAGGATTAGGGGATGGGTGAGAGTCAGGCTTCGGGGAAGGGTTAGGGTTAGGGTTCGGGCTAGGGTTAGGGTTAGGGGACGGGGACGGTTTAGGGTCCAGGTGAGGGTACGGCAACGCTTTAGGGGGAGCGTGCGTGTGAGGGCGCGGGTTAGTGTTAGCGTACGGCTTAGGATTAGGGGACGGGTGAGGGTCAGGCTTCGGGGAAGGGTTAGGGTTAGGGTTCGGGCTAGGGTTAGGGTTAGGGGACGGGGACGGTTTAGGGTCCAGGTGAGGGTACGGCAACGCTTTAGGGGGAGCGTGCGTGTGAGGGCGCGGGTTAGTGTTAGCATACGGGTTAGGATTAGGGGACGGGTGAGGGTCAGGCTTCGGGGAAGGGTTAGGGTTAGGGTTCGGGCTAGGGTTATGGTTAGGGGACGGGGACGGTTTAGGGTCCAGGTGAGGGTACGGCAACGCTTTAGGGGGAGCGTGCGTGTGAGGTCGCGGGTTAGTGTTAGCGTACGGCTTAGGATTAGGGGACGGGTGAGGGTCAGGCTTCGGGGAATGGTTAGGGTTAGGGTTCGGGCTAGGGTTAGGGTTAAGGGACGGGGACGGTTTAGGATCCAGGTGAGGGTACGGCAACGCTTTAGGGGGAGCGTGCGTGTTCGGGCGCGCGTTAGTGTTAGTGTATGGCTTAGGATTAGGGGACAGGTGAGGGTCAGGCTTCGGGGAAGGGTTAGGGTTAGGGTTCGGGCTAGGGTTAGGGTTAGGGGACGGGGACGGTTTAGGGTCCAGGTGAGGGTACGGCAACGCTTTAGGGGTAGCGTGCGTGTGAGGGCACGCGTTAGTGTTAGCGTACGGCTTAGGATTAGGGGACGGGTGAGGGTCAGGCTTCGGGAAAGGGTTAGGGTTAGGGTTCGGGCTAGGGTTAGGGTTAGGGGACGGGGACGGTTTAGGGTCCAGGTGAGGGTACGGCAACGCTTTAGGGGGAGCGTGCGTGTGAGGGCGTGGGTTAGTGTTAGCGTACGGGTTAGGATTAGGGGACGGGTGAGGGTCAGGCTTCGGGGAAGGGTTAGGGTTAGGGTTCGGGCTAGGGTTAGGGTTAGGGGACGGGGACGGTTTAGGGACCAGGTGAGGGTACGGCAACGCTTTAGGGGGAGCGTGCGTGTGAGGGCGCGGGTTAGTGTTAGCGTACGGGTTAGGATTAGGGGACGGGTGAGGGTCAGGCGTCGGGGAAGGGTTAGGGTTAGGGTTCGGGCTAGGGTTAGGGTTAGGGGACGGGGACGGTTTAGGGTCCAGGTGAGGGTACGGCAACGTTTTAGGGGGAGCGTGCGTGTGAGGGCGCGGGTTAGTGTTAGCGTACGGGTTAGGATTAGGGGACGGGTGAGGGTCAGGCTTCGGGGAAGGGTTAGGGTTAGGGTTCGGGCTAGGGTTAGGGTTAGGGGACTGGGACGGTTTAGGGTCCAGGTGAGGGTACGGCAACGTTTTAGGGGGAGCGTGCGTGTGAGGGCACGGGTTAGTGTTAGCGTACGGGTTAGGATTAGGGGACGGGTGAGGGTCAGGCTTCGGGGAAGGGTTAGGGTTAGGGTTCGGGATAGGGTTAGGGTAAGGGGACGGGGACGGTTTAGGGTCCAGGTGAGGGTACGGCAACACTTTAGGGGGAGCGTGCCTGTGAGGGCGCGGGTTAGTGTTAGCGTACGGGTTAGGATTAGGGGACGGGTGAGGGTCAGGCTTCGGGGAAGGGTTAGGGTTAGGGTTCGGGCTAGGGTTAGGGTTAGGGGACGGGGACGGTTTAGGGTCCAGGTGAGGGTACGGCAACGCTTTAGGGGGAGCGTGCGTGTGAGGGCGCGCGTTAGTGTTAGCGTACGGCTTAGGATTAGGGGACGGGTGAGGGTCAGGCTTCGGGGAAGGGTTAGGGTTAGGGTTCGGGCTAGGGTTAGGGTTAGGGGACGGGGACGGTTTAGGGTCCAGGTGAGGGTACGGCAACGCTTTAGGGGGAGCGTGCGTGTGAGGGCACGCGTTAGTGTTAGCGTACGCCTTAGGATTAGGGAACGGGTGAGGGTCAGGCTTCGGGAAAGGGTTAGGGTTAGGGTTCGGGCTAGGGTTAGGGTTAGGGGATAGGGACGGTTTAGGGTACAGGTGAGGGTACGGCAACGCTTTAGGGGGAGCGTGCGTGTGAGGGCGCGGGTTAGTGTTAGCGTACGGGTTAGGATTAGGGGACGGGTGAGGGTCAGGCTTCGGGGAAGGGTTAGGGTTAGGGTTCGGGCTAGGGTTAGGGTTAGGGGACGGGGACGGTTTAGGGACCAGGTGAGGGTACGGCAACGCTTTAGGGGGAGCGTGCGTGTGAGGGCGTGGGTTAGTGTTAGCGTACGGGTTAGGATTAGGGGACGGGTGAGGGTCAGGCTTCGGGGAAGGGTTAGGGTTAGGGTTCGGGCTAGGGTTAGGGTTAGGGGACGGGGACGGTTTAGGGTCCAGGTGAGGGTACGGCAACGCTTTAGGGGGAGCGTGCGTGTGAGGGCGCGGGTTAGTGTTAGCGTACGGCTTAGGATTAGGGGACGAGTGAGGGTCAGGCTTCGGGGAAGGGTTAGGGTTAGGGTTCGGGCTAGGGTTAGGGTTAGGGGACGGGGACGGTTTAGGGTCCAGGTGAGGGTACGGCAACGCTTTAGGGGGAGCGTGCGTGTGAGGGCGCTGGTTAGTGTTAGCGTACGGGTTAGAATTAGGGGACGGGTGAGGGTCAGGCTTCGGGGAAGGGTTAGGGTTAGGGTTCGGGCTAGGGTTAGGGTTAGGGGACGGGGACGGTTTAGGGTCCAGGTGAGGGTACGGCAACGCTTTAGGGGGAGCGTGCGTGTGAGGGCGCGGGTTAGTGTTAGCGTACGGCTTAGGATTAGGGGACGGGTGAGGGTCAGGCTTCGGGGAAGGGTTAGGGTTAGGGTTCGGGCTAGGGTTAGGGTTAGGGGACGGGGACGGTTTAGGGTCCAGGTGAGGGTACGGCAACGCTTTAGGGGGAGCGTGCGTGTGAGGGCGCGCGTTAGTGTTAGTGTACGGCTTAGGATTAGGGGACGGGTGAGGGTTAGGCTTCGGGGAAGGGTTAGGATTAGGGTTCGGGCTAGGGTTAGGGTTAGGGGACGGGGACGGTTTAGGGTCCAGGTGAGGGTACGGCAACGCTTTAGGGGGAGCGTGCGTGTGAGGGCGCGCGTTATTGTTAGCGTACGGCTTAGGATTAGGGGACGGGTGAGGGTCAGGCTTCGGGAAAGAGTTAGGGTTAGGGTTCGGGCTAGGGTTAGGGTTAGGGGATGGGGACTGTTTAGGGCCCAGGTGAGGGTACGGCAACGCTTTAGGGGGAGCGTTCGTGTGAGGGCGCGGGTTAGTGTTAGCGTACGGGTTAGGATTAGGGGACGGGTGAGGGTCAGGCTTCGGGGAAGGGTTAGGGTTAGGGTTCGGTCTAGGGTTAGGGTTAGGGGACGGGGACGGTTTAGGGTCCAGGTGAGGGTACGGCAACGCTTTAGGGGGAGCGTGCGTGTGAGGGCGCGGGTTAGTGTTAGCGTACGTGTTACGATTAGGGGACGGATGAGGGTCAGGCTTCGGGGAAGGGTTAGGGTTAGGGTTCGGGCTAGGGTTAGGGTTAGGGGACGGGGACGGTTTAGGGTCCAGGTGAGGGTACGGCAACGCTTTAGGGGGAGCGTGCGTGTGAGGGCGCGGGTTAGTGTTAGCGTACGGGTTAGGATTAGGGGACGGGTGAGGGTCAGGCTTCGGGGAAGGGTTAGGGTTAGGGTTCGGGCTAGGGTTAGGGTTAGGGGACGGGGACGGTTTAGGGTCCAGGTGAGGGTACGGCAACGCTTTAGGGGGAGCGTGCGTGTGAGGGCGCGGGTTAGTGTTAGCGTACGGGTTAGGATTAGGGGACGGGTGAGGGTCAGGCTTTGGGGAAGGGTTAGGGTTAGGGTTCGGGCTAGGGTTAGGGTTAGGGGACGGGGACGGTTTAGGGTCCAGGTGAGGGTACGGCAACGCTTTAGGGGGAGCATGTGTGTGAGGGCGCGGGTTAGTGTTAGCGTACGGGTTAGGATTAGGGGATGGGTGAGGGTCAGGCTTCGGGGAAGGGTTAGGGTTAGGGTTCGGGCTAGGTTTAGGGTTAGGGGACGGGGACGGTTTAGGGTCCAAGTGAGGGTACGGCAACGCTTTAGGGGGAGCGTGCGTCTGAGGGCGCGGGTTAGTGTTAGCGTACGGGTTAGGATTAGGGGACGTGTGAGGGTCAGGCTTCGGAGAAGGGTTAGGGTTAGGGTTCGGGCTAGGGTTAGGGTTAGGGGACGGGGACGGTTTAGAGTCCAGGTGAGGGTATGGCAACGCTTTAGGGGGAGCGTGCGTGTGAGGGCGCGGGTTAGTGTTAGCGTACGGGTTAGGATTAGGGGACGGGTGAGGGTCAGGCTTCGGGGAAGGGTTAGGGTTAGGGTTCGGGCTAGGGTTAGGATTAGGGGACGGGGACGGTTTCGGGTCCAGGTGAGGGTACGGCAACGCTTTAGGGGGAGCGTGCGTGTGAGGGCGCGGGTTAGTGTTAGCTTACGGGTTAGGATTAGGGGATGGGTGAGAGTCAGGCTTCGGGGAAGGGTTAGGGTTAGGGATCGGGCTAGGGTTAGGGTTAGGGGACGGGGACGTTTTAGGGTCCAGGTGAGGGTACGGCAACGCTTTAGGGGGAGCGTGCGTGTGAGGGCGCGGGTTAGTGTTAGCGTACGGCTTAGGATTAGGGGACGGGTGAGGGTCAGGCTTCGGGGAAGGGTTAGGGTTAGGGTTCGGGCTAGGGTTAGGGTTAGGGGACGGGGACGATTTAGGGTCCAGGTGAGGGTACGGCAACGCTTTAGGGGGAGCATGCGTGTGAGGGCGCGGGTTAGTGTTAGCATACGGGTTAGGATTAGGGGACGGGTGAGGGTCAGGCTTCGGGGAAGGGTTAGGGTTAGGGTTCGGGCTAGGGTTAGGGTTAGGGGACGGGGACGGTTTAGGGTCCAGGTGAGGGTACGGCAACGCTTTAGGGGGAGCGTGCGTGTGAGGTCGCGGGTTAGCGTTAGCGTACGGGTTAGGATTAGGGGACGGGTGAGGGTCAGGCTTCGGGGAAGGGTTAGGGTTAGGGTTCGGGCTAGGGTTAGGGTTAAGGGACGGGGACGGTTTAGGATCCAGGTGAGGGTACGGCAACGCTTTAGGGGGAGCGTGCGTGTGCGGGCGCGCGTTACTGTTAGTGTATGGCTTAGGATTAGGGGACAGGTGAGGGTCAGGCTTCGGGGAAGGGTTAGGGTTAGGGTTCGGGCTAGGGTTAGGGTTAGGGGACGGGGACGGTTTAGGGTCCAGGTGAGGGTACGGCAACGCTTTAGGGGGAGCATGCGTGTGAGGGCGCGGGTTAGTGTTAGCATACGGGTTAGGATTAGGGGACGGGTGAGGGTCAGGCTTCGGGGAAGGGTTAGGGTTAGGGTTCGGGCTAGGGTTAGGGTTAGGGGACGGGGACGGTTTAGGGTCCAGGTGAGGGTACGGCAACGCTTTAGGGGGAGCGTGCGTGTGAGGTCGCGGGTTAGCGTTAGCGTACGTGTTAGGATTAGGGGACGGGTGAGGGTCAGGCTTCGGGGAAGGGTTAGGGTTAGGGTTCGGGCTAGGGTTAGGGTTAAGGGACGGGGACGGTTTAGGATCCAGGTGAGGGTACGGCAACGCTTTAGGGGGAGCGTGCGTGTGCGGGCGCGCGTTACTGTTAGTGTATGGCTTAGGATTAGGGGACAGGTGAGGGTCAGGCTTCGGGGAAGGGTTAGGGTTAGGGTTCGGGCTAGGGTTAGGGTTAGGGGACGGGGACGGTTTAGGGTCCAGGTGAGGGTACGGCAACGCTTTAGGGGTAGCGTGCGTGTGAGGGCACGCGTTAGTGTTAGCGTACGGCTTAGGATTAGGGGACGGGTGAGGGTCAGGCTTCGGGAAAGGGTTAGGGTTAGGGTTCGGGCTAGGGTTAGGGTTAGGGGACGGGGACGGTTTAGGGACCAGGTGAGGGTACGGCAACGATTTAGGGGGAGCGTGCGTGTGAGGGCGCGGGTTAGTGTTAGCGTACGGGTTAGGATTAGGGGACGGGTGAGGGTCAGGCGTCGGGGAAGGGTTAGGGTTAGGGTTCGGGCTAGGGTTAGGATTAGGGGACGGGGACGGTTTCGGGTCCAGGTGAGGGTACGGCAACGCTTTAGGGGGAGTGTGCGTGTGAGGGCGCGGGTTAGTGTTAGCGTACGGGTTAGGATTAGGGGATGGGTGAGAGTCAGGCTTCGGGGAAGGGTTAGGGTTAGGGTTCGGGCTAGGGTTAGGGTTAGGGGACGGGGACGGTTTAGGGTCCAGGTGAAGGTACGGCAACGCTTTAAGGGGAGCGTGCGTGTGAGGGCACGGGTTAGTGTTAGCGTACGGCTTAGGATTAGGGGACGGGTGAGGGTCAGGCTTCGGGGAAGGGTTAGGGTTAGGGTTCGGGCTAGGGTTAGGGTTAGGGGACGGGGACGGTTTAGGGTCCAGGTGAGGGTACGGCAACGCTTTAGGGGGAGCGTGCGTGTGAGGGCGCGGGTTAGTGTTAGCATACGGGTTAGGATTAGGGGACGGGTGAGGGTCAGGCTTCGGGGAAGGGTTAGGGTTAGGGTTCGGGCTAGGGTTAGGGTTAGGGGACGGGGACGGTTTAGGGTCCAGGTGAGGGTACGGCAACGCTTTAGGGGGAGCGTGCGTGTGAGGTCGCGGGTTAGTGTTAGCGTACGGGTTAGGATTAGGGGACGGGTGAGGGTCAGGCTTCGGGGAAGGGTTAGGGTTAGGGTTCGGGCTAGGGTTAGGGTTAGGGGACGGGGACGGTTTAGGGTCCAGGTGAGGGTACGGCAACGCTTTAGGGGGAGCGTGCGTGTGAGGGCGCGGGTTAGTGTTAGCGTACGGGTTAGGATTAGGGGACGGGTGAGGGTCAGGCTTCGGGGAAGGGTTAGGGTTAGGGTTCGGGCTAGGGTTAGGGTTAGGGGACGGGGACGGTTTAGGGACCAGGTGAGGGTACGGCAACGCTTTAGGGGGAGCGTGCGTGTGAGGGCGCGGGTTAGTGTTAGCGTACGGGTTAGGATTAGGGGACGGGTGAGGGTCAGGCTTCGGGGAAGGGTTAGGGTTAGGGTTCGGGCTAGGGTTAGGGTTAGGGGACGGGGACGGTTTAGGGTCCAGGTGAGGGTACGGCAACGCTTTAGGGGGAGCGTGCGTGTGAGGGCGCGCGTTAGTGTTAGCGTACGGCTTAGGATTAGGGGACGGGTGAGGGTCAGGCTTCGGGGAAGGGTTAGGGTTAGGGTTCGGGCTAGGGTTAGGGTTAGGGGACGGGGACGGTTTAGGGTCCAGGTGAGGGTACGGCAACGCTTTAGGGGGAGCGTGCGTGTGAGGGCACGCGTTAGGGTTAGCGTACGGCTTAGGATTAGGGGACGGGTGACGGTCAGGCTTCGGGAAAGGGTTAGGGTTAGGGTTCGGGCTAGGGTTAGGGTTAGGGGATAGGGACGGTTTAGGGTCCAGGTGAGGGTACGGCAACGCTTTAGGGGGAGCGTGCGTGTGAGGGCGCGGGTTAGTGTTATCGTACGGGTTAGGATTAGGGGACGGGTGAGGGTCAGGCTTCGGGGAAGGGTTAGGGTTAGGGTTCGGGCTAGGGTTAGGGTTAGGGGACGGGGACGGTTTAGGGACCAGGTGAGGGTACGGCAACGCTTTAGGGGGAGCGTGCGTGTGAGGGCGCGGGTTAGTGTTAGCGTACGGGTTAGGATTAGGGGACGGGTGAGGGTCAGGCTTCGGGGAAGGGTTAGGGTTAGGGTTCGGGCTAGGGTTAGGGTTAGGGGACGGGGACGGTTTAGGGTCCAGGTGAGGGTACGGCAACGTTTTAGGGGGAGCGTGCGTGTGAGGGCGCGGGTTAGTGTTAGCGTACGGGTTAGGATTAGGGGACGGGTGAGGGTCAGGCTTCGGGGAAGGGTTAGGGTTAGGGTTCGGGCTAGGGTTAGGGTTAGGGGACGGGGACGGTTTAGGGTCCAGGTGAGGGTACGGCAACACTTTAGGGGGAGCGTGCCTGTGAGGGCGCGGGTTAGTGTTAGCATACGGGTTAGGATTAGGGGACGGGTGAGGGTCAGGCTTCGAGGAAGGGTTAGGGTTAGGGTTCGGGCTAGGGTTAGCGTTAGGGGACGGGGACGGTTTAGGGTCCAGGTGAGGGTACGGCAACGCTTTAGGGGGAGCGTGCGTGTGAGGGCCCGGGTTAGTGTTAGCGTACGGGTTAGGATTAGGGGACGGGTGAGTGTCAGGCTTCGGGGAAGGGTTAGGGTTAGGGTTCGGGCTAGGGTTAGGGTTTGCGGACGGGGAGGGTTTAGGGTCCAGGTGAGGGTACGGCAACGCTTTAGGGGGAGCGTGCGTGTGAGGGCGCACGTTAGTGTTAGCGTACGGCTTAGGATTAGGGGACGGGTGAGGGTCAGGCTTCGGGGAAGGGTTAGGGTTAGGGTTCGGGCTAGGGTTAGGGTTAGGGGACGGGGACGGTTTAGGGTCCAGGTGAGGGTACGGCAACGCTTTAGGGGGAGCGTGCGTGTGAGGGCGCGGGTTAGTGTTAGCGTACGGGTTAGGATTAGGGGACGGGTGAGGGTCAGGCTTCGAGGAAGGGTTAGGGTTAGGGTTCGGGCTAGGGTTAGGGTTAGGGGACGGGGACGGTTTAGGGTCCAGGTGAGGGTACGGCAACGCTTTAGGGGGAGCGTGCGTGTGAGGGCGCGGGTTAGTGTTAGCGTACGGGTTAGGATTAGGGGACGGGTGAGGGTCAGGCTTCGGGGAAGGGTTAGGGTTAGGGTTCGGGCTAGGGTTAGGGTTAGGGGACGGGGACGGTTTAGGGTCCAGGTGAGGGTACGGCAACGCTTTAGGGGGAGCGTGCGTGTGAGGGCGCGCGTTAGTGTTAGCGTACGGTTTAGGATTAGGTGACGGGTGAGGGTCAGGCTTCGGGGAAGGGTTAGGATTAGGGTTCGGGCTAGGGTTAGGGTTAGGGGACGGGGACGGTTTAGGGTCCAGGTGAGGGTATGGCAACGCTTTAGGGGGAGCGTGCGTGTGAGGGCGCGGGTTAGTGTTAGCGTACGGCTTATGATTAGGGGACGGGTGAGGGTCAGGCTTCGGGGAAGGGTTAGGGTTAGGGTTCGGGCTAGGGTTAGGGTTAGGGGACGGGGACGGTTTAGGGTCCAGGTGAGGGTACGGCAACGTTTTAGGGGGAGCGTGCGTGTGAGGGCGCGGGTTAGTGTTAGCGTACGGCTTAGGATTAGGGGACGTGTGAGGGTCAGGCTTCGGGGAAGGGTTAGGGTTAGGGTTCGGGCTAGGGTTAGGGTTAGGGGATGGGGACGGTTTCGGGTCCAGGTGAGGGTACGGCAACGCTTTAGGGGGAGCGTGCGTGTGAGGGCGCGGGTTAGTGTTAGCGTACGGGTTAGGATTAGGGGACGGGTGAGGGTCAGGCTTCGGGGAAGGGTTAGGGTTAGGGTTCGGTCTAGGGTTAGGGTTAGGGGACGGGGACAGTTTAGGGTCCAGGTGAGGGTACGGCAACGCTTTAGGGGGAGCGTGCGTGTGAGGGCGCGGGTTAGTGTTAGCGTGCGGGTTAGGATTAGGGGACGGGTGAGGGTCAGGCTTCGGGGAAGGGTTAGGGTTAGGGTTCGGGCTAGGGTTAGGGTTAGGGGACGGGGACGGTTTAGGGTCCAGGTGAGGGTACGGCAACGCTTTAGGGGGAGCGTGCGTGTGAGGGCGCGGGTTAGTGTTAGCGTACGCCTTAGGATTAGGGGATGGGTGAGGGTCAGGCTTCGGGGAAGGGTTAGGGTTAGGGTTCGGGCTAGGGTTAGGGTTAGGGGACGGGGACGGTTTAGGGTCCAGGTGAGGGTACGGCAACGCTTTAGGGGGAGCGTGCGTGTGAGGGCGCGGGTTAGTGTTAGCGTACGGGTTAAGATTAGGGGACGGGTGAGGGTCAGGCTTCGGGGAAGGGTTAGGGTTAGGGTTCGGGCTAGGGTTAGGGTTAGGGGACGGAGACGGTTCAGGGTCCAGATGAGGGTACGGCAACGCTTTAGGGGGAGCGTGCGTTTGAGGGCTCGGGTTAGTGTTAGCGTACGGCTTAGGATTAGGGGACGGTTGAGGGTCAGGCTTCGGGGAAGGGTTAGGGTTAGGGTTCGGGTTAGGGTTAGGGTTAGGGTACGGGGACGGGGACGGTTTAGGGTCCAGGTGAGGGTACGGCAACGCTTTAGGGGGAGCGTGCGTGTGAGGGTGCGGGTTAGTGTTAGCGTACGGGTTAGGATTAGGGGACGGTTGAGGGTCATGCTTCGGGGAAGGGTTAGGGTTAGGGTTCGGGCTAGGGTTAGGGTTACGGGACGGGGACGGTTTAGGGTCCACGTGAGGGTAGCGCAACGCTTTAGGGGGAGCGTGCGTGTGAGGGCGCGGGTTAGTGTTAGCGTACGGGTTAGGATTAGGGGACGGGTGAGGGTCAGGCTTCGGGGAAGGGTTAGGGTTAGGGTTCGGGCTAGGGTTAGGGTTAGGGGACGGGTACGATTTCGGGTCCAGGTGAGGGTACGGCAACGCTTTAGGGGGAGCGTGCGTGTGAGGGCGCGGGTTAGTGTTAGCCTACGGGTTAGGATTAGGGGACGGGTGAGAGTCAGGCTTCGGGGAAGGGTTAGGGTTAGGGTTCGGGCTAGGGTTAGGGTTAGGGGACGGGGACGGTTTAGGGTCCAGGTGAGGGTACGGCAACGCTTTAGGGGGAGCGTGCGTGTGAGGGCGCGGGTTAGTGTTAGCGTACGGGTTAGGATCAGGGGACGGGTGAGGGTCAGGCTTCGGGGAAGGGTTAGGGTTAGGGTTCGGGCTAGGGTTAAGGTTAGGGGACGGGGACGGTTTAGGGTCCAGGTGAGGGTACGGCAACACTTTAGGGGGAACGTGGGTGTGAGGGCGCAGGTTAGTGTTAGCGTACGAGTTAGTATTAGGGGACGGGTGAGGGTCAGGCTTCGGGGAAGGGTTAGGGTTAGGGTTCGGTCTAGGGTTAGGGTTAGGGGACGGGGACGGTTTAGGGTCCAGGTGAGGGTACGGCAACGCTTTAGGGGGAGCGTGCGTGTGAGGGCTCGGGTTAGTGTTAGCGTACGGCTTAGGATTAGGGGACGGGTGAGGGTCAGGCTTCGGGGAAGGGTTAGGGTTAGGGTTCGGGCTAGGGTTAGGGTTAGGGGACGGGGACGGTTTAGGGTCCAGGTGAGGGTACGGGAACGCTTTAGGGGGAGCGTGCGTGTGAGGGCGCGGGTTAGTGTTAGCGTACGGCTTAGGATTAGGGGACGGGTGAGGGTCAGGCTTCGGGGAAGGGTTAGGGTTAGGGTTCGGGCTAGGGTTAGGGTTAGGGGACGGGGACGGTTTAGGGTCCAGATGAGGGTACGGCAACGCTTTAGGGGGAGCGTGCGTGTGAGGGCGCGGGTTAGTGTTAGCGTACGGGTTAGGATTAGGGGACGGGTGAGGCTCAGGCTTCGGGGAAGGGTTAGGGTTAGGGTTCGGGCTAGGGTTAGGGTTAGGGGACGGGGATGGTTTAGCGTCCAGGTGAGGGTACGGCAACGCTTTAGGGGGAGCGTGCGTGTGAGGGCGCGGGTTAGTGTTAGCGTACGGGTTAGGATTAGGGGACGGGTGAGGGTCAGGCTTCGGGGAAGGGTTAGGGTTAGGGTTCGGGCTAGGGTTAGGGTTAGGGGACGGGGACGGTTTAGGGTCCAGGTGAGGGTACGGCAACGCTTTAGGGGGAGCGTGCGTGTGAGGGCGCGGGTTAGTGTTAGCGTACGGGTTAGGATTAGGGGACGGGTGAGTGTCAGGCTTCGGGGAGGGGTTAGGGTTAGGGTTCGGGCTATGGTTAGGGTTAGGGGACGGGGACGGTTTAGGGTCCAGGTGAGGTTACGGCAACGCTTTAGGGGGAGCGTGCGTGTGAGGTCGCTTGTTAGTGTTAGCATACGGGTTAGGATTAGGGGACGGGTGAGGGTCAGGCTTCGGGGAATGGTTAGGGTTAGGGTTCGGGCTAGGGTTAGGGTTAGGGGACGGGGACGGTTTAGGGTGCAGGTGAGGGTACGGCAACGCTTTAGGGGGAGCGTGCGTGTGAGGGCGCGGGTTAGTGTTAGCGTACGGGTTAGGATTAGGGGACAGTTGAGGGTCAGGCTTCGGGGAAGGGTTAGGGTTAGGGTTCGGGCTAGGGTTAGGGTTAGGGGACGGGGACGGTTTCGGGTCCAGGTGAGGGTACGGCAACGCTTTAGGGGGAGTGTGCGTGTGAGGGCGCGGGTTAGTGTTAGCGTACGGGTTAGGATTAGGGGACGGGTGAGGGTCAGGCTTCGGGGAAGGGTTAGGGTTAGGGTTCGGGCTAGGGTTAGGGTTAGGGGACGGGGACGGTTTCGGGTCCAGGTGAGGGTACGGCAACGCTTTAGGGGGAGCGTGCGTGTGAGGGCGCGGGTTAGTGTTAGCGTACGGGTTAAGATTAGGGGACGGGTGAGGGTCAGGCTTCGGGGAAGGGTTAGGGTTAGGGTTCGGACTAGGGTTAGGGTTAGGGGACGGAGACGGTTCAGGGTCCAGATGAGGGTACGGCAACGCTTTAGGGGGAGCGTGCGTTTGAGGGCTCGGGTTAGTGTTAGCGTACGGCTTAGGATTAGGGGACGGTTGAGGGTCAGGCTTCGGGGAAGGGTTAGGGTTAGGGTTCGGGTTAGGGTTAGGGTTAGGGTACGGGGACGGGGACGGTTTAGGGTCCAGGTGAGGGTACGGCAACGCTTTAGGGGGAGCGTGCGTGTGAGGGTGCGGGTTAGTGTTAGCGTACGGGTTAGGATTAGGGGACGGTTGAGGGTCATGCTTCGGGGAAGGGTTAGGGTTAGGGTTCGGGCTAGGGTTAGGGTTAGGGGACGGGGACGGTTTAGGGTCCACGTGAGGGTAGCGCAACGCTTTAGGGGGAGCGTGCGTGTGAGGGCGCGGGTTAGTGTTAGCGTACGGGTTAGGATTAGGGGACGGGTGAGGGTCAGGCTTCGGGGAAGGGTTAGGGTTAGGGTTCGGGCTAGGGTTAGGGTTAGGGGACGGGTACGATTTCGGGTCCAGGTGAGGGTACGGCAACGCTTTAGGGGGAGCGTGCGTGTGAGGGCGCGGGTTAGTGTTAGCCTACGGGTTAGGATTAGGGGACGGGTGAGAGTCAGGCTTCGGGGAAGGGTTAGGGTTAGGGTTCGGGCTAGGGTTAGGGTTAGGGGACGGGGACGGTTTAGGGTCCAGGTGAGGGTACGGCAACGCTTTAGGGGGAGCGTGCGTGTGAGGGCGCGGGTTAGTGTTAGCGTACGGGTTAGGATCAGGGGACGGGTGAGGGTCAGGCTTCGGGGAAGGGTTAGGGTTAGGGTTCGGGCTAGGGTTAAGGTTAGGGGACGGGGACGGTTAAGGGTCCAGGTGAGGGTACGGCAACACTTTAGGGGGAACGTGGGTGTGAGGGCGCAGGTTAGTGTTAGCGTACGAGTTAGTATTAGGGGACGGGTGAGGGTCAGGCTTCGGGGAAGGGTTAGGGTTAGGGTTCGGTCTAGGGTTAGGGTTAGGGGACGGGGACGGTTTAGGGTCCAGGTGAGGGTACGGCAACGCTTTAGGGGGAGCGTGCGTGTGAGGGCTCGGGTTAGTGTTAGCGTACGGCTTAGGATTAGGGGACGGGTGAGGGTCAGGCTTCGGGGAAGGGTTAGGGTTAGGGTTCGGGCTAGGGTTAGGGTTAGGGGACGGGGACGGTTTAGGGTCCAGGTGAGGGTACGGGAACGCTTTAGGGGGAGCGTGCGTGTGAGGGCGCGGGTTAGTGTTAGCGTACGGGTTAGGATTAGGGGACGGGTGAGGGTCAGGCTTCGGGGAAGGGTTAGGGTTAGGGTTCGGGCTAGGGTTAGGGTTAGGGGACGGGGACGGTTTAGGGTCCAGATGAGGGTACGGCAACGCTTTAGGGGGAGCGTGCGTGTGAGGGCGCGGGTTAGTGTTAGCGTACGGGTTAGGATTAGGGGACGGGTGAGGCTCAGGCTTCGGGGAAGGGTTAGGGTTAGGGTTCGGGCTAGGGTTAGGGTTAGGGGACGGGGATGGTTTAGCGTCCAGGTGAGGGTACGGCAACGCTTTAGGGGGAGCGTGCGTGTGAGGGCGCGGGTTAGTGTTAGCGTACGGGTTAGGATTAGGGGACGGGTGAGGGTCAGGCTTCGGGGAAGGGTTAGGGTTAGGGTTCGGGCTAGGGTTAGGGTTAGGGGACGGGGACGGTTTAGGGTCCAGGTGAGGGTACGGCAACGCTTTAGGGGGAGCGTGCGTGTGAGGGCGCGGGTTAGTGTTAGCGTACGGGTTAGGATTAGGGGACGGGTGAGTGTCAGGCTTCGGGGAGGGGTTAGGGTTAGGGTTCGGGCTATGGTTAGGGTTAGGGGACGGGGACGGTTTAGGGTCCAGGTGAGGGTACGGCAACGCTTTAGGGGGAGCGTGCATGTGAGGTCGCTTGTTAGTGTTAGCATACGGGTTAGGATTAGGGGACGGGTGAGGGTCAGGCTTCGGGGAATGGTTAGGGTTAGGGTTCGGGCTAGGGTTAGGGTTAGGGGACGGGGACGGTTTAGGGTGCAGGTGAGGGTACGGCAACGCTTTAGGGGGAGCGTGCGTGTGAGGGCGCGGGTTAGTGTTAGCGTACGGGTTAGGATTAGGGGACAGTTGAGGGTCAGGCTTCGGGGAAGGGTTAGGGTTAGGGTTCGGGCTAGGGTTAGGGTTAGGGGACGGGGACGGTTTCGGGTCCAGGTGAGGGTACGGCAACGCTTTAGGGGGAGTGTGCGTGTGAGGGCGCGGGTTAGTGTTAGCGTACGGGTTAGGATTAGGGGACGGGTGAGGGTCAGGCTTCGGGGAAGGGTTAGGGTTAGGGTTCGGGCTAGGGTTAGGGTTAGGGGACGGGGACGGTTTCGGGTCTAGGTGAGGGTACGGCAATGCTTTAGGGGGAGCGTGCGTGTGAGGGCGCGGGTTAGTGTTAGCGTACGGGTTAGGATTAGGGGACGGGTGAGGGTCAGGCTTCGGGGAAGGGTTAGGGTTAGGTTTCGGGCTAGGGTTAGGGTTAGGGGACGGGGACGGTTTAGGGTCCAGGTGAGGGTACGGCAACGCTTTAGGGGGAGCGTGCGTGTGAGGGCGCGGGTTAGTGTTAGCGTACGGGTTAGGATTAGGGGACGGGTGAGGGTCAGGCTTCGGGGAAGGGTTAGGGTTAGGGTTCGGGCTAGGGTTAGGGTTAGGGGACGGGGACGGTTTAGGGTCCAGGTGAGGGTACGGCAACGCTTTAGGGGGAGCGTGCGTGTGAGGGCGCGGGTTAGTGTTAGCGTACGGGTTAGGATTAGGCGACGGGTGAGGGTCAGGCTTCGGGGAAGGGTTAGGGTTAGGGTTCGGGCTAGGGTTAGGGTTAGGGGACGGGGACGGTTTAGGGTCCAGGTGAGTGTACGGCAACGCTTTAGGGGGAGCGTGCGTGTGAGGGCGCGGGTTAGTGTTAGCGTACGGGTTAGGATTAGGGGACGGGTGAGGGTCAGGCTTCGGGGAAGGGTTAGGGTTAGGGTTCGGGCTAGGGTTAGGGTTAGGGGACGGGGACGGTTTAGGGTCCAGGTGAGGGTACGGCAACGCTTTAGGGGGAGCGTGCGTGTGAGGGCGTGTGTTAGTGTTAGCGTACGGGTTAGGATTAGGGGACGGGTGAGGGTCAGGCTTCGGGGAAGTGTTAGGGTTAGGGTTCGGGCTAGGGTTAGGGTTAGGGGACGGGGACGGTTTAGGGTCCAGGTGAGTGTACGGCAACGCTTTAGGGGGAGCGTGCATGTGAGGGTGTGGATTAGTGTTAGCGTACGGGTTAGGATTAGGGGACGGGTGAGGGTCAGGCTTCGGGGAAGGGTTAGGGTTAGGGTTCGGGCTAGGGTTAGGGTTAGGGGTCGGGGACGGTTTCGGGTCCAGGTGAGGGTACGGCAACGCTTTAGGGCGAGCGTGCGTGTGAGGGCGCGGGTTAGTGTTAGCGTACGGGTTAGGATTAGGGGAAGGGTGAGGGTCAGGCTTCGGGGAAGGTTTAGGGTTACGGTTCGGTCTAGGGTTAGGGTTAGGGGACGGGGACGGTTTAGGGTCCAGGTGAGGGTACGGCAACGCTTTAGGGGGACCGTGCGTGTGAGGGCGCGGATTAGTGTTAGCGTACGGGTTAGGATTAGGGGACGGGTGAGGGTCAGGCTTCGGGGAAGGGTTAGGGTTAGGGTTCGGGCTAGGGTTAGGGTTAGGGTACGGGGACGGTTTAGGGTCCAGGTGAGGGTACGGCAACGCTTTAGGGGGAGCGTGCGTGTGAGGGCGCGGGTTAGTGTTAGCGTACGGGTTAGGATTAGGGGACGGGTGAGTGTCAGGCTTCGGGGAGGGGTTAGGGTTAGGGTTCGGGCTACGGTTAGGGTTAGGGGACGGGGACGGTTTAGGGTCCAGGTGAGGTTACGGCAACGCTTTAGGGGGAGCGTGCGTGTGAGGTCGCTTGTTAGTGTTAGCATACGGGTTAGGATTAGGGGACGGGTGAGGGTCAGGCTTCGGGGAATGGTTAGGGTTAGGGTTCGGGCTAGGGTTAGGGTTAGGGGACGGGGACGGTTTAGGGTGCAGGTGAGGGTACGGCAACGCTTTAGGGGGAGCGTGCGTGTGAGGGCGCGGGTTAGTGTTAGCGTACGGGTTAGGATTAGGGGACAGTTGAGGGTCAGGCTATGGGGAAGGGTTAGGGTTAGGGTTCGGGCTAGGGTTAGGGTTAGGGGACGGGGACGGTTTCGGGTCCAGGTGAGGGTACGGCAACGCTTTAGGGGGAGCGTGCGTGTGAGGGCGCGGGTTAGTGTTAGCGTACGGGTTAGGATTAGGGGACGGGTGAGGGTCAGGCTTCGGGGAAGGGTTAGGGTTAGGGTTCGGGCTAGGGTTAGGGTTAGGGGACGGGGACGGTTTCGGGTCTAGGTGAGGGTACGGCAATGCTTTAGGGGGAGCGTGCGTGTGAGGGCGCGGGTTAGTGTTAGCGTACGGGTTAGGATTAGGGGACGGGTGAGGGTCAGGCTTCGGGGAAGGGTTAGGGTTAGGTTTCGGGCTAGGGTTAGGGTTAGGGGACGGGGACGGTTTAGGGTCCAGGTGAGGGTACGGCAACGCTTTAGGGGGAGCGTGCGTGTGAGGGCGCGGGTTAGTGTTAGCGTACGGGTTAGGATTAGGGGACGGGTGAGGGTCAGGCTTCGGGGAAGGGTTAGGGTTAGGGTTCGGGCTAGGGTTAGGGTTAGGGGACGGGGACGGTTTAGGGTCCAGGTGAGGGTACGGCAACGCTTTAGGGGGAGCGTGCGTGTGAGGGCGCGGGTTAGTGTTAGCGTACGGGTTAGGATTAGGCGACGGGTGAGGGTCAGGCTTCGGGGAAGGGTTAGGGTTAGGGTTCGGGCTAGGGTTAGGGTTAGGGGACGGGGACGGTTTAGGGTCCAGGTGAGTGTACGGCAACGCTTTAGGGGGAGCGTGCGTGTGAGGGCGCGGGTTAGTGTTAGCGTACGGGTTAGGATTAGGGGACGGGTGAGGGTCAGGCTTCGGGGAAGGGTTAGGGTTAGGGTTCGGGCTAGGGTTAGGGATAGGGGACGGGGACGGTTTAGGGTCCAGGTGAGGGTACGGCAACGCTTTAGGGGGAGCGTGCGTGTGAGGGCGTGTGTTAGTGTTAGCGTACGGGTTAGGATTAGGGGACGGGTGAGGGTCAGGCTTCGGGGAAGGGTTAGGGTTAGGGTTCGGGCTAGGGTTAGGGTTAGGGGACGGGGACGGTTTAGGGTCCAGGTGAGTGTACGGCAACGCTTTAGGGGGAGCGTGCATGTGAGGGTGTGGATTAGTGTTAGCGTACGGGTTAGGATTAGGGGACGGGTGAGGGTCAGGCTTCGGGGAAGGGTTAGGGTTAGGGTTCGGGCTAGGGTTAGGGTTAGGGGTCGGGGACGGTTTCGGGTCCAGGTGAGGGTACGGCAACGCTTTAGGGCGAGCGTGCGTGTGAGGGCGCGGGTTAGTGTTAGCGTACGGGTTAGCATTAGGGGAAGGGTGAGGGTCAGGCTTCGGGGAAGGTTTAGGGTTACGGTTCGGTCTAGGGTTAGGGTTAGGGGACGGGGACGGTTTAGGGTCCAGGTGAGGGTACGGCAACGCTTTAGGGGGAGCGTGCGTGTGAGGGCGCGGATTAGTGTTAGCGTACGGGTTAGGATTAGGGGACGGGTGAGGGTCAGGCTTCGGGGAAGGGTTAGGGTTAGGGTTCGGGCTAGGGTTAGGGTTAGGGTACGGGGACGGTTTAGGGTCCAGGTGAGGGTACGGCAACGCTTTAGGGGGAGCGTGCGTGTGATGACGCGGGTTAGTGTTAGCGTACGGGTTAGGATTAGGGGACGGGTGTGGGTCAGGCTTCGGGGAAGGGTTAGGGTTAGGGTTCGGGCTAGGGTTAGGGTTAGGGGACGGGGACGGTTTAGGGTCCAGGTGAGCGTATGGCAACGCTTTAGGGGGAGCGTGCGTGTGAGGGCGCGGGTTAGTGTTAGCGTACGGGTTAGGATTAGGGGACGGGTGAGGGTCAGGCTTCGGGGAAGGGTTAGGGTTAGGGTTCGGGCTAGGGTTAGGGTTAGGGGACGGGGACGGTTTAGGGTCCAGGTGAGGGTACGGCAACGCTTTAGGGGGAGCGTGCGTGTGAGGGTGCGGGTTAGTGTTAGCGTACGGGTTAGAATTAGGGGACGGGTGAGGGTCAGGCTTCGGGGAAGGGTTAGGGTTAGGGTTCGGGCTAGGGTTAGGGTTAGGGGACGGGGACGGTTTAGGGTCCAGGTGAGGGTACGGCAACGCTTTAGGGGGAGCGTGCGTGTGAGGGCGCGCGTTAGTGTTAGTGTACGGCTTAGGATTAGGGAACGTGTGAGGGTTAGGCTTCGGGGAAGGGTTAGGATTAGGGTTCGGGCTAGGGTTAGGGTTTGGGGACGGGGACAGTTTAGGGTCCAGGTGAGGGTACGGCAACGCTTTAGGGGGAGCGTGCGTGTGAGGGCGCGGGTTAGTGTTAGCGTACGGGTTAGGATTAGGGGACGGGTGAGGGTCAGGCTTCGAGGAAGGGTTAGGGTTAGGGTTCGGGCTAGGGTTAGGGTTAGGGGACGGGGACGGTTTAGGGTCCAGGTGAGGGTACGGCAACGCTTTAGGGGGAGCGTGCGTGTGAGGGCGCGGGTTAGTGTTAGCGTACGGGTTAGGATTAGGGGACGGGTGAGGGTCAGGCTTCGGGGAAGGGTTAGGGTTAGGGTTCGGGCTAGGGTTAGGGTTAGGGGACGGGGACGGTTTAGGGTCCAGGTGAGGGTACGGCAACGCTTTAGGGGGAGCGTGCGTGTGAGGGCGCGGGTTAGTGTTAGCGTACGGGTTAAGATTAGGGGACGGGTGAGGGTCAGGCTTCGGGGAAGGGTTAGGGTTAGGGTTCGGGCTAGGGTTAGGGTTAGGGGACGGGGACGGTTTAGGGTCCAGGTGAGGGTACGGCAACGCTTTAGGGGGAGCGTGCGTGTGAGGGCGCGGGTTAGTGTTAGCGTCCGGGTTAGGATTAGGGGACGGGTGAGGGTCAGGCTTCGGGGAAGGGTTAGGGTTAGGGTTCGGGCTAGGGTTAGGGTTAGGGGACGGGGACGGTTTAGGGTCCAGGTGAGGGTACGGCAACGCTTTAGGGGGAGCGTGCGTGTGAGGGCGCGGGTTAGTGTTAGCGTACGGCTTAGGATTAGGGGACGGGTGAGGGTCAGGCTTCGGGGAAGGGTTAGGGTTAGGGTTCGGGCTAGGGTTAGGGTTAGGGGACGGGGACGGTTTAGGGTCCAGGTGAGGGTACGGCAACGCTTTAGGGGGAGCGTGCGTGTGAGGGCGCGCGTTAGTGTTAGCGTACGGTTTAGGATTAGGTGACGGGTGAGGGTCAGGCTTCGGGGAAGGGTTAGGATTAGGGTTCGGGCTAGGGTTAGGGTTAGGGGACGGGGACGGTTTAGGGTCCAGGTGAGGGTATGGCAACGCTTTAGGGGGAGCGTGCGTGTGAGGGCGCGGGTTAGTGTTAGCGTACGGCTTATGATTAGGGGACGGGTGAGGGTCAGGCTTCGGGGAAGGGTTAGGGTTAGGGTTCGGGCTAGGGTTAGGGTTAGGGGACGGGGACGGTTTAGGGTCCAGGTGAGGGTACGGCAACGTTTTAGGGGGAGCGTGCGTGTGAGGGCGCGGGTTAGTGTTAGCGTACGGCTTAGGATTAGGGGACGTGTGAGGGTCAGGCTTCGGGGAAGGGTTAGGGTTAGGGTTCGGGCTAGGGTTAGGGTTAGGGGATGGGGACGGTTTCGGGTCCAGGTGAGGGTACGGCAACGCTTTAGGGGGAGCGTGCGTGTGAGGGCGCGGGTTAGTGTTAGCGTACGGGTTAGGATTAGGGGACGGGTGAGGGTCAGGCTTCGGGGAAGGGTTAGGGTTAGGGTTCCGGCTAGGGTTAGGGTTAGGGGACGGGGACGGTTTAGGGTCCAGGTGAGTGTACGGCAACGCTTTAGGGGAGCGTGCATGTGAGGGTGTGGATTAGTGTTAGCGTACGGGTTAGGATTAGGGGACGGGTGAGGGTCAGGCTTCGGGGAAGGGTTAGGGTTAGGGTTCGGGCTAGGGTTAGGGTTAGGGGTCGGGGACGGTTTCGGGTCCAGGTGAGGGTACGGCAACGCTTTAGGGCGAGCGTGCGTGTGAGGGCGCGGGTTAGTGTTAGCGTACGGGTTAGCATTAGGGGAAGGGTGAGGGTCAGGCTTCGGGGAAGGTTTAGGGTTACGGTTCGGTCTAGGGTTAGGGTTAGGGGACGGGGACGGTTTAGGGTCCAGGTGAGGGTACGGCAACGCTTTAGGGGGAGCGTGCGTGTGAGGGCGCGGATTAGTGTTAGCGTACGGGTTAGGATTAGGGGACGGGTGAGGGTCAGGCTTCGGGGAAGGGTTAGGGTTAGGGTTCGGGCTAGGGTTAGGGTTAGGGTACGGGGACGGTTTAGGGTCCAGGTGAGGGTACGGCAACGCTTTAGGGGGAGCGTGCGTGTGATGACGCGGGTTAGTGTTAGCGTACGGGTTAGGATTAGGGGACGGGTGTGGGTCAGGCTTCGGGGAAGGGTTAGGGTTAGGGTTCGGGCTAGGGTTAGGGTTAGGGGACGGGGACGGTTTAGGGTCCAGGTGAGCGTATGGCAACGCTTTAGGGGGAGCGTGCGTGTGAGGGCGCGGGTTAGTGTTAGCGTACGGGTTAGGATTAGGGGACGGGTGAGGGTCAGGCTTCGGGGAAGGGTTAGGGTTAGGGTTCGGGCTAGGGTTAGGGTTAGGGGACGGGGACGGTTTAGGGTCCAGGTGAGGGTACGGCAACGCTTTAGGGGGAGCGTGCGTGTGAGGGTGCGGGTTAGTGTTAGCGTACGGGTTAGAATTAGGGGACGGGTGAGGGTCAGGCTTCGGGGAAGGGTTAGGGTTAGGGTTCGGGCTAGGGTTAGGGTTAGGGGACGGGGACGGTTTAGGGTCCAGGTGAGGGTACGGCAACGCTTTAGGGGGAGCGTGCGTGTGAGGGCGCGCGTTAGTGTTAGTGTACGGCTTAGGATTAGGGAACGTGTGAGGGTTAGGCTTCGGGGAAGGGTTAGGATTAGGGTTCGGGCTAGGGTTAGGGTTTGGGGACGGGGACGGTTTAGGGTCCAGGTGAGGGTACGGCAACGCTTTAGGGGGAGCGTGCGTGTGAGGGCGCGGGTTAGTGTTAGCGTACGGGTTAGGATTAGGGGACGGGTGAGGGTCAGGCTTCGAGGAAGGGTTAGGGTTAGGGTTCGGGCTAGGGTTAGGGTTAGGGGACGGGGACGGTTTAGGGTCCAGGTGAGGGTACGGCAACGCTTTAGGGGGAGCGTGCGTGTGAGGGCGCGGGTTAGTGTTAGCGTACGGGTTAGGATTAGGGGACGGGTGAGGGTCAGGCTTCGGGGAAGGGTTAGGGTTAGGGTTCGGGCTAGGGTTAGGGTTAGGGGACGGGGACGGTTTAGGGTCCAGGTGAGGGTACGGCAACGCTTTAGGGGGAGCGTGCGTGTGAGGGCGCGGGTTAGTGTTAGCGTACGGGTTAAGATTAGGGGACGGGTGAGGGTCAGGCTTCGGGGAAGGGTTAGGGTTAGGGTTCGGGCTAGGGTTAGGGTTAGGGGACGGGGACGGTTTAGGGTCCAGGTGAGGGTACGGCAACGCTTTAGGGGGAGCGTGCGTGTGAGGGCGCGGGTTAGTGTTAGCGTCCGGGTTAGGATTAGGGGACGGGTGAGGGTCAGGCTTCGGGGAAGGGTTAGGGTTAGGGTTCGGGCTAGGGTTAGGGTTAGGGGACGGGGACGGTTTAGGGTCCAGGTGAGGGTACGGCAACGCTTTAGGGGGAGCGTGCGTGTGAGGGCGCGGGTTAGTGTTAGCGTACGGCTTAGGATTAGGGGACGGGTGAGGGTCAGGCTTCGGGGAAGGGTTAGGGTTAGGGTTCGGGCTAGGGTTAGGGTTAGGGGACGGGGACGGTTTAGGGTCCAGGTGAGGGTACGGCAACGCTTTAGGGGGAGCGTGCGTGTGAGGGCGCGCGTTAGTGTTAGCGTACGGTTTAGGATTAGGTGACGGGTGAGGGTCAGGCTTCGGGGAAGGGTTAGGATTAGGGTTCGGGCTAGGGTTAGGGTTAGGGGACGGGGACGGTTTAGGGTCCAGGTGAGGGTATGGCAACGCTTTAGGGGGAGCGTGCGTGTGAGGGCGCGGGTTAGTGTTAGCGTACGGCTTATGATTAGGGGACGGGTGAGGGTCAGGCTTCGGGGAAGGGTTAGGGTTAGGGTTCGGGCTAGGGTTAGGGTTAGGGGACGGGGACGGTTTAGGGTCCAGGTGAGGGTACGGCAACGTTTTAGGGGGAGCGTGCGTGTGAGGGCGCGGGTTAGTGTTAGCGTACGGCTTAGGATTAGGGGACGTGTGAGGGTCAGGCTTCGGGGAAGGGTTAGGGTTAGGGTTCGGGCTAGGGTTAGGGTTAGGGGATGGGGACGGTTTCGGGTCCAGGTGAGGGTACGGCAACGCTTTAGGGGGAGCGTGCGTGTGAGGGCGCGGGTTAGTGTTAGCGTACGGGTTAGGATTAGGGGACGGGTGAGGGTCAGGCTTCGGGGAAGGGTTAGGGTTAGGGTTCGGTCTAGGGTTAGGGTTAGGGGACGGGGACAGTTTAGGGTCCAGGTGAGGGTACGGCAACGCTTTAGGGGGAGCGTGCGTGTGAGGGCGCGGGTTAGTGTTAGCGTGCGGGTTAGGATTAGGGGACGGGTGAGGGTCAGGCTTCGGGGAAGGGTTAGGGTTAGGGTTCGGGCTAGGGTTAGGGTTAGGGGACGGGGACGGTTTAGGGTCCAGGTGAGGGTACGGCAACGCTTTAGGGGGAGCGTGCGTGTGAGGGCGCGGGTTAGTGTTAGCGTACGCCTTAGGATTAGGGGATGGGTGAGGGTCAGGCTTCGGGGAAGGGTTAGGGTTAGGGTTCGGGCTAGGGTTAGGGTTAGGGGACGGGGACGGTTTAGGGTCCAGGTGAGGGTACGGCAACGCTTTAGGGGGAGCGTGCGTGTGAGGGCGCGGGTTAGTGTTAGCGTACGGGTTAAGATTAGGGGACGGGTGAGGGTCAGGCTTCGGGGAAGGGTTAGGGTTAGGGTTCGGGCTAGGGTTAGGGTTAGGGGACGGAGACGGTTCAGGGTCCAGATGAGGGTACGGCAACGCTTTAGGGGGAGCGTGCGTTTGAGGGCTCGGGTTAGTGTTAGCGTACGGCTTAGGATTAGGGGACGGTTGAGGGTCAGGCTTCGGGGAAGGGTTAGGGTTAGGGTTCGGGTTAGGGTTAGGGTTAGGGTACGGGGACGGGGACGGTTTAGGGTCCAGGTGAGGGTACGGCAACGCTTTAGGGGGAGCGTGCGTGTGAGGGTGCGGGTTAGTGTTAGCGTACGGGTTAGGATTAGGGGACGGTTGAGGGTCATGCTTCGGGGAAGGGTTAGGGTTAGGGTTCGGGCTAGGGTTAGGGTTACGGGACGGGGACGGTTTAGGGTCCACGTGAGGGTAGCGCAACGCTTTAGGGGGAGCGTGCGTGTGAGGGCGCGGGTTAGTGTTAGCGTACGGGTTAGGATTAGGGGACGGGTGAGGGTCAGGCTTCGGGGAAGGGTTAGGGTTAGGGTTCGGGCTAGGGTTAGGGTTAGGGGACGGGTACGATTTCGGGTCCAGGTGAGGGTACGGCAACGCTTTAGGGGGAGCGTGCGTGTGAGGGCGCGGGTTAGTGTTAGCCTACGGGTTAGGATTAGGGGACGGGTGAGAGTCAGGCTTCGGGGAAGGGTTAGGGTTAGGGTTCGGGCTAGGGTTAGGGTTAGGGGACGGGGACGGTTTAGGGTCCAGGTGAGGGTACGGCAACGCTTTAGGGGGAGCGTGCGTGTGAGGGCGCGGGTTAGTGTTAGCGTACGGGTTAGGATCAGGGGACGGGTGAGGGTCAGGCTTCGGGGAAGGGTTAGGGTTAGGGTTCGGGCTAGGGTTAAGGTTAGGGGACGGGGACGGTTTAGGGTCCAGGTGAGGGTACGGCAACACTTTAGGGGGAACGTGGGTGTGAGGGCGCAGGTTAGTGTTAGCGTACGAGTTAGTATTAGGGGACGGGTGAGGGTCAGGCTTCGGGGAAGGGTTAGGGTTAGGGTTCGGTCTAGGGTTAGGGTTAGGGGACGGGGACGGTTTAGGGTCCAGGTGAGGGTACGGCAACGCTTTAGGGGGAGCGTGCGTGTGAGGGCTCGGGTTAGTGTTAGCGTACGGCTTAGGATTAGGGGACGGGTGAGGGTCAGGCTTCGGGGAAGGGTTAGGGTTAGGGTTCGGGCTAGGGTTAGGGTTAGGGGACGGGGACGGTTTAGGGTCCAGGTGAGGGTACGGGAACGCTTTAGGGGGAGCGTGCGTGTGAGGGCGCGGGTTAGTGTTAGCGTACGGCTTAGGATTAGGGGACGGGTGAGGGTCAGGCTTCGGGGAAGGGTTAGGGTTAGGGTTCGGGCTAGGGTTAGGGTTAGGGGACGGGGACGGTTTAGGGTCCAGATGAGGGTACGGCAACGCTTTAGGGGGAGCGTGCGTGTGAGGGCGCGGGTTAGTGTTAGCGTACGGGTTAGGATTAGGGGACGGGTGAGGCTCAGGCTTCGGGGAAGGGTTAGGGTTAGGGTTCGGGCTAGGGTTAGGGTTAGGGGACGGGGATGGTTTAGCGTACAGGTGAGGGTACGGCAACGCTTTAGGGGGAGCGTGCGTGTGAGGGCGCGGGTTAGTGTTAGCGTACGGGTTAGGATTAGGGGACGGGTGAGGGTCAGGCTTCGGGGAAGGGTTAGGGTTAGGGTTCGGGCTAGGGTTAGGGTTAGGGGACGGGGACGGTTTAGGGTCCAGGTGAGGGTACGGCAACGCTTTAGGGGGAGCGTGCGTGTGAGGGCGCGGGTTAGTGTTAGCGTACGGGTTAGGATTAGGGGACGGGTGAGTGTCAGGCTTCGGGGAGGGGTTAGGGTTAGGGTTCGGGCTATGGTTAGGGTTAGGGGACGGGGACGGTTTAGGGTCCAGGTGAGGTTACGGCAACGCTTTAGGGGGAGCGTGCGTGTGAGGTCGCTTGTTAGTGTTAGCATACGGGTTAGGATTAGGGGACGGGTGAGGGTCAGGCTTCGGGGAATGGTTAGGGTTAGGGTTCGGGCTAGGGTTAGGGTTAGGGGACGGGGACGGTTTAGGGTGCAGGTGAGGGTACGGCAACGCTTTAGGGGGAGCGTGCGTGTGAGGGCGCGGGTTAGTGTTAGCGTACGGGTTAGGATTAGGGGACAGTTGAGGGTCAGGCTTCGGGGAAGGGTTAGGGTTAGGGTTCGGGCTAGGGTTAGGGTTAGGGGACGGGGACGGTTTCGGGTCCAGGTGAGGGTACGGCAACGCTTTAGGGGGAGTGTGCGTGTGAGGGCGCGGGTTAGTGTTAGCGTACGGGTTAGGATTAGGGGACGGGTGAGGGTCAGGCTTCGGGGAAGGGTTAGGGTTAGGGTTCGGGCTAGGGTTAGGGTTAGGGGACGGGGACGGTTTCGGGTCCAGGTGAGGGTACGGCAACGCTTTAGGGGGAGCGTGCGTGTGAGGGCGCGGGTTAGTGTTAGCGTACGGGTTAAGATTAGGGGACGGGTGAGGGTCAGGCTTCGGGGAAGGGTTAGGGTTAGGGTTCGGACTAGGGTTAGGGTTAGGGGACGGAGACGGTTCAGGGTCCAGATGAGGGTACGGCAACGCTTTAGGGGGAGCGTGCGTTTGAGGGCTCGGGTTAGTGTTAGCGTACGGCTTAGGATTAGGGGACGGTTGAGGGTCAGGCTTCGGGGAAGGGTTAGGGTTAGGGTTCGGGTTAGGGTTAGGGTTAGGGTACGGGGACGGGGACGGTTTAGGGTCCAGGTGAGGGTACGGCAACGCTTTAGGGGGAGCGTGCGTGTGAGGGTGCGGGTTAGTGTTAGCGTACGGGTTAGGATTAGGGGACGGTTGAGGGTCATGCTTCGGGGAAGGGTTAGGGTTAGGGTTCGGGCTAGGGTTAGGGTTACGGGACGGGGACGGTTTAGGGTCCACGTGAGGGTAGCGCAACGCTTTAGGGGGAGCGTGCGTGTGAGGGCGCGGGTTAGTGTTAGCGTACGGGTTAGGATTAGGGGACGGGTGAGGGTCAGGCTTCGGGGAAGGGTTAGGGTTAGGGTTCGGGCTAGGGTTAGGGTTAGGGGACGGGTACGATTTCGGGTCCAGGTGAGGGTACGGCAACGCTTTAGGGGGAGCGTGCGTGTGAGGGCGCGGGTTAGTGTTAGCCTACGGGTTAGGATTAGGGGACGGGTGAGAGTCAGGCTTCGGGGAAGGGTTAGGGTTAGGGTTCGGGCTAGGGTTAGGGTTAGGGGACGGGGACGGTTTAGGGTCCAGGTGAGGGTACGGCAACGCTTTAGGGGGAGCGTGCGTGTGAGGGCGCGGGTTAGTGTTAGCGTACGGGTTAGGATCAGGGGACGGGTGAGGGTCAGGCTTCGGGGAAGGGTTAGGGTTAGGGTTCGGGCTAGGGTTAAGGTTAGGGGACGGGGACGGTTAAGGGTCCAGGTGAGGGTACGGCAACACTTTAGGGGGAACGTGGGTGTGAGGGCGCAGGTTAGTGTTAGCGTACGAGTTAGTATTAGGGGACGGGTGAGGGTCAGGCTTCGGGGAAGGGTTAGGGTTAGGGTTCGGTCTAGGGTTAGGGTTAGGGGACGGGGACGGTTTAGGGTCCAGGTGAGGGTACGGCAACGCTTTAGGGGGAGCGTGCGTGTGAGGGCTCGGGTTAGTGTTAGCGTACGGCTTAGGATTAGGGGACGGGTGAGGGTCAGGCTTCGGGGAAGGGTTAGGGTTAGGGTTCGGGCTAGGGTTAGGGTTAGGGGACGGGGACGGTTTAGGGTCCAGGTGAGGGTACGGGAACGCTTTAGGGGGAGCGTGCGTGTGAGGGCGCGGGTTAGTGTTAGCGTACGGGTTAGGATTAGGGGACGGGTGAGGGTCAGGCTTCGGGGAAGGGTTAGGGTTAGGGTTCGGGCTAGGGTTAGGGTTAGGGGACGGGGACGGTTTAGGGTCCAGATGAGGGTACGGCAACGCTTTAGGGGGAGCGTGCGTGTGAGGGCGCGGGTTAGTGTTAGCGTACGGGTTAGGATTAGGGGACGGGTGAGGCTCAGGCTTCGGGGAAGGGTTAGGGTTAGGGTTCGGGCTAGGGTTAGGGTTAGGGGACGGGGATGGTTTAGCGTCCAGGTGAGGGTACGGCAACGCTTTAGGGGGAGCGTGCGTGTGAGGGCGCGGGTTAGTGTTAGCGTACGGGTTAGGATTAGGGGACGGGTGAGGGTCAGGCTTCGGGGAAGGGTTAGGGTTAGGGTTCGGGCTAGGGTTAGGGTTAGGGGACGGGGACGGTTTAGGGTCCAGGTGAGGGTACGGCAACGCTTTAGGGGGAGCGTGCGTGTGAGGGCGTGGGTTAGTGTTAGCGTACGGGTTAGGATTAGGGGACGGGTGAGTGTCAGGCTTCGGGGAGGGGTTAGGGTTAGGGTTCGGGCTATGGTTAGGGTTAGGGGACGGGGACGGTTTAGGGTCCAGGTGAGGTTACGGCAACGCTTTAGGGGGAGCGTGCGTGTGAGGTCGCTTGTTAGTGTTAGCATACGGGTTAGGATTAGGGGACGGGTGAGGGTCAGGCTTCGGGGAATGGTTAGGGTTAGGGTTCGGGCTAGGGTTAGGGTTAGGGGACGGGGACGGTTTAGGGTGCAGGTGAGGGTACGGCAACGCTTTAGGGGGAGCGTGCGTGTGAGGGCGCGGGTTAGTGTTAGCGTACGGGTTAGGATTAGGGGACAGTTGAGGGTCAGGCTTCGGGGAAGGGTTAGGGTTAGGGTTCGGGCTAGGGTTAGGGTTAGGGGACGGGGACGGTTTCGGGTCCAGGTGAGGGTACGGCAACGCTTTAGGGGGAGTGTGCGTGTGAGGGCGCGGGTTAGTGTTAGCGTACGGGTTAGGATTAGGGGACGGGTGAGGGTCAGGCTTCGGGGAAGGGTTAGGGTTAGGGTTCGGGCTAGGGTTAGGGTTAGGGGACGGGGACGGTTTCGGGTCTAGGTGAGGGTACGGCAATGCTTTAGGGGGAGCGTGCGTGTGAGGGCGCGGGTTAGTGTTAGCGTACGGGTTAGGATTAGGGGACGGGTGAGGGTCAGGCTTCGGGGAAGGGTTAGGGTTAGGTTTCGGGCTAGGGTTAGGGTTAGGGGACGGGGACGGTTTAGGGTCCAGGTGAGGGTACGGCAACGCTTTAGGGGGAGCGTGCGTGTGAGGGCGCGGGTTAGTGTTAGCGTACGGGTTAGGATTAGGGGACGGGTGAGGGTCAGGCTTCGGGGAAGGGTTAGGGTTAGGGTTCGGGCTAGGGTTAGGGTTAGGGGACGGGGACGGTTTAGGGTCCTGGTGAGGGTACGGCAACGCTTTAGGGGGAGCGTGCGTGTGAGGGCGCGGGTTAGTGTTAGCGTACGGGTTAGGATTAGGCGACGGGTGAGGGTCAGGCTTCGGGGAAGGGTTAGGGTTAGGGTTCGGGCTAGGGTTAGGGTTAGGGGACGGGGACGGTTTAGGGTCCAGGTGAGTGTACGGCAACGCTTTAGGGGGAGCGTGCGTGTGAGGGCGCGGGTTAGTGTTAGCGTACGGGTTAGGATTAGGGGACGGGTGAGGGTCAGGCTTCGGGGAAGGGTTAGGGTTAGGGTTCGGGCTAGGGTTAGGGTTAGGGGACGGGGACGGTTTAGGGTCCAGGTGAGGGTACGGCAACGCTTTAGGGGGAGCGTGCGTGTGAGGGCGTGTGTTAGTGTTAGCGTACGGGTTAGGATTAGGGGACGGGTGAGGGTCAGGCTTCGGGGAAGGGTTAGGGTTAGGGTTCGGGCTAGGGTTAGGGTTAGGGGACGGGGACGGTTTAGGGTCCAGGTGAGTGTACGGCAACGCTTTAGGGGGAGCGTGCATGTGAGGGTGTGGATTAGTGTTAGCGTACGGGTTAGGATTAGGGGACGGGTGAGGGTCAGGCTTCGGGGAAGGGTTAGGGTTAGGGTTCGGGCTAGGGTTAGGGTTAGGGGTCGGGGACGGTTTCGGGTCCAGGTGAGGGTACGGCAACGCTTTAGGGCGAGCGTGCGTGTGAGGGCGCGGGTTAGTGTTAGCGTACGGGTTAGGATTAGGGGAAGGGTGAGGGTCAGGCTTCGGGGAAGGTTTAGGGTTACGGTTCGGTCTAGGGTTAGGGTTAGGGGACGGGGACGGTTTAGGGTCCAGGTGAGGGTACGGCAACGCTTTAGGGGGAGCGTGCGTGTGAGGGCGCGGATTAGTGTTAGCGTACGGGTTAGGATTAGGGGACGGGTGAGGGTCAGGCTTCGGGGAAGGGTTAGGGTTAGGGTTCGGGCTAGGGTTAGGGTTAGGGTACGGGGACGGTTTAGGGTCCAGGTGAGGGTACGGCAACGCTTTAGGGGGAGCGTGCGTGTGAGGGCGCGGGTTAGTGTTAGCGTACGGGTTAGGATTAGGGGACGGGTGAGTGTCAGGCTTCGGGGAGGGGTTAGGGTTAGGGTTCGGGCTATGGTTAGGGTTAGGGGACGGGGACGGTTTAGGGTCCAGGTGAGGTTACGGCAACGCTTTAGGGGGAGCGTGCGTGTGAGGTCGCTTGTTAGTGTTAGCATACGGGTTAGGATTAGGGGACGGGTGAGGGTCAGGCTTCGGGGAATGGTTAGGGTTAGGGTTCGGGCTAGGGTTAGGGTTAGGGGACGGGGACGGTTTAGGGTGCAGGTGAGGGTACGGCAACGCTTTAGGGGGAGCGTGCGTGTGAGGGCGCGGGTTAGTGTTAGCGTACGGGTTAGGATTAGGGGACAGTTGAGGGTCAGGCTATGGGGAAGGGTTAGGGTTAGGGTTCGGGCTAGGGTTAGGGTTAGGGGACGGGGACGGTTTCGGGTCCAGGTGAGGGTACGGCAACGCTTTAGGGGGAGCGTGCGTGTGAGGGCGCGGGTTAGTGTTAGCGTACGGGTTAGGATTAGGGGACGGGTGAGGGTCAGGCTTCGGGGAAGGGTTAGGGTTAGGTTTCGGGCTAGGGTTAGGGTTAGGGGACGGGGACGGTTTCGGGTCTAGGTGAGGGTACGGCAATGCTTTAGGGGGAGCGTGCGTGTGAGGGCGCGGGTTAGTGTTAGCGTACGGGTTAGGATTAGGGGACGGGTGAGGGTCAGGCTTCGGGGAAGGGTTAGGGTTAGGTTTCGGGCTAGGGTTAGGGTTAGGGGACGGGGACGGTTTAGGGTCCAGGTGAGGGTACGGCAACGCTTTAGGGGGAGCGTGCGTGTGAGGGCGCGGGTTAGTGTTAGCGTACGGGTTAGGATTAGGGGACGGGTGAGGGTCAGGCTTCGGGGAAGGGTTAGGGTTAGGGTTCGGGCTAGGGTTAGGGTTAGGGGACGGGGACGGTTTAGGGTCCAGGTGAGGGTACGGCAACGCTTTAGGGGGAGCGTGCGTGTGAGGGCGCGGGTTAGTGTTAGCGTACGGGTTAGGATTAGGCGACGGGTGAGGGTCAGGCTTCGGGGAAGGGTTAGGGTTAGGGTTCGGGCTAGGGTTAGGGTTAGGGGACGGGGACGGTTTAGGGTCCAGGTGAGTGTACGGCAACGCTTTAGGGGGAGCGTGCGTGTGAGGGCGCGGGTTAGTGTTAGCGTACGGGTTAGGATTAGGGGACGGGTGAGGGTCAGGCTTCGGGGAAGGGTTAGGGTTAGGGTTCGGGCTAGGGTTAGGGATAGGGGACGGGGACGGTTTAGGGTCCAGGTGAGGGTACGGCAACGCTTTAGGGGGAGCGTGCGTGTGAGGGCGTGTGTTAGTGTTAGCGTACGGGTTAGGATTAGGGGACGGGTGAGGGTCAGGCTTCGGGGAAGGGTTAGGGTTAGGGTTCGGGCTAGGGTTAGGGTTAGGGGACGGGGACGGTTTAGGGTCCAGGTGAGTGTACGGCAACGCTTTAGGGGGAGCGTGCATGTGAGGGTGTGGATTAGTGTTAGCGTACGGGTTAGGATTAGGGGACGGGTGAGGGTCAGGCTTCGGGGAAGGGTTAGGGTTAGGGTTCGGGCTAGGGTTAGGGTTAGGGGTCGGGGACGGTTTCGGGTCCAGGTGAGGGTACGGCAACGCTTTAGGGCGAGCGTGCGTGTGAGGGCGCGGGTTAGTGTTAGCGTACGGGTTAGCATTAGGGGAAGGGTGAGGGTCAGGCTTCGGGGAAGGTTTAGGGTTACGGTTCGGTCTAGGGTTAGGGTTAGGGGACGGGGACGGTTTAGGGTCCAGGTGAGGGTACGGCAACGCTTTAGGGGGAGCGTGCGTGTGAGGGCGCGGATTAGTGTTAGCGTACGGGTTAGGATTAGGGGACGGGTGAGGGTCAGGCTTCGGGGAAGGGTTAGGGTTAGGGTTCGGGCTAGGGTTAGGGTTAGGGTACGGGGACGGTTTAGGGTCCAGGTGAGGGTACGGCAACGCTTTAGGGGGAGCGTGCGTGTGATGACGCGGGTTAGTGTTAGCGTACGGGTTAGGATTAGGGGACGGGTGTGGGTCAGGCTTCGGGGAAGGGTTAGGGTTAGGGTTCGGGCTAGGGTTAGGGTTAGGGGACGGGGACGGTTTAGGGTCCAGGTGAGCGTATGGCAACGCTTTAGGGGGAGCGTGCGTGTGAGGGCGCGGGTTAGTGTTAGCGTACGGGTTAGGATTAGGGGACGGGTGAGGGTCAGGCTTCGGGGAAGGGTTAGGGTTAGGGTTCGGGCTAGGGTTAGGGTTAGGGGACGGGGACGGTTTAGGGTCCAGGTGAGGGTACGGCAACGCTTTAGGGGGAGCGTGCGTGTGAGGGTGCGGGTTAGTGTTAGCGTACGGGTTAGAATTAGGGGACGGGTGAGGGTCAGGCTTCGGGGAAGGGTTAGGGTTAGGGTTCGGGCTAGGGTTAGGGTTAGGGGACGGGGACGGTTTAGGGTCCAGGTGAGGGTACGGCAACGCTTTAGGGGGAGCGTGCGTGTGAGGGCGCGCGTTAGTGTTAGTGTACGGCTTAGGATTAGGGAACGTGTGAGGGTTAGGCTTCGGGGAAGGGTTAGGATTAGGGTTCGGGCTAGGGTTAGGGTTTGGGGACGGGGACGGTTTAGGGTCCAGGTGAGGGTACGGCAACGCTTTACGGGGAGCGTGCGTGTGAGGGCGCGCGTTATTGTTAGCGTACGGCTTAGGATTAGGGGACGGGTGAGGGTCAGGCTTCGGGAAAGGGTTAGGGTTAGGGTTCGGGCTAGGGTTAGGGTTAGGGGATGGGGACTGTTTAGGGTCCAGGTGAGGGTACGGCAACGCTTTAGTGGGAGCGTGCGTGTGAGGGCGCGGGTTAGTGTTAGCGGACGGGTTAGGATTAGGGGACGGGTGAGGGTCAGGCTTCGGGGAAGGGTTAGGGTTAGGGTTCGGGCTAGGGTTAGGGTTAGGGGACGGGGACGGTTTAGGGTCCAGGTGAGGGTATGGCAACCCTTTAGGGGGAGCGTGCGTGTGAGGGCGCGGGTTAGTGTTAGCGTACGTGTTACGATTAGGGGACGTATGAGGGTCAGGCTTCGGGGAAGGGTTAGGGTTAGGGTTCGGGCTAGGGTTAGGGTTAGGGGACAGGGACGGTTTAGGGTCCAGGTGAGGGTACTGCAACGTTTTAGGGGGACCGTGCGTGTGAGGGCGCGGGTTAGTGTTAGCGTACGGGTTAGGATTAGGGGACGGGTGAAGGTCAGGCTTCGGGGAAGGGTTAGGGTTAGGGTTCGGGCTAGGGTTAGGGTTAGGGGACGGGGACGGTTTAGGGTCCAGGTGAGGGTACGGCAACGCTTTAGGGGGAGCGTGCGTGTGAGGGCGCGGGTTAGTGTTAGCGTACGGCTTAGGATTAGGGGACGGGTGAGGGTCAGGCTTCGGGGAAGGGTTAGGGTTAGGGTTCGGGCTAGGGTTAGGGTTAAGGGACGGGGACGGTTTATGATCCAGGTGAGGGTACGGCAACGCTTTAGGGGGAGCGTGCGTGTGACGGCGCGCGTTAGTGTTAGTGTATGGCTTAGGATTAGGGGACAGGTGAGGGTCAGGCTTCGGGGAAGGGTTAGGGTTAGGGTTCGGGCTAGGGTTAGGGTTAGGGGACGGGGACGGTTTAGGGTCCAGGTGAGGGTACGGCAACGCTTTAGGGGGAGCGTGCGTGTGAGGGCACGCATTAGTGTTAGCGTACGGCTTAGGATTAGGGGACGGGTGAGGGTCAGGCTTCGGGGAAGGGTTAGGGTTAGGGTTCGGGCTAGGGTTAGGGTTAGGGAATGGGGACGGTTTAGGGTCCAGGTGAGGGTACGGCAACGCTTTAGGGGGAGTGTGCGTGTGAGGGCGCGGGTTAGTGTTAGCGTACGGGTTAGGATTAGGGGACGGGTGAGGGTCAGGCTTCGGGGAAGGGTTAGGGTTAGGGTTCGGGCTAGGGTTAGGGTTAGGGGACGGGGACGGTTTAGGGACCAGGTGAGGGTACGGCAAAGCTTTAGGGGGAGCGTGCGTGTGAGGGCGCGGGTTAGTGTTAGCGTACGGGTTAGGATTAGGGGACGGGTGAGGGTCAGGCTTCGGGGAAGGGTTAGGGTTAGGGTTCGGGCTAGGGTTAGGGTTAGGGGACGGGGACGGTTTAGGGTCCAGGTGAGGGTACGGCAACGTTTTAGGGGGAGCGTGCGTGTGAGGGAACGGGTTAGTGTTAGCGTACGGGTTAGGATTAGGGGACGGGTGAGGGTCAGGCTTCGGGGAAGGGTTAGGGTTAGGGTTCGGGCTAGGGTTAGGGTTAGGGGACGGGGACGGTTTAGGGTCCAGGTGAGGGTACGGCAACGCTTTAGGGGGAGCGTGCGTGTGAGGGCACGCGTTAGTGTTAGCGTACGGCTTAGAATTAGGGAACGGGTGAGGGTCAGGCTTCGGGGAAGGGTTAGGGTTAGGGTTCGGGCTAGGGTTAGGGTTAGGGGATGGGGACGGTTTAGGGTCCAGGTGAGGGTACGGCAACGCTTTAGGGGGAGCGTGTGTGTGAGGGCGCGGGTTAGTGTTAGCGTACTGGTTAGGATTAGGGGACGGGTGAGGGTCAGGCTTCGGGGAAGGGTTAGGGTTAGGGTTCGGGCTAGGGTTAGGGTTAGGGGACGGGGACGGTTTAGGGACCAGGTGAGGGTACGGCAACGCTTTAGGGGGAGCGTGCGTGTGAGGGCGCGGGTTAGTGTTAGCGTACGGGTTAGGATTAGGGGACGGGTGAGGGTCAGGCTTCGGGGAAGGGTTAGGGTTAGGGTTCGGGCTAGGGTTAGGGTTAGGGGACGGGGACGGTTTAGGGTCCAGGTGAGGGTACGGCAACGTTTTAGGGGGAGCGTGCGTGTGAGGGAACGGGTTAGTGTTAGCGTACGGGTTAGGATTAGGGGACGGGTGAGGGTCAGGCTTCGGGGAAGGGTTAGGTTTAGGGTTCGGGCTAGGGTTAGGGTTAGGGGACGGGGACGGTTTAGGGTCCAGGTTAGGGTACGGCAACACTTTAAGGGGAGCGTGCCTGTGAGGGCGCGGGTTAGTGTTAGCGTACGGGTTAGGATTAGGGGACGGGTGAGGGTCAGGCTTCGGGGAAGGGTTAGGGTTAGGGTTCGGGCTAGGGTTAGGGTTAGGGGACGGGGACGGTTTAGGGTCCAGGTGAGGGTACGGCAATGCTTTAGGGGGAGCGTGCATGTGAGGGCCCGGGTTAGTGTTAGCGTACGGGTTAGGATTAGGGGATGGGTGAGGGTCAGGCTTCGGGGAAGGTTTAGGGTTAGGGTTCGGGCTAGGGTTAGGCTTAGGGGATGGGGACGGTTTAGGGTCCAGGTGAGGGTACGGCAATGCTTTAGGGGGAGCGTGCGTGTGAGGGCGCGGGTTAGTGTTAGCATACGGGTTAGGATTAGGGGACGGATGAGTGTCAGGCTTCGGGGAAGGGTTAGGGTTAGGGTTCGGGCTAGGGTTAGGATTAGGGGACGGGGACGGTTTCGGGTCCAGGTGAGGGTACGGCAACGCTTTAGGGGGAGCGTGCGTGTGAGGGCGCGGGTTAGTGTTAGCGTACGGGTTAGGATTAGGGGATGTGTGAGAGTCACGCTTCGGGGAAGGGTTAGGGTTAGGGTTCGGACTAGGGTTAGGGTTAGGGGACGGGGACGGTTTAGGGTCCAGGTGAGGGTATGGCAACGCTTTAGGGGGAGCGTGCGTGTGAGGGCGCGGGTTAGTGTTAGCGTACCGCTTAGGATTAGGGGACGGGTGAGGGTCAGGCTTCGGGGAAGGGTTAGGGTTAGGGTTCGGGCTAGGGTTAGGGTTAGGGGACGGGGACGGTTTAGGGTCCAGGTGAGGGTACGGCAACGCTTTAGGGGGAGCGTGCGTGTGAGGGCGCGGGTTAGTGTTAGCGTACGGCTTAGGATTAGGGGACGGGTGAGGGTCAGGCTTCGGGGAAGGGTTAGGGTTAGGGTTCGGGCTAGGGTTAGGGTTAAGGGACGGGGACGGTTTAGGATCCAGGTGAGGGTACGGCAACGCTTTAGGGGGAGCGTGCGTGTGACGGCGCGCGTTAGTGTTAGTGTATGGCTTAGGATTAGGGGACAGGTGAGGGTCAGGCTTCGGGGAAGGGTTAGGGTTAGGGTTCGGGCTAGGGTTAGGGTTAGGGGACGGGGACGGTTTAGGGTCCAGGTGAGGGTACGGCAACGCTTTAGGGGGAGCGTGCGTGTGAGGGCACGCGTTAGTGTTAGCGTACGGCTTAGAATTAGGGGACGGGTGAGGGTCAGGCTTCGGGGAAGGGTTAGGGTTAGGGTTCGGGCTAGGGTTAGGGTTAGGGGATGGGGACGGTTTAGGGTCCAGGTGAGGGTACGGCAACGCTTTAGGGGGAGCGTGTGTGTGAGGGCGCGGGTTAGTGTTAGCGTACTGGTTAGGATTAGGGGACGGGTGAGGGTCAGGCTTCGGGGAAGGGTTAGGGTTAGGGTTCGGGCTAGGGTTAGGGTTAGGGGACGGGGACGGTTTAGGGACCAGGTGAGGGTACGGCAACGCTTTAGGGGGAGCGTGCGTGTGAGGGCGCGGGTTAGTGTTAGCGTACGGGTTAGGATTAGGGGACGGGTGAGGGTCAGGCTTCGGGGAAGGGTTAGGGTTAGGGTTCGGGCTAGGGTTAGGGTTAGGGGACGGGGACGGTTTAGGGTCCAGGTGAGGGTACGGCAACGTTTTAGGGGGAGCGTGCGTGTGAGGGAACGGGTTAGTGTTAGCGTACGGGTTAGGATTAGGGGACGGGTGAGGGTCAGGCTTCGGGGAAGGGTTAGGTTTAGGGTTCGGGCTAGGGTTAGGGTTAGGGGACGGGGACGGTTTAGGGTCCAGGTTAGGGTACGGCAACACTTTAAGGGGAGCGTGCCTGTGAGGGCGCGGGTTAGTGTTAGCGTACGGGTTAGGATTAGGGGACGGGTGAGGGTCAGGCTTCGGGGAAGGGTTAGGGTTAGGGTTCGGGCTAGGGTTAGGGTTAGGGGACGGGGACGGTTTAGGGTCCAGGTGAGGGTACGGCAATGCTTTAGGGGGAGCGTGCATGTGAGGGCCCGGGTTAGTGTTAGCGTACGGGTTAGGATTAGGGGATGGGTGAGGGTCAGGCTTCGGGGAAGGTTTAGGGTTAGGGTTCGGGCTAGGGTTAGGCTTAGGGGATGGGGACGGTTTAGGGTCCAGGTGAGGGTACGGCAATGCTTTAGGGGGAGCGTGCGTGTGAGGGCGCGGGTTAGTGTTAGCATACGGGTTAGGATTAGGGGACGGATGAGTGTCAGGCTTCGGGGAAGGGTTAGGGTTAGGGTTCGGGCTAGGGTTAGGATTAGGGGACGGGGACGGTTTCGGGTCCAGGTGAGGGTACGGCAACGCTTTAGGGGGAGCGTGCGTGTGAGGGCGCGGGTTAGTGTTAGCGTACGGGTTAGGATTAGGGGATGTGTGAGAGTCACGCTTCGGGGAAGGGTTAGGGTTAGGGTTCGGACTAGGGTTAGGGTTAGGGGACGGGGACGGTTTAGGGTCCAGGTGAGGGTACGGCAACGCTTTAGGGGGAGCGTGCGTGTGAGGGCGCGGGTTAGTGTTAGCGTACCGCTTAGGATTAGGGGACGGGTGAGGGTCAGGCTTCGGGGAAGGGTTAGGGTTAGGGTTCGGGCTAGGGTTAGGGTTAGGGGACGGGGACGGTTTAGGGTCCAGGTGAGGGTACGGCAACGCTTTAGGGGGAGCGTGCGTGTGAGGGCGCGGGTTAGTGTTAGCGTACGGCTTAGGATTAGGGGACGGGTGAGGGTCAGGCTTCGGGGAAGGGTTAGGGTTAGGGTTCGGGCTAGGGTTAGGGTTAAGGGACGGGGACGGTTTAGGATCCAGGTGAGGGTACGGCAACGCTTTAGGGGGAGCGTGCGTGTGACGGCGCGCGTTAGTGTTAGTGTATGGCTTAGGATTAGGGGACAGGTGAGGGTCAGGCTTCGGGGAAGGGTTAGGGTTAGGGTTCGGGCTAGGGTTAGGGTTAGGGGACGGGGACGGTTTAGGGTCCAGGTGAGGGTACGGCAACGCTTTAGGGGGAGCGTGCGTGTGAGGGCACGCGTTAGTGTTAGCGTACGGCTTAGAATTAGGGGACGGGTGAGGGTCAGGCTTCGGGGAAGGGTTAGGGTTAGGGTTCGGGCTAGGGTTAGGGTTAGGGGATGGGGACGGTTTAGGGTCCAGGTGAGGGTACGGCAACGCTTTAGGGGGAGCGTGTGTGTGAGGGCGCGGGTTAGTGTTAGCGTACTGGTTAGGATTAGGGGACGGGTGAGGGTCAGGCTTCGGGGAAGGGTTAGGGTTAGGGTTCGGGCTAGGGTTAGGGTTAGGGGACGGGGACGGTTTAGGGACCAGGTGAGGGTACGGCAACGCTTTAGGGGGAGCGTGCGTGTGAGGGCGCGGGTTAGTGTTAGCGTACGGGTTAGGATTAGGGGACGGGTGAGGGTCAGGCTTCGGGGAAGGGTTAGGGTTAGGGTTCGGGCTAGGGTTAGGGTTAGGGGACGGGGACGGTTTAGGGTCCAGGTGAGGGTACGGCAACGTTTTAGGGGGAGCGTGCGTGTGAGGGAACGGGTTAGTGTTAGCGTACGGGTTAGGATTAGGGGACGGGTGAGGGTCAGGCTTCGGGGAAGGGTTAGGTTTAGGGTTCGGGCTAGGGTTAGGGTTAGGGGACGGGGACGGTTTAGGGTCCAGGTTAGGGTACGGCAACACTTTAAGGGGAGCGTGCCTGTGAGGGCGCGGGTTAGTGTTAGCGTACGGGTTAGGATTAGGGGACGGGTGAGGGTCAGGCTTCGGGGAAGGGTTAGGGTTAGGGTTCGGGCTAGGGTTAGGGTTAGGGGACGGGGACGGTTTAGGGTCCAGGTGAGGGTACGGCAATGCTTTAGGGGGAGCGTGCATGTGAGGGCCCGGGTTAGTGTTAGCGTACGGGTTAGGATTAGGGGATGGGTGAGGGTCAGGCTTCGGGGAAGGTTTAGGGTTAGGGTTCGGGCTAGGGTTAGGCTTAGGGGATGGGGACGGTTTAGGGTCCAGGTGAGGGTACGGCAATGCTTTAGGGGGAGCGTGCGTGTGAGGGCGCGGGTTAGTGTTAGCATACGGGTTAGGATTAGGGGACGGATGAGTGTCAGGCTTCGGGGAAGGGTTAGGGTTAGGGTTCGGGCTAGGGTTAGGATTAGGGGACGGGGACGGTTTCGGGTCCAGGTGAGGGTACGGCAACGCTTTAGGGGGAGCGTGCGTGTGAGGGCGCGGGTTAGTGTTAGCGTACGGGTTAGGATTAGGGGATGTGTGAGAGTCACGCTTCGGGGAAGGGTTAGGGTTAGGGTTCGGACTAGGGTTAGGGTTAGGGGACGGGGACGGTTTAGGGTCCAGGTGAGGGTACGGCAACGCTTTAGGGGGAGCGTGCGTGTGAGGGCGCGGGTTAGTGTTAGCGTACCGCTTAGGATTAGGGGACGGGTGAGGGTCAGGCTTCGGGGAAGGGTTAGGGTTAGGGTTCGGGCTAGGGTTAGGGTTAGGGGACGGGGACGGTTTAGGGTCCAGGTGAGGGTACGGCAACGCTTTAGGGGGAGCGTGCGTGTGAGGGCGCGGGTTAGTGTTAGCGTACGGCTTAGGATTAGGGGACGGGTGAGGGTCAGGCTTCGGGGAAGGGTTAGGGTTAGGGTTCGGGCTAGGGTTAGGGTTAAGGGACGGGGACGGTTTAGGATCCAGGTGAGGGTACGGCAACGCTTTAGGGGGAGCGTGCGTGTGACGGCGCGCGTTAGTGTTAGTGTATGGCTTAGGATTAGGGGACAGGTGAGGGTCAGGCTTCGGGGAAGGGTTAGGGTTAGGGTTCGGGCTAGGGTTAGGGTTAGGGGACGGGGACGGTTTAGGGTCCAGGTGAGGGTACGGCAACGCTTTAGGGGGAGCGTGCGTGTGAGGGCACGCGTTAGTGTTAGCGTACGGCTTAGAATTAGGGGACGGGTGAGGGTCAGGCTTCGGGGAAGGGTTAGGGTTAGGGTTCGGGCTAGGGTTAGGGTTAGGGGATGGGGACGGTTTAGGGTCCAGGTGAGGGTACGGCAACGCTTTAGGGGGAGCGTGCGTGTGAGGGCGCGGGTTAGTGTTAGCGTACGGGTTAGGATTAGGGGACGGGTGAGGGTCAGGCTTCGGGGAAGGGTTAGGGTTAGGGTTCGGGCTAGGGTTAGGTTTAGGGGACGGGGACGGTTTAGGGACCAGGTGAGGGTACGGCAACGCTTTAGGGGGAGCGTGCGTGTGAGGGCGCGGGTTAGTGTTAGCGTACGGGTTAGGATTAGGGGACGGGTGAGGGTCAGGCTTCGGGGAAGGGTTAGGGTTAGGGTTCGGGCTAGGGTTAGGGTTAGGGGACGGGGACGGTTTAGGGTCCAGGTGAGGGTACGGCAACGTTTTAGGGGGAGCGTGCGTGTGAGGGAACGGGTTAGTGTTAGCGTACGGGTTAGGATTAGGGGACGGGTGAGGGTCAGGCTTCGGGGAAGGGTTAGGGTTAGGGTTCGGGCTAGCGTTAGGGTTAGGGGACGGGGACGGTTTAGGGTCCAGGTGAGGGTACGGCAACACTTTAAGGGGAGCGTGCCTGTGAGGGCGCGGGTTAGTGTTAGCGTACGGGTTAGGATTAGGGGACGGGTGAGGGTCAGGCTTCGGGGAAGGGTTAGGGTTAGGGTTCGGGCTAGGGTTAGGGTTAGGGGACGGGGACGGTTTAGGGTCCAGGTGAGGGTACGGCAATGCTTTAGGGGGAGCGTGCGTGTGAGGGCCCGGGTTAGTGTTAGCATACGGGTTAGGATTAGGTGACGGTGAGGGTCAGGCTTCGGGGAAGGGTTAGGGTTAGGGTTCGGGCTAGGGTTAGGGTTAGCGGACGGGGACGGTTTAGGGTCCAGGTGAGGGTACGGCAACGCTTTAGGGGGAGCGTGCGTGTGAGGGCACGCGTTAGTGTTAGCGTACGGCTTAGGATTAGGGTACGGGTGAGGGTCAGGCTTCGGGAAAGGGTTAGGGTTAGGGTTCGGGCTAGGGTTAGGGTTAGGGGATGGGGACGGTTTAGGGTCCAGGTGAGGGTACGGCAACGCTTTAGGGGGAGCGTGCGTGTGAGGGCGCGGGTTAGTGTTAGCGTACGGGTTAGGATTAGGGGACGGGTATGGGTCAGGCTTCGGGGAAGGGTTAGGGTTAGGGTTCGGGCTAGGGTTAGGGTTAGGGGACGGGGAAGGTTTAGGGACCATGTGAGGGTACGGCAACGCTTTAGGGGGAGCGTGCGTGTGAGGGCGCGGGTTAGTGTTAGCGTACGGGTTAGGATTAGGGGACGGGTGAGGGTCAGGCTTCGGGGAAGGGTTACGGTTAGGGTTCGGGCTAGGGTTAGGGTTAGGGGACGGGGACGGTTTAGGGTCCAGGTGAGGGTACGGCAACACTTTAGGGGGAGCGTGCCTGTGAGGGCGCGGGTTAGTGTTAGCGTACGGGTTAGGATTAGGGGACGGGTGAGGGTCAGGCTTCGGAGAAGGGTTAGGGTTAGGGTTCGGGCTAGGGTTAGGGTTAGGGGACGGGGACGGTTTAGGGTCCAGGTGAGGGTACGGCAACGCTTTAGGGGGAGCGTGCGTGTGAGGGCCCGGGTTAGTGTTAGCGTACGGCTTAGGATTAGGGGATGGGTGAGGGTCAGGCTTCGGGGAAGGGTTAGGGTTAGGGTTCGGGCTAGGGTTAGGGTTAGGGGACGGGGACGGTTTAGGGTCCAGGTGAGGGTACGGCAACGCTTTAGGGGGAGCGTGCGTGTGAGGGCGCGCGTTAGTGTTAGCGTACGGCTTAGGATTAGGGGACGGGTGAGGGTCAGGCTTCGGGGAAACGTTAGGGTTAGGGTTCGGGCTAGGGTTAGGGTTAGGGGACGGGGACGGTTTAGGGTCCAGGTGAGGGTACGGCAACGCTTTAGGGGGAGCGTGCGTGTGAGGGCGCGGGTTAGTGTTGGCATACGGGTTAGGATTAGGGGACGGGTGAGGGTCAGGCTTCGGGGAAGGGTTAGGGTTAGGGTTCAGGCTAGGGTTAGTGTTAGGGGACGGGGACGGTTTAGGGTCCAGGTGAGGGTACGGCAACGCTTTAGGGGGAGCGTGCGTGTGAGGGCGCGGGTTAGTGTTAGCGTACGGCTTAGGATTAGGGGACGGGTGAGGGTCAGGCTTCGGGGAAGGGTTAGGGTTAGGGTTCGGGCTAGGGTTAGGGTTAGGGGACGGGGACGGTTTAGGGTCCAGGTGAGGGTACGGCAACGTTTTAGGGGGAGCGTGCGTGTGAGGGCGCGGGTTAGTGTTATCGTACGGCTTAGGATTAGGGGACGGGTGAGGGTCAGGCTTCGGGGAAGGGTTAGGGTTAGGGTTCGGGCTAGGGTTAGGGTTAGGGGACGGGGACGGTTTCGGGTCCAGGTGAGGGTACGGCAACGCTTTAGGGGGAGCGTGCGTGTGAGGGCGCGGGTTAGTGTTAGCGTACGGGTTAGGATTAGGGGACGGGTGAGGGTCAGGCTTCGGGGAAGGGTTAGGGTTAGGGTTCGGGCTAGGGTTAGGGTTAGGGGACGGGGACGGTTTAGGGTCCAGGTGAGGGTACGGCAACGCTTTAGGGGGAGCGTGCGTGTGAGGACGTGGGTTAGTGTTAGCGTACGGGTTAGGATTAGGGGACGGGTGAGGGTCAGGCTTCGGGGAAGGGTTAGGTTTAGGGTTCGGGCTAGGGTTAGGGTTAGGGGACGGGGACGGTTTAGGGTCCAGGTGAGGGTACGGCAACGCTTTAGGGGGAGCGTGCGTGTGAGGGCGCGGGTTAGTGTTAGCGTACGGGTTAGGATTAGGGGACGGGTGAGGGTCAGGCTTCGGGGAAGGGTTAGGGTTAGGGTTCGGTCTAGGGTTAGGGTTAGGGGACGGGGACGGTTTAGGGTCCAGGTGAGGGTACGGCAACGCTTTAGGGGGAGCGTGCGTGTGAGGGCGTGGGTTAGTGTTAGCATACGGGTTAGGATTAGGGGACGGGTGAGGGTCAGGCTTCGGGGAAGGGTTAGGGTTAGGGTTCGGGCTAGGGTTAGGGTTAAGGGACGGGGACGGTTTAGGGTCCAGGTGAGGGTACGGCAACGCTTTAGGGGGAGCGTGCGTGTGAGGACGCGGGTTAGTGTTAGCGTACGGGTTAAGATTAGGGGACGGGTGAGGGTCAGGCTTCGGGGAAGGGTTAGGGTTAGGGTTCGGTCTAGGGTTAGGGTTACCTACGGGGACGGTTTAGTGTCCAGGTGAGGGTACGGCAACGCTTTAGGGGGAGCGTGCGTGTGAGGGCGCGGGTTAGTGTTAGCATCCGGGCTAGGATTAGGGGACGGGTGAGGGTCAGGCTTCGGGGAAGGGTTAGGGTTAGGGTTCGGGCTAGGGTTAGGGTTAGGGGACGGGGACGGTTTAGGGTCCAGGTGAGGGTACGGCAACGCTTTAGGGGGAGCGTGCGTGTGAGGGCGCGGGTTAGTGTTAGCGTACGGCTTAGGATTAGGGGACGGGTGAGGGTCAGGCTTCGGGGAAGGGTTAGGGTTAGGGTTCGGGCTAGGGTTAGGGTTAGGGGACGGGGACGGTTTAGGGTCCAGGTGAGGGTACGGCAACGCTTTAGGGGGAGCGTGCGTGTGAGGGCGCGCGTTAGTGTTAGCGTACGGCTTAGGATTAGGGGACGGGTGAGGGTCAGGCTTCGGGGAAGGGTTAGGGTTAGGGTTCGGGCTAGGGTTAGGGTTAGGGGACGGGGACGGTTTAGGGTCCAGGTGAGGGTACGGCAACGCTTTAGGGGGAGCGTGCGTGTGAGGGCGCGGGTTAGTGTTAGCGTACGGCTTAGGATTAGGGGACGGGTGAGGGTCAGGCTTCGGGGAAGGGTTAGGGTTAGGGTTCGGGCTAGGGTTAGGGTTAGGGGACGGGGACGGTTTAGGGTCCAGATGAGGGTACGGCAACGCTTTAGGGGGATCGTGCGTGTGAGGGCGCGGGTTAGTGTTAGCGTACGGCTTAGGATTAGGGGACGGGTGAGGGTCAGGCTTCGGGGAAGGGTTAGGGTTAGGGTTCGGGCTAGGGTTAGGGTTAGGGGACGGGGACGGTTTCGGGTCCAGGTGAGGGTACGGCAACGCTTTAGGGGGAGCGTGCGTGTGAGGGCGCGGGTTAGTGTTAGCGTACGGGTTAGGATTAGGGGACGGGTGAGGGTCAGGCTTCGGGGAAGTGTTAGGGTTAGGGTTCGGGCTAGGGTTAGGGTTAGGGGACGGGGACGGTTTCGGGTCCAGGTGAGGGTACGGCAACGCTTTAGGGGGAGCGTGCGTGTGAGGGCGCGGGTTAGTGTTAGCGTACGGGTTAGGATTAGGGGACGGGTGAGGGTCAGGCTTCGGGGAAGGGTTAGGGTTAGGGTTCGGGCTAGGGTTAGGGTTAGGGGACGGGGACGGTTTAGGGTCCAGGTGAGGGTACGGCAACGCTTTAGGGGTAGCGTGCGTGTGAGGGCACGGGTTAGTGTTAGCGTTCGGCTTAGGATTAGGGGACGGGTGAGGGTCAGGCTTCGGGGAAGGGTTAGGGTTAGGGTTCGGTCTAGGGTTAGGGTTAGGGGACGGGCACGGTTTAGGGTCCTGGTGAGGGTATGGCAACGCTTTAGGGGGAGCGTGCGTGTGAGGGCGTGGGTTAGTGTGAGCATATGGGTTAGGATTAGGGGACGGGTGAGGGTCAGGCTTCGGGGAAGGGTTAGGGTTAGGGTTCGGGCTAGGGTTAGGGTTAGGGGACGGGGACGGTTTAGGGTCTAGGTGAGGGTACGGCAACGCTTTAGGGGGAGCGTGCGTGTGAGGGCGCGGGTTAGTGTTAGCGTACGGCTTAGGATTAGGGGACGGGTGAGGGTCAGGCTTCGGGGAAGGGTTAGGGTTAGGGTTCGGGCTAGGGTTAGGGTTAGGGGACGGGGACGGTTTAGGGTCCAGGTGAGGGTACGGCAACGCTTTAGGGGGAGCGTGCGTGTGAGGGCGCGGGTTAGTGTTAGCGTACGGGTTAGGATTAGGGGACGGGTGAGGGTCAGGCTTCGGGGAAGGGTTAGGGTTAGGGTTCGGGCTAGGGTTAGGGTTAGGGGACGGGGACGGTTTAGGGTCCAGGTGAGGGTACGGCAACGCTTTAGGGGGAGCGTGCGTGTGAGGGCGCGGGTTAGTGTTAGCGTACGGGTTAGGATTAGGGGACGGGTGAGGGTCAGGCTTCGGGGAAGGGTTAGGGTTAGGGTTCGGGCTAGGGTTAGGGTTAGGGGACGGGGACGGTTTAGGGTCCAGGTGAGGGTACGGCAACGCTTTAGGGGGAGCGTGCGTGTGAGGGCGCGGGTTAGTGTTAGCGTACGGCTTAGGATTAGGGGACGGGTGAGGGTCAGGCTTCGGGGAAGGGTTAGGGTTAGGGTTCAGGCTAGGGTTAGGGTTAGGGGACGGGGACGGTTTAGGGTCCAGATGAGGGTACGGCAACGCTTTAGGGGGATCGTGCGTGTGAGGGCGCGGGTTAGTGTTAGCGTACGGCTTAGGATTAGGGGACGGGTGAGGGTCAGGCTTCGGGGAAGGGTTAGGGTTAGGGTTCGGGCTAGGGTTAGGGTTAGGGGACGGGGACGGTTTCGGGTCCAGGTGAGGGTACGGCAACGCTTTAGGGGGAGCGTGCGTGTGAGGGCGCGGGTTAGTGTTAGCGTACGGGTTAGGATTAGGGGACGCGTGAGGGTCAGGCTTCGGGGAAGGGTTAGGGTTAGGGTTCGGGCTAGGGTTAGGGTTAGGGGACGGGGACGGTTTCGGGTCCAGGTGAGGGTACGGCAACGCTTTAGGGGTAGCGTGCGTGTGAGGGCGCGGGTTAGTGTTAGCGTACGGGTTAGGATTAGGGGACGGGTGAGGGTCAGGCTTCGGGGAAGGGTTAGGGTTAGGGTTCGGGCTAGGGTTAGGGTTAGGGGACGGGGACGGTTTAGGGTCCAGGTGAGGGTACGGCAACGCTTTAGGGGTAGCGTGCATGTGAGGGCACGGGTTAGTGTTAGCGTTCGGCTTAGGATTAGGGGACGGGTGAGGGTCAGGCTTCGGGGAAGGGTTAGGGTTAGGGTTCGGTCTAGGGTTAGGGTTAGGGGACGGGCACGGTTTAGGGTCCTGGTGAGGGTATGGCAACGCTTTAGGGGGAGCGTGCGTGTGAGGGCGTGGGTTAGTGTGAGCATATGGGTTAGGATTAGGGGACGGGTGAGGGTCAGGCTTCGGGGAAGGGTTAGGGTTAGGGTTCGGGCTAGGGTTAGGGTTAGGGGACGGGGACGGTTTAGGGTCTAGGTGAGGGTACGGCAACGCTTTAGGGGGAGCGTGCGTGTGAGGGCGCGGGTTAGTGTTAGCGTACGGCTTAGGATTAGGGGACGGGTGAGGGTCAGGCTTCGGGGAAGGGTTAGGGTTAGGGTTCGGGCTAGGGTTAGGGTTAGGGGACGGGGACGGTTTAGGGTCCAGGTGAGGGTACGGCAACGCTTTAGGGGGAGCGTGCGTGTGAGGGCGCGGGTTAGTGTTAGCGTACGGGTTAGGATTAGGGGACGGGTGAGGGTCAGGCTTCGGGGAAGGGTTAGGGTTAGGGTTCGGGCTAGGGTTAGGGTTAGGGGACGGGGACGGTTTAGGGTCCAGTTGAGGGTACGGCAACGCTTTAGGGGGAGCGTGCGTGTGAGGGCGCGGGTTAGTGTTAGCGTACGGCTTAGGATTAGGGGACGGGTGAGGGTCAGGCTTCGGGGAAGTGTTAGGGTTAGGGTTCGGTCTAGGGTTAGGGTTAGGGGACGGGCACGGTTTAGGGTCCAGGTGAGGGTACGGCAACGCTTTAGGGGGAGCGTGCGTGTGAGGGCGCGGGTTAGTGTTAGCATACGGGTTAGGATTAGGGGACGGGTGAGTGTCAGGCTTCGGGGAAGGGTTAGGGTTAGGGTTCGGGCTAGGGTTAGGGTTAGGGGACGGGGACGGTTTAGGGTCCAGGTGAGGGTACGGCAACACTTTAGGGGGAACGTGCGTGTGAGGGCGCGGGTTAGTGTTAGCGTACGGGTTAAGATTAGGGGCGGGTGAGGGTCAGGCTTCGGGGAAGGGTTAGGGTTAGGGTTCGGGCTAGGGTTAGGGTTAGGGGACGGGGACGGTTTAGGGTCCAGGTGAGGGTACGGCAACGCTTTAGGGGGAGCGTGCGTGTGAGGGCGCGGGTTAGTGTTAGCGTCCGGGTTAGGATTAGGGGACGGGTGAGGGTCAGGCTTCGGGGAAGGGTTAGGGTTAGGGTTCGGGCTAGGGTTAGGGTTAGGGGATGGGGACGGTTTAGGGTCCAGGTGAGGGTACGGCAACGCTTTAGGGGGAGCGTGCGTGTGAGGGCGCGCGTTAGTGTTAGCGTACGGCTTAGGATTAGGGGACAGGTGAGGGTCAGGCTTCGGGGAAGGGTTAGGGTTAGGGTTCGGGCTAGGGTTAGGGTTAGGGGACGGGGACGGTTTAGGGTCCAGGTGAGGGTATGGCAACGTTTTAGGGGGAGCGTGCGTGTGAGGGCGCGGGTTAGTGTTAGCGTACGGGTTAGGATTAGGGGACGGGTGAGGGTCAGGCTTCGGGGAAGGGTTAGGGTTAGGGTTCGGGCTAGGGTTAGGGTTAGGGGACGGGGACGGTTTAGGGTCCAGGTGAGGGTACGGCAACGCTTTAGGGGGAGCGTGTGTGTGAGGGCGTGGGTTAGTGTTAGCGTACGGGTTAGGATTAGGGGACGGGTGAGGGTCAGGCTTCGGGGAAGGGTTAGGGTTAGGGTTCGGGCTAGGGTTAGGGTTAGGGGACGGGGACGGTTTAGGGTCCAGGTGAGGGTACGGCAACGCTTTAGGGGGAGCGTGCGTGTGAGGGCGCGGGTTAGTGTTAGCGTACGGCTTAGGATTAGGGGACGGGTGAGGGTCAGGCTTCGGGGAAGTGTTAGGGTTAAGGTTCGGTGTAGGGTTAGGGTTAGGGGACGGGCACGGTTTAGGGTCCAGGTGAGGGTACGGCAACGCTTTAGGGGGAGCGTGTGTGTGAGGGCGCGGGTTAGTGTTAGCATACGGGTTAGGATTAGGGTACGGTTGAGTGTCAGGCTTCGGGGAAGGGTTAGGGTTAGGGTTCGGGCTAGGATTAGGGTTAGGGGACGGGGACGGTTTAGGGTCCAGGTGAGGGTACGGCAACGCTTTAGGGGGAACGTGCGTGTGAGGGCGCGGGTTAGTGTTAGCGTACGGGTTAAGATTAGGGGACGGGTGAGGGTCAGGATTCGGGGAAGGGTTAGGGTTAGGGTTCGGGCTAGGGTTAGGGTTAGGGGACGGGGACGGTTTAGGGTCCAGGTGAGGGTACGGCAACGCTTTAGGGGGAACGTGCGTGTGAGGGCGCGGGTTAGTGTTAGCGTACGGGTTAAGATTAGGGGCGGGTGAGGGTCAGGCTTCGGGGAAGGGTTAGGGTGGGGGTTCGGGCTAGGGTTAGGGTTAGGGGACGGGGACGGTTTAGGGTCCAGGTGAGGGTACGGCAACGCTTTAGGGGGAGCGTGCGTGTGAGGGCGCGGGTTAGTGTTAGCGTACGGGTTAGGATTAGGGGACGGGTGAGGGTCAGGCTTCGGGGAAGGGTTAGGGTTAGGGTTCGGGCTAGGGTTAGGGTTAGGGGACGGGGACGGTTTAGGGTCCAGGTGAGGGTACGGCAACGCTTTAGGGGGAGCGTGCGTGTGAGGGCGTGTGTTAGTGTTAGCGTACGGGTTAGGATTAGGGGACGGGTGAGGGTCAGGCTTCGGGGAAGGGTTAGGGTTAGGGTTCGGGCTAGGGTTAGGGTTAGGGGACGGGGACGGTTTAGGGTCCAGGTGAGTGTACGGCAACGCTTTAGGGGGAGCGTGCATGTGAGGGTGTGGATTAGTGTTAGCGTACGGGTTAGGATTAGGGGACGGGTGAGGGTCAGGCTTCGGGGAAGGGTTAGGGTTAGGGTTCGGGCTAGGGTTAGGGTTAGGGGTCGGGGACGGTTTCGGGTCCAGGTGAGGGTACGGCAACGCTTTAGGGCGAGCGTGCGTGTGAGGGCGCGGGTTAGTGTTAGCGTACGGGTTAGGATTAGGGGAAGGGTGAGGGTCAGGCTTCGGGGAAGGTTTAGGGTTACGGTTCGGTCTAGGGTTAGGGTTAGGGGACGGGGACGGTTTAGGGTCCAGGTGAGGGTACGGCAACGCTTTAGGGGGAGCGTGCGTGTGAGGGCGCGGATTAGTGTTAGCGTACGGGTTAGGATTAGGGGACGGGTGAGGGTCAGGCTTCGGGGAAGGGTTAGGGTTAGGGTTCGGGCTAGGGTTAGGGTTAGGGTACGGGGACGGTTTAGGGTCCAGGTGAGGGTACGGCAACGCTTTAGGGGGAGCGTGCGTGTGAGGGCGCGGGTTAGTGTTAGCGTACGGGTTAGGATTAGGGGACGGGTGAGTGTCAGGCTTCGGGGAGGGGTTAGGGTTAGGGTTCGGGCTATGGTTAGGGTTAGGGGACGGGGACGGTTTAGGGTCCAGGTGAGGTTACGGCAACGCTTTAGGGGGAGCGTGCGTGTGAGGTCGCTTGTTAGTGTTAGCATACGGGTTAGGATTAGGGGACGGGTGAGGGTCAGGCTTCGGGGAATGGTTAGGGTTAGGGTTCGGGCTAGGGTTAGAGTTAGGGGACGGGGACGGTTTAGGGTGCAGGTGAGGGTACGGCAACGCTTTAGGGGGAGCGTGCGTGTGAGGGCGCGGGTTAGTGTTAGCGTACGGGTTAGGATTAGGGGACAGTTGAGGGTCAGGCTATGGGGAAGGGTTAGGGTTAGGGTTCGGGCTAGGGTTAGGGTTAGGGGACGGGGACGGTTTCGGGTCCAGGTGAGGGTACGGCAACGCTTTAGGGGGAGCGTGCGTGTGAGGGCGCGGGTTAGTGTTAGCGTACGGGTTAGGATTAGGGGACGGGTGAGGGTCAGGCTTCGGGGAAGGGTTAGGGTTAGGGTTCGGGCTAGGGTTAGGGTTAGGGGACGGGGACGGTTTCGGGTCTAGGTGAGGGTACGGCAATGCTTTAGGGGGAGCGTGCGTGTGAGGGCGCGGGTTAGTGTTAGCGTACGGGTTAGGATTAGGGGACGGGTGAGGGTCAGGCTTCGGGGAAGGGTTAGGGTTAGGTTTCGGGCTAGGGTTAGGGTTAGGGGACGGGGACGGTTTAGGGTCCAGGTGAGGGTACGGCAACGCTTTAGGGGGAGCGTGCGTGTGAGGGCGCGGGTTAGTGTTAGCGTACGGGTTAGGATTAGGGGACGGGTGAGGGTCAGGCTTCGGGGAAGGGTTAGGGTTAGGGTTCGGGCTAGGGTTAGGGTTAGGGGACGGGGACGGTTTAGGGTCCAGGTGAGGGTACGGCAACGCTTTAGGGGGAGCGTGCGTGTGAGGGCGCGGGTTAGTGTTAGCGTACGGGTTAGGATTAGGCGACGGGTGAGGGTCAGGCTTCGGGGAAGGGTTAGGGTTAGGGTTCGGGCTAGGGTTAGGGTTAGGGGACGGGGACGGTTTAGGGTCCAGGTGAGTGTACGGCAACGCTTTAGGGGGAGCGTGCGTGTGAGGGCGCGGGTTAGTGTTAGCGTACGGGTTAGGATTAGGGGACGGGTGAGGGTCAGGCTTCGGGGAAGGGTTAGGGTTAGGGTTCGGGCTAGGGTTAGGGATAGGGGACGGGGACGGTTTAGGGTCCAGGTGAGGGTACGGCAACGCTTTAGGGGGAGCGTGCGTGTGAGGGCGTGTGTTAGTGTTAGCGTACGGGTTAGGATTAGGGGACGGGTGAGGGTCAGGCTTCGGGGAAGGGTTAGGGTTAGGGTTCGGGCTAGGGTTAGGGTTAGGGGACGGGGACGGTTTAGGGTCCAGGTGAGTGTACGGCAACGCTTTAGGGGGAGCGTGCATGTGAGGGTGTGGATTAGTGTTAGCGTACGGGTTAGGATTAGGGGACGGGTGAGGGTCAGGCTTCGGGGAAGGGTTAGGGTTAGGGTTCGGGCTAGGGTTAGGGTTAGGGGTCGGGGACGGTTTCGGGTCCAGGTGAGGGTACGGCAACGCTTTAGGGCGAGCGTGCGTGTGAGGGCGCGGGTTAGTGTTAGCGTACGGGTTAGCATTAGGGGAAGGGTGAGGGTCAGGCTTCGGGGAAGGTTTAGGTTTACGGTTCGGTCTAGGGTTAGGGTTAGGGGACGGGGACGGTTTAGGGTCCAGGTGAGGGTACGGCAACGCTTTAGGGGGAGCGTGCGTGTGAGGGCGCGGATTAGTGTTAGCGTACGGGTTAGGATTAGGGGACGGGTGAGGGTCAGGCTTCGGGGAAGGGTTAGGGTTAGGGTTCGGGCTAGGGTTAGGGTTAGGGTACGGGGACGGTTTAGGGTCCAGGTGAGGGTACGGCAACGCTTTAGGGGGAGCGTGCGTGTGATGACGCGGGTTAGTGTTAGCGTACGGGTTAGGATTAGGGGACGGGTGTGGGTCAGGCTTCGGGGAAGGGTTAGGGTTAGGGTTCGGGCTAGGGTTAGGGTTAGGGGACGGGGACGGTTTAGGGTCCAGGTGAGCGTATGGCAACGCTTTAGGGGGAGCGTGCGTGTGAGGGCGCGGGTTAGTGTTAGCGTACGGGTTAGGATTAGGGGACGGGTGAGGGTCAGGCTTCGGGGAAGGGTTAGGGTTAGGGTTCGGGCTAGGGTTAGGGTTAGGGGACGGGGACGGTTTAGGGTCCAGGTGAGGGTACGGCAACGCTTTAGGGGGAGCGTGCGTGTGAGGGTGCGGGTTAGTGTTAGCGTACGGGTTAGAATTAGGGGACGGGTGAGGGTCAGGCTTCGGGGAAGGGTTAGGGTTAGGGTTCGGGCTAGGGTTAGGGTTAGGGGACGGGGACGGTTTAGGGTCCAGGTGAGGGTACGGCAACGCTTTAGGGGGAGCGTGCGTGTGAGGGCGCGCGTTAGTGTTAGTGTACGGCTTAGGATTAGGGAACGTGTGAGGGTTAGGCTTCGGGGAAGGGTTAGGATTAGGGTTCGGGCTAGGGTTAGGGTTTGGGGACGGGGACGGTTTAGGGTCCAGGTGAGGGTACGGCAACGCTTTACGGGGAGCGTGCGTGTGAGGGCGCGCGTTATTGTTAGCGTACGGCTTAGGATTAGGGGACGGGTGAGGGTCAGGCTTCGGGAAAGGGTTAGGGTTAGGGTTCGGGCTAGGGTTAGGGTTAGGGGATGGGGACTGTTTAGGGTCCAGGTGAGGGTACGGCAACGCTTTAGTGGGAGCGTGCGTGTGAGGGCGCGGGTTAGTGTTAACGGACGGGTTAGGATTAGGGGACGGGTGAGGGTCAGGCTTCGGGGAAGGGTTAGGGTTAGGGTTCGGGCTAGGGTTAGGGTTAGGGGACGGGGACGGTTTAGGGTCCAGGTGAGGGTATGGCAACCCTTTAGGGGGAGCGTGCGTGTGAGGGCGCGGGTTAGTGTTAGCGTACGTGTTACGATTAGGGGACGTATGAGGGTCAGGCTTCGGGGAAGGGTTAGGGTTAGGGTTCGGGCTAGGGTTAGGGTTAGGGGACAGGGACGGTTTAGGGTCCAGGTGAGGGTACTGCAACGTTTTAGGGGGACCGTGCGTGTGAGGGCGCGGGTTAGTGTTAGCGTACGGGTTAGGATTAGGGGACGGGTGAAGGTCAGGCTTCGGGGAAGGGTTAGGGTTAGGGTTCGGGCTAGGGTTAGGGTTAGGGGACGGGGACGGTTTAGGGTCCAGGTGAGGGTACGGCAACGCTTTAGGGGGAGCGTGCGTGTGAGGGCGCGGGTTAGTGTTAGCGTACGGCTTAGGATTAGGGGACGGGTGAGGGTCAGGCTTCGGGGAAGGGTTAGGGTTAGGGTTCGGGCTAGGGTTAGGGTTAAGGGACGGGGACGGTTTATGATCCAGGTGAGGGTACGGCAACGCTTTAGGGGGAGCGTGCGTGTGACGGCGCGCGTTAGTGTTAGTGTATGGCTTAGGATTAGGGGACAGGTGAGGGTCAGGCTTCGGGGAAGGGTTAGGGTTAGGGTTCGGGCTAGGGTTAGGGTTAGGGGACGGGGACGGTTTAGGGTCCAGGTGAGGGTACGGCAACGCTTTAGGGGGAGCGTGCGTGTGAGGGCACGCATTAGTGTTAGCGTACGGCTTAGGATTAGGGGACGGGTGAGGGTCAGGCTTCGGGGAAGGGTTAGGGTTAGGGTTCGGGCTAGGGTTAGGGTTAGGGAATGGGGACGGTTTAGGGTCCAGGTGAGGGTACGGCAACGCTTTAGGGGGAGTGTGCGTGTGAGGGCGCGGGTTAGTGTTAGCGTACGGGTTAGGATTAGGGGACGGGTGAGGGTCAGGCTTCGGGGAAGGGTTAGGGTTAGGGTTCGGGCTAGGGTTAGGGTTAGGGGACGGGGACGGTTTAGGGACCAGGTGAGGGTACGGCAACGCTTTAGGGGGAGCGTGCGTGTGAGGGCGCGGGTTAGTGTTAGCGTACGGGTTAGGATTAGGGGACGGGTGAGGGTCAGGCTTCGGGGAAGGGTTAGGGTTAGGGTTCGGGCTAGGGTTAGGGTTAGGGGACGGGGACGGTTTAGGGTCCAGGTGAGGGTACGGCAACGTTTTAGGGGGAGCGTGCGTGTGAGGGAACGGGTTAGTGTTAGCGTACGGGTTAGGATTAGGGGACGGGTGAGGGTCAGGCTTCGGGGAAGGGTTAGGGTTAGGGTTCGGGCTAGGGTTAGGGTTAGGGGACGGGGACGGTTTAGGGTCCAGGTGAGGGTACGGCAACGCTTTAGGGGGAGCGTGCGTGTGAGGGCACGCGTTAGTGTTAGCGTACGGCTTAGAATTAGGGAACGGGTGAGGGTCAGGCTTCGGGGAAGGGTTAGGGTTAGGGTTCGGGCTAGGGTTAGGGTTAGGGGATGGGGACGGTTTAGGGTCCAGGTGAGGGTACGGCAACGCTTTAGGGGGAGCGTGTGTGTGAGGGCGCGGGTTAGTGTTAGCGTACTGGTTAGGATTAGGGGACGGGTGAGGGTCAGGCTTCGGGGAAGGGTTAGGGTTAGGGTTCGGGCTAGGGTTAGGGTTAGGGGACGGGGACGGTTTAGGGACCAGGTGAGGGTACGGCAACGCTTTAGGGGGAGCGTGCGTGTGAGGGCGCGGGTTAGTGTTAGCGTACGGGTTAGGATTAGGGGACGGGTGAGGGTCAGGCTTCGGGGAAGGGTTAGGGTTAGGGTTCGGGCTAGGGTTAGGGTTAGGGGACGGGGACGGTTTAGGGTCCAGGTGAGGGTACGGCAACGTTTTAGGGGGAGCGTGCGTGTGAGGGAACGGGTTAGTGTTAGCGTACGGGTTAGGATTAGGGGACGGGTGAGGGTCAGGCTTCGGGGAAGGGTTAGGTTTAGGGTTCGGGCTAGGGTTAGGGTTAGGGGACGGGGACGGTTTAGGGTCCAGGTTAGGGTACGGCAACACTTTAAGGGGAGCGTGCCTGTGAGGGCGCGGGTTAGTGTTAGCGTACGGGTTAGGATTAGGGGACGGGTGAGGGTCAGGCTTCGGGGAAGGGTTAGGGTTAGGGTTCGGGCTAGGGTTAGGGTTAGGGGACGGGGACGGTTTAGGGTCCAGGTGAGGGTACGGCAATGCTTTAGGGGGAGCGTGCATGTGAGGGCCCGGGTTAGTGTTAGCGTACGGGTTAGGATTAGGGGATGGGTGAGGGTCAGGCTTCGGGGAAGGTTTAGGGTTAGGGTTCGGGCTAGGGTTAGGCTTAGGGGATGGGGACGGTTTAGGGTCCAGGTGAGGGTACGGCAATGCTTTAGGGGGAGCGTGCGTGTGAGGGCGCGGGTTAGTGTTAGCATACGGGTTAGGATTAGGGGACGGATGAGTGTCAGGCTTCGGGGAAGGGTTAGGGTTAGGGTTCGGGCTAGGGTTAGGATTAGGGGACGGGGACGGTTTCGGGTCCAGGTGAGGGTACGGCAACGCTTTAGGGGGAGCGTGCGTGTGAGGGCGCGGGTTAGTGTTAGCGTACGGGTTAGGATTAGGGGATGTGTGAGAGTCACGCTTCGGGGAAGGGTTAGGGTTAGGGTTCGGACTAGGGTTAGGGTTAGGGGACGGGGACGGTTTAGGGTCCAGGTGAGGGTATGGCAACGCTTTAGGGGGAGCGTGCGTGTGAGGGCGCGGGTTAGTGTTAGCGTACCGCTTAGGATTAGGGGACGGGTGAGGGTCAGGCTTCGGGGAAGGGTTAGGGTTAGGGTTCGGGCTAGGGTTAGGGTTAGGGGACGGGGACGGTTTAGGGTCCAGGTGAGGGTACGGCAACGCTTTAGGGGGAGCGTGCGTGTGAGGGCGCGGGTTAGTGTTAGCGTACGGCTTAGGATTAGGGGACGGGTGAGGGTCAGGCTTCGGGGAAGGGTTAGGGTTAGGGTTCGGGCTAGGGTTAGGGTTAAGGGACGGGGACGGTTTAGGATCCAGGTGAGGGTACGGCAACGCTTTAGGGGGAGCGTGCGTGTGACGGCGCGCGTTAGTGTTAGTGTATGGCTTAGGATTAGGGGACAGGTGAGGGTCAGGCTTCGGGGAAGGGTTAGGGTTAGGGTTCGGGCTAGGGTTAGGGTTAGGGGACGGGGACGGTTTAGGGTCCAGGTGAGGGTACGGCAACGCTTTAGGGGGAGCGTGCGTGTGAGGGCACGCGTTAGTGTTAGCGTACGGCTTAGAATTAGGGGACGGGTGAGGGTCAGGCTTCGGGGAAGGGTTAGGGTTAGGGTTCGGGCTAGGGTTAGGGTTAGGGGATGGGGACGGTTTAGGGTCCAGGTGAGGGTACGGCAACGCTTTAGGGGGAGCGTGTGTGTGAGGGCGCGGGTTAGTGTTAGCGTACTGGTTAGGATTAGGGGACGGGTGAGGGTCAGGCTTCGGGGAAGGGTTAGGGTTAGGGTTCGGGCTAGGGTTAGGGTTAGGGGACGGGGACGGTTTAGGGACCAGGTGAGGGTACGGCAACGCTTTAGGGGGAGCGTGCGTGTGAGGGCGCGGGTTAGTGTTAGCGTACGGGTTAGGATTAGGGGACGGGTGAGGGTCAGGCTTCGGGGAAGGGTTAGGGTTAGGGTTCGGGCTAGGGTTAGGGTTAGGGGACGGGGACGGTTTAGGGTCCAGGTGAGGGTACGGCAACGTTTTAGGGGGAGCGTGCGTGTGAGGGAACGGGTTAGTGTTAGCGTACGGGTTAGGATTAGGGGACGGGTGAGGGTCAGGCTTCGGGGAAGGGTTAGGTTTAGGGTTCGGGCTAGGGTTAGGGTTAGGGGACGGGGACGGTTTAGGGTCCAGGTTAGGGTACGGCAACACTTTAAGGGGAGCGTGCCTGTGAGGGCGCGGGTTAGTGTTAGCGTACGGGTTAGGATTAGGGGACGGGTGAGGGTCAGGCTTCGGGGAAGGGTTAGGGTTAGGGTTCGGGCTAGGGTTAGGGTTAGGGGACGGGGACGGTTTAGGGTCCAGGTGAGGGTACGGCAATGCTTTAGGGGGAGCGTGCATGTGAGGGCCCGGGTTAGTGTTAGCGTACGGGTTAGGATTAGGGGATGGGTGAGGGTCAGGCTTCGGGGAAGGTTTAGGGTTAGGGTTCGGGCTAGGGTTAGGCTTAGGGGATGGGGACGGTTTAGGGTCCAGGTGAGGGTACGGCAATGCTTTAGGGGGAGCGTGCGTGTGAGGGCGCGGGTTAGTGTTAGCATACGGGTTAGGATTAGGGGACGGATGAGTGTCAGGCTTCGGGGAAGGGTTAGGGTTAGGGTTCGGGCTAGGGTTAGGATTAGGGGACGGGGACGGTTTCGGGTCCAGGTGAGGGTACGGCAACGCTTTAGGGGGAGCGTGCGTGTGAGGGCGCGGGTTAGTGTTAGCGTACGGGTTAGGATTAGGGGATGTGTGAGAGTCACGCTTCGGGGAAGGGTTAGGGTTAGGGTTCGGACTAGGGTTAGGGTTAGGGGACGGGGACGGTTTAGGGTCCAGGTGAGGGTACGGCAACGCTTTAGGGGGAGCGTGCGTGTGAGGGCGCGGGTTAGTGTTAGCGTACCGCTTAGGATTAGGGGACGGGTGAGGGTCAGGCTTCGGGGAAGGGTTAGGGTTAGGGTTCGGGCTAGGGTTAGGGTTAGGGGACGGGGACGGTTTAGGGTCCAGGTGAGGGTACGGCAACGCTTTAGGGGGAGCGTGCGTGTGAGGGCGCGGGTTAGTGTTAGCGTACGGCTTAGGATTAGGGGACGGGTGAGGGTCAGGCTTCGGGGAAGGGTTAGGGTTAGGGTTCGGGCTAGGGTTAGGGTTAAGGGACGGGGACGGTTTAGGATCCAGGTGAGGGTACGGCAACGCTTTAGGGGGAGCGTGCGTGTGACGGCGCGCGTTAGTGTTAGTGTATGGCTTAGGATTAGGGGACAGGTGAGGGTCAGGCTTCGGGGAAGGGTTAGGGTTAGGGTTCGGGCTAGGGTTAGGGTTAGGGGACGGGGACGGTTTAGGGTCCAGGTGAGGGTACGGCAACGCTTTAGGGGGAGCGTGCGTGTGAGGGCACGCGTTAGTGTTAGCGTACGGCTTAGAATTAGGGGACGGGTGAGGGTCAGGCTTCGGGGAAGGGTTAGGGTTAGGGTTCGGGCTAGGGTTAGGGTTAGGGGATGGGGACGGTTTAGGGTCCAGGTGAGGGTACGGCAACGCTTTAGGGGGAGCGTGTGTGTGAGGGCGCGGGTTAGTGTTAGCGTACTGGTTAGGATTAGGGGACGGGTGAGGGTCAGGCTTCGGGGAAGGGTTAGGGTTAGGGTTCGGGCTAGGGTTAGGGTTAGGGGACGGGGACGGTTTAGGGACCAGGTGAGGGTACGGCAACGCTTTAGGGGGAGCGTGCGTGTGAGGGCGCGGGTTAGTGTTAGCGTACGGGTTAGGATTAGGGGACGGGTGAGGGTCAGGCTTCGGGGAAGGGTTAGGGTTAGGGTTCGGGCTAGGGTTAGGGTTAGGGGACGGGGACGGTTTAGGGTCCAGGTGAGGGTACGGCAACGTTTTAGGGGGAGCGTGCGTGTGAGGGAACGGGTTAGTGTTAGCGTACGGGTTAGGATTAGGGGACGGGTGAGGGTCAGGCTTCGGGGAAGGGTTAGGTTTAGGGTTCGGGCTAGGGTTAGGGTTAGGGGACGGGGACGGTTTAGGGTCCAGGTTAGGGTACGGCAACACTTTAAGGGGAGCGTGCCTGTGAGGGCGCGGGTTAGTGTTAGCGTACGGGTTAGGATTAGGGGACGGGTGAGGGTCAGGCTTCGGGGAAGGGTTAGGGTTAGGGTTCGGGCTAGGGTTAGGGTTAGGGGACGGGGACGGTTTAGGGTCCAGGTGAGGGTACGGCAATGCTTTAGGGGGAGCGTGCATGTGAGGGCCCGGGTTAGTGTTAGCGTACGGGTTAGGATTAGGGGATGGGTGAGGGTCAGGCTTCGGGGAAGGTTTAGGGTTAGGGTTCGGGCTAGGGTTAGGCTTAGGGGATGGGGACGGTTTAGGGTCCAGGTGAGGGTACGGCAATGCTTTAGGGGGAGCGTGCGTGTGAGGGCGCGGGTTAGTGTTAGCATACGGGTTAGGATTAGGGGACGGATGAGTGTCAGGCTTCGGGGAAGGGTTAGGGTTAGGGTTCGGGCTAGGGTTAGGATTAGGGGACGGGGACGGTTTCGGGTCCAGGTGAGGGTACGGCAACGCTTTAGGGGGAGCGTGCGTGTGAGGGCGCGGGTTAGTGTTAGCGTACGGGTTAGGATTAGGGGATGTGTGAGAGTCACGCTTCGGGGAAGGGTTAGGGTTAGGGTTCGGACTAGGGTTAGGGTTAGGGGACGGGGACGGTTTAGGGTCCAGGTGAGGGTACGGCAACGCTTTAGGGGGAGCGTGCGTGTGAGGGCGCGGGTTAGTGTTAGCGTACCGCTTAGGATTAGGGGACGGGTGAGGGTCAGGCTTCGGGGAAGGGTTAGGGTTAGGGTTCGGGCTAGGGTTAGGGTTAGGGGACGGGGACGGTTTAGGGTCCAGGTGAGGGTACGGCAACGCTTTAGGGGGAGCGTGCGTGTGAGGGCGCGGGTTAGTGTTAGCGTACGGCTTAGGATTAGGGGACGGGTGAGGGTCAGGCTTCGGGGAAGGGTTAGGGTTAGGGTTCGGGCTAGGGTTAGGGTTAAGGGACGGGGACGGTTTAGGATCCAGGTGAGGGTACGGCAACGCTTTAGGGGGAGCGTGCGTGTGACGGCGCGCGTTAGTGTTAGTGTATGGCTTAGGATTAGGGGACAGGTGAGGGTCAGGCTTCGGGGAAGGGTTAGGGTTAGAGTTCGGGCTAGGGTTAGGGTTAGGGGACGGGGACGGTTTAGGGTCCAGGTGAGGGTACGGCAACGCTTTAGGGGGAGCGTGCGTGTGAGGGCACGCGTTAGTGTTAGCGTACGGCTTAGAATTAGGGGACGGGTGAGGGTCAGGCTTCGGGGAAGGGTTAGGGTTAGGGTTCGGGCTAGGGTTAGGGTTAGGGGATGGGGACGGTTTAGGGTCCAGGTGAGGGTACGGCAACGCTTTAGGGGGAGCGTGCGTGTGAGGGCGCGGGTTAGTGTTAGCGTACGGGTTAGGATTAGGGGACGGGTGAGGGTCAGGCTTCGGGGAAGGGTTAGGGTTAGGGTTCGGGCTAGGGTTAGGTTTAGGGGACGGGGACGGTTTAGGGACCAGGTGAGGGTACGGCAACGCTTTAGGGGGAGCGTGCGTGTGAGGGCGCGGGTTAGTGTTAGCGTACGGGTTAGGATTAGGGGACGGGTGAGGGTCAGGCTTCGGGGAAGGGTTAGGGTTAGGGTTCGGGCTAGGGTTAGGGTTAGGGGACGGGGACGGTTTAGGGTCCAGGTGAGGGTACGGCAACGTTTTAGGGGGAGCGTGCGTGTGAGGGAACGGGTTAGTGTTAGCGTACGGGTTAGGATTAGGGGACGGGTGAGGGTCAGGCTTCGGGGAAGGGTTAGGGTTAGGGTTCGGGCTAGCGTTAGGGTTAGGGGACGGGGACGGTTTAGGGTCCAGGTGAGGGTACGGCAACACTTTAAGGGGAGCGTGCCTGTGAGGGCGCGGGTTAGTGTTAGCGTACGGGTTAGGATTAGGGGACGGGTGAGGGTCAGGCTTCGGGGAAGGGTTAGGGTTAGGGTTCGGGCTAGGGTTAGGGTTAGGGGACGGGGACGGTTTAGGGTCCAGGTGAGGGTACGGCAATGCTTTAGGGGGAGCGTGCGTGTGAGGGCCCGGGTTAGTGTTAGCATACGGGTTAGGATTAGGTGACGGTGAGGGTCAGGCTTCGGGGAAGGGTTAGGGTTAGGGTTCGGGCTAGGGTTAGGGTTAGCGGACGGGGACGGTTTAGGGTCCAGGTGAGGGTACGGCAACGCTTTAGGGGGAGCGTGCGTGTGAGGGCACGCGTTAGTGTTAGCGTACGGCTTAGGATTAGGGTACGGGTGAGGGTCAGGCTTCGGGAAAGGGTTAGGGTTAGGGTTCGGGCTAGGGTTAGGGTTAGGGGATGGGGACGGTTTAGGGTCCAGGTGAGGGTACGGCAACGCTTTAGGGGGAGCGTGCGTGTGAGGGCGCGGGTTAGTGTTAGCGTACGGGTTAGGATTAGGGGACGGGTATGGGTCAGGCTTCGGGGAAGGGTTAGGGTTAGGGTTCGGGCTAGGGTTAGGGTTAGGGGACGGGGAAGGTTTAGGGACCATGTGAGGGTACGGCAACGCTTTAGGGGGAGCGTGCGTGTGAGGGCGCGGGTTAGTGTTAGCGTACGGGTTAGGATTAGGGGACGGGTGAGGGTCAGGCTTCGGGGAAGGGTTACGGTTAGGGTTCGGGCTAGGGTTAGGGTTAGGGGACGGGGACGGTTTAGGGTCCAGGTGAGGGTACGGCAACACTTTAGGGGGAGCGTGCCTGTGAGGGCGCGGGTTAGTGTTAGCGTACGGGTTAGGATTAGGGGACGGGTGAGGGTCAGGCTTCGGAGAAGGGTTAGGGTTAGGGTTCGGGCTAGGGTTAGGGTTAGGGGACGGGGACGGTTTAGGGTCCAGGTGAGGGTACGGCAACGCTTTAGGGGGAGCGTGCGTGTGAGGGCCCGGGTTAGTGTTAGCGTACGGCTTAGGATTAGGGGATGGGTGAGGGTCAGGCTTCGGGGAAGGGTTAGGGTTAGGGTTCGGGCTAGGGTTAGGGTTAGGGGACGGGGACGGTTTAGGGTCCAGGTGAGGGTACGGCAACGCTTTAGGGGGAGCGTGCGTGTGAGGGCGCGCGTTAGTGTTAGCGTACGGCTTAGGATTAGGGGACGGGTGAGGGTCAGGCTTCGGGGAAACGTTAGGGTTAGGGTTCGGGCTAGGGTTAGGGTTAGGGGACGGGGACGGTTTAGGGTCCAGGTGAGGGTACGGCAACGCTTTAGGGGGAGCGTGCGTGTGAGGGCGCGGGTTAGTGTTGGCATACGGGTTAGGATTAGGGGACGGGTGAGGGTCAGGCTTCGGGGAAGGGTTAGGGTTAGGGTTCAGGCTAGGGTTAGTGTTAGGGGACGGGGACGGTTTAGGGTCCAGGTGAGGGTACGGCAACGCTTTAGGGGGAGCGTGCGTGTGAGGGCGCGGGTTAGTGTTAGCGTACGGCTTAGGATTAGGGGACGGGTGAGGGTCAGGCTTCGGGGAAGGGTTAGGGTTAGGGTTCGGGCTAGGGTTAGGGTTAGGGGACGGGGACGGTTTAGGGTCCAGGTGAGGGTACGGCAACGTTTTAGGGGGAGCGTGCGTGTGAGGGCGCGGGTTAGTGTTATCGTACGGCTTAGGATTAGGGGACGGGTGAGGGTCAGGCTTCGGGGAAGGGTTAGGGTTAGGGTTCGGGCTAGGGTTAGGGTTAGGGGACGGGGACGGTTTCGGGTCCAGGTGAGGGTACGGCAACGCTTTAGGGGGAGCGTGCGTGTGAGGGCGCGGGTTAGTGTTAGCGTACGGGTTAGGATTAGGGGACGGGTGAGGGTCAGGCTTCGGGGAAGGGTTAGGGTTAGGGTTCGGGCTAGGGTTAGGGTTAGGGGACGGGGACGGTTTAGGGTCCAGGTGAGGGTACGGCAACGCTTTAGGGGGAGCGTGCGTGTGAGGACGTGGGTTAGTGTTAGCGTACGGGTTAGGATTAGGGGACGGGTGAGGGTCAGGCTTCGGGGAAGGGTTAGGTTTAGGGTTCGGGCTAGGGTTAGGGTTAGGGGACGGGGACGGTTTAGGGTCCAGGTGAGGGTACGGCAACGCTTTAGGGGGAGCGTGCGTGTGAGGGCGCGGGTTAGTGTTAGCGTACGGCTTAGGATTAGGGGACGGGTGAGGGTCAGGCTTCGGGGAAGGGTTAGGGTTAGGGTTCGGTCTAGGGTTAGGGTTAGGGGACGGGGACGGTTTAGGGTCCAGGTGAGGGTACGGCAACGCTTTAGGGGGAGCGTGCGTGTGAGGGCGTGGGTTAGTGTTAGCATACGGGTTAGGATTAGGGGACGGGTGAGGGTCAGGCTTCGGGGAAGGGTTAGGGTTAGGGTTCGGGCTAGGGTTAGGGTTAAGGGACGGGGACGGTTTAGGGTCCAGGTGAGGGTACGGCAACGCTTTAGGGGGAGCGTGCGTGTGAGGACGCGGGTTAGTGTTAGCGTACGGGTTAAGATTAGGGGACGGGTGAGGGTCAGGCTTCGGGGAAGGGTTAGGGTTAGGGTTCGGTCTAGGGTTAGGGTTACCTACGGGGACGGTTTAGTGTCCAGGTGAGGGTACGGCAATGCTTTAGGGGGAGCGTGCGTGTGAGGGCGCGGGTTAGTGTTAGCATCCGGGCTAGGATTAGGGGACGGGTGAGGGTCAGGCTTCGGGGAAGGGTTAGGGTTAGGGTTCGGGCTAGGGTTAGGGTTAGGGGACGGGGACGGTTTAGGGTCCAGGTGAGGGTACGGCAACGCTTTAGGGGGAGCGTGCGTGTGAGGGCGCGGGTTAGTGTTAGCGTACGGCTTAGGATTAGGGGACGGGTGAGGGTCAGGCTTCGGGGAAGGGTTAGGGTTAGGGTTCGGGCTAGGGTTAGGGTTAGGGGACGGGGACGGTTTAGGGTCCAGGTGAGGGTACGGCAACGCTTTAGGGGGAGCGTGCGTGTGAGGGCGCGCGTTAGTGTTAGCGTACGGCTTAGGATTAGGGGACGGGTGAGGGTCAGGCTTCGGGGAAGGGTTAGGGTTAGGGTTCGGGCTAGGGTTAGGGTTAGGGGACGGGGACGGTTTAGGGTCCAGGTGAGGGTACGGCAACGCTTTAGGGGGAGCGTGCGTGTGAGGGCGCGGGTTAGTGTTAGCGTACGGCTTAGGATTAGGGGACGGGTGAGGGTCAGGCTTCGGGGAAGGGTTAGGGTTAGGGTTCGGGCTAGGGTTAGGGTTAGGGGACGGGGACGGTTTAGGGTCCAGATGAGGGTACGGCAACGCTATAGGGGGATCGTGCGTGTGAGGGCGCGGGTTAGTGTTAGCGTACGGCTTAGGATTAGGGGACGGGTGAGGGTCAGGCTTCGGGGAAGGGTTAGGGTTAGGGTTCGGGCTAGGGTTAGGGTTAGGGGACGGGGACGGTTTCGGGTCCAGGTGAGGGTACGGCAACGCTTTAGGGGGAGCGTGCGTGTGAGGGCGCGGGTTAGTGTTAGCGTACGGGTTAGGATTAGGGGACGGGTGAGGGTCAGGCTTCGGGGAAGTGTTAGGGTTAGGGTTCGGGCTAGGGTTAGGGTTAGGGGACGGGGACGGTTTCGGGTCCAGGTGAGGGTACGGCAACGCTTTAGGGGGAGCGTGCGTGTGAGGGCGCGGGTTAGTGTTAGCGTACGGGTTAGGATTAGGGGACGGGTGAGGGTCAGGCTTCGGGGAAGGGTTAGGGTTAGGGTTCGGGCTAGGGTTAGGGTTAGGGGACGGGGACGGTTTAGGGTCCAGGTGAGGGTACGGCAACGCTTTAGGGGTAGCGTGCGTGTGAGGGCACGGGTTAGTGTTAGCGTTCGGCTTAGGATTAGGGGACGGGTGAGGGTCAGGCTTCGGGGAAGGGTTAGGGTTAGGGTTCGGTCTAGGGTTAGGGTTAGGGGACGGGCACGGTTTAGGGTCCTGGTGAGGGTATGGCAACGCTTTAGGGGGAGCGTGCGTGTGAGGGCGTGGGTTAGTGTGAGCATATGGGTTAGGATTAGGGGACGGGTGAGGGTCAGGCTTCGGGGAAGGGTTAGGGTTAGGGTTCGGGCTAGGGTTAGGGTTAGGGGACGGGGACGGTTTAGGGTCTAGGTGAGGGTACGGCAACGCTTTAGGGGGAGCGTGCGTGTGAGGGCGCGGGTTAGTGTTAGCGTACGGCTTAGGATTAGGGGACGGGTGAGGGTCAGGCTTCGGGGAAGGGTTAGGGTTAGGGTTCGGGCTAGGGTTAGGGTTAGGGGACGGGGACGGTTTAGGGTCCAGGTGAGGGTACGGCAACGCTTTAGGGGGAGCGTGCGTGTGAGGGCGCGGGTTAGTGTTAGCGTACGGGTTAGGATTAGGGGACGGGTGAGGGTCAGGCTTCGGGGAAGGGTTAGGGTTAGGGTTCGGGCTAGGGTTAGGGTTAGGGGACGGGGACGGTTTAGGGTCCAGGTGAGGGTACGGCAACGCTTTAGGGGGAGCGTGCGTGTGAGGGCGCGGGTTAGTGTTAGCGTACGGGTTAGGATTAGGGGACGGGTGAGGGTCAGGCTTCGGGGAAGGGTTAGGGTTAGGGTTCGGGCTAGGGTTAGGGTTAGGGGACGGGGACGGTTTAGGGTCCAGGTGAGGGTACGGCAACGCTTTAGGGGGAGCGTGCGTGTGAGGGCGCGGGTTAGTGTTAGCGTACGGCTTAGGATTAGGGGACGGGTGAGGGTCAGGCTTCGGGGAAGGGTTAGGGTTAGGGTTCAGGCTAGGGTTAGGGTTAGGGGACGGGGACGGTTTAGGGTCCAGATGAGGGTACGGCAACGCTTTAGGGGGATCGTGCGTGTGAGGGCGCGGGTTAGTGTTAGCGTACGGCTTAGGATTAGGGGACGGGTGAGGGTCAGGCTTCGGGGAAGGGTTAGGGTTAGGGTTCGGGCTAGGGTTAGGGTTAGGGGACGGGGACGGTTTCGGGTCCAGGTGAGGGTACGGCAACGCTTTAGGGGGAGCGTGCGTGTGAGGGCGCGGGTTAGTGTTAGCGTACGGGTTAGGATTAGGGGACGGGTGAGGGTCAGGCTTCGGGGAAGGGTTAGGGTTAGGGTTCGGGCTAGGGTTAGGGTTAGGGGACGGGGACGGTTTCGGGTCCAGGTGAGGGTACGGCAACGCTTTAGGGGTAGCGTGCGTGTGAGGGCGCGGGTTAGTGTTAGCGTACGTGTTAGGATTAGGGGACGGGTGAGGGTCAGGCTTCGGGGAAGGGTTAGGGTTAGGGTTCGGGCTAGGGTTAGGGTTAGGGGACGGGGACGGTTTAGGGTCCAGGTGAGGGTACGGCAACGCTTTAGGGGTAGCGTGCGTGTGAGGGCACGGGTTAGTGTTAGCGTTCGGCTTAGGATTAGGGGACGGGTGAGGGTCAGGCTTCGGGGAAGGGTTAGGGTTAGGGTTCGGTCTAGGGTTAGGGTTAGGGGACGGGCACGGTTTAGGGTCCTGGTGAGGGTATGGCAACGCTTTAGGGGGAGCGTGCGTGTGAGGGCGTGGGTTAGTGTGAGCATATGGGTTAGGATTAGGGGACGGGTGAGGGTCAGGCTTCGGGGAAGGGTTAGGGTTAGGGTTCGGGCTAGGGTTAGGGTTAGGGGACGGGGACGGTTTAGGGTCTAGGTGAGGGTACGGCAACGCTTTAGGGGGAGCGTGCGTGTGAGGGCGCGGGTTAGTGTTAGCGTACGGCTTAGGATTAGGGGACGGGTGAGGGTCAGGCTTCGGGGAAGGGTTAGGGTTAGGGTTCGGGCTAGGGTTAGGGTTAGGGGACGGGGACGGTTTAGGGTCCAGGTGAGGGTACGGCAACGCTTTAGGGGGAGCGTGCGTGTGAGGGCGCGGGTTAGTGTTAGCGTACGGGTTAGGATTAGGGGACGGGTGAGGGTCAGGCTTCGGGGAAGGGTTAGGGTTAGGGTTCGGGCTAGGGTTAGGGTTAGGGGACGGGGACGGTTTAGGGTCCAGTTGAGGGTACGGCAACGCTTTAGGGGGAGCGTGCGTGTGAGGGCGCGGGTTAGTGTTAGCGTACGGCTTAGGATTAGGGGACGGGTGAGGGTCAGGCTTCGGGGAAGTGTTAGGGTTAGGGTTCGGTCTAGGGTTAGGTTTAGGGGACGGGCACGGTTTAGGGTCCAGGTGAGGGTACGGCAACGCTTTAGGGGGAGCGTGCGTGTGAGGGCGCGGGTTAGTGTTAGCATACGGGTTAGGATTAGGGGACGGGTGAGTGTCAGGCTTCGGGGAAGGGTTAGGGTTAGGGTTCGGGCTAGGGTTAGGGTTAGGGGACGGGGACGGTTTAGGGTCCAGGTGAGGGTACGGCAACACTTTAGGGGGAACGTGCGTGTGAGGGCGCGGGTTAGTGTTAGCGTACGGGTTAAGATTAGGGGCGGGTGAGGGTCAGGCTTCGGGGAAGGGTTAGGGTTAGGGTTCGGGCTAGGGTTAGGGTTAGGGGACGGGGACGGTTTAGGGTCCAGGTGAGGGTACGGCAACGCTTTAGGGGGAGCGTGCGTGTGAGGGCGCGGGTTAGTGTTAGCGTCCGGGTTAGGATTAGGGGACGGGTGAGGGTCAGGCTTCGGGGAAGGGTTAGGGTTAGGGTTCGGGCTAGGGTTAGGGTTAGGGGATGGGGACGGTTTAGGGTCCAGGTGAGGGTACGGCAACGCTTTAGGGGGAGCGTGCGTGTGAGGGCGCGCGTTAGTGTTAGCGTACGGCTTAGGATTAGGGGACAGGTGAGGGTCAGGCTTCGGGGAAGGGTTAGGGTTAGGGTTCGGGCTAGGGTTAGGGTTAGGGGACGGGGACGGTTTAGGGTCCAGGTGAGGGTATGGCAACGTTTTAGGGGGAGCGTGCGTGTGAGGGCGCGGGTTAGTGTTAGCGTACGGGTTAGGATTAGGGGACGGGTGAGGGTCAGGCTTCGGGGAAGGGTTAGGGTTAGGGTTCGGGCTAGGGTTAGGGTTAGGGGACGGGGACGGTTTAGGGTCCAGGTGAGGGTACGGCAACGCTTTAGGGGGAGCGTGTGTGTGAGGGCGTGGGTTAGTGTTAGCGTACGGGTTAGGATTAGGGGACGGGTGAGGGTCAGGCTTCGGGGAAGGGTTAGGGTTAGGGTTCGGGCTAGGGTTAGGGTTAGGGGACGGGGACGGTTTAGGGTCCAGGTGAGGGTACGGCAACGCTTTAGGGGGAGCGTGCGTGTGAGGGCGCGGGTTAGTGTTAGCGTACGGCTTAGGATTAGGGGACGGGTGAGGGTCAGGCTTCGGGGAAGTGTTAGGGTTAAGGTTCGGTGTAGGGTTAGGGTTAGGGGACGGGCACGGTTTAGGGTCCAGGTGAGGGTACGGCAACGCTTTAGGGGGAGCGTGTGTGTGAGGGCGCGGGTTAGTGTTAGCATACGGGTTAGGATTAGGGTACGGTTGAGTGTCAGGCTTCGGGGAAGGGTTAGGGTTAGGGTTCGGGCTAGGATTAGGGTTAGGGGACGGGGACGGTTTAGGGTCCAGGTGAGGGTACGGCAACGCTTTAGGGGGAACGTGCGTGTGAGGGCGCGGGTTAGTGTTAGCGTACGGGTTAAGATTAGGGGACGGGTGAGGGTCAGGATTCGGGGAAGGGTTAGGGTTAGGGTTCGGGCTAGGGTTAGGGTTAGGGGACGGGGACGGTTTAGGGTCCAGGTGAGGGTACGGCAACGCTTTAGGGGGAACGTGCGTGTGAGGGCGCGGGTTAGTGTTAGCGTACGGGTTAAGATTAGGGGCGGGTGAGGGTCAGGCTTCGGGGAAGGGTTAGGGTGGGGGTTCGGGCTAGGGTTAGGGTTAGGGGACGGGGACGGTTTAGGGTCCAGGTGAGGGTACGGCAACGCTTTAGGGGGAGCGTGCGTGTGAGGGCGCGGGTTAGTGTTAGCGTCCGGGTTAGGATTAGGGGACGGGTGAGGGTCAGGCTTCGGGGAAGGGTTAGGGTTAGGGTTCGGGCTAGGGTTAGGGTTAGGGGATGGGGACGGTTTAGGGTCCAGGTGAGGGTACGGCAACGCTTTAGGGGGAGCGTGCGTGTGAGGGCGCGCGTTAGTGTTAGCGTACGGCTTAGGATTAGGGGATGGGTGAGGGTCAGGCTTCGGGGAAGGGTTAGGGTTAGGGTTCGGGCTAGGGTTAGGGTTAGGGGACGGGGACGGTTTAGGGTCCAGGTGAGGGTACGGCAACGTTTTAGGGGGAGCGTGCGTGTGAGGGCGCGGGTTAGTGTTAGCGTACGGGTTAGGATTAGGGGACGGGTGAGGGTCAGGCTTCGGGGAAGGGTTAGGGTTAGGGTTCGGGCTAGGGTTAGGGTTAGGGGACGGGGACGGTTTAGGGTCCAGGTGAGGGTACGGCAACGCTTTAGGGGGAGCGTGTGTGTGAGGGCGCGGGTTAGTGTTAGCGTACGGGTTAGGATTAGGGGACGGGTGAGGGTCAGGCTTCGGGGAAGGGTTAGGGTTAGGGTTCGGGCTAGGGTTAGGGTTAGGGGACGGGGACGGTTTAGGGTCCAGGTGAGGGTACGGCAACGCTTTAGGGGGAGCGTGCGTGTGAGGGCGCGGGTTAGTGTTAGCGTACGGCTTAGGATTAGGGGACGGGTGAGGGTCAGGCTTCGGGGAAGGGTTAGGGTTAGGGTTCGGTCTAGGGTTAGGGTTAGGGGACGGGCACGGTTTAGGGTCCAGGTGAGGGTACGGCAACGCTTTAGGGGGAGCGTGTGTGTGAGGGCGCGGGTTAGTGTTAGCATACGGGTTAGGATTAGGGGACGGGTGAGTGTCAGGCTTCGGGGAAGGGTTAGGGTTAGGGTTCGGGCTAGGGTTAGGGTTAGGGGACGGGGACGGTTTAGGGTCCAGGTGAGGGTACGGCAACGCTTTAGGGGGAACGTGCGTGTGAGGGCGCGGGTTAGTGTTAGCGTACGGGTTAAGATTAGGGGACGGGTGAGGGTCAGGCTTCGGGGAAGGGTTAGGGTTAGGGTTCGGGCTAGGGTTAGGGTTAGGGGACGGGGACGGTTTAGGGTCCAGGTGAGGGTACGGCAACGCTTTAGGGGGAGCGTGCGTGTGAGGGCGCGGGTTAGTGTTAGCGTCCGGGTTAGGATTAGGGGACGTGTGAGGGTCAGGCTTCGGGGAAGGGTTAGGGTTAGGGTTCGGGCTAGGGTTAGGGTTAGGGGACGGGGACGGTTTAGGGTCCAGGTGAGGGTACGGCAACGCTTTAGGGGGAGCGTGCGTGTGAGGGCGCGCGTTAGTGTTAGCGTACGGCTTAGGATTAGGGGACGGGTGAGGGTCAGGCTTCAGGGAAGGGTTAGGGTTAGGGTTCGGGCTAGGGTTAGGGTTAGGGGACGGGGACGGTTTAGGGTCCAGGTGAGGGTACGGCAACGTTTTAGGGGGAGCGTGCGTGTGAGGCCGCGGGTTAGTGTTAGCGTACGGCTTAGGATTAGGGGACGGGTGAGGGTCAGGCTTCAGGGATGTGTTAGGGTTAGGGTTCGGGCTAGGGTTAGGGTTAGGGGATGGGGACGGTTTCGGGTCCAGGTGAGGGTACGGCAACGCTTTAGGGGGAGCGTGCGTGTGAGGGCGCGGGTTAGTGTTAGCGTCCGGGTTAGGATTAGGGGACGGGTGAGGGTCAGGCTTCGGGGAAGGGTTAGGGTTAGGGTTCGGGCTAGGGTTAGGGTTAGGGGACGGGGACGGTTTAGGGTACAGGTGAGGGTACGGCAACGCTTTAGGGGGAGCGTGCGTGTGAGGGTGCGGGTTAGTGTTAGCGTACGGCTTAGGATTAGGGGACGGGTGAGGGTCAGGCTTCGGGGAAGGTTTAGGGTTAGGGTTCAGGCTAGGGTTAGGGTTAGCAGACGGGGACGGTTTAGGGTCCAGGTGAGGGTACGGCAACGCTTTAGGGGGAGCGTGCGTGTGAGGGCGCGCGTTAGTGTTAGCGTACGGCTTAGGATTAGGGGACGGGTGAGGGTCAGGCTTCGGGGAAGGGTTAGGGTTAGGGTTCGGGCTAGGGTTAGGGTTAGGGGACGGGGACGGTTTAGGGGCCAGGTGAGGGTACGGCAACGCTTTAGGGGGAGCGTGCGTGTGAGGGCGCGCGTTAGTGTTAGCGTACGGCTTAGGATTAGGGGACAGGTGAGGGTCAGGCTTCGGGGAAGGGTTAGGGTTAGGGTTCGGGCTAGGGTTAGGGTTAGGGGACGGGGACGGTTTAGGGTCCAGGTGAGGGTACGGCAACGTTTTAGGGGGAGCGTGCGTGTGAGGGCGCGGGTTACTGTTAGCGTACGGCTTAGGATTAGGGGACGGGTGAGGGTCAGGCTTCGGGGAAGGGTTAGGGTTAGGGTTCGGGCTAGGGTTAGGGTTAGGGGACGGGGACGGTTTCGGGTCCAGGTGAGGGTACGGCAACGCTTTAGGGGGAGCGTGCGTGTGAGGGCGCGCGTTAGTGTTAGCGTACGGCTTAGGATTATGGGACGGGTGAGGGTCAGGCTTCGGGGAAGGGTTAGGTTTAGGGTTCGGGCTAGGGTTAGGGTTAGGGGACGGGGACGGTTTAGGGTTCAGGTGAGGGTACGGCAACGCTTTAGGGGGAGCGTGCGTGTGAGGGCGCGCGTTAGTGTTAGAGTACGGGTTAGGATTAGGGGACGGGTGAGGGTCAGGCTTCGGGGAAGGGTTAGGGTTAGGGTTCGGGCTAGGGTTAGGGTTAGGGGACGGGGACGGTTTAGGGTCCAGGTGAGGGTACGGCAACGCTTTAGGGGGAGCGTGCGTGTGAGGGCGCGGGTTAGTGTTAGCGTACGGCTTAGGATTAGGGGACGGGTGAGGGTCAGGCTTCGGGGAAGGGTTAGGGTTAGGGTTCGGTCTAGGGTTAGGGTTAGGGGACGGGGACGGTTTAGGGTCCAGGTGAGGGTACGGCAATGCTTTAGGGGGAGCGTGCGTGTGAGGGCGCGGGTTAGTGTTAGCATACGGGTTAGGATTAGGGGACGGGTGAGGGTCAGGCTTTGGGGAAGGGTTAGGGTTAGGGTTCGGGCTAGGGTTAGGGTTAGGGGACGGGGACGGTATAGGGTCCAGGTGAGGGTACGGCAACGCTTTAGGGGGAGCGTGCGTGTGAGGGCGCGGGTTAGTGTTAGCGTACGGGTTAAGATTAGGGGACGGGTGAGGGTCAGGCTTCGGGGAAGTGTTAGGGTTAGGGTTCGGGCTACGGTTAGGGTTAGGGGACGGGGACGGTTTAGGGTCCAGGTGAGGGTACGGCAACGCTTTAGGGGGAGCGTGCGTGTGAGGGCGCGGGTTAGTGTTAGCGTCCGGGTTAGGATTAGGGGACGGGTGAGGGTCAGGCTTCGGGGAATGGTTAGGGTTAGGGTTCGGGCTAGGGTTAGGGTTAGGGGACGGGGACGGTTTAGGGTCCACGTGAGGGTACGGCAACGCTTTAGGGGGAGCGTGCGTGTGAGGGCGCGGGTTAGTGTTAGCGTACGGCTTAGGATTAGGGGATGGGTGAGGGTCAGGCTTCGGGGAAGGGTTAGGGTTAGGGTTCGGGCTACGGTTAGGGTTAGGGGACGGGGACGGTTTAGGGTCCAGGTGAGGGTACGGCAACGCTTTAGGGGGAGCGTGCGTGTGAGGGCACGGGTTAGTGTTAGCGTACGGGTTAGGATTAGGGCACGGGTGAGGGTCAGGCTTCGGGGAAGGGTTAGGGTTAGGGTTCGGGCTACTGTTAGGGTTAGGGGACGGGGACGGTTTAGGTTCCAGGTGAGGGTACGGCAACGCTTTAGGGGGAGCGTGCGTGTGAGGGCGCGGGTTAGTGTTAGCGTACGGGTTAGGATTAGGGGACGGGCGAGGGTCAGGCTTCGGGGAAGTGTTAGGGTTAGGGTTCGGGCTAGGGTTAGGGTTAGGGGACGGGGACGGTTTAGGGTCCAGGTGAGGGTACGGCAACGCTTTAGGGGGAGCGTGCGTGTGGGGGCGCTGGTTAGTGTAAGCGTACGGGTTAGGATTAGGGGACGGGTGAGGGTCAGGCTTCGGGGAAGGGTTAGGGTTAGGGTTCGGGCTACGGTTAGGGTTAGGGGACGGGGACGGTTTAGGGTCCAGGTGAGGGTACGGCAACGCTTTAGGTTGAGCGTGCGTGTGAGGGCACGGGTTAGTGTTAGCGTACGGGTTAGGATTAGGGCACGGGTGAGGGTCAGGCTTCGGGGAAGGGTTAGGGTTAGGGTTCGGGCTAGGGTTAGGGTTAGGGGATGGGGACGGTTTAGGGTCCAGGTGAGGGTACGGCAACGCTTTAAGGGGAGTGTGCGTGTGAGGGCGCGGGTTAGTGTTAGCGTACGGGTTAGGATTAGGGCACAGGTGAGGGTCAGGCTTCGGGGAAGGGTCAAGGTTAGGGTTCGGGCTAGGGTTAGGTTTAGGGGATGGGGACGGTTTAGGGTCCAGGTGAGTGTACGGCAACGCTTTAGGGGGAGCGTGCGTTTGAGGGCGCGGGTTAGTGTTAGTGTACGGGTTAGGATTAGGGGACGGGCGAGGGTCAGGCTTCGGGGAAGTGTTAGGGTTAGGGTTCGGGCTAGGGTTAGGGTTAGGGGACGGGGACGGTTTAGGGTCCAGGTGAGGGTACGGCAACGCTTTAGGGGGAGCGTGTGTGTGGGGCCGCGGGTTAGTGTAAGCGTACGGGTTAGGATTAGGGGACGGGTGAGGGTCAGGCTTCGGGGAAGGGTTAGGGTTAGGGTTCGGGCTACGGTTAGGGTTAGGGGACGGGGACGGTTTAGGGTCCAGGTGAGGGTACGGCAACGCTTTAGGGGGAGCGTGCGTGTGAGGGCACGGGTTAGTGTTAGCGTACGGGTTAGGATTAGGGGACGGGTGAGGGTCAGGCTTCGGGGAAGGGTTAGTGTTAGAGTTCGGGCTACGGTTAGGGTTAGGGAACGGGAACGGATTAGGGTCCAGCTGAGGGTTCGGCAACGCTTTAGGGGGAGCGTGCGTGTGAGGGCGCGGGTTAGTGTTAGCGTACGGGTTAGGATTAGGGGACGGGTGAGGGTCAGGCTTCGGGAAAGGGTTAGGGTTAGGGTTCGGGCTAGAGTTAGGGTTAGGGGACGGGGACGGTTTAGGGTCCAGGTGAGGGTACGGCAACGATTTAGGGGGAGCGTGTGTTTGAGGGCACGGGTTAGTGTTAGTGTACGGGTTAGGATTAGGGGACGTGTGAGGGTCAGGCTTCGGGGAAGTGTCAGGGTTAGGGTTCGGGCTAGGGTTAGGGTTAGGGGACGGGGACGGTTTAGGGTCCAGGTGAGGGTACGGCAACGCTTTAGGGGGAGCGTGCGTGTGAGGGAGCTGGTTAGTGTTAGCGTACGGGATAGGATTAGGGGACGGGTGAGGGTCAGGCTTCGGGGAAGGGTCAGGGTTAGGGTTCGGGCTAGGGTTAGGGTTAGGGGACGGGGACGGTTTAGGGTCCAGGTGAGGTTACGGCAACGCTTTAGGGGGAGCGTGCGTGTGAGGCCGCGGTATAGCGTTAGCGTACGGGTTAGGATTAGGGGACGGGTGAGGGTCAGGCTTCGGGGAAGGGTTAGGGCTAGGGTTCGGGCTAGGGTTAGGGTTAGGGGACGGGGACGGTTTAGGGTCCAGGTGAGGGTACGGCAATGCTTTAGTGGGAGCGTGCGTGTGAGGTCGCGGGTTAGTGTTAGCGTACGGGTTAGGATTAGGGGACGGGTGAGGGTCAGGCTTCGGGGAAGGGTTAGGGTTAGGGTTCGGGCTAGGGTTAGGGTTAGGGGACGGGGACGGTTTAGGGTCCAGGTGAGGGTACGGCAATGCTTTAGTGGGAGCGTGCGTGTGAGGTCGCGGGTTAGTGTTAGCGTACGGGTTAGGATTAGGGGACGGGTGAGGGTCAGGCTTCGGGGAAGGGTTAGGGTTAGGGTTCGGGCTAGGGTTTGGGTTAGGGGACGGGGACGGTTTAGGGTCCAGCTGAGGGTACAGCAACGCTTTAGGGGGAGCGTGCGTGTGAGGTCGCCGTTTAGTGTTAGCGTAAGTGTTAGGATTAGGGGACGGGTGAGGGTCAGGCTTCGGGGAAGGGTTAGGGTTAGGGTTCGGGCTAGCGTTAGGGTTAGGGGACGGGGACGGTTTAGGGTCCAGGTGAGGGTACGGCAATGCTTTAGGGAGAGCGTGCGTGTGAGGGCGCGGGTTAGTGTTAACGTATGGGTTAGGATTAGGGGACGTGTGAGGGTCAGGCTTCGGGGAAGGGTCAGGGTTAGGGTTCGGTCTAGGGTTAGGGTTAGGGGACGGGGACGGTTTAGGGTCCAGGTGAGGGTACGGCAATGCTTTAGGGGGAGCGTGCGTGTGAGGGCGCGGGTTAGTGTTAGCTTACGGGTTAGGATTAGGGGACGAGTGAGGGTCAGGCTTCGGGGAAGGGTTAGGGTTAGGGTTTGGGGTAGGGTTAGGGTTAGGGGACGGGGACGGTATAGGGTCCAGGTGAGGGTACGGCAACGCTTTAGGGGGAGCGTGCGTGTGAGGGCGCGGGTTAGTGTTAGCGTACGGGTTAGGATTAGGGGACGGGTGAGGGTCAGGCTTCGGGGAAGGGTTAGGGTTAGGGTTCGGGCTAGGGTTAGGGTTAGGGGACGGGGACGGTTTAGGGTCCAGGTGAGGGTATGGCAACGCTTTAGGGGGAGCGTGCGTGTGAGGGCGTGGGTTAGTGTTAGCGTACGGGTTAGGATTAGGGCACGGGTGAGGGTCAGGCTTCGGGGAAGGGTCAGGGTTAGGGTTCGGGCTAGGGTTAGGGTTAGGGGACGGGGACGGTTTAGGGTCCAGGTGAGGGTATGGCAACGCTTTAGGGGGAGCGTGCGTGTGAGGGCGCGGGTTAGTGTAAGCGTACGGGTTAGGATTAGGGGACGGGTGAGGGTCAGGCTTCGGGGAAGGGTTAGGGTTAGGGTTCGGGGTAGGTTTAGGGTTAGGGGACGGGGACGGTTTAGGGTCCAGGTGAGGGTACGGCAACGCTTTAGGGGGAGCGTGCGTGTGAGGGCGTGGGTTAGTGTTAGCGTACGGGTTAGGATTAGGGCACGGGTGAGGGTCAGGCTTCGGGGAAGGGTCAGGGTTAGGGTTCGGGCTAGGGTTAGGGTTAGGGGACGGGGACGGTTTAGGGTCCACGTGAGGGTATGGCAACGCTTTAGGGGGAGCGTGCGTGTGAGGGCGCGGGTTAGTGTTAGCGTACGTGATACGATCAGGGGACGGGTGAGGGTCAGGCTTCGGGGAAGGGTCAGGTTTAGGGTTCGGGGTAGGGTTAGGGTTAGGGGACGGGAACGGTTTAGGGTCCAGGTGAGGGTACGGCAACGCTTTAGGGGGAGCGTGCGTGTGAGGCCGCGGGATAGCGTTAGCGTACGGGTTAGGATTAGGGGACGGGTGAGGGTCGGGCTTCGGGGAAGGGTTAGGGCTAGGGTTCGGGCTAGGGTTAGGGTTAGGGGACGGGGACGGTTTAGGGTCCAGGTGAGGGTACGGCAACGCTTTAGGGGGAGCGTGCGTGTGAGGGCGCGGGTTAGTGTTAGCTTACGGGTTAGGATTAGGGGACGGGTGAGGGTCAGGCTTCGGGGAAGTGTTAGGGTTAGGGTTCGGGCTAGGGTTAGGGTTAGGGGACGGGGACGGTTTCGGGTCCAGGTGAGGGTACGGCAACGCTTTAGGGGGAGCGTGCGTGTGAGGGCGCGGGTTAGTGTTAGCGTCCGGGTTAGGATTAGGGGACGGGTGAGGGTCAGGCTTCGGGGAATGGTTAGGGTTAGGGTTCGGGCTAGGGTTAGGGTTAGGGGACGGGGACGGTTTAGGGTCCACGTGAGGGTACGGCAACGCTTTAGGGGGAGCGTGCGTGTGAGGGCGCGGGTTAGTGTTAGCGTACGGCTTAGGATTAGGGGATGGGTGAGGGTCAGGCTTCGGGGAAGGGTTAGGGTTAGGGTTCGGGCTAGGGTTAGGGTTAGGGGACAGGGACGGTTTCGGGTCCAGGTGAGGGTACGGCAACGCTTTAGGGGGAGCGTGCGTGTGAGGGCGCGGGTTAGTGTTAGCTTACGGGTTAGGATTAGGGGACGGGTGAGGGTCAGGCTTCGGGGAAGTGTTAGGGTTAGGGTTCGGGCTAGGGTTAGGGTTAGGGGACGGGGACGGTTTCGGGTCCAGGTGAGGGTACGGCAACGCTTTAGGGGGAGCGTGCATGTGAGGGCACGGGTTAGTGTTAGCGTACGGGTTAGGATTAGGGCACGGGTGAGGGTCAGGCTTCGGGGAAGGGTTAGGGTTAGGGTTCGGGCTACGGTTAGGGTTAGGGGACGGGGACGGTTTAGGGTCCAGGTGAGGGTACGGCAACGCTTTAGGGGGAGCGTGCGTGTGAGGGCACGGGTTAGTGTTAGCGTACGGGTTAGGATTAGGGCACGGGTGAGGGTCAGGCTTCGGGGAAGGGTTAGGGTTAGGGTTCGGGCTACTGTTAGGGTTAGGGGACGGGGACGGTTTAGGTTCCAGGTGAGGGTACGGCAACGCTTTAGGGGGAGCGTGCGTGTGAGGGCGCGGGTTAGTGTTAGCGTACGGGTTAGGATTAGGGGACGGGCGAGGGTCAGGCTTCGGGGAAGTGTTAGGGTTAGGGTTCGGGCTAGGGTTAGGGTTAGGGGACGGGGACGGTTTAGGGTCCAGGTGAGGGTACGGCAACGCTTTAGGGGGAGCGTGCGTGTGGGGGCGCTGGTTAGTGTAAGCGTACGGGTTAGGATTAGGGGACGGGTGAGGGTCAGGCTTCGGGGAAGGGTTAGGGTTAGGGTTCGGGCTACGGTTAGGGTTAGGGGACGGGGACGGTTTAGGGTCCAGGTGAGGGTACGGCAACGCTTTAGGTTGAGCGTGCGTGTGAGGGCACGGGTTAGTGTTAGCGTACGGGTTAGGATTAGGGCACGGGTGAGGGTCAGGCTTCGGGGAAGGGTTAGGGTTAGGGTTCGGGCTAGGGTTAGGGTTAGGGGATGGGGACGGTTTAGGGTCCAGGTGAGGGTACGGCAACGCTTTAAGGGGAGTGTGCGTGTGAGGGCGCGGGTTAGTGTTAGCGTACGGGTTAGGATTAGGGCACGGGTGAGGGTCAGGCTTCGGGGAAGGGTCAAGGTTAGGGTTCGGGCTAGGGTTAGGTTTAGGGGATGGGGACGGTTTAGGGTCCAGGTGAGTGTACGGCAACGCTTTAGGGGGAGCGTGCGTGTGAGGGCGCGGGTTAGTGTTAGTGTACGGGTTAGGATTAGGGGACGGGCGAGGGTCAGGCTTCGGGGAAGTGTTAGGGTTAGGGTTCGGGCTAGGGTTAGGGTTAGGGGACGGGGACGGTTTAGGGTCCAGGTGAGGGTACGGCAACGCTTTAGGGGGAGCGTGTGTGTGGGGCCGCGGGTTAGTGTAAGCGTACGGGTTAGGATTAGGGGACGGGTGAGGGTCAGGCTTCGGGGAAGGGTTAGGGTTAGGGTTCGGGCTACGGTTAGGGTTAGGGGACGGGGACGGTTTAGGGTCCAGGTGAGGGTACGGCAACGCTTTAGGGGGAGCGTGCGTGTGAGGGCACGGGTTAGTGTTAGCGTACGGGTTAGGATTAGGGGACGGGTGAGGGTCAGGCTTCGGGGAAGGGTTAGTGTTAGAGTTCGGGCTACGGTTAGGGTTAGGGAACGGGAACGGATTAGGGTCCAGCTGAGGGTTCGGCAACGCTTTAGGGGGAGCGTGCGTGTGAGGGCGCGGGTTAGTGTTAGCGTACGGGTTAGGATTAGGGGACGGGTGAGGGTCAGGCTTCGGGAAAGGGTTAGGGTTAGGGTTCGGGCTAGAGTTAGGGTTAGGGGACGGGGACGGTTTAGGGTCCAGGTGAGGGTACGGCAACGATTTAGGGGGAGCGTGTGTTTGAGGGCACGGGTTAGTGTTAGTGTACGGGTTAGGATTAGGGGACGTGTGAGGGTCAGGCTTCGGGGAAGTGTCAGGGTTAGGGTTCGGGCTAGGGTTAGGGTTAGGGGACGGGGACGGTTTAGGGTCCAGGTGAGGGTACGGCAACGCTTTAGGGGGAGCGTGCGTGTGAGGGAGCTGGTTAGTGTTAGCGTACGGGATAGGATTAGGGGACGGGTGAGGGTCAGGCTTCGGGGAAGGGTTAGGGTTAGGGTTCGGGCTAGGGTTAGGGTTAGGGGACGGGGACGGTTTAGGGTCCAGGTGAGGTTACGGCAACGCTTTAGGGGGAGCGTGCGTGTGAGGCCGCGGTATAGCGTTAGCGTACGGGTTAGGATTAGGGGACGGGTGAGGGTCAGGCTTCGGGGAAGGGTTAGGGCTAGGGTTCGGGCTAGGGTTAGGGTTAGGGGACGGGGACGGTTTAGGGTCCAGGTGAGGGTACGGCAATGCTTTAGTGGGAGCGTGCGTGTGAGGTCGCGGGTTAGTGTTAGCGTACGGGTTAGGATTAGGGGACGGGTGAGGGTCAGGCTTCGGGGAAGGGTTAGGGTTAGGGTTCGGGCTAGGGTTAGGGTTAGGGGACGGGGACGGTTTAGGGTCCAGGTGAGGGTACGGCAATGCTTTAGTGGGAGCGTGCGTGTGAGGTCGCGGGTTAGTGTTAGCGTACGGGTTAGGATTAGGGGACGGGTGAGGGTCAGGCTTCGGGGAAGGGTTAGGGTTAGGGTTCGGGCTAGGGTTTGGGTTAGGGGACGGGGACGGTTTAGGGTCCAGCTGAGGGTACAGCAACGCTTTAGGGGGAGCGTGCGTGTGAGGTCGCCGTTTAGTGTTAGCGTAAGTGTTAGGATTAGGGGACGGGTGAGGGTCAGGCTTCGGGGAAGGGTTAGGGTTAGGGTTCGGGCTAGCGTTAGGGTTAGGGGACGGGGACGGTTTAGGGTCCAGGTGAGGGTACGGCAATGCTTTAGGGAGAGCGTGCGTGTGAGGGCGCGGGTTAGTGTTAACGTATGGGTTAGGATTAGGGGACGTGTGAGGGTCAGGCTTCGGGGAAGGGTCAGGGTTAGGGTTCGGTCTAGGGTTAGGGTTAGGTGACGGGGACGGTTTAGGGTCCAGGTGAGGGTACGGCAATGCTTTAGGGGGAGCGTGCGTGTGAGGGCGCGGGTTAGTGTTAGCTTACGGGTTAGGATTAGGGGAAGAGTGAGGGTCAGGCTTCGGGGAAGGGTTAGGGTTAGGGTTTGGGGTAGGGTTAGGGTTAGGGGACGGGGACGGTATAGGGTCCAGGTGAGGGTACGGCAACGCTTTAGGGGGAGCGTGCGTGTGAGGGCGCGGGTTAGTGTTAGCGTACGGGTTAGGATTAGGGGACGGGTGAGGGTCAGGCTTCGGGGAAGGGTTAGGGTTAGGGTTCGGGCTAGGGTTAGGGTTAGGGGACGGGGACGGTTTAGGGTCCAGGTGAGGGTATGGCAACGCTTTAGGGGGAGCGTGCGTGTGAGGGCGTGGGTTAGTGTTAGCGTACGGGTTAGGATTAGGGCACGGGTGAGGGTCAGGCTTCGGGGAAGGGTCAGGGTTAGGGTTCGGGCTAGGGTTAGGGTTAGGGGACGGGGACGGTTTAGGGTCCAGGTGAGGGTATGGCAACGCTTTAGGGGGAGCGTGCGTGTGAGGGCGCGGGTTAGTGTAAGCGTACGGGTTAGGATTAGGGGACGGGTGAGGGTCAGGCTTCGGGGAAGGGTTAGGGTTAGGGTTCGGGGTAGGTTTAGGGTTAGGGGACGGGGACGGTTTAGGGTCCAGGTGAGGGTACGGCAACGCTTTAGGGGGAGCGTGCGTGTGAGGGCGTGGGTTAGTGTTAGCGTACGGGTTAGGATTAGGGCACGGGTGAGGGTCAGGCTTCGGGGAAGGGTCAGGGTTAGGGTTCGGGCTAGGGTTAGGGTTAGGGGACGGGGACGGTTTAGGGTCCAGGTGAGGGTATGGCAACGCTTTAGGGGGAGCGTGCGTGTGAGGGCGCGGGTTAGTGTTAGCGTACGTGATACGATCAGGGGACGGGTGAGGGTCAGGCTTCGGGGAAGGGTCAGGTTTAGGGTTCGGGGTAGGGTTAGGGTTAGGGGACGGGAATGGTTTAGGGTCCAGGTGAGGGTACGGCAACGCTTTAGGGGGAGCGTGCGTGTGAGGCCGCGGGATAGCGTTAGCGTACGGGTTAGGATTAGGGGACGGGTGAGGGTCGGGCTTCGGGGAAGGGTTAGGGCTAGGGTTCGGGCTAGGGTTAGGGTTAGGGGACGGGGACGGTTTAGGGTCCAGGTGAGGGTACGGCAACGCTTTAGGGGGAGCGTGCGTGTGAGGGCGCGGGTTAGTGTTAGCTTACTGGTTAGGATTAGGGGACGGGTGAGGGTCAGGCTTCGGGGAAGTGTTAGGGTTAGGGTTCGGGCTAGGGTTAGGGTTAGGGGACGGGGACGGTTTCGGGTCCAGGTGAGGGTACGGCAACGCTTTAGGGGGAGCGTGCGTGTGAGGGCGCGGGTTAGTGTTAGCGTCCGGGTTAGGATTAGGGGACGGGTGAGGGTCAGGCTTCGGGGAATGGTTAGGGTTAGGGTTCGGGCTAGGGTTAGGGTTAGGGGACGGGGACGGTTTAGGGTCCACGTGAGGGTACGGCAACGCTTTAGGGGGAGCGTGCGTGTGAGGGCGCGGGTTAGTGTTAGCGTACGGCTTAGGATTAGGGGATGGGTGAGGGTCAGGCTTCGGGGAAGGGTTAGGGTTAGGGTTCGGGCTAGGGTTAGGGTTAGGGGACAGGGACGGTTTCGGGTCCAGGTGAGGGTACGGCAACGCTTTAGGGGGAGCGTGCGTGTGAGGGCGCGGGTTAGTGTTAGCTTACGGGTTAGGATTAGGGGACGGGTGAGGGTCAGGCTTCGGGGAAGTGTTAGGGTTAGGGTTCGGGCTAGGGTTAGGGTTAGGGGACGGGGACGGTTTCGGGTCCAGGTGAGGGTACGGCAACGCTTTAGGGGGAGCGTGCATGTGAGGGCACGGGTTAGTGTTAGCGTACGGGTTAGGATTAGGGCACGGGTGAGGGTCAGGCTTCGGGGAAGGGTTAGGGTTAGGGTTCGGGCTACGGTTAGGGTTAGGGGACGGGGACGGTTTAGGGTCCAGGTGAGGGTACGGCACCGCTTTAGGGGGAGCGTGCGTGTGAGGGCACGGGTTAGTGTTAGCGTACGGGTTAGGATTAGGGCACGGGTGAGGGTCAGGCTTCGGGGAAGGGTTAGGGTTAGGGTTCGGGCTACTGTTAGGGTTAGGGGACGGGGACGGTTTAGGTTCCAGGTGAGGGTACGGCAACGCTTTAGGGGGAGCGTGCGTGTGAGGGCGCGGGTTAGTGTTAGCGTACGGGTTAGGATTAGGGGACGGGCGAGGGTCAGGCTTCGGGGAAGTGTTAGGGTTAGGGTTCGGGCTAGGGTTAGGGTTAGGGGACGGGGACGGTTTAGGGTCCAGGTGAGGGTACGGCAACGCCTTAGGGGGAGCGTGCGTGTGGGGGCGCTTGTTAGTGTAAGCGTACGGGTTAGGATTAGGGGACGGGTGAGGGTCAGGCTTCGGGGAAGGGTTAGGGTTAGGGTTCGGGCTACGGTTAGGGTTAGGGGACGGGGACGGTTTAGGGTCCAGGTGAGGGTACGGCAACGCTTTAGGTTGAGCGTGCGTGTGAGGGCACGGGTTAGTGTTAGCGTACGGGTTAGGATTAGGGCACGGGTGAGGGTCAGGCTTCGGGGAAGGGTTAGGGTTAGGGTTCGGGCTAGGGTTAGGGTTAGGGGATGGGGACGGTTTAGGGTCCAGGTGAGGGTACGGCAACGCTTTAAGGGGAGTGTGCGTGTGAGGGCGCGGGTTAGTGTTAGCGTACGGGTTAGGATTAGGGCACGGGTGAGGGTCAGGCTTCGGGGAAGGGTCAAGGTTAGGGTTCGGGCTAGGGTTAGGTTTAGGGGATGGGGACGGTTTAGGGTCCAGGTGAGTGTACGGCAACGCTTTAGGGGGAGCGTGCGTGTGAGGGCGCGGGTTAGTGTTAGTGTACGGGTTAGGATTAGGGGACGGGCGAGGGTCAGGCTTCGGGGAAGTGTTAGGGTTAGGGTTCGGGCTAGGGTTAGGGTTAGGGGACGGGGACGGTTTAGGGTCCAGGTGAGGGTACGGCAACGCTTTAGGGGGAGCGTGTGTGTGGGGCCGCGGGTTAGTGTAAGCGTACGGGTTAGGATTAGGGGACGGGTGAGGGTCAGGCTTCGGGGAAGGGTTAGGGTTAGGGTTCGGGCTACGGTTAGGGTTAGGGGACGGGGACGGTTTAGGGTCCAGGTGAGGGTACGGCAACGCTTTAGGGGGAGCGTGCGTGTGAGGGCACGGGTTAGTGTTAGCGTACGGGTTAGGATTAGGGGACGGGTGAGGGTCAGGCTTCGGGGAAGGGTTAGTGTTAGAGTTCGGGCTACGGTTAGGGTTAGGGAACGGGAACGGATTAGGGTCCAGCTGAGGGTTCGGCAACGCTTTAGGGGGAGCGTGCGTGTGAGGGCGCGGGTTAGTGTTAGCGTACGGGTTAGGATTAGGGGACGGGTGAGGGTCAGGCTTCGGGGAAGGGTTAGGGCTAGGGTTCGGGCTAGGGTTAGGGTTAGGGGACGGGGACGGTTTAGGGTCCAGGTGAGGGTACGGCAATGCTTTAGTGGGAGCGTGCGTGTGAGGTCGCGGGTTAGTGTTAGCGTACGGGTTAGGATTAGGGGACGGGTGAGGGTCAGGCTTCGGGGAAGGGTTAGGGTTAGGGTTCGGGCTAGGGTTAGGGTTAGGGGACGGGGACGGTTTAGGGTCCAGGTGAGGGTACGGCAATGCTTTAGTGGGAGCGTGCGTGTGAGGTCGCGGGTTAGTGTTAGCGTACGGGTTAGGATTAGGGGACGGGTGAGGGTCAGGCTTCGGGGAAGGGTTAGGGTTAGGGTTCGGGCTAGGGTTTGGGTTAGGGGACGGGGATGGTTTAGGGTCCAGCTGAGGGTACAGCAACGCTTTAGGGGGAGCGTGCGTGTGAGGTCGCCGTTTAGTGTTAGCGTAAGTGTTAGGATTAGGGGACGGGTGAGGGTCAGGCTTCGGGGAAGGGTTAGGGTTAGGGTTCGGGCTAGCGTTAGGGTTAGGGGACGGGGACGGTTTAGGGTCCAGGTGAGGGTACGGCAATGCTTTAGGGAGAGCGTGCGTGTGAGGGCGCGGGTTAGTGTTAACGTATGGGTTAGGATTAGGGGACGTGTGAGGGTCAGGCTTCGGGGAAGGGTCAGGGTTAGGGTTCGGTCTAGGGTTAGGGTTAGGGGACGGGGACGGTTTAGGGTCCAGGTGAGGGTACGGCAATGCTTTAGGGGGAGCGTGCGTGTGAGGGCGCGGGTTAGTGTTAGCTTACGGGTTAGGATTAGGGGACGAGTGAGGGTCAGGCTTCGGGGAAGGGTTAGGGTTAGGGTTTGGGGTAGGGTTAGGGTTAGGGGACGGGGACGGTATAGGGTCCAGGTGAGGGTACGGCAACGCTTTAGGGGGAGCGTGCGTGTGAGGGCGCGGGTTAGTGTTAGCGTACGGGTTAGGATTAGGGGACGGGTGAGGGTCAGGCTTCGGGGAAGGGTTAGGGTTAGGGTTCGGGCTAGGGTTAGGGTTAGGGGACGGGGACGGTTTAGGGTCCAGGTGAGGGTATGGCAACGCTTTAGGGGGAGCGTGCGTGTGAGGGCGTGGGTTAGTGTTAGCGTACGGGTTAGGATTAGGGCACGGGTGAGGGTCAGGCTTCGGGGAAGGGTCAGGGTTAGGGTTCGGGCTAGGGTTAGGGTTAGGGGACGGGGACGGTTTAGGGTCCAGGTGAGGGTATGGCAACGCTTTAGGGGGAGCGTGCGTGTGAGGGCGCGGGTTAGTGTAAGCGTACGGGTTAGGATTAGGGGACGGGTGAGGGTCAGGCTTCGGGGAAGGGTTAGGTTTAGGGTTTGGGGTAGGGTTAGGGTTAGGGGACGGGGACGGTTTAGGGTCCAGGTGAGGGTACGGCAACGCTTTAGGGGGAGCGTGCGTGTGAGGGCGTGGGTTAGTGTTAGCGTACGGGTTAGGATTAGGGCACGGGTGAGGGTCAGGCTTCGGGGAAGGATCAGGGTTAGGGTTCGGGCTAGGGTTAGGGTTAGGGGACGGGGACGGTTTAGGGTCCAGGTGAGGGTATGGCAACGCTTTAGGGGGAGCGTGCGTGTGAGGGCGCGGGTTAGTGTTAGCGTACGTGATACGATCAGGGGACGGGTGAGGGTCAGGCTTCGGGGAAGGGTCAGGTTTAGGGTTCGGGGTAGGGTTAGGGTTAGGGGACGGGAACGGTTTAGGGTCCAGGTGAGGGTACGGCAACGCTTTAGGGGGAGCGTGCGTGTGAGGCCGCGGGATAGCGTTAGCGTACGGGTTAGGATTAGGGGACGGGTGAGGGTCGGGCTTCGGGGAAGGGTTAGGGCTAGGGTTCGGGCTAGGGTTAGGGTTAGGGGACGGGGACGGTTTAGGGTCCAGGTGAGGGTACGGCAATGCTTTAGGGGGAGCGTGCGTGTGAGGGCGCCGTTTAGTGTTAGCGTAAGTGTTAGGATTAGGGGACGGGTGAGGGTCAGGCTTCGGGGAAGGGTTAGGGTTAGGGTTTGGGCTAGCGTTAGGGTTAGGGGACGGGGACGGTTTAGGGTCCAGGTGAGGGTACGGCAACGCTTTAGGGGGAGCGTGTGTGTGAGGGCGCGGGTTAGTGTTAGTGTACGGGTTAGGATTAGGGGACGTGTGAGGGTCAGGCTTCGGGGAAGGGTCAGGGTTAGGGTTCGGGCTAGGGTTAGGGTTAGGGGACGGGGACGGTTTAGGGTCCAGGTGAGGGTACGGCAACGCTTTAGGGGGAGCGTGCGTGTGAGGGCGCAGGTTAGTGTTAGCGTAAGTGTTAGGATTAGGGGACGGGTGAGGGTCAGGCTTCGGGGAAGGGTCAGGGTTAGGGTTCGAGCTAGGGTTAGGCTTAGGGGACGGGGACGGTTTAGGGTCCAGGTGAGGGTACAGCAATGCTTTAGGGGGAGCGTGTGTGTGAGGGCGCGGGTTGGTGTAAGCGTACGGGTTAGGATTAGGGGACGGGTGAGGGTCAGGCTTCGGGGAAGGGTTAGGGTTAGGGTTCGGGCTAGGGTTAGGGTTAGGGGACGGGGACGGTTTAGGGTCCAGGTGAGGGTACGGCAACGCTTTAGGGGGAGCGTGCGTGTGAGGGCGCGGGTTAGTGTTAGCGTACGGGTTAGATTTAGGGGACGGGTGAGGGTCAGGCTTCGGGGAAGGGTTAGGGTTAGGGTTCGGGCTAGGGTTAGGGTTAGGGGACGGGGACGGTTTAGGGTCCAGGTGAGGGTACGGCAACGCTTTAGGGGGAGCGTGCGTGTGAGGGCGCGGGTTAGTGTTAGCGTACGGGTTAGGATTAGGGGACGGGTGAGGGTCAGGCTTCGGGGAAGGGTCAGGGTTAGGGTTCGGGCTAGGGTTAGGGTTAGGGGACGGGGACGGTTTAGGGTCCAGGTGAGGGTATGGCAACGCTTTAGGGGGAGCGTGCGTGTGAGGGCGCGGGTTAGTGTAAGCGTACGGGTTAGGATTAGGGGACGGGTGAGGGTCCGGCTTCGGGGAAAGGTTAGGGTTAGGGTTCGGGCTAGGGTTAGGGTTAGGGGACGGGGACGGTTTAGGATCCAGGTGAGGGTACGGCAATGCTTTAGGGGGAGCGTGCGTGTGAGGTCGCGGTTTAGTGTTAGCGTACGGGTTAGGATTAGGGGACGGGTGAGGGTCAGGCTTCGGCGAAGGGTTAGGTTTAGGGTTCGGAGAAGGGTTAGGGTTAGGGGACGGGGACGGTTTAGGGTCCAGTTGAGGGTACTGCAACGCTTTAGGGGGAGCGTGCGTGTGAGGGCGCGGGTTAGTGTTAGCGTACGTGATAGGATTAGGGGACGGGTGAGGGTCAGGCTTCGGGGAAGGGTCAGGGTTAGGGTTCGGGCTAGGGTTAGGGTTAGGGGACGGGGACGGTTTAGGGTCCAGCTGAGGGTACGGCAACGCATTAGGGGGAGCGTTCATGTGGGGGCGCGGGTTAGTGTAAGCGTACGGTTTAGGATTAGGGGACGGGTGAGGGTCAGGCTTCGGGGAAGGGTTAGGGTTAGGGTTCGGGCTAGGGTTAGGGTTAGGGGACGGGGACGGTTTAGGGTCCAGGTGAGGGTACGGCAATACTTTAGGGGGAGCGTGCGTGTGAGGGCGTGGGTTAGTGTTAGCGTACGGGTTAGGATTAGGGGACGGGTGAGGGTCAGGCTTCGGGGAAGTGTGAGGGTTAGGGTTCGGGCTAGGGTTAGGGTTAGGGGACGGGGACGGTTTAGGGTCCAGCTGAGGGTACGGCAACGCTTTAGGGGGAGCGTGCGTGTGAGGGCGCGGGTTAGTGTTAGAGTACGGGTTAGGATTAGGGGACGGGTGAGGGTCAGGCTTCGGGAAAGGGTTAGGGTTAGTGTTCGGGCTAGGGTTAGGGTTAGGGGACGGGGACGGTTTAGGGTCCAGGTGAGGGTACGGCAATGCTTTAGGGGGAGCGTGCGTGTGAGGGCGCGGGTTAGTGTTAGCGTACGGGTTAGGATTAGGGGACGGGTGAGGGTCAGGCTTCGGGGAAGGGTTAGGGTTAGGGTTCGGGCTAGGGTTAGGGTTAGGGGAGGGGGACCGTTTAGGGTCCAGGTGAGGGTACGGCAACGCTTTAGGGGGAGCGTGCGTGTGAGGGCGCTGGTTAATGTTATCGTACGGGATAGGATTAGGGGACGGGTGAGGGTCAGGCTTCGGGGAAGGGTCAGGGTTAGGGTTCGGGCTAGGGTTAGGGTTAGGGGACGGGGACGGTTTAGGGTCCAGGTGAGGGTACGGCAACGCTTTAAGGGGAGCGTGCGTGTGAGGGCGCGGGTTAGTGTTAGCGTACGGGTTAGGATTAGGGGTCGTGTGAGGGTCAGGCTTCGGGGAAGGGTTAGGGTTAGGGTTCGGACAAGGGTTAGGGTTAGGGGACGGGGACGGTTTAGGGTCCAGGTGAGGGTACGGCAACGCTTTAGGGGGAGCGTGCGTGTGAGGGCGCGGGTTAGTGTTAGCGTACGGGTTACGATTAGGGGACGGGTGAGGGTCAGGCTTCGGGGAAGGGTTAGGGTTAGTGTTCGGGATAGGGTTAGGGTTAGGGGACGGGGACGGTTTAGGGTCCAGGTGAGGGTACGGCAACGCTTTAGGGGGAGCGTGCGTGTGAGGGCGCGGCTTAGTGTTAGCGTACGGGTTACGATTAGGGGACGGGTGAGGGTCAGGCTTCGGGGAAGGGTTAGGGTTAGGGTTCGGGCTAGGGTTAGGGTTAGGGGACGGGGACGGTTTAGGGTCCAGGTGAGGGTACGGCAACGCTTTAGGGGGAGCGTGCGTGTGAGGGCGCGGGTTAGTGTTAGCGTACGGGTTACGATTAGGGGACAGGTGAGGGTCAGGCTTCGGGGAAGGGTTAGGGTTAGGGTTCGGGCTAGGGTTAGGGTTAGGGGACGGGGACTGTTTAGGGTCCAGCTGAGGGTACGGCAACGCTTTAGGGGGAGCGTGCGTGTGAGGGCGCGGGTTAGTGTAAGCGTACGGGTTAGGATTAGGGGACGGTTGAGTGTCAGGCTTCGGGAAAGTGTTAGGGTTAGGGTTCGGGCTAGGGTTAGGGTTAGGGGATGGGGACTGTTTAGGGTCCAGGTGAGGGTACGGCAACGCTTTAGGGGGAGCGTGCGTGTGAGGGCGCGGGTTAGTGTTAGCGTACGGGTTAGGATTAGGGGACGTGTGAGGGTCAGGCTTCGGGGAAGGGTCAGGGTTAGGGTTCAGGCTAGGGTTAGGGATAGGGGACGGGGACGGTTTAGGGTCCAGGTGAGGGTACAGCAACGCTTTAGGGGGAGCATGCGTGTGAGGGCGCGGGTTAGTGTTAGCGTACGGGTTAGGATTAGGGGACGGGTGAGGGTCAGGCTTCGGGGAAGGGTTAGGTTTAGGGTTCGGGCTAGGGTTAGGGTTAGGGGAGGGGGACGGTTTAGGGTCCAGGTGAGGGTACGGCAACGCTTTAGGGGGAGCGTGCGTGTGAGGGCGCGGGTTAGTGTTAGCGTACGGGTTAGGATTAGGGGACGGGTGAGGGTCAGGCTTCGGGGAAGGGTTAGGGTTAGGGTTCGGGCTAGGGTTAGGGTTAAGGGACGGGGACGGTTTAGGGTCCAGCTGAGGGTTCGGCAACGCTTTAGGGGGAGCGTGCGTGTGAGGGCGCGGGTTAGTGTTAGCGTACGGGTTAGGATTAGGGGACAGGTGAGGGTCAGGCTTCGGGAAAGGGTCAGGGTTAGGGTTCGGGCTAGGGTTAGGGTTAGGGGACGGGGACGGTTTAGGGTCCAGGTGAGGGTACGGCAACGATTTAGGAGGAGCGTGCGTGTGAGGGCGCGGGTAAGTGTTAGCGTACGGGTTAGGATTAGGGGACGTGTGAGGGTCAGGCTTTGGGGAAGGGTCAGGGTTAGGGTTCGGGCTAGGGTTAGGGTTAGGGGACGGGGACGGTTTAGGGTCCAGGTGAGGGTACGGCAACGCTTTAGGGGGAGCGTGCGTGTGAGGGCGCGGGTTAGTGTTAGCGTACGGGTTACGATTAGGTGACGGGTGAGGGTCAGGCTTCGGGGAAGGGTTAGGGTTAGTGTTCGGGATAGGGTTAGGGTTAGGGGACGGGGACGGTTTAGGGTCCAGGTGAGGGTACGGCAACGCTTTAGGGGGAGCGTGCATGTGAGGGCGCGGCTTAGTGTTAGCGTACGGGTTACGATTAGGGGACGGGTGAGGGTCAGGCTTCGGGGAAGGGTTAGGGTTAGGGTTCGGGCTAGGGTTAGGGTTAGGGGACGGGGACGGTTTAGGGTCCAGGTGAGGGTACGGCAACGCTTTAGGGGGAGCGTGCGTGTGAGGGCGCGGGTTAGTGTTAGCGTACGGGTTACGATTAGGGGACGGGTGAGGGTCAGGCTTCGGGGAAGGGTTAGGGTTAGGGTTCGGGCTAGGGTTAGGGTTAGGGGACGGGGACTGTTTAGGGTCCAGCTGAGGGTACGGCAACGCTTTAGGGGTAGCGTGCGTGTGAGGGCGCGGGTTAGTGTAAGCGTACGGGTTAGGATTAGGGGACGGTTGAGTGTCAGGCTTCGGGAAAGTGTTAGGGTTAGGGTTCGGGCTAGGGTTAGGGTTAGGGGATGGGGACGGTTTAGGGTCCAGGTGAGGGTACGGCAACGCTTTAGGGGGAGCGTGCGTGTGAGGGCGCGGGTTAGTGTTAGCGTACGGGTTAGGATTAGGGGACGTGTGAGGGTCAGGCTTCGGGGAAGGGTCAGGGTTAGGGTTCAGGCTAGGGTTAGGGATAGGGGACGGGGACGGTTTAGGGTCCAGGTGAGGGTACAGCAACGCTTTAGGGGGAGCATGCGTGTGAGGGCGCGGGTTAGTGTTAGCGTACGGGTTAGGATTAGGGGACGGGTGAGGGTCAGGCTTCGGGGAAGGGTTAGGTTTAGGGTTCGGGCTAGGGTAAGGGTTAGGGGAGGGGGACGGTTTAGGGTCCAGGAGAGGGTACGGCAACGCTTTAGGGGGAGCGTGCGTGTGAGGGCGCGGGTTAGTGTTAGCGTACGGGTTAGGATTAGGGGACGTGTGAGGGTCAGGCTTCGTGGAAGGGTCAGGGTTAGGGTTCAGGCTAGGGTTAGGGATAGGGGACGGGGACGGTTTAGGGTCCAGGTGAGGGTACAGCAACTCTTTAGGGGGAGCATGCGTGTGAGGGCGCGGGTTAGTGTTAGCGTACGGGTTAGGATTAGGGGACGGGTGAGGGTCAGGCTTCGGGGAAGGGTTAGGTTTAGGGTTCGGGCTAGGGTAAGGATTAAGGTAGGGGGACGGTTTAGGGTCCAGGTGAGTGTACGGCAACGCTTTAGGGGGAGCGTGCGTGTGAGGGCGCGGGTTAGTGTTAGCGTACGGGTTAGGATTAGGGGACGGGTGAGGGTCAGGCTTCGGGGAAGGGTTAGGGTTAGGGTTCGGGCTAGGGTTAGGGTTAAGGGACAGGGACGGTTTAGGGTCCAGCTGAGGGTTCGGCAACGCTTTAGGGGGAGCGTGCGTGTGAGGGCGCGGGTTAGTGTTAGCGTACGGGTTAGGATTAGGGGACAGGTGAGGGTCAGGCTTCGGGAAAGGGTCAGGGTTAGGGTTCGGGCTAGGGTTAGGGTTAGGGGACGGGGACGGTTTAGGGTCCAGGTGAGTGTACGGCAACGATTTAGGAGGAGCGTGCGTGTGAGGGCGCGGGTAAGTGTTAGCGTACGGGTTAGGATTAGGGGACGTGTGAGGGTCAGGCTTTGGGGAAGGGTCAGGGTTAGGGTTCGGGCTAGGGTTAGGGTTAGGGGACGGGGACGGTTTAGGGTTCAGGTGAGGGTACGGCAACGCTTTAGGGGGAGCGTGCGTGTGAGGGCGCTGGTTAGTGTTAGCGTACGGGACAGGATTAGGGGACGGGTGAGGGTCAGGCTTCGAGGAAGGGTCAGGGTTACGGTTCGGGCTAGAGTTAGGGTTAGGGGACGGGGACGGTTTAGGGTCCAGGTGAGGGTACGGCAACGCTTTAGGGGGAGCGTGCGTGTGAGGGCGCGGGTTAGTGTTAGCGTACGGGTTAGGATTAGGGGTCGGGTGAGGGTCAGGCTTCGGGGAAGGGTTAGGGTTAGGGTTTGGGCTAGGGTTAGGGTTAGGGGACGGGGACGGTTTAGGGTCCAGGTGAGGGTACGGCAACGCTTTAGGGGGAGCGTGCGTGTGAGGGCGCGGGTTAGTGTTAGCGTACGGGTTAGGATTAGGGGACGTGTGAGGGTCAGGCTTCGGGGAAGGGTTAGGGTTAGGGTTCGGGCTAGGGTTAGGGTTAGGGGACAGGGACGGTTTAGGGTCCAGGTGAGGGTACGGCAACGCTTTAGGGGGAGCGTGCGTGTGAGGGCGCGGGTTAGTGTTAGCGTACGGGTTAGGATTAGGGGACGGGTGAGTGTCAGGCTTCGGGGAAGGGTTAGGGTTAGGGTTCGGTCTAGGGTTAGGGTTAGGGGACGGGGACGGTTTAGGGTCCAGGTGAGGGTACGGCAACGCTTTAGGGGGAGCGTGCGTGTGAGGGCGCGGGTTAGTGTTAGCGTACGGCTTACAAATAGGGGACGGGTGAGGGGAAGTCTTCGGGGAAGTGTTAGGGTTAGGGTTTGGGCTAGGGTTAGGTTTAGGGAACGGGGAAAGTTTAGGGTCCAGGTGAGGGTACAACAATGGTTTAGGGGGAGCGTACATGTGAGGGCACGGGTTAGTGTTAGAGTACGGGTTAGGATGGGGACGGGTGAGGGGAAGGCTTCAGGGAAGGGTTAGGGTTAGGGTTCGGGCTCGGGTTAGGGTTAGGAGACTGGGACGGTTTAGGGTCCAGGTGAGGTTACGACAACGGTTTAGGTGAGCGTACGTATGAGGGCACGGGTTAGTGTTAGCATACGGGTTAGGATTAGGGAACGGGTGAGGGTCAGGCTTCGGGGAAGTGTTAGGGCTGGGGTTCGGGCTAGGGTTAGGGTTAGGGGACGGGGACGGTTACGGGTCCAGGGGAGGGTACGACAACGCTTTAGGGGGAGCGTACGTGTGAGGGCGCGGGTTAGTGTTAGCGTATGGGTTAGGATTAGGGGACGGGTGAGGGTCAGGCTTCGGGGAAGGGTTAGGGTTAGGATTCGGGCTAGGTTTAGGGTTAGGGGACGGGGACGGTTTATGGTCCAGATGAGGGTACGACAGCGCTTTAGGGGGAGCGTACGTGTGAGGGCGCCGGTTAGTGTTATCGTACGGGTTAGGATTAGGGGACTGGTGAGGGTCAGGCTTCGGGGAAGGGGTAGGGTTAGGGTTCGGGCTAGGGTTAGGGGACGGGGACGGTTTAGGGTCCAGGTGAGGGTACGACAATGCTTTAGTGGGAGCGTTCATGTGAGGGAGCGGGTTAGTGTTAGCGTACGGGTTAGGATTAGGGGACGGGTGAGGGTCAGGCTTCGGGGAAGGGTTAGGGTAGGGTTCGGGCTAGGGTTAGGGTTAGGGGACGGGGACGGTTTAGGGTCCAGGTGAGGGTACGACAACGCTTTAGGGGGAGCGTACGTGTGAGGGCGCCGGTTAGTGTCAGCGTACGGGTTAGGATTATGGGACGGGTGAGGGTCAGGCTTCGGAGAAGGGTTAGGGTTAGGGTTCGGGCTAGGGTTAGGGTTAGGGGACGGGGACGGTGTAGGTTCCAGGGGAGGGTACGACAATGCTTTAGGGGGACCGTACGTGTGAGGGCGCGTGTTCGGGTTAGCGTACGGGTTAGGATTAGGGGACGTGTGAGGGTCAGGCTTCGGGGAAGGGTTAGGGTTAGGGTTCGGGCTAGAGTTAGGGTTAGTGGACGGGGACGGTTTAGGGTCCAGGTGAGGGTACGACAGCGCTTTAGGGGGAGCGAACCTGTGAGGGCGCGGGTTAGTGTTAGCGTACGGGTTAGGATTAGGGGACGGGTGAGGGTCAGGCTTCGGGGAAGGGTTAGGGTTAGGGTTCGAGCTAGGGTTAGGGTTAGAGTTAGGGGACGGTTTAGGGTCCAGGGGAGGGTACGACAACGCTTTAGGGGGAGCGTGCGTGTGAGGGCGTCGGTTAGTGTTAGCGTACCGGTTAGGATTCGGGGACGGGTGAGGGTCAGGCTTCGGGGAAGGTTTACGGTTAGGGTTCGTGCTAGGGTTAGGGTTAAGGTCGGGGACGGTTTAGGGTCCAGGTGAGGGTACGACAACGCTTTAGGGGGAGCGTACGTGTGAGGGCGGGGGTTAGTGTTAGCGTACGGGTTAGGATTAGGGGACGGGTGAGGGTCAGGCTTCGGGGAAGGGTTAGGGTTAGGGTTCGGACTAGGGTTAGGGTTAGGGCTAGGGGACAGTTTACGGTCCAGGGGAGGGTTCGACAACGCTTTAGGGGGAGCGTACGTGTGAGGGCGTGGGTTAGTGTTAGCGTACCGGTTAGGATTAGGGGACGGGTGAAGGTCAGGCTTCGGGGAAGGGTTAGGGTTAGGGTTCGGGCTAGGGTTAGGGTTAAGGTCGGGGACGGTTTAGGGTCCAGGTGAGGGTACGACAACGCTTTAGGGGGAGTGTTCGTGTGAGGGCGCGGGTTAGTGTTAGCGTACGGGTTAGGATTAGGGGACGGGTGAGGGTCAGGCTTCGGGGAAGGGTTAGGGTTAGGGTTCGGGCTAGGGTTAGGGGACGGGGACGGTTTAGGGTCCAGGTGAGGGTACGACAACGCTTTAGGGGGAGTGTATGTGTGAGGGCGCGGGTTAGCGTTAGCGTACGGGTTAGGATTAGGGGACGGGTGAGGGTCAGGCTTCGGGGAAGGGTTAGGGTTAGGGTTCGTGCTAGGGTTAGGGTTAGGGTTAGGGGACGGTTTAGGGTCCAGGTGATGGTACGACAACGCTTTAGGGGGAGCGTACGTGTGAGGGCGCGGGTTAGTGTTAGCGTACGGGTTAGGATTAGGGGACGGGTGAGGGTCAGGCTTCGGGGAAGTGTTAGGGTTAGGTTTCCAGCTAGGGCTCGGGTTAGGGGACGGGGACGGTTTAGGTTCCAGGTGAGGGTACGACAACCGTTTAGGGGGAGCGTACTTGTGAGGGAACGGGTTAGTGTTAGCATACGGGTTAGGATTAGGGGACGGGTGAGAGGAAGGGTTCGGGGAAGAGTTAGGGTTACGGTTCGGGCTAGGGTTAGGGTTAGGGGACGGGGACAGTTTAGGGTCCAAGTGAGTGTACGACAACATTTTAGGGGGAGCGTACCTGTGAGGGCACGGGTTAGTGTTAGCGTACGGCTTAGGAATAGGGGACGGATGAGGGGAAGGTTTCGGGAAGGGTTATGTTTAGGGTTCGGGCTAGGGTTAGGGTTAGGGTACGGGGACGGTTTAGGGTCCAGGTGAGGGTACGACAATGGTTCACGGGGAGCGTACGTGTAGGGCACGGGTTAGTGTTAGCGTACGGGTTCGGATTAGGGGACGGGTGAGGGGAAGGCTCCTGGGAAGGGTTAGGGTTAGGGTTCCGGCTAGGGTTAGGGTTTGGGGATAGGGACGGTTTAGGGTCCAAGTGAGGGTATGACAACGGTTTAGGGGGAGCGTATGTGTGAGGGCACGGGTTAGTGTGAGCGTACGGGTTAGGATTAGGGGACGGATGAGGGGTAGGCTTCGGGGAAGTCTTAGGGTTAGTGTTCGGGCTAGGGTTAGGGTTAGGGGAAGGGGACGGTTTAGCATCCAGTTGAGGGTACGACAACGGTTTAGGGGGAGCGTACGTGTGAGAGCACGGGTTAGTGTTAGCGTACGGGTTAGGATTAGGGCACGGGTGAGGGTGAGGATTAGGGGAAGTGTTAGGGTTAGGGTTCGGGCTAGGGTTAGGGTTAGGGGACGGGGACGGTTTAGGGTCCAGGTGAGGGTACGACGACGGGTTAGGGGGAGCGTACGTGTGAGGGCATGGGTTAGTGTTACCATACGGGTTAGGATTAGGGGACGGGTGAGGGTAAGGCTTCGGGGAAGGGTTAGGGTTAGGGATCGGGCTATAATTAGTCTTAAGGGAAGGGTACGGTTTAGGGTCCAGATGAGGGTACGACAACGGTTTAGGGGGAGCGTACGTGTGAGGGCACGTGTTAGTGTTAGTGTACGGGTTAGGATTAGGGAACGGGTGAGGGTCAGGCTTCTGGGAAGTGTTACGGTTAGGGTTTGGGCTAGGGTTAGGGTTAGGGGACGGGGACGGTTTAGGGTCCAGGTGAGGGTACGACAATGGTTTAGGGGGAGCGTGCGTGTGAGGGCACGGGTTAGTGTTAGCGTAAGGGTTAGGATTAGGGGACGTGTGAGGGGAAGGCTTCGGGGAAGGTTTAGGGTTAGGGTTCGGGCTAGAGTTAGGGTTAGGGGACGGGGACGGTTTAGGGTCCAGGTGAGGTTATGACAACGTTTCAGGGGGATCGTACGTGTGAGGGCATGGGTTAGTGTTAGCGTACAGGTTAGGATTAGGGGACGTGTGAGGGGAAGGCTTCGGGGAAGGGTTAGGGTTAGGGTTCGGTCTAGGGTTAGGGGTAGGGGACGGGGACGGTTTAGGGTCCAGATGAGGGTATGGCAACGGTTTAGGGGGAGCGTACGTGTGAGGGCACGGTTTAGTGTTCGCGTACGCGTTAGGATTAGGTGACGGGTGAGGGGAAGGCTCCGGGGAAGTGTTAGGGTTAGGGTTCGGGCGAGGGTTAGGGTTAGGGTTTGAGTACGGTTTAGGGTCCAGGTGCGGTTACGAAAACGGTTTAGGGTGAGCGTACGTGTGAGGGCATGGGTTAGTGTTAGCGTACAGGTTAGGACTAGGGAACGGGTGAGGGTAAGGCTTCGGGGAAGGTTTAGGGTGGATCATATTCTGGGTTCCACATGCATGTTTTAGCTGAAGGAAGAATCCCTTAAACCTGGAGAGTTGAGACCCGTGGAATGGGTACCATGCAATATGACTTCAAAGGGTCTTCATTTGCTCACCGAAGCTCTCCAATCCTATCATTGCTGCGTTTATGCCCCTGTACACACGCTTGATTCTCTTTCAGAGACATAGCAATCCATACGTTTTAAGATACTTACTAGTCAGGTACATTCTTAGGCGTTTAATATGGGGTGTTGAGTCCATTTCGTGTAGCAAGGAGTAGCTCTTGTCTATTACATATTTGGCTTAAGGAACTTTATCTGTGCTCGTTTCAATCTCTGGTTTTATGCAGCACCCCAACTCACCTTTCCCCTTAAGCAATCATAAGTTCGTTTTCTAAATTTGAAACCCTGTTCTGTTTTGTAATCCAGTTCCTGTGTAGCCAAGTTTACATTCCGTGTATTAGTGATATCTTATGATGTTTCTTTTTCTCTGTGACTTATTTCAGTTAGAATCATCATACCTGAATCCACTCATTATGCTGCTTCGGGCCTGATGACATAGATTTCATTGCTGAGTGATATTGCATTGTACGTAAGTACCACAAATTCTTTATCCATTTTTCGCTTTCTGCGATATTGAACTTGTACCGTAAACGAGGTTCTTGTAAACAGAGCCGTCCCAAACTTTGGGGTGGCTGTGTCTTTTTGATTTTAATTTCCCTAAGCTATAGGACCATAAGTGGAAGTGCCCTAGGCTCTGTTGCTTTGTTTTTTAGATGTTTCAGGAAACACCATACACTTCTCCCCAGTGTCTGTTGGCAATTTACATCCCACCCATCAGCATAACAAGGCTCCCAGTTCTCCATGGCCTGTCCTGCCTTTCTGGATTTTACACTTTTTTCAGATGGCCCTTTTGACCGGGGGGAAGTGAGACTTCATTGTAGTGCAGATTTCCTTTGCAAGCTTGCTTGGTTGGCCAAAAAGGGCGTATGCGTTTTTCCCTGAATATATTCAGGGAAAAACGCATACGCCCTTTTTGGCCAAGTGCATCATTGTCGAGGTTCTGACTTTCTTCATATGTTTTCAGTGCATTTCCAGTCTACCTCCTGAAATTGGTTTTTCTGCAATTCTGCCTTCATTTCATTGCCACTTCATAGCCTTACCTCAGTATATTTTTTGAAAATAGTTGGCCTTTATAACTCTGCAGGTTTTTGACTTGCAGTGGCCCTTAGCTCCATTTTTCAGCTCTTATTTTTGTGATCTTACCTCATAACCACAGGATTCCTTCAGGCCCTATTCTTCTTCTGGGGCACCTTGCTGTGCCTTTGGTTAATTCTTCTTACTGATGTGAAATTAGAGTGACATGTGCCCATTGAAACCGCTACAGCTAGTTTCTCACTGGTTCCCCCTATTCCCATTCATCCTCCGCACTAACTGCAGACTGTGCGATACCAGAACTTAAAGGCATTGACTCTCCATGAGGGGATGTTTTTAGTAAAGTGGCTGGAATGTCGATCTGGAGTCCCAGGAGAGGAAAAATGAGGTGCGTTTTAGAAACCTTTCCCGATCATATGGTATACCAGTCGCTGGGTTTCCCAAGCATGGTTTAGCTGTAGGAAGATTCCCTTCAACCTGGAGTGTTGGGACCCTTGGACTGAGTAGCATGAAGTATTGCATTAAACTTTTGGCAGTTGCTCACCAAAGCTCACCAATCCTCTCACCCCCAAGTGTCCAGCCTTATGTCTTATCCAGCTGTGGGTTTATATGTGGTCAATCCAGGTTGCATCACAGCCCCTGAGCAAATTTTGTAAGAATTTTTCTCTCTTTCATTGTTTCTGCATTTTGTTTTTAAAATTTATTTCTATAATGGGGTTTAGCTCATTTTCACTGCTGTGTTTGTGCCGCTCTGCACACACTTGATTCCCTTATGGAGATATATCAATACATGGGTTTTAAGATTCTTATTACTCAGATATATTTCTCTGCGGTGTATAGGGTGTGTTGAGGCCAGTTCATTGAGCAAGGTGTAGATCTTGTCTAATATCTATTTGGTTTATTGAACGGTATCTGTGCTAATTTCAAACTCTGGTTTTATGCATCACCCCACCTCTCCTTTCCCCTTAAGCTGACATAAGTGTGTTTTCTAAATGTGAGACACTGTTCTGTTCTGTAATTCATTTCTTGTGCAGCCATATTTACCCTCCCTCTATAGGTGATATCTTATGATATGTTTCTTTTTCTGTTTGACTTATTTCAAGTAGTATTATCGGACCTAAATCCACTCTTTATCCTTCTACTAGCCTTATTACATTGATTTCATGGTGAAGAGATATTCCATTGTACATAAGTACCACATCTTCTTTATCCATTGTTCTCTTTCCTGGGATATTTAAGGTGTACTGAAGTTGAGGTTCTTGTAAACAGAGTAGCCCTAAACTGTGGTGTGCTTGTGTCTTGTTGATTTTTAGACTTCCCTAGATATACTCCCATGATTGGAAGTGTCCTATGCTCTGTAGCTCTGTTTTTTAGATGATTTAGGAACCACCATACACTTCTCCAGAGTGGCTCTCGGCAGTTCACACACTGCCCATCAGCGTATAAAGGCTCCCTGTTCTCCATGGCCTGTCCTGCATTTCTGGTTTTTACAATTTTTTAGGATGGCCCTTTTGACCGGTGGGAAATGAGACTTCTTTGTTGTGCACATTTGCATTGCTTGCTTGCTTCGTTGTCCATAAAGTGCGTATGCGTTTTTTCCTGGATATAATCAGGAAAAAACGCATACGCCCTTTTGGGCCAACTGCATCATTGTCGAAATTCTGCCGCTTTTCATGTGCTTTAAAGACGAGTCCAATCTATCTCTTGAAATCTGTTTCTTGCAATTCTGTCTTGCATTCAGATCCTCTTCTTTGCCTTACCTCAACATATTTTTGGACGTTAGTTTTCATTTATAACTCTGCAGGTTTGTGAATTGCAGTGACCCTGAGCTCCATTTTTTAAGTTGCTCTTTTGTGAGCTGGCCTCAAACCCGCAGGATTGCTTCAGGCCCTATTTTGGCTCCGGCGAGGCGGGCTGAGCCTTTTTTCAATTCTTATTCTTAATGGGAAATTAGAGTGATATGTGCCCGTCCAAACCCCTACAACTATTCTCTCATTGGTTCCCCCTCTTCCCGTTCATCCTCCTCACAATTTGCAAAATGTGTGAAACAGAAGTTGAAATGTGCTGATTCTCCAAGTGGGGAGATTCTAAGTAACGTGGCTGGAATGGTGAACAGGAGCACCAGGAGAGGATAAATGAGCTGCATTTTAGACACATCTCCCGATCACATGGTGTACAGTCCTCTGGGTTTTCCATGCATGTTTTAGCTGTAGGAAGATCCCTTGAACCTGCAGATTTGGGACCCATTGAATGGGCACCAGGTAGTATTACTTTAAAGGGTGTGCATTTCCTCACCCAACCTCACATTTCTCTTAGTGCAAACAGTTTCCAGCCTTATGTCTCATCCTGCTGTGGGTCTAGATGTGTTCAATCCATGTTGCATCACCGTCCCTGAGGAAAAGTTGTAAGAGGTTTTCTCTGTCTCTCTGTCGTTTATTTTTTTCAATTTATTACTATATTGGTTACAGCTGATTTTCAAAGCTCTGTTTCTTGCTGCTGTACATCCACTTGATTCACGTACAGAGAGACATCAGTAAATTCTTTTTCAGATTCTTACCAGTCATATATATTCTTTTCCGGTGACTTGAGTGTGCTGAGTGCAGTTCTTTTAGCTACCGTGTAGGCCTTGTTGATTATCAGTTTGGTATTTGGAATGGTATCTTTGCTAATTTCAACCTCCTGGATGATGTCTCACCCCTCCCCACCTTTCCCGTTTAGCAGCCTTATGCGTGTTTTCTACATATTTGACTATGTTTTTGTTTTGTAATTTATTTCATGTGTAGCCATTTTGGATTCCACCTTTAAGTGATATCTTATGATATGTGTCTTTTTCTTTTTGAATTATGTCACTTAGAAAGATCATATGTAACTCCTCCGGAGTTGTTACAACTGGCCATATTTCATTGATTTCCAGGCTGAATAATATTCCACTCTACATAAGTACCACATCTCTATCCATTTTTTCCCTCCAGAGACATTTAAGTTATATCCTAGTCGAGGATCTTTTAAACAGAGAGTGGGTAAACTTTGGGGTGCCTGTGTCCTCTCGATTTTTGTTTTTCCCAAGATATACGCCCATGAGTGCAAGTGCCCTATGCTCTGTAGCTCATTTTTTAGATGCTTTAGTAAACACAATACACTTCTCCAGAATGGCCGTTGGCAATATACATTTCCACTATAAGTCTCACAGGGCTCCCTCTTCTCGTTGCCCTGTCCTGCATTTCTGTTGTTTACGCTTTATGAGGATGGCTCTTCTGACTGATGCGAAGTGATATCTTTTGTAGTATTGACTTCCAGTGCCCACCTGTTTGGTTGGCTAAAAAAGTGTATGCCCTTTTCTTGAATATATACAGAAAAAAACGCATACACCCTTTTTGGCCAACTGCAATGTTGGCAATGTTCAGCTCCTTTTCTTGTGCTTAATGGCGAGTCCTTTCTACCTCCTCAAATCCCTTTCCTGCCATTCTCCCTTGCTTACAAGTCCTTTTCTCTGACTTTCCTCAAGACATTTTTCAGTGATGGATATTTTCAACTCTGCAGTTTCGTGAATTTTACTGCCCCTGAGTTCCATTGTTCAACTTGTGTTTATGGGAACTGGCCACAAAGCAGCGGGATTTCCTCAAGCCCTATACTGTTTCCATGGGCAACCCTAGCCTTTGGTCAATTCGTCTTCCTGATTGGAAATTAGAGTGACATGTGCCTGTCTGAACACCTAGGACTTGTCTCTCATTGTTCCTCATCCTTCCGCTTCATCCTCTGGACAAATTCCAAACTGTACGCAACAGGATGTTGACAGTGCTGACATCTCCAAGTGGGGAGACTGTTAGTAAAGACGCTGGAGGGGTGAACCCGAGCACCAGGAGATGAGGAGATGAGATGCCTTTTCCAAACTCTTCCCGATCAGACGGTATACCATCCTCTGGGTGTGACAGACATGTTTTAGCAGTAGGAAGAGTCCCATTCATGTAAGGAGAACACCAGGGCTTTTTCAAAATCAGTGTCTCCCCGAAACCCAAACTGGGGAAGTTTTTAAGCTACGGCTACACATATGTTCATTAAGGGCCTTGGGAAGTAGGCAGAGTCCAAACTTTAGATGATTGAAGTCTTCAGGGTCAGAAGCACTCACCACCAGCTTCCCTTAGGTTACACTTTAACTGTCATTGATAGATGATGTCAATAAAAATATCTATTCTTTTTCAGATTATTTCCCCTTATAGGTTATTGCAAAATGTTGAGTGTAGTTCCCTGTGCTATACAGTAGTTCCTTGTTGATGATCTATTTTATACATAGCAGTGTGTATGTGTTAATCCCAAACTGTTAATTTATCCCTCCTCCCACCTTTCCCCTTTGGTAATAATAAATTATAAGATTTTATACTTCTCAGAAATGGGGGAGCTGAAAGAGAGGTATCATTTTCAATGGAAAAGCATTTAAAACAAGATTGAAGCTTTAACCAAGATTATTAGATGTACATCCTTGGAAAGAAATCACTCCGTTTCTCTAATATTGACCTGACAAATAAGACAAACCCTTTCACTGAACTTGCTTATAATAAAGTGATGGAAATATCAAATGGAAGTGTTAGAAACATCTTATTTTACCTGAGCCTTATACACTGTTCTATGTTAACTACAGTTTGGCTCACACATCTGTTCATTGAGGTTACAATAGTCTCAATTTCTGTTACTGATCCTCCAGAGTGGACCCCAACAAGTGTCCCCCTGCCCAGTGTCATTGGGGCCAACAGATCGAGACTGAGTTTGGTTCACAAGCAAAGGAAACTTTATATTTTGATCAGAGAATGGAGAGGTGAAAGCATGCACTACCCCGTGGGCTGTGGGCTGGGCTGCTGTGTAGAGATCCTGTCAGAGTCAGTGGGAGGGAGGGGGCGGAGCTCTCGAGGGCCAGGTTGGCTGCAGCTCAGGCTCTATATCGCGGAGTCTGCACTGGGTCCCAGGATCTGAGGTGTCGTCCCAGCCATTCTGCACTAGGAAATCTGGTCTGAAGTGCCAGGTGTGGAACCTCTGCATGCGGGACCCTAGGAGCACATGAAATTAGACAAAGCACAAAGGATAAAAAAGGTTAGACTTGACTTTATTGCCCAGATTCTATTTTTATCTCCCAGGGATTTTTAATGGGCTTTGCTGGGGACAAACCCCTCCTCTGTCTTTTGTCCCGTTCCTCATTCTTGGAGTGCTGAGGGTGCAGACCCTTCTTCTGTAACTGCTGAGTGCTGAGTTGGGACCCCTCATACCTGGTGGCGAGGGTCAGAGCTTCTCCCCAGCAGCCTCCAGGTGACATTGATTGTCCCCAGGCCCCCTGCCTCCCTGCTCGTCCACCTGAGCACCAGCATTGGAAGTGTTATAGATTCTAATGACCTTTAAGGGTCCAGGAAAGAGATGTGCAGAGACGCTGTGGGGGCCGGTTTCACCCCGCCCCACATTTGTTCGGCCACCTTAGGCTGACCGTTTCTGCCAGCCTAGATGCTCTGACCAGTAGTCTGCGCTTTCTTCAATTAGGCCCCTGAATTAACGTACAAACAGCACCAGGTGTCAGAGCCCTGGCCACTCAACTCCCAGACAGTCCAGGGTCAGTGGTGATCAAGGACCATGATGGCCACTGAGTCAACAGCCTTTTGAAGTAAACAGGAGTCCAGCCGGTCTTATTGGCCACCATCATCATGGTGTCTGTATGCTTTTCTATGGTGACAGTGTGATATACGGTTCCCCCGCCAAGATTATTAGCTCCCCTCTGGGTGCAGTAAGTCCTGCAAGCAGTAGTCTACTCTTTTGGGACACACTCTTGTTGTTTTATGAGAGAAACTCCAGGTCAAGTGATGTTCACACGAGTCGTCATGGTGCCCTGTTGCCCCCGGTTATCTCTCTGGATGTTGGAGTTGGAGGGCCTCCTCACTCGAGGTTGGTGTGCCCACGGAGCGAACCCTGCAACTTCAGGGCATGGTTGGTGGTTAGGATCACCACGTGAGGTCCTTTTCCCTTAGGAGGGAGGTGGCCTTTTGGGCTGCTGATTTCCAGGTTTTTAGATACCGCCAGTATCTTGGCCAGATGTGGCAGTGGGCCAAGCCCCTTGGTGACCGTAGTTTATCCTACCTGGATGGCATTCTTGCATTGTTCCATTTCAAGTGGTCCCAGTTTTTGCACTAATTCTCCAATGGCGATTCACCTTTCACCGGGAATGTAAAGGTCAAAGGGTTTAGCTAAATTAGGGAGTTCCAGGGCAAGGGTCTGAATTGACTGCTCTTTCCATTCTTGAAAGGCCACTTCTGGATTCTATTCAAAAGGATCATCATCTTTTCCTTTCAGTGTTTCATATAGAGGCCCAGCTAGTAGACTGTAGTTAGGGATCCAGAAGCAGCAAACCCTGGCCTCCCCAGGAACCCCTAAGCTGTCTTCTAGTTTTAGAAAGGGGTAAGGCTGAAAATGGTTTCTTCCCTTTCCTGGGATGGGCTTCTCTGACCTTCTGTGAGAATGAAGCCCAGGCAGATCACCGCAGTCTGTGATATTTGAGCTTTTTCTTGGACAACTTCTATCCTTTATTGGCTTGGTAGTTCAGAGGCCTCCTTAGTAGGGCTGGCGATCAGAATGTCATCTGCGTACTGAAGGAGGGTTTCCTTTTCCAGAGGTAGAACTTTTAGGTCTTTAGCTAAGCTTTCCCCAAAGATGGTGTGGGAATTTTTGCACCCTTGGGGCAAGACGGCCCGGAAGTATTGTTTTAGTTGTATGTTGAGTCCTGCCACTCACAAGCCAAAATTTCTTGTGACTCTGGGACTAATGGAATACAAAAGAAGGCATCATTGAAGACTAATACAGAATACCATGTCCTGGTGGTTGGTAGAATGACCAGCAGGGTGTAGGAATTAGGAGCAGCTGGAGGTATATCCTCGGTGGCTTCACTGACTGTCCTGACATCCTTTACCAGGTCCCCAGCAGCCCATGGGGCTCTCGTGGTCAGACCAATCCCAGAATATGGAGCTCACCTGGGCAGGTACCCCACCCCCACCCCAGCCCATGGGGCTCTCGTGGTCAGGCCCCTCCCAGGATACAGAGCTACCCTTGTAGGTACCGTGGCAGGGCTGGGCACACAGGAACCGTGCACACAGCCCTCATTGCAGAGCACCCCCAGCTCACCTGTCGCTCAGAGCTGACACAGAGCACCTCAGAGCAGGACTTGAACTAACAAACAGCAGCTGTGACAGGTCTGTGACCCTGGGCATCACTCTGTACGGCCTCCCTCCACCTGGTCTTCCAGAGACTTCCACTGCACCTGGGGCACCAGGCCTCTGTCTCCAACCACCACCCACCCCTCCTCTCCCTGACTCCTGGGTTCCTCTCATTAGGAGAGGGTTTTCTTGAAGTTGTCTCCCACTCATGGGCCAGATAAAATGATTAGAAAACAAGCCAAAGCTGCAGCCCCTTGTCTATCCTGACTCTCAGGAGCCCACACCTGTTCCTTGGACCTGGCCGGTTCAGCAAGTTCCATTTTCTGCAACTGTGAGCCCCTGAGGGGTGATGATTGGCTGACCTGGGCAGCCTTACCGTGCCGGCCAGCCTCCCCAGGTGTGCCTGGGTTGAGATCAATATAAATACCACTCCAGGCAGCAAGAGCCCCTGCAGCCGTGCCTGACGCCATTTTCTCTGCCCTGTCAGCAGTCTCGGGGCTGGGCTGGTGGGAGGGAGTGAGAGGCCACGGCTTTGTGGGTGGCCCAGTATGAGTGGGGCTCTGCTGGACTTTCTGCAGCAGTTGCCAGGCTGCCACCTGCTAAAGAAGAGGATGTGTCACCCATACCAGCTGCTGGAATTTCTCCCTGGGCAGAGGTGAGGAAGGAAAAAAGCAGTGGGGGCAGGGACAGGACGGGTATCTCAGGCAGGGAAATGGAAATCTTCCAGAAGAGCACCCAGGGCCAGGACCATCCTGGCTGGCCTGCAGGCACCAAGTCGGCCGGCATGCTGTCACTCGTGTGGCTCTATGGCCCTTCCTCTAGGCTTTCAAGTCCTTGTATATATTCAGGTGTTTTACCTGGGACGGGTGGGAATAGTTCAGCAGCAACTGGCCTGGGGCTCAGCTCACATTTACTCACAGATGCCTCGGCACGGTGCCCCAGCTTTGCAATGAGGACGCTTGTTGCGTGGGGGCTGCTGGCTGAATGGGAGACGATTCCCCACCACTGACCAACTTCAGAATTGTTTACAACTGGAGCAAGTGCCCTGATACGGTTTTCCTCTGTGGAACTGGTGGGTTCTGTGTTTTTTTTCTCTTTTTCGTTTTTGGTTCAAGGTAGATTTTATTCCTCTTTTTTGTATTTACAGATATAAGCATGGAAATAATTTATTCATATAAATACATGTATGTGCAGGGAATAATTGTTTTTTCTGTTTTATTTTTTAAATTTTATTTCTTTTTAATTTTGAATTTTATTTTATATTTTTATACAGCAGGTTCTTATTGGTTATCTATTTTATACATATAAATGTATACATGCCAATCCCAGTCTCTCAACTCCTCCCACCACCACCCCCCCAAGAGCTTTCCCCCCTTGTTGTCCATACGTTTGTTGTCTACATCTGTTGCTCTATTTATGCCTTGCAAAATGGTTAATCTGTACAGTTTTTCTAGGTTCCACATATATGCATGAATATACAAGATTTGTTTTCCTCTTTCTGACTTACTTCACTCTGTATGACAGTCTCTAGATCCATCGACGTCTCTACAAATGACCCAATTTCATTCCTTTTCATGGCTTAGTAATATTCCATTTTATATATGTACCACAGCTTTATGCATTCGTCTGTCTGTGGGCATTTAGGTTGCTTTCATTACCTCGATATTGTAAAGAGTGAGGCAATGAACATTGCGGTGAATGTCTCTTTCTGATTTATGGTTTTGTCTGGGTATATGTCCAGAACTGGGATTGCTGTATCATATGGTAATTCTACTGTTAGTTTCTTAAGAAACTCCATATTGTTCTCCATAGTGACTGTATCAATTTATATTCCCAACAATAGTGGAAGAGGGTTCCTTTTCTCCACACCCTTTCCAGCATTTTTTGTTTGTAGATTTTCTGATGATGTGCATTCAATCAGATGTGAGGTGATACCTCATTGTTGAGTCCATTTTGTTGAGCAAGGGGTAGGTCTTGGCTATTACATATGTGGCTTATGGAACGGTATCTGTGCTAATTTCAAACTCTGGTTTTATGCAGCACCCCAACTCACCTTCCCCCTTAAGCAAGCATAAGTTGGTTTTCTAAACATGAGACCCTGTTCTATTTGGTAATTCAGTTCATGTGTAGCCAAGTTCTCATTCCATGTATTAGTGATACCTTATGATGTTTCTTTTTCTGTGTGACTTTTTTCATTTAGAATCACCGTGCCTCAATCCACTCATTATGCTGGTACAGGCCTGGTGACATAGTTTTCATTGCTGAGAGGTATTCTGTTGTACGTAAGTACCGCAACTTCTTTATGCATTATTTGCTCTCTGGCATATTTAACTTGTGCTGCAGAAGAGGTTCCTGTAAACAGAGCCGTCCCAAATTTTGGGGTGGCTGTGTCTTTTTGATTTTAATTTCCCTAAGCTATAGGACCATAAGTGGAAGTGCCCTAGGTTCTGTTGCTTTGTTTTTTAGATGTTTCAGGAAACACCATACACATCTCCCCAGTGTCAGTTGGCAATTTACATCCCGCCCATCAGCATAACAAGGCTCCCAGTTCTCCATGGCCTGTCCTGCCTTTCTGGATTTTACACTTTTTTCAGATGGCCCTTTTGACCGGGGGGAAGTGAGACTTCATTGTAGTGCAGATTTCCTTTTCAAGCTTGCTTGGTTGGCCAAAAAGGGCGTATGCGTTTTTTCCTGAATATATTCAGGAAAAAACGCATACGCCCTTTTTGGCCAAGTGCATCATTGTGGACGTTCTGCCTCTTTTCCCATGCTTTCAATGCAATTCCAGTCTACCTCTGAAATCGCTTTCCTGCAATTCTGCCCCGCTTTCAAGTCCTCTTGGCAGCCTTACTTCAGTATATTTTTGGACGATAGCTGTCATTTATAACTCTGCAGGTTTGTGAATTACAGTGCCCCTGAGCTCCTTTCTTAAACTCGCTTTCTTGTGAGCTGGCTGCAACACCGCAGGATTGCTTCAGGCCCTTATATGGTTCTGGCACGGCACGCTGAGCCTTTGGTTAATTCCTCTTCCTGGTAGGAAATGAGAGTTAAATTTGCCCGTCCAGACACCTCCAGCTACTCTCATTGGTTCTCCCTATTCCTGTTCATCTTCTGCAGAAATTGCAAACTGGGCCAAACAGGAGGTTAAAGGCACTGACTCTCCAAGTCGGGAGAGTATTAGTAAAGCGTCTGGAATGTCGCACCCGAGTACCAGGGGACGAGAAATGAGACATATTGGAACACGTCTCCCGATCACACGGTTGATCATACTCTGGGTTCCACATGCATGTTTTAGCTGAAGGAAGAATCCCTTAAACCTGGAGAGTTGAGACCCGTGGAATGGGTACCATGCAATATGACTTCAAAGGGTCTTCATTTGCTCACCGAAACTCTCCAATCCTATCACTGCTGCGTTTATGCCCCTGTACACATGCTTGATTCTCTTTCGGAGACATAGCAATCCATAGGTTTTAAGATACTTACTAGTCAGGTACATTCTTAGGCGTTTAATATGCGGTGTTGAGTCCATTTCGTTGAGCAAGGAGTAGCTCTAGTCTATTCCATATTTGGCTTAAGGAACTTTATCTGTGCTCATTTCAATCTCTGGTTTTATGCAGCACCCCAACTCACCTTTACCCTTAAGCAAGCATAAGTTGGTTTTCTAAATTTGAGACCCTGTTCTGTTCTGTAATTCAGTTCCTGTGTAGCCAAGTTTACATTCCATGTATTACTGATATCTTATGATGTTTCTTTTTCTGTGTGACTTATTTCAGTTAGAATCATCATACCTGAATCCACTCATTGTGCTGCTAAGCGCCTGATGACATAGATTTCATTGCTGAGTGTTATTGCTTTGTAAGTAAATACCACAGCTTCTTTATCCATTTTTCATTTTCTGCGATGTTGAACTTGTACTGTAAACGAGGTTCTTGTAAATAGAGTCGTCCCAAACTTTGGGGTGGCTGTGTCTTTTTGATTTTAATTTCCATAAGCTATAGGACCATAAGTGGAAGTGCCCTAGGCTCTGTTGCTTTGTTTTTTAGATGTTTCAGGAAACACCATACACTTCTCCCAAGTGTCTGTTGGCAACTTACATCCCACCCATCAGCATAACAAGGCTCCCAGTTCTCCATGGCCTGTCCTGCCTTTCTGGATTTTACACTTTTTTCAGATGGCCCTTTTGACCGGGGGGAAGTGAGACTTCATTGTAGTGCAGATTTCCTTTGCAAGCTTGCTTGGTTGGCCAAAAAGGGCGTATGCGTTTTTTCCTGAATATATTCAGGAAAAAACGCATACGCCCTTTTTGGCCAAGTGCATCATTGTGGACGTTCTGCCTCTTTTCCTATGCTTTCAATGCAATTCCAGTCTACCTCCTGAAATCGGTTTCCTGCAATTCTGCCCCGCTTTCAAGTCCTCTTGGCAGCCTTACTTCAGTCTATTTTTGGACGATAGCTGTCATTTATAACTCTGCAGGTTTGTGAATTACAGTGCCCCTGAGCTCCTTTCTTCAACTCGCTTTCTTGTGAGCTGGCCGCAACACCGCAGGATGGCTTCAGGCCCTAATCTGGTTCCGGCACGGCACGCTGAGCCTTTGGTTAATTCCTCTTCCTGGTGGGAAATGAGAGTTAAATTTGCCCGTCCAGACACCTCCAGCTAGTCTCTCATTGGTTCTCACTATTCCTGTTCATCTTCCGCAGAAATTGCAAACTGGGCCAAACAGGAGGTTAAAGGGATTGACTCTCCAAGTCGGGAGAGTGTTAGTAAAGCGTCTGGAATGTTGCACCCGAGTACCAGGGTACGAAAACTGAGACATATTTGAACACGTCTCCCGATCACATGGTTGATCATACTCTGGGTTCCACATGCATGTTTTAGCTGAAGGAAGAATACCTTAAACCTGGGTAGTTGAAACCCGTGGAATGGGTACCATGCAATATGACTTCAAAGGGTCTTCATTTGCTCACCGAACCTCTCCAATCCTATCACTGCTGCGTTTATGCCACTGTACACATGCTTGATTCTCTTTTGGAGACATAGCAATCCATAGGTTTTAAGATACTTACTAGTCAGGTACATTCTTAGGCGTTTAATATGCGATGTTGAGTGCATTTCGTTGAGCAAGGAGTAGCTCTTGTCTATTCCATATTTGACTTAAGGAACTTTATCTGTGCTCATTTCAATCTCTGGTTTTATGCAGCACCCCAACTCACCTTTCCCCTTAAGCAAGCATAAGTTGGTTTTCTAAATTTGAGACCCTGTTCTGTTCTGTAATTCATTTCCTGTGTAGCCAAGTTTACATTCCGTGTATTACTGATATCTTATGATGTTTCTTTTTCTGTGTGACTTACTTCAGTTAGAATCATCATACCTGAATCCACTCATTGTGCTGCTAAGGGCCTGATGACACAGATTTCATTGCTGAGTGATATTGCTTTGTAAGTAAATACCACAACTTCTTTCTCCATTTTTCACTTTCTGCGATGTTGAACTTGTACTGTAAACGAGGTTCTTGTAAACAGAGCCATTCCAAACTTTGGGGTGGCTGTGTCTTTTTGATTTTAATTTCCCTAAGCTATAGGACCATAAGTGGAAGTGCCCTAGGTTCTGTTGCTTTGTTTTTTAGATGTTTCAGGAAACACCATACACTTCTCCCGAGTGGTTGTTGGCAATTTACATCCCGCCCATCAGCATAACAAGGCTCCCAGTTCTCCATGGCCTGTTCTGCCTTTCTGGATTTTACACTTTTTTCAGATGGCCCTTTTGACCGGGGGGAAGTGAGACTTCATTGTAGTGCAGATTTCCTTTGCAAGCTTGCTTGGTTGGCCAAAAAGGGCGTATGCGTTTTTTCCTGAATATATTCAGGAAAAAACGCATACGCCCTTTTTGGCCAAGTGCATCATTGTGGACGTTCTGCCTCTTTTCCTATGCTTTCAATGCAATTCCAGTCTACCTCCTGAAATCGGTTTCCTGCAATTCTGCCCCGCTTTCAAGTCCTCTTGGCAGCCTTAATTCAGTCTATTTTTGGACGATAGCTGTCATTTATAACTCTGCAGGTTTGTGAATTACAGTGCCCCTGAGCTCCTTTCTTCAACTCGCTTTCTTTTGAGCTGGCCGCCACACCGCAGGATGGCTTCAGGCCCTAATCTGGTTCCGGTACGGCACGCTGAGCCTTTGGTTATTTCCTCTTCCTGGTGGGAAATGAGAGTTAAATTTGCCCGTCCAGACACCTCCAGCTAGCCTCTCATTGGTTCTCGCTATTCCTGTTCATCTTCCGCAGAAATTGCAAACCGGGCCAAACAGGAGGTTAAAGGCGCTGACTCTCCAAGTGGGGAGAGTGTTAGTAAAGCGTCCGGAATGTTGCACCCGAGTACCAGGGTACGAAAACTGAGACATATTTGAACACGTCTCCCATTCACATGGTTGATCATACTTGGGTTCCACATGCATGTTTTAGCTGAAGGAAGAATACCTTAAACCTGGAGAGTTGAGACCCGTGTAATGGGTACCATGCAATATGACTTCAAAGGGTCTTCATTTGCTCACCGAACCTCTCCAATCCTATCACTGCTGCGTTTATGCCACTGTACACATGCTTGATTCTCTTTCGGAGACATAGCAATCTATAGGTTTTACGATACTTACTAGTCAGGTACATTCTTAGGCGTTTAATATGCGGTGTTGAGTCCCTTTCCTTGAGCAAGGAGTAGCTCTTGTCTATTCCATATTTGACTTAAGGAACTTTATCTGTGCTCATTTCAATCTATGGTTTTATGCAGCACCCCAACTCACCTTTACCCTTAAGCAAGCATAAGTTGGTTTTCTAAATTTGAGACCCTGTTCTGTTGTGTAATTCAGTTCCTGTGTAGCCAAGTTTACATTCCGTGTATTACTGATATCTTATGATGTTTCTTTTTCTGTGTGACTTATTTCAGTTAGAATCATCATACCTGAATCCACTCATTGTGATGCTAAGGGCCTGATGACATAGATTTCATTGCTGAGTGATATTGCTTTGTAAGTGAATACCACAACTTCTTTATCCATTTTTCACTTTCTGCGATGTTGAACTTGTACTGTAAACGAGGTTCTTGTAAACAGAGCCGTTCCAAACTTTGGGGTGGCTGTGTCTTTTTGATTTTAATTTCCCTAAGCTATAGGACCATAAGTGGCAGTGCCCTAGGCTCTGTTGCTTTGTTTTTTAGATGTTTCAGGAAACACCATACACTTCTCCCGAGTGTCTGTTGGCAATTTACATCCCACCCATCAGCATAACAAGGCTCCCAGTTCTCCATGGCCTGTCCTGCCTTTCTGGATTTTACACTTTTTTCAGATGGCCCTTTTGACCGGGGGGAAGTGAGACTTCATTGCAGTGCAGATTTCCTTTGCAAGCTTGCTTGGTTGGCCAAAAAGGGCGTATGCGTTTTTTCCTGAATATATTCAGGAAAAAACGCATACGCCCTTTTTGGCCAAGTGCATCATTGTGGACGTTCTGCCTCTTTTCCTATGCTTTCAATGCAATTTCAGTCTACCTCCTGAAATCGGTTTCCTGCAATTCTGCCCGCTTTCAACTCCTCTTGGCAGCCTTACTTCAGTCTATTTTTGGACGATAGCTGTCATTTATAACTCTGCAGGTTTGTGAATTACAGGGCCCCTGAGCTCCTTTCTTCAACTTGCTTTCTTGTGACCTGGCCGCAACACCGCAGGATGGCTTCAGGCCCTAATCTGGTTCTGGCACGGCACACTGAGCCTTTGGTTATTTCCTCCTCCTGGTGGGAAATGAGAGTTAAATTTGCCCGTCCAGACACCTCCAGCTAGCCTCTCATTGGTTCTCGCTATTCCTGTTCATCTTCCGCAGAAATTGCAAACTGGGCCAAACAGGAGGTTAAAGGCGCTGACTCTCCAAGTGGGGAGAGTGTTAGTAAGGCGTCTGGAATGTTGCACCCGAGTACCAGGGGAGGAAAACTGAGACATATTTGAACACGTCTCCCGATCACATGGTTGATCATACTCTGGGTTCCACATGCATGTTTTAGCTGAAGGAAGAATACCTAAAACCTGGGTAGTTGAAACCCGTGGAATGGTACCATGCAATATGACTTCAAAGGGTCTTCATTTGCTCACCGAACCTCTCCAATCCTATCACTGCTGCGTTTATGCCCCTGTACACATGCTTGATTCTCTTTCAGAGACATAGCAATCTATAGGTTTAAAGATACTTACTAGTCAGGTACATTCTTAGGCGTTTAATATGCGGTGTTGAGTCCATTTCGTTGAGCAAGGAGTAGCTCTTGTCTATTCCATATTTGACTTAAGGAACTTTATCTGTGCTCATTTCAATCTCTGGTTTTATGCAGCACCCCAACTCACCTTTACCCTTAAGCAAGCATAAGTTTGTTTTCTAAATTTGAGACCCTGTTCTGTTCTGTAATTCAGTTCCTGTGTAGCCAAGTTTACATTCCGTGTATTACTGATATCTTATGATGTTTCTTTTTCTGTGTGACTTATTTCAGTTAGAATCATCATACCTGAATCCACTCATTGTGCTGCTAAGGGCCTGATGACACAGATTTCATTGCTGATTGATATTGCTTTGTAAGTAAATACCACAACTTCTTTATCCATTTTTCACTTTCTGCGATGTTGAACTTGTACTGTAAACGAGGTTCTTGTAAACAGAGCCGTTCCAAACTTTGGGGTGGCTCTGTCTTTTTGATTTTAATTTCCCTAAGCTATAGGACCATAAGTGGAAGTGCCCTAGGTTCTGTTGCTTTGTTTTTTAGATGTTTCAGGAAACACCATACAGTTCTCCGGAGTGGTTGTTGGCAATTTACATCCCGCCCATCAGCATAACAAGGCTCCCAGTTCTCCATGGCCTGTCCTGCCTTTCTGGATTTTACACTTTTTCAGATGGCCCTTTTGACCGGGGGGAAGTGAGACTTCATTGCAGTGCAGATTTCCTTTGCAAGCTTGCTTGGTTGGCCAAAAAGTGCGTATGCGTTTTTTCCTGAATATATTCAGGAAAAAACGCATACGCCCTTTTTGGCCAAGTGCATCATTGTGGACGTTCTGCCTCTTTTCCTATGCTTTCAATGCAATTCCAGTCTACCTCCTGAAATCGGTTTCCTGCAATTCTGCCCCACTTTCAAGTCCTCTTGGCAGCCTTACTTCAGTCTATTTTTGGACGATAGCTGTCATTTATAGCTCTGCAGGTTTGTGAATTTCAGTGCCCCTGAGCTCCTTTCTTCAACTCGCTTTCTTGTGAGCTGGCCGCAACACCACAGGATGGCTTCAGGCCCTAATCTGGCTCCGGTACGGCACGCTGAGCCTTTGGTTATTTCCTCTTCCTGTTGGGAAATGAGAGTAAAATTTGCCCATCCAGACACCTCCAGCTAGCCTCTCATTGGTTCTCGCTATTCCTGTTCATCTTCCGCAGAAATTGTAAACTTGGCCAAACAGGAGGTTAAAGGCGCTGACTCTCCAAGTGGGGAGAGTGTTAGTAAAGCGTCTGGAATGTTGCACCCGAGTACCAGGGGAGGAAAACTGAGACATATTTGAACACGTCTCCCGATCACATGGTTGATCATACTCTGGGTTCCACATGCATGTTTTAGGTGAAGGAAGAATACCTAAAACCTGGGTAGTTGAAACCCGTGGAATGGGTACCATGCAATATGACTTCAAAGGGTCTTCATTTGCTCACCGAACCTCTCCAATCCTATCACTGCTGCGTTTATGCCCCTGTACACATGCTTGATTCTCTTTCGGAGACATAGCAATCCATAGGTTTTAAGATACTTACTAGTCAGGTACCTACTTAGGCGTTTAATATGCGGTTTTGAGTCCATTTCGTTGAGCAAGGAGTAGCTCTTGTCTATTCCATATTTGGCTTAAGGAACTTTATCTGTGCTCATTTCAATCTCTGGATTTATGCAGCAACCCAACTCACCATTCCTCTTAAGCAAGCATAAGTTGGTTTTCTAAATTTGAGACCCTGTTCTGTTTTGGAATGCAGTTCCTGTGTAGCCAAGTTTACATTCCGTGTATTACTGATATCTTATGATGTTTCTTTTTCTGTGTGACTTATTTCAGTTAGAATCATCGTACCTGAATCTACTCATTATGCTGCTACGGGCCTGATGACATAGATTTCATTGCTGCGTGATACTGCATTGTACGTAAGTATCTCAAGTTCTTTATCCATTTTTCACTTTCTGCGATGTTGAACTTGTACTGTAAACGAGGTTCTTGTAAACAGAGCCGTTCCAAACTTTGGGGTGGCTGTGTCTTTTTGATTTTAATTTCCCTAAGCTATAGGACCATAAGTGGAAGTGCCCTAGGTTCTGTTGCTTTGTTTTTTAGATGTTTCAGGAAACACCATACACTTCTCCCGAGTGGTTGTTGGCAATTTACATCCCGCCCATCAGCATAACAAGGCTCCCAGTTCTCCATGGCCTGTCCTGCCTTTCTGGATTTTACACTTTTTTCAGATGGCCCTTTTGACCGGGGGGAAGTGAGACTTCATTGCAGTACAGATTTCCATTGCAAGCTTGCTTGGTTGGCCAAAAAGGGCGTATGCGTTTTTTCCTGAATATATTCAGGAAAAAACGCATACGCCCTTTTTGGCCAAGTGCATCATTGTGGACGTTCTGCCTCTTTTCCTATGCTTTCAATGCAATTCCAGTCTACATCCTGAAATCGGTTTCCTGCAATTCTGCCCCACTTTCAAGTCCTCTTGGCAGCCTTACTTCAGTCTATTTTTGGACGATAGCTGTCATTTATAACTCTGCAGGTTTGTGAATTACAGTGCCCCTGAGCTCCTTTCTTCAACTCGCTTTCTTTTGAGCTGGCCGCAACACCGCAGGATGGCTTCAGGCCCTAATCTGGTTCCGGTACGGCACGCTGAGCCTTTGGTTAATTCCTCTTCCTGGTGGGAAATGAGAGTTAAATTTGCCCGTCCAGACACCTCCAGCTAGTCTCTCATTGGTTCTCGCTATTCCTGTTCATCTTCCGCAGAAATTGCAAACTGGGCCAAACAGGAGGTTAAAGGGACTGACTCTCCAAGTGGCGAGAGTGTTAGTAATGCGTCTGGAATGTTGCACCCGAGTACCAGGGGAGGAAAACTGAGACATATTTGAACACGTCTCCCAATCACATGGTTGATCATACTCTAGGTTCCACATGCATGTTTTAGCTGAAGGAAGAATACCTTAAACCTGGGTAGTTGAAACCCATGGAATGGGTACCATGCAATATGACTTCAAAGGGTCTTCATTTGTTCACCGAACCTCTCCAATCCTATCACTGCTGCATTTATGCCCCTGTACACATGCTTGATTCTCTTTCGGAGACATAGCAATCTATAGGTTTTAAGATACTTACTAGTCAGGTACATTCTTAGGCGTTTAATATGCGGTGTTGAGTCCATTTCGTTGAGCAAGGAGTAGCTCTTGTCTATTCCATATTTGGCTTAAGGAACTTTATCTGTCCTCATTTCAATCTCTGGTTTTATGCAGCACCCCAACTCACCTTTCCCCTTAAGCAAGCATAAGTTTGTTTTCTAAATTTGAGACCCTGTTCTGTTCTGTAATTAAGTTCCTGTGTAGCCAAGTTTACATTCCGTGTATTACTGATATCTTATGATGTTTCTTTTTCTGTGTGACTTATTTCAGTTAGAATCATCATACCTGAATCCGCTCATTGTGCTGCTAAGGGCCTGATGACACAGATTTCATTGCTGAGTGATATTGCTTTGTAAGTAAATACCAAAACTTCTTTATCCATTTTTCACTTTCTGCGATGTTGAACTTGTACTGTAAACGAGGTTCTTGTAAACAGAGCCGTTCCAAACTTTGGGGTGGCTGTGTCTTTTTGATTTTAATTTCCCTAAGCTATAGGACCATAAGTGGAAGTGCCCTAGGTTCTGTTGCTTTGTTTTTTAGATGTTTCAGGAAACACCATACACTTCTCCCGAGTGGTTGTTGGCAATTTACATCCCGCCCCTCAGCATAACAAGGCTCCCAGTTCTCAATGGCCTGTTGCCTTTCTGGATTTTACACTTTTTTCAGATGGCCCTTTTGACCGGGGGGAAGTGAGACTTCATTGTAGTGCAGATTTCCTTTGCAAGCTTGCTTGGTTGGCCAAAAAGGGCGTATGCGTTTTTTCCTGAATATATTCAGGAAAAAACGCATACGCCCTTTTTGGCCAAGTGCATCATTGTGGACGTTCTGCCTCTTTTCCTATGCTTTCAATGCAATTCCAGTCTACCTCCTGAAATCGGTTTCCTGCAATTCTGCCCCGCTTTCAAGTCCTCTTGGCAGCCTTACTTCAGTCTATTTTTGGACGATAGCTGTCATTTATAACTCTGCAGGTTTGTGAATTACAGTGCCCCTGAGCTCCTTTCTTCAACTTGCTTTCTTGTGACCTGGCCGCAACACCGCAGGATGGCTTCAGGCCCTAATCTGGTTCCGGCCCGGCATGCTGAGCCTTTGGTTAATTCCTCTTCCTGGCGGGAAATGAGAGTTAAATTTGCCCGTCCAGACACCTCCAGCTAGCCTCTCATTGGTTCTCGCTATTCCTGTTCATCTTCCGCAGAAATTGCAAACTGGGCCAAACAGGAGGTTAAAGGGACTGACTCTCCAAGTCGGGAGAGTGTTAGTAAAGCGTCTGGAATGTTGCACCCGAGTACCAGGGGAGGAAAACTGAGACATATTTGAACACGTCTCCCGTTCACATGGTTGATCATACTCTGGGTTCCACATGCATGTTTTAGCTGAAGGAAGAATACCTTAAACCTGGAGAGTTGAGACCCGTGTAATGGGTACCATGCAATATGACTTCAAAGGGTCTTCATTTGATCACCGAACCTCTCCAATCCTATCACTGCTGCGTTTATGCCCCTGTACACATGCTTGATTCTCTTTCGGAGACATAGCAATCCATAGGTTTTAAGACACTTACTAGTCAGGTACATTCTTAGGGGTTTAATATGGGGTTTTGAGTCCATTTCGTTGAGCAAGGAGTAGCTCTTGTCTATTCCATATTTGGCTTAAGGAACTTTATCTGTGCTCATTTCAATCTCTGGTTTTATGCAGCACCCCAACTCACCTTTACCCTTAAGCAAGCATAAGTTGGTTTTCTAAATTTGAGACCCTGTTCTGTTCTGTAATTCAGTTCCTGTGTAGCCAAGTTTACATTCCGTGTATTACTGATATCTTATGATGTTTCTTTTTCTGTGTGACTTATTTCAGTTAGAATCATCGTACCTGAATCCACTCATTATGCTGCTACGGGCCTGATGACATAGATTTCATTGCTGAGTGATACTGCATTGTACGTAAGTACCACAAGTTCTTTATCCATTTTTCACTTTCTGCGATGTTGAACTTGTACTGTAAACGAGGTTCTTGTAAACAGAGGCGTCCCAAACTTTGGGGTGGCTGTGTCTTTTTGATTTTAATTTCCCTAAGCTATAGGACCGTAAGTGGCAGTGCCCTAGGCTCTGTTGCTTTGTTTTTTAGATGTTTCAGGAAACACCATACACTTCTCCCGAGTGTCTGTTGGCAATTTACATCCCGCCCATCAGCATAACAAGGCTCCCAGTTCTCCATGGCCTGTCCTGCCTTTCTGGATTTTACACTTTTTTCAGATGGCCCTTTTGACCGGGGGGAAGTGAGACTTCATTGTAGTGCAGATTTCCTTTGCAAGCTTGCTTGGTTGGCCAAAAAGGGCGTATGCGTTTTTTCCTGAATATATTCAGGAAAAAACGCATACGCCCTTTTTGGCCAAGTGCATCATTGTGGACGTTCTGCCTCTTTCCTATGCTTTCAATGCAATTCCAGTCTACCTCCTGAAATCGGTTTCCTGCAATTCTGCCCCGCTTTCAAGTCCTCTTGGCAGCCTTACTTCAGTCTATTTTTGGACGATAGCTGTCATTTATAACTCTGCAGGTTTGTGAATTACAGTGCCCCTGAGCTCCTTTCTTCAACTCGCTTTCTTGTGACCTGGCCGCAACACCGCAAGATGGCTTCAGGCCCTAATCTGGTTCCGGGACGGCACGCTGAGCCTTTGGTTATTTCCTCTTCCTGGTGGGAAATGAGAGTTAAATTTGCCCGTCCAGACACCTCCAGCTAGTCTCTCATTGGTTCTCGCTATTTCTGTTCATCTTCCACAGAAATTGCAAACTGGGCGAAACAGGAGGTTAAAGGCGTTGACTCTCCAAGTGGGGAGAGTGTTAGTAAAGCGTCTGGAATTTTGCACCCGAGTACCAGGGGAGGAAAACTGAGACATATTTGAACACGTCTCCCGTTCACATGGTTGATCATACTTGGGTTCCACATGCATGTTTTAGCTGAAGGAAGAATACCTTAAACCTGGAGAGTTAAGACCCGTGTAATGGGTACCATGCAATATGACTTCAAAGGGTCATCATTTGCTCACCGAACCTCTCCAATCCTATCACTGCTGCGTTTATGCCCCTGTACACATGCTTGATTCTCTTTCGGAGACATAGGAATCCATAGGTTTTAAGATACTTACTAGTCAGGTACATTCTTAGGCGTTTAATATGGGGTGTTGAGTCCATTTCGTTGAGCAAGGAGTAGCTCTTGTCTATTCCATATTTGGCTTAAGGAACTTTATCTGTGCTCATTTCAATCTCTGGTTTTATGCAGCACCCCAACTCACCTTTACCCTTAAGCAAGCATAAGTTGGTTTTCTAAATTTGAGACCCTGTTCTGTTCTGTAATTCAGTTCCTGTGTAGCCAAGTTTACATTCCGTGTATTACTGATATCTTATGATGTTTCTTTTTCTGTGTGACTTACTTCAGTTAGAATCATCATACCTGAATCCACTCATTGTGCTGCTAAGGGCCTGATGACACAGATTTCATTGCTGAGTGATATTGCTTTGTAAGTAAATACCACAACTTCTTTATCCATTTTTCACTTTCTGCGATGTTGAACTTGTACTGTAAACGAGGTTCTTGTAAACAGAGCCGTTCCAAACATTGGGGTGGCTGTGTCTTTTTGATTTTAATTTCCCTAAGCTATAGGACCATAAGTGGAAGTGCCCTAGGTTCTGTTGCTATGTTTTTTAGATGTTTCAGGAAACACAATACACTTCTCCCGAGTGGTTGTTGGCAATTTACATCCCGCCCATCAGCATAACAAGGCTCCCAGTTCTCCATGGCCTGTCCTGCCTTTCTGGATTTTACACTTTTTTCAGATGACCCTTTTGACCAGGGGGAAGTGACTTCATTGTAGTGCAGATTTCCTTTGCAAGCTTGCTTGGTTGGCCAAAAAGGGCGTATGCGTTTTTTCCTGAATATATTCAGGAAAAAACGCATACGCCCTTTTTGGCCAAGTGCATCATTGTGGACGTTCTGCCTCTTTTCCTATGCTTTCAATGCAATTCCAGTCTACCTCCTGAAATCGGTTTCCTGCAATTCTGCCCCGCTTTCAAGTCCTCTTGGCAGCCTTACTTCAGTCTATTTTTGGACGATAGCTGTCATTTATAACTCTGCAGGTTTGTGAATTGCAGTGCCCCTGAGCTCCTTTCTTCAACTCGCTTTCTTTTGAGCTGGCAACGACACCGCAGGATGGCTTCAGGCCCTAATCTGGTTCCGGTACAGCACGCTGAGCCTTTGGTTATTTCCTCTTCCTGGTGGGAAATGAGAGTTAAATTTGCCCATCCAGACACCTCCAGCTAGCCTCTCATTGGTTCTCGCTATTCCTGTTCATCTTCCGCAGAAATTGCAAACTGGGCCAAACAGGAGGTTAAAGGCGCTGACTCTCCAAGTGGGGAGAGTGTTAGTAAAGTGTCTGAAATGTTGCACCCGAGTACCAGGGGAGGAAAACTGAGAAATATTTGAACACGTCTCCCGTTCACATGGTTGATCATACTTGGGATCCACATGCATGTTTTAGCTGAAGGAAGAATACCTTAAACCTGGAGAGTTGAGACCCGTGTAATGGGTACCATGCAATATGACTTCAAAGGGTCTTCATTTGCTCACCGAACCTCTCCAATCCTATCACTGCTGCGTTTATGCCCCTGTACACATGCTTGATTCTCTTTCGGAGACATAGCAATCCATAGGTTTTACGATACTTACTAGTCAGGTACATTCTTAGGCGTTTAATATGCGGTGTTGAGTCCATTTTGTTGAGCAAGGAGTAGCTCTTGTCTATTCCATATTTGGCTTAAGGAACTTTATCTGTGCTCATTTCAATCTCTGGTTTTATGCAGCACCCCAACTCACCTTTACCCTTAAGCAAGCATAAGTTGGTTTTCTAAATTTGAGACCCTGTTCTGTTCTGTAATTCAGTTCCTGTGTAGCCAAGTTTACATTCCGTGTATTACTGATATCTTATGATGTTTCTTTTTCTGTGTGACTTATTTCAGTTAGAATCATCATACCTGAATCCACTCATTGTGCTGCTAAGGGCCTGATGACATAGATTTCATTGCTGAGTGATATTGCTTTGTAAGTGAATACCACAACTTCTTTATCCATTTTTCACTTTCTGCGATGTTGAACTTGTACTGTAAACGAGGTTCTTGTAAACAGAGCCGTTCCAAACTTTGGGGTGGCTGTGTCTTTTTGATTTTAATTTCCCTAAGCTATAGGACCATAAGTGGAAGTGCCCTAGGCTCTGTTGCTTTGTTTTTTAGATGTTTCAGGAAACACCATACACTTCTCCCAAGTGTCTGTTGGCAATTTACATCCCGCCCATCAGCATAACAAGGCTCCCAGTTCTCAATGGCCTGTTGCCTTTCTGGATTTTACACTTTTTTCAGATGGCCCTTTTGACCAGAGGGAAGTGAGACTTCATTGTAGTGCAGATTTCCTTTGCAAGCTTGCTTGGTTGGCCAAAAAGGGCGTATGCGTTTTTTCCTGAATATATTCAGGAAAAAACGCATACGCCCTTTTTGGCCAAGTGCATCATTGTGGACGTTCTGCCTCTTTTCCTATGCTTTCAATGCAATTCCAGTCTACCTCCTGAAATAGGTTTCCTGCAATTCTGCCCCGCTTTCAAGTCCTCTTGGCAGCCTTACTTCAGTCTATTTTTGGACGATAGCTGTCATTTATAACTCTGCAGGTTTGTGAATTACAGTGCCCCTGAGCTCCTGTCTTCAACTCGTTTTCTTGTGACCTGGCCGCAACACCGCAGGATGGCTTCAGGCCCTAATCTGGTTCCGGCCCGGCATGCTGAGCCTTTGGTTAATTCCTCTTCCTGGTGGGAAATGAGAGTTAAATTTGCCCGTCCAGACACCTCCAGCTAGCCTCTCATTGGTTCTCGCTATTCCTGTTCATCTTCCGCAGAAATTGCAAACTGGGCCAAACAGGAGGTTAAAGGGACTGACTCTCCAAGTGGGGAGAGTGTTAGTAAAGCGTCTGGAATGTTGCACCCGAGTACCAGGGGAGGAAAACTGAGACATATTTGAACACGTCTCCCGATCACATGGTTGATCATACTCTAGGTTCCACATGCATGTTTTAGCTGAAGGAAGAATACCTTAAACCTGGGTAGTTGAAACCCGTGGAATGGGTACCATGCAATATGACTTCAAAGGGTCTTCATTTGCTCACCGAACCTCTCCAATTCTATCACTGCTGCTTTTATGCCCCTGTACACATGCTTGATTCTCTTTCGGAGACATAGCAATCCATAGGTTTTAAGATACTTACTAGTCAGGTACATTCTTAGGCGTTTAATATGCGGTGTTGAGTCCATTTCGTTGAGCAAGGAGTAGCTCTTGTCTATTCCATATTTGGCTTAAGGAACTTTATCTGTGCTCATTTCAATCTCTGGTTTTATGCAGCAACCCAACTCACCTTTCCCCTTAAGCAAGCATAAGTTGGTTTTCTAAATTTGAGAACCTGTTCTGTTTTGGAATTCAGTTCCTGTGTAGCCAAGTTTACATTCCGTGTATTAGTGATATCTTATGATGTTTCTTTTTCTGTGTGACTTATTTCAGTTAGAATCATCGTACCTGAATCTACTCATTATGCTGCTACGGGCCTGATGACATAGATTTCATTGCTGAGTGATACTGCATTGTACATAAGTACCACAAGTTCTTTATCCATTTTTCACTTTCCGTGATGTTGAACTTGTACTGTAAACGAGGTTCTTGTAAACAGAGCCATTCCAAACTTTGGGGTGGCTGTGTCTCTTTGATTTTAATTTCCCTAAGCTATAGGACCATAAGTGGAAGTGCCCTAGGCTCTGTTGCTTTGTTTTTTAGATGTTTCAGGAAACACCATACACTTCTCCCAAGTGTCTGTTGGCAATTTACATCCCGCCCATCAGCATAACAAGGCTCCCAGTTCTCAATGGCCTGTTGCCTTTCTGGATTTTACACTTTTTTCAGATGGCCCTTTTGACCGAGGGGAAGTGAGACTTCATTGTAGTGCAGATTTCCTTTGCAAGCTTGCTTGGTTGGCCAAAAAGGGCGTATGCGTTTTTTCCTGAATATATTCAGGAAAAAACGCATACGCCCTTTTTGGCCAAGTGCATCATTGTGGACGTTCTGCCTCTTTTCCTATGCTTTCAATGCAATTCCAGTCTACCTCCTGAAATCGGTTTCCTGCAATTCTGCCCCACTTTCAAGTCCTCTTGGCAGCCTTACTTCAGTCTATTTTTGGACGATAGCTCTCATTTATAACTCTGCAGGTTTGTGAATTGCAGTGCCCCTGAGCTCCTTTCTTCAACTCGCTTTCTTTTGAGCTGGCCGCAACACCGCAGGATGGCTTCAGGCCCTAATCTGGTTCCGGTACAGCACGCTGAGCTTTTGGTTATTTCCTCTTCCTGGTGGGAAATGAGAGTTAAATTTGCCCGTCCAGACACCTCCAGCTAGCCTCTCATTGGTTCTCGCTATTCCTGTTCATCTTCCGCAGAAATTGCAAACTGGGCCAAACAGGAGGTTAAAGGCGCTGACTCTCCAAGTGGGGAGAGTGTTAGTAAAGCGTCTGGAATGTTGCACCCGAGTACCAGGGGAGGAAAACTGAGACATATTTGAACACGTCTCCCGTTCACATGGTTGATCATACTTGGGTTCCACATGCATGTTTTAGCTGAAGGAAGAATACCTTAAACCTGGAGAGTTGAGACCCGTGTAATGGGTACCATGCAATATGACTTCAAAGGGTCTTCATTTGCTCACCGAACCTCTCCAATCCTATCACTGCTGCGTTTATGCCCCTGTACACATGCTTGATTCTCTTTCGGAGACATAGCAATCCATAGGTTTACGATACTTACTAGTCAGGTACATTCTTAGGCGTTTAATATGCGGTGTTGAGTCCATTTCGTTGAGCAAGGAGTAGCTCTTGTCTATTCCATATTTGGCCTAAGGAACTTTATCTGTGCTCATTTCAATCTCTGCTTTTATGCAGCACCCCAACTCACCTTTACCCTTAAGCAAGCATAAGTTGGTTTTCTAAATTTGAGACCCTGTTCTGTTCTGTAATTCAGTTCCTGTGTAGCCAAGTTTACATTCCGTGTATTACTGATATCTTATGATGTTTCTTATTCTGTGTGACTTATTTCAGTTAGAATCATCATACCTGAATCCACTCATTGTGCTGCTAAGGGCCTGATGACATAGATTTCATTGCTGAGTGATATTGCTTTGTAAGTGAATACCACAACTTCTTTATCCATTTTTCACTTTCTGCGATGTTGAACTTGTACTGTAAACGAGGTTCTTGTAAACAGAGCCGTTCCAAACTTTGGGGTGGCTGTGTCTTTTTGATTTTAATTTCCCTATGCTATAGGACCATAAGTGGAAGTGCCCTAGGCTCTGTTGCTTTGTTTTTTAGATGTTTCAGGAAACACCATACACTTCTCCCAAGTGTCTGTTGGCAATTTACATCCCGCCCATCAGCATAACAAGGCTCCCAGTTCTCAATGGCCTGTTGCCTTTCTGGATTTTACACTTTTTTCAGATGGCCCTTTTGACCAGAGGGAAGTGAGACTTCATTGTAGTGCAGATTTCCTTTGCAAGCTTGCTTGGTTGGCCAAAAAGGGCGTATGCGTTTTTTCCTGAATATATTCAGGAAAAAACGCATACGCCCTTTTAGGCCAAGTGCATCATTGTGGACGTTCTGCCTCTTTTCCTATGCTTTCAATGCAATTCCAGTCTACCTCCTGAAATCGGTTTCCTGCAATTCTGCCCCGCTTTCAAGTCCTCTTGGCAGCCTTACTTCAGTCTATTTTTGGACGATAGCTGTCATTTATAACTCTGCAGGTTTGTGAATTACAGTGCCCCTGAGCTCCTGTCTTCAACTCGTTTTCTTGTGACCTGGCCGCAACACCGCAGGATGGCTTCAGGCCCTAATCTGGTTCCGGCCCGGCATGCTGAGCCTTTGGTTAATTCCTCTTCCTGGTGGGAAATGAGAGTTAAATTTGCCCGTCCAGACACCTGCAGCTAGCCTCTCATTGGTTCTCGCTATTCCTGTTCATCTTCCGCAGAAATTGCAAACTGGGCCAAACAGGAGGTTAAAGGGACTGACTCTCCAAGTGGGGAGAGTGTTAGTAAAGCGTCTGGAATGTTGCACCCGAGTACCAGGGGAGGAAAACTGAGACATATTTGAACACGTCTCCCGTTCACATGGTTGATCATACTCTGGGTTCCACATGCATGTTTTAGCTGAAGGAAGAATACCTTAAACCTGGAGAGTTGAGACCCGTGTAATGGGTACCATGCAATATGACTTCAAAGGGTCTTCATTTGATCACCGAACCTCTCCAATCCTATCACTGCTGCGTTTATTCCCCTGTACACACGCTTGATTCTCTTTTGGAGACATAGCAATCCATAGGTTTTAAGATACTTACTAGTCAGGTACATTCTTAGGGGTTTAATATGGGGTTTTGAGTCCATTTCGTTGAGCAAGGAGTAGCTCTTGTCTATTCCATATTTGGCTTAAGGAACTTTATCTGTGCTCATTTCAATCTCTGGTTTTATGCAGCACCCCAACTCACCTTTCCCCTTAAGCAAGCATAAGTTGGTTTTCTAAATTTGAGACCCTGTTCTGTTTTGGAATGCAGTTCCTGTGTAGCCAAGTTTACATTCCGTGTATTAGTGATATCTTATGATGTTTCTTTTTCTGTGTGACTTATTTCAGTTAGAATCATCGTACCTGAATCCACTCATTATGCTGCTACGGGCCTGATGACATAGATTTCATTGCTGAGTGATACTGCATTGTACGTAAGTACCACAAGTTCTTTATCCATTTTTCACTTTCTGCGATGTTGAACTTGTACTGTAAACGAGGTTCTTGTAAACAGAGGCGTCCCAAACTTTGGGGTGGCTGTGTCTTTTTGATTTTAATTTCCCTAAGCTATAGGACCATAAGTGGCAGTGCCCTAGGCTCTGTTGCTTTGTTTTTTAGATGTTTCAGGAAACACCATACACTTCTCCTGAGTGTCAGTTGGCAATTTACATCCCGCCCATCAGCATAACAAGGCTCCCAGTTCTCCATGGCCTGTCCTGCCTTTCTGGATTTTACACTTTTTTCAGATGGCCCTTTTGACCGGGGGGAAGTGAGACTTCATTGTAGTGCAGATTTCCTTTGCAAGCTTGCTTGGTTGGCCAAAAAGGGCGTATGCGTTTTTTCCTGAATATATTCAGGAAAAAACGCATACGCCCTTTTTGGCCAAGTGCATCATTGTGGACGTTCTGCCTCTTTTCCTATGCTTTCAATGCAATTCCAGTCTACCTCCTGAAATCGGTTTCCTGCAATTCTGCCCCGCTTTCAAGTCCTCTTGGCAGCCTTACTTCAGTCTATTTTTGGACGATAGCTGTCATTTATAACTCTGCAGGTTTGTGAATTACAGTGCCCCTGAGCTCCTGTCTTCAACTCGTTTTCTTGTGACCTGGCCGCAACACCGCAGGATGGCTTCAGGCCCTAATCTGGTTCCGGCCCGGCATGCTGAGCCTTTGGTTAATTCCTCTTCCTGGTGGGAAATGAGAGTTAAATTTGCCCGTCCAGACACCTCCAGCTAGCCTCTCATTGGTTCTCGCTATTCCTGTTCATCTTCCGCAGAAATTGCAAACTGGGCCAAACAGGAGGTTAAAGGGACTGACTCTCCAAGTGGGGAGAGTGTTAGTAAAGCGTCTGGAATGTTGCACCCGAGTACCAGGGGAGGAAAACTGAGACATATTTGAACACGTCTCCCGTTCACATGGTTGATCATACTCTGGGTTCCACATGCATGTTTTAGCTGAAGGAAGAATACCTTAAACCTGGAGAGTTGAGACCCGTGTAATGGGTACCATGCAATATGACTTCAAAGGGTCTTCATTTGATCACCGAACCTCTCCAATCCTATCACTGCTGCGTTTATTCCCCTGTACACACGCTTGATTCTCTTTTGGAGACATAGCAATCCATAGGTTTTAAGATACTTACTAGTCAGGTACATTCTTAGGGGTTTAATATGGGGTTTTGAGTCCATTTCGTTGAGCAAGGAGTAGCTCTTGTCTATTCCATATTTGGCTTAAGGAACTTTATCTGTGCTCATTTCAATCTCTGGTTTTATGCAGCACCCCAACTCACCTTTCCCCTTAAGCAAGCATAAGTTGGTTTTCTAAATTTGAGACCCTGTTCTGTTTTGGAATGCAGTTCCTGTGTAGCCAAGTTTACATTCCGTGTATTAGTGATATCTTATGATGTTTCTTTTTCTGTGTGACTTATTTCAGTTAGAATCATCGTACCTGAATCCACTCATTATGCTGCTACGGGCCTGATGACATAGATTTCATTGCTGAGTGATACTGCATTGTACGTAAGTACCACAAGTTCTTTATCCATTTTTCACTTTCTGCGATGTTGAACTTGTACTGTAAACGAGGTTCTTGTAAACAGAGGCGTCCCAAACTTTGGGGTGGCTGTGTCTTTTTGATTTTAATTTCCCTAAGCTATAGGACCATAAGTGGCAGTGCCCTAGGCTCTGTTGCTTTGTTTTTTAGATGTTTCAGGAAACACCATACACTTCTCCTGAGTGTCAGTTGGCAATTTACATCCCGCCCATCAGCATAACAAGGCTCCCAGTTCTCCATGGCCTGTCCTGCCTTTCTGGATTTTACACTTTTTTCAGATGGCCCTTTTGACCGGGGGGAAGTGAGACTTCATTGTAGTGCAGATTTCCTTTCCAAGCTTGCTTGGTTGACCAAAAAGGGCGTATGCGTTTTTTCCTGAATATATTCAGGAAAAAACGCATACGCCCTTTTTGGCCAAGTGCATCATTGTGGACGTTCTGCCTCTTTTCCTATGCTTTCAATGCAATTCCAGTCTACCTCCTGAAATCGGTTTCCTGCAATTCTGCCCCGCTTTCAAGTCCTCTTGGCAGCCTTACTTCAGTCTATTTTTGGACGATAGCTGTCATTTATAACTCTGCAGGTTTGTGAATTACAGTGCCCCTGAGCTCCTTTCTTCAACTCGCTTTCTTGTGACCTGGCCGCAACACCGCAAGATGGCTTCAGGCCCTAATCTGGTTCCGGGATGGCACGCTGAGCCTTTGGTTATTTCCTCTTCCTGGTGGGAAATGAGAGTTAAATTTGCCCGTCCAGACACCTCCAGCTAGTCTCTCATTGGTTCTCGCTATTTCTGTTCATCTTCCGCAGAAATTGCTAACTGGGCCAAACAGGAGGTTAAAGGCGCTGACTCTCCAAGTGGGGAGAGTGTTAGTAAAGCGTCTGGAATGTTGCACCCGAGTACCAGGGGAGGAAAACTGAGACATATTTGAACACGTCTCCCGTTCACATGGTTGATCATACTTGGGTTCCACATGCATGTTTTAGCTGAAGGAAGAATACCTTAAACCTGGAGAGTTAAGACCCGTGTAATGGGTACCATGCAATATGACTTCAAAGGGTCTTCATTTGCTCACCGAACCTCTCCAATCCTATCACTGCTGCGTTTATGCCCCTGTACACATGCTTGATTCTCTTTCGGAGACATAGCAATCCATAGGTTTTAAGATACTTACTAGTCAGGTACATTCTTAGGCGTTTAATATGTGGTGTTGAGTCCATTTCGTTGAGCAAGGAGTAGCTCTTGTCTATTCCATATTAGACTTAAGGAACTTTATCTGTGCTCATTTCAATCTCTGCTTTTATGCAGCACCCCAACTCACCTTTCCCCTTAAGCAAGCATAAGTTGGTTTTCTAAATTTGAGACCCTGTTCTGTTCTGTAATTCAGTTCCTGTGTAGCCAAGTTTACATTCCGTGTATTACTGATATCTTATGATGTTTCTTTTTCTGTGTGACTTACTTCAGTTAGAATCATCATACCTGAATCCACTCATTGTGCTGCTAAGGGCCTGATGACACAGATTTCATTGCTGAGTGATATTGCTTTGTAAGTAAATACCACAACTTCTTTATCCATTTTTCACTTTCTGCGATGTTGAACTTGTACTGTAAACGAGGTTCTTGTAAACAGAGCCGTTCCAAACTTTGGGGTGGCTGTGTCTTTTTGATTTTAATTTCCCTAAGCTATAGGACCATAAGTGGAAGTGCCCTAGGTTTTGTTGTTTTGTTTTTTAGATGTTTCAGGAAACACCATACACTTCTCCCGAGTGGTTGTTGGCAATTTACATCCCGCCCATCAGCATAACAAGGCTCCCAGTTCTCCATGGCCTGTCCTGCCTTTCTGGATTTTACACTTTTTTCAGATGGCCCTTTTGACTGGGGGGAAGTGAGACTTCATTGTAGTGCAGATTTCCTTTGCAAGCTTGCTTGGTTGGCCAAAAAGGGCGTATGCCTTTTTTCCTGAATATATTCAGGAAAAAACGCATACGCCCTTTTTGGCCAAGTGCATCATTGTGGACGTTCTGCCTCTTTTCCTATGCTTTCAATGCAATTCCAGTCTACCTCCTGAAATCGGTTTCCTGCAATTCTGCCCCGCTTTCAAGTCCTCTTGGCAGCCTTACTTCAGTCTATTTTTGGACGATAGCTGTCATTTATAACTCTGCAGGTTTGTGAATTACAGTGCCCCTGAGCTCCTGTCTTCAACTCGTTTTCTTGTGACCTGGCCGCAACACAGCAGGATGGCTTCAGGCCCTAATCTGGTTCCGGCCCGGCAAGCTGAGCCTTTGGTTAATTCCTCTTCCTGGTGGGAAATGAGAGTTAAATTTGCCCGTCCAGACACCTCCAGCTAGCCTCTCATTGGTTCTCGCTATTCCTGTTCATCTTCCGCAGAAATTGCAAACTGGGCCAAACAGGAGGTTAAAGGGACTGACTCTCCAAGTGGGGAGAGTGTTAGTAAAGCGTCTGGAATGTTGCACCCGAGTACCAGGGGAGGAAAACTGGGACATATTTAAACACGTCTCCCGATCACATGGTTGATCATACTTGGGTTCCACATGCATGTTTTAGCTGAAGGAAGAATACCTTAAACCTGGAGAGTTAAGACCCGTGTAATGGGTACCATGCAATATGACTTCAAAGGGTCTTCATTTGCTCACCGAACCTCTCCAATCCTATCACTGCTGCGTTTATGCCCCTGTACACATGCTTGATTCTCTTTCGGAGACATAGCAATCCATAGGTTTTAAGATACTTACTAGTCAGGTACATTCTTAGGCGTTTAATATGCGGTGTTGAGTCCATTTCGTTGAGCAAGGAGTAGCTCTTGTCTATTCCATATTTGACTTAAGGAACTTTATCTGTGCTCATTTCAATCTCTGGTTTTATGCAGCACCCCAACTCACCTTTCCCCTTAAGCAAGCATAAGTTGGTTTTCTAAATTTGAGACCCTGTTCTGTTCTGTAATTCAGTTCCTGTGTAGCCAAGTTTACATTCCGTGTATTACTGATATCTTATGATGTTTCTTTTTCTGTGTGACTTACTTCAGTTAGAATCATCATACCTGAATCCACTCATTGTGCTGCTAAGGGCCTGATGACACAGATTTCATTGCTGAGTGATATTGCTTTGTAAGTAAATACCACAACTTCTTTATCCATTTTTCACTTTCTGCGATGTTGAACTTGTACTGTAAACGAGGTTCTTGTAAACAGAGCCGTTCCAAACTTTGGGGTGGCTGTGTCTTTTTGATTTTAATTTCCCTAAGCTATAGGACCATAAGTGGAAGTGCCCTAGGTTCTGTTGCTTTGTTTTTTAGATGTTTCAGGAAACACCATACACTTCTCCCGAGTGGTTGTTGGCAGTTTACATCCCGCCCATCAGCATAACAAGGCTCCCTGTTCTCCATGGCCTGTCCTGCCTTTCTGGATTTTACACTTTTTTCAGATGGCCCTTTTGACTGGGGGGAAGTGAGACTTCATTGTAGTGCAGATTTCCTTTGCAAGCTTGCTTGGTTGGCCAAAAAGAGCGTATGCGTTTTTTCCTGAATATATTCAGGAAAAAACGCATACGCTCTTTTTGGCCAAGTGCATCATTGTGGACGTTCTGCCTCTTTTCCCATGCTTTCAATGCAATTCCAGTCTACCTCCTGAAATCGGTTTCCTGCAATTCTGCCCCGCTTTCAAGTCCTCTTGGCAGCCTTACTTCAGTCTATTTTTGGACGATAGCTGTCATTTATAACTCTGCAGGTTTGTGAATTACAGTGTCCCTGAGCTCCTTTCTTCAACTCGCTTTCTTGTGACCTGGCCGCAACACCGCAGGATGGCTTCAGGCCCTAATCTGGCTCCGGTACGGCACGCTGAGCCTTTGGTTAATTCCTCTTCCTGGTGGGAAATGAGAGTTAAATTTGCCCGTCCAGACACCTCCAGCTAGCCTCTCATTGGTTCTCGCTATTCCTGTTCATCTTCCGCAGAAATTGCAAACTGGGCCAAACAAGAGGTTAAAGGGACTGACTCTCCAAGTGGGGAGAGTGTTAGTAAAGCGTCTGGAATGTTGCACCCGAGTACCAGGGGAGGAAAACTGAGACATATTTGAACACGTCTCCCGTTCACATGGTTGATCATACTCTGGGTTCCACATGCATGTTTTCGCTGAAGGAAGAATACCTTAAACCTGGGTAGTTGAAACCCGTGGAATGGGTACCATGCAATATGACTTCAAAGGGTCTTCATTTGCTCACCGAACCTCTCCAATCCTATCACTGCTGCGTTTATGCCCCTGTACACATGCTTGATTCTCTTTCGGAGACATAGCAATCCATAGATTTTAAGATACTTACTAGTCAGGTACATTCTTAGGCGTTTAATATGGGGTGTTAAGTCCATTTCGTTGAGCAAGAAGTAGCTCTTGTCTATTCCATATTTGGCTTAAGGAACTTTATCTGTGCTCATTTCAATCTCTGGTTTTATGCAGCACCCCAACTCACCTTTACACTTAAGCAAGAATAAGTTGGTTTTCTAAATTTGAGACCCTGTTCTGTTCTGTAATTCAGTTCCTGTGTAGCCAAGTTTACATTCCGTGTATTACTGATATCTTATGATGTTTCTTTTTCTGTGTGACTTATTTCAGTTAGAATCATCATACCTGAATCCACTCATTGTGCTGCTAAGGGCCTGATGACACAGATTTCATTGCTGAGTGATATTGCTTTGTAAGTAAATACCACAACTTCTTTCTCCATTTTTCACTTTCTGCGATGTTGAACTTGTACTGTAAACGAGGTTCTTGTAAACGGAGCCGTTCCAAACTTTGGGGTGGCTGTGTCTTTTTGATTTTAATTTCCCTAAGCTATAGGACCATAAGTGGAAGTGCCCTAGGTTCTGTTGCTTTGTTTTTTAGATGTTTCAGGAAACACCATACACTTCTCCCGAGTGTCTGTTGGCAATTTACATCCCGCCCATCAGCATAACAAGGCTCCCAGTTCTCCATGGCCTGTCCTGCTTTTCTGGATTTTACACTTTTTTCAGATGGCCCTTTTGACCGGGGGGAAGTGAGACTTCATTGTAGTGCAGATTTCCTTTGCAAGCTTGCTTGGTTGGCCAAAAAGGGCGTATGCGTTTTTTCCTGAATATATTCAGGAAAAAACGCATACGCCCTTTTTGGCCAAGTGCATCATTGTGGACGTTCTGCCTCTTTTCCTATGCTTTCAATGCAATTCCAGTCTACCTCCTGAAATCGGTTTCCTGCAATTCTGCCCCCCTTTCAAGTCCTCTTGGCAGCCTTACTTCAGTCTATTTTTGGACGATAGCTGTCACTTATAACTCTGCAGGTTTGTGAATTACAGTGTCCCTGAGCTCCTTTCTTCAACTCGCTTTCTTGTGACCTGGCCGCAACACCACAGGATGGCTTCAGGCCCTAATCTGGTTCCGGTACGGCACGCTGAGCCTTTGGTTATATCCTCTTCCTGTTGGGAAATGAGAGTTAAATTTGCCCGTCCAGACACCTCCAGCTAGCCTCTCATTGGTTCTCGCTATTCCTGTTCATCTTCCGCAGAAATTGCAAACTGGGCCAAACAGGAGGTTAAAGGGACTGACTCTCCAAGTGGGGAGAGTGTTAGTAAAGCGTCTGGAATGTTGCACCCGAGTACCAGGGGAGGAAAACTGAGATATATTTGAACACGTCTCCCGATCACATGGTTGATCATACTCTGGGTTCCACATGCATGTTTTAGCTGAAGGAAGAATACCTAAAACCTGGGTAGTTGAAACCCGTGGAATGGGTACCATGCAATATGACTTCAAAGGGTCTTCATTTGCTCACCAAACCTCTCCAATCCTATCACTGCTGCGTTTATGCCCCTGTACACATGCTTGATTCTCTTTCGGAGACATAGCAATCCATAGGTTTTAAGATACTTACTAGTCAGGTACATTCTTAGGCGTTTGATATGCGGTGTTGAGTCCATTTCGTTGAGCAAGGAGTAGCTCTTGTCTATTCCATATTTGGCTTAAGGAACTTTATCTGTGCTCATTTCAATCTCTGGTTTTATGCAGCACCCCAACTCACCTTTCCCCTTAAGCAAGCATAAGTTGGTTTTCTAAATTTGAGAACCTGTTCTGTTTTGGAATTCAGTTCCTGTGTAGCCAAGTTTACATTCCGTGTATTAGTGATATCTTATGATGTTTCTTTTTCTGTGTGACTTATTTCAGTTAGAATCATCGTACCTGAATCTACTCATTATGCTGCTACGGGCCTGATGACATAGATTTCATTGCTGAGTGATACTGCATTGTACGTAAGTACCACAAGTTCTTTATCCATTTTTCACTTTCTGCGATGTTGAACTTGTACTGTAAACGGGGTTCTTGTAAACAGAGCCGTTCCAAACTTTGGGGTGGCTGTGTCTTTTTGATTTTAATTTCCCTAAGCTATAGGACCATAAGTGGCAGTGCCCTAGGCTCTGTTGCTTTGTTTTTTAGATGTTTCAGGAAACACCATACACTTCTCCGGAGTGTCTGTTGGCAATTTACATCCCGCCCATCAGCATAACAAGGCTCCCAGTTCTCCATGGCCTGTCCTGCCTTTCTGGATTTTACACTTTTTTCAGATGGCCCTTTTGACCGGGGGGAAGTGAGACTTCATTGTAGTGCAGATTTCCTTTGCAAGCTTGCTTGGTTGGCCAAAAAGGGCGTATGCGTTTTTTCCTGAATATATTCAGGAAAAAACGCATACGCCCTTTTTGGCCAAGTGCATCATTGTGGACGTTCTGCCTCTTTTCCTATGCTTTCAATGCAATTCCAGTCTACCTCCTGAAATCGGTTTCCTGCAATTCTGCCCCGCTTTCAAGTCCTCTTGGCAGCCTTACTTCAGTCTATTTTTGGACGATAGCTGTCATTTATAACTCTGCAGGTTTGTGAATTACAGTGCCCCTGAGCTCCTTTCTTCAACTCGCTTTCTTGTGACCTGGCCGCAACACCGCAGGATGGCTTCAGGCCCTAATCTGGTTCCGGCCCGGCATGCTGAGCCTTTGGTTAATTCCTCTTCCTGGTGGGAAATGAGAGTTAAATTTGCCCGTCCAGACACCTCCAGCTAGCCTCTCATTGGTTCTCGCTATTCCTGTTCATCTTCCGCAGAAATTGCAAACTGGGCCAAACAGGAGGTTAAAGGGACTGACTCTCCAAGTCGGGAGAGTGTTAGTAAAGCGTCTGGAATGTTGCACCCGAGTACCAGGGTACGAAAACTGAGATATATTTGAACACGTCTGCCGATCACATGGTTGATCATACTCTAGGTTCCACATGCATGTTTTAGCTGAAGGAAGAATACCTTAAACCTGGGTAGTTGAAACCCATGGAATGGGTACCATGCAATATGACTTCAAAGGGTCTTCATTTGCTCACCCAACCTCTCCAATCCTATCACTGCTGCATTTATGCCCCTGTACACATGCTTGATTCTCTTTCGGAGACATAGCAATCCATAGGTTTTAAGATACTTACAAGTCAGGTACATTCTTAGGCGTTTAATATGCGGTGTTGAGTCCATTTCGTTGAGCAAGGAGTAGCTCTTGTCTATTCCATATTTGGCTTAAGGAACTTTATCTGTGCTCATTTCAATCTCTGGTTTTATGCAGCACCCCAACTCACCTTTACCCTTAAGCAAGCATAAGTTGGTTTTCTAAATTTGAGTCCCTGTTCTGTTCTGTAATTCAGTTCCTGTGTAGCCAAGTTTACATTCCGTGTATTACAGATATCTTATGATGTTTCTTTTTCTGTGTGACTTACTTCAGTTAGAATCATCATACCTGAATCCACTCATTGTGCTGCTAAGGGCCTGATGACACAGATTTCATTGCTGAGTGATATTGCTTTGTAAGTAAATACCACAACTTCTTTATCCATTTTTCACTTTCTGCGATGTTGAACTTGTACTGTAAACGAGGTTCTTGTAAACAGAGCCTTCCAAACTTTGGGGTGGCTGTGTCTTTTTGATTTTAATTTCCCTAAGCTATAGGACCATAAGTGGAAGTGCCCTAGGTTCTGTTGCTTTGTTTTTTAGATGTTTCAGGAAACACCATACACTTCTCCCGAGTGGTTGTTGGCAATTTACATCCCGCCCATCAGCATAACAAGGCTCCCAGTTCTCCATGGCCTGTCCTGCCTTTCTGGATTTTACACTTTTTTCAGATGGCCCTTTTGACTGGGGGGAAGTGAGACTTCATTGTAGTGCAGATTTCCTTTGCAAGCTTGCTTGGTTGGCCAAAAAGGGCGTATGCGTTTTTTCCTGAATATATTCAGGAAAAATCGCATACGCCCGTTTTGGCCAAGTGCATCATTGTGGACGTTCTGCCTCTTTTCCTATGCTTTCAATGCAATTCCAGTCTACCTCCTGAAATCGGTTTCCTGCAATTCTGCCCCGCTTTCAAGTCCTCTTGGCAGCCTTACTTCAGTATATTTTTGGACAATAGCTGTCATTTATAACTCTGCAGGTTTGTGAATTACAGTGCCCCTGAGCTCCTTTCTTCAACTCGCTTTCTTTTGAGCTGGCCGCAACACCGCAGGATGGCTTCAGGCCCTAATCTGGTTCTGGTACGGCACGCTGAGCCTTTGGTTATTTCCTCTTCCTGGTGGGAAATGAGAGTTAAATTTGCCCGTCCAGACACCTCCAGCTAGCCTCTCATTGGTTCTCGCTATTCCTGTTCATCTTCTGCAGAAATTGCAAACTGGGCCAAACAAGAGGTTAAAGGCGCTGACTCTCCAAGTGGGGAGAGTGTTAGTAAAGCGTCTGGAATGTTGCACCCGAGTACCAGGGGAGGAAAACTGAGACATATTTGAACACGTCTCCCGTTCACATGGTTGATCATACTTGGGTTCCACATGCATGTTTTAGCTGAAGGAAGAATACCTTAAACCTGGAGAGTTGAGACCCGTGTAATGGGTACCATGCAATATGACCTCAAAGGGTCTTCATTTGCTCACCGAACCTCTCCAATCCTATCACTGCTGCGTTTATGCCCCTGTACACATGCTTGATTCTCTTTCGGAGACATAGCAATCCATAGGTTTTAAGATACTTACTAGTCAGGTACATTCTTAGGCGTTTAATATGCGGTGTTGAGTCCATTTCGTTGAGCAAGGAGTAGCTCTTGTCTATTCCACATTTGACTTAAGGAACTTTATCTGTGCTCATTTCAATCTCTGGTTTTATGCAGCACCCCAACTCACCTTTACCCTTAAGCAAGCATAAGTTGGTTTTCTAAATTTGAGACCCTGTTCTGTTCTGTAATTCAGTTCCTGTGTAGCCAAGTTTACATTCCGTGTATTACTGATATCTTATGATGTTTCTTTTTCTGTGTGACTTATTTCAGTTAGAATCATCATACCTGAATCCACTCATTGTGATGCTAAGGGCCTGATGACATAGATTTCATTGCTGAGTGATATTGCTTTGTAAGTAAATACCACAACTTCTTTATCCATTTTTCACTTTCTGCGATGTTGAACTTGTACTGTAAACGAGGTTCTTGTAAACAGAGGCGTCCCAAACTTTGGGGTGGCTGTGTCTTTTTGATTTTAATTTCCCTAAGCTATAGGACCATAAGTGGCAGTGCCCTAGGCTCTGTTGCTTTGTTTTTTAGATGTTTCAGGAAACACCATACACTTCTCCCGAGTGTCTGTTGGCAATTTACATCCCTCCCATCAGCATAACAAGGCTCCCAGTTCTCCATGGCCTGTCCTGCCTTTCTGGATTTTACACTTTTTTCAGATGGCCCTTTTGACCGGGGGGAAGTGAGACTTCATTGTAGTGCAGATTTCCTTTGCAAGCTTGCTTGGTTGGCCAAAAAGGGCGTATGCGTTTTTTCCTGAATATATTCAGGAAAAAACGCATACGCCCTTTTTGGCCAAGTGCATCATTGTGGACGTTCTGCCTCTTTTCCTATGCTTTCAATGCAATTCCAGTCTACCTCCTGAAATCGGTTTCCTGCAATTCTGTCCCGCTTTCAAGTCCTCTTGGCAGCCTTACTTCAGTCTATTTTTGGACGATAGCTGTCATTTATAACTCTGCAGGTTTGTGAATTACAGTGCCCCTGAGCTCCTTTCTTCAACTCGCTTTCTTGTGACCTGGCCGCAACACCGCAGGATGGCTTCAGGCCCTAATCTGGTTCCGGCCCGGCATGCTGAGCCTTTGGTTAATTCCTCTTCCTGGTGGGAAATGAGAGTTAAATTTGCCCGTCCAGACACCTCCAGCTAGTCTCTCATTGGTTCTCGCTATTCCTGTTCATCTTCCGCAGAAATTGCAAACTGGGCCAAACAGGAGGTTAAAGGGACTGACTCTCCAAGTCGGGAGAGTGTTAGTAAAGCGTCTGGAATGTTGCACCCGAGTACCAGGGGAGGAAAACTGAGACATATTTGAACACGTCTCCCGTTCACATGGTTGAACATACACTGGGTTCCACATGCATGTTTTAGCTGAAGGAAGAATACCTTAAACCTGGAGAGTTGAGACCCGTGGAATGGGTACCATGCAATATGACTTCAAAGGGTCTTCATTTGCTCACCGAACCTCTCCAATCCTATCACTGCTGCGTTTATGCCCCTGTACACACGCTTGATTGTCTTTTGGAGACATAGCAATCCATAGGTTTTAAGATACTTACTAGTCAGGTACATTCTTAGGCGTTTAATATGGGGTGTTGAGTCCATTTCGTTGAGCAAGGAGTAGCTCTTGTCTATTCCATATTTGGCTTAAGGAACTTTATCTGTGCTCATTTCAATCTCTGGTTTTATGCAGCAACCCAACTCACCTTTCCCCTTAAGCAAGCATAAGTTGGTTTTCTAAATTTGAGACCCTGTTCTGTTTTGGAATGCAGTTCCTGTGTAGCCAAGTTTACATTCCGTGTATTACTGATATCTTATGATGTTTCTTTTTCTGTGTGACTTATTTCAGTTAGAATCATCGTACCTGAATCCACTCATTATGCTGCTACGGGCCTGATGACATAGATTTCATTGCTGACTGAAACTGCATTGTACGTAAGTACCACAAGTTCTTTATCCATTTTTCACTTTCTGTGATATTGAACTTGTACGGTAAACGAGGTTCTTGTAAACGGAGGCGTCCCAAACTTTGGGGTGGCTGTGTCTTTTTGATTTTAATTTCCCTAAGCTATAGGACCATAAGTGGCAGTGCCCTAGGCTCTGTTGCTTTGTTTTTTAGATGTTTCAGGAAACACCATACACTTCTCCCTAGTGGTTGTTGGCAATTTACATCCCGCCCATCAGCATAACAAGGCTCCCAGTTCTCCATGGCCTGTCCTGCCTTTCTGGATTTTACACTTTTTTCAGATGGCCCTTTTGACCGGGGGGAAGTGAGACTTCATTGTAGTGCAGATTTCCTTTGCAAGCTTGCTTGGTTGTCCAAAAAGGGCGTATGGTTTTTTCCTGAATATATTCAGGAAAAAACGCATACGCCCTTTTGGCCAAGTGCATCATTGTGGACCTTCTGCCTCTTTTCCTATGCTTTCAATGCAATTCCAGTCTACCTCCTGAAATCGGTTTCCTGCAATTCTGCCCCGCTTTCAAGTCCTCTTGGCAGCCTTACTTCAGTCTATTTTTGGACGATAGCTGTCATTTATAACTCTGCAGGTTTGTGAATTACAGTGCCCCTGAGCTCCTTTCTTCAACTCGCTTTCTTGTGACCTGGCCGCAACACCGCAGGATGGCTTCAGGGCCTAATCTGGTTCCGGCCCGGCATGCTGAGCCTTTGGTTAATTCCTCTTCCTGGTGGGAAATGAGAGTTAAATTTGCCCGTCCAGACACCTCCAGCTAGCCTCTCATTGGTTCTCGCTATTCCTGTTCATCTTCCGCAGAAATTGCAAACTGGGCCAAACAGGAGGTTAAAGGGACTGACTCTCCAAGTGGGGAGAGTGTTAGTAAAGCGTCTGGAATGTTGCACCCGAGTACCAGGGGAGGAAAACTGAGACATATTTGAACACGTCTCCCGATCACATGGTTGATCATACTCTAGGTTCCACATGCATGTTTTAGCTGAAGGAAGAATACCTTAAACCTGGGTAGTTGAAACCCGTGGAATGGGTACCATGCAATATGACTTCAAAGGGTCTTCATTTGCTCACCGAACCTCTCCAATCCTATCACTGCTGCGTTTATGCCCCTGTACACATGCTTGATTCTCTTTCGGAGACATAGCAATCCATAGATTTTAAGATACTTACTAGTCAGGTACATTCTTAGGCGTTTAATATGGGGTGTTGAGTCCATTTCGTTGAGCAAGGAGTAGCTCTTGTCTATTCCATATTTGGCTTAAGGAACTTTATCTGTGCTCATTTCAATCTCTGGTTTTATGCAGCACCCCAACTCACCTTTACCCTTAAGCAAGAATAAGTTGGTTTTCTAAATTTGAGACCCTGTTCTGTTCTGTAATTCAGTTCCTGTGTAGCCAAGTTTACATTCCGTGTATTACTGATATCTTATGATGTTTCTTTTTCTGTGTGACTTATTTCAGTTAGAATCATCATACCTGAATCCACTCATTGTGCTGCTAAGGGCCTGATGACACAGATTTCATTGCTGAGTGATATTGCTTTGTAAGTAAATACCACAACTTCTTTCTCCATTTTTCACTTTCTGCGATGTTGAACTTGTACTGTAAACGAGGTTCTTGTAAACAGAGCCGTTCCAAACTTTGGGGTGGCTGTGTCTTTTTGATTTTAATTTCCCTAAGCTATAGGACCATAAGTGGAAGTGCCCTAGGTTCTGTTGCTTTGTTTTTTAGATGTTTCAGGAAACACCATACACTTCTCCCGAGTGGTTGTTGGCAATTTACATCCCGCCCATCAGCATAACAAGGCTCCCAGTTCTCCATGGCCTGTCCTGCCTTTCTGGATTTTACACTTTTTTCAGATGGCCCTTTTGACCGGGGGGAAGTGAGACTTCATTGTAGTGCAGATTTCCTTTGCAAGCTTGCTTGGTTGGCCAAAAAGGGCGTATGCGTTTTTTCCTGAATATATTCAGGAAAAAACGCATACGCCCTTTTTGGCCAAGTGCATCATTGTGGACGTTCTGCCTCTTTTCCTATGCTTTCAATGCAATTCCAGTCTACCTCCTGAAATCGGTTTCCTGCAATTCTGCCCCGCTTTCAAGTCCTCTTGGCAGCCTTAATTCAGTCTATTTTTGGACGATAGCTGTCATTTATAACTCTGCAGGTTTGTGAATTACAGTGCCCCTGAGCTCCTTTCTTCAACTCGCTTTCTTGTGACCTGGCCGCAACACCGCAGGATGGCTTCAGGCCCTAATCTGGTTCCGGCCCGGCATGCTGAGCCTTTGGTTAATTCCTCTTCCTGGTGGGAAATGAGAGTTAAATTTGCCCGTCCAGACACCTCCAGCTAGCCTCTCATTGGTTCTCGCTATTCCTGTTCATCTTCCGCAGAAATTGCAAACTGGGCCAAACAGGAGGTTAAAGGGACTGACTCTCCAAGTGGGGAGAGTGTTAGTAAAGCGTCTGGAATGTTGCACCCGAGTACCAGGGGAGGAAAACTGAGACATATTTGAACACATCTCCCGATCACATGGTTGATCATACTCTAGGTTCCACATGCATGTTTTAGCTGAAAGAAGAATAACTTAAACCTGGGTAGTTGAAACCCGTGGAATGGGTACCATGCAATATGACTTCAAAGGGTCTTCATTTGCTCACCGAACCTCTCCAATCCTATCACTGCTGCGTTTATGCCCCTGTACACATGCTTGATTCTCTTTCGGAGACATAGCAATCCATAGGTTTTAAGATACTTACTAGTCAGGTACATTCTTAGGCGTTTAATATGCGGTGTTGAGTCCATTTCGTTGAGCAAGGAGTAGCTCTTGTCTATTCCATATTTGACTTAAGGAACTTTATCTGTGCTCATTTCAATCTGTGGTTTTATGCAGCACCCCAACTCACCTTTCCCCTTAAGCAAGCATAAGTTGGTTTTCTAAATTTGAGACCCTGTTCTGTTCTGTAATTCAGTTCCTGTGTAGCCAAGTTTACATTCCGTGTATTACTGATATCTTATGATGTTTCTTTTTCTGTGTGACTTACTTCAGTTAGAATCGTCATACCTGAATCCACTCATTGTGCTGCTAAGGGCCTGATGACACAGATTTCATTGCTGAGTGATATTGCTTTGTAAGTAAATACCACAACTTCTTTATCCATTTTTCACTTTCTGCGATGTTGAACTTGTACTGTAAACGAGGTTCTTGTAAACAGAGGCGTCCCAAACTTTGGGGTGGCTGTGTCTTTTTGATTTTAATTTCCCTAAGCTATAGGACCATAAGTGGCAGTGCCCTAGGCTCTGTTGCTTTGTTTTTTAGATGTTTCAGGAAACACCATACACTTCTCCCGAGTGTCTGTTGGCAATTTACATCCCTCCCATCAGCATAACAAGGCTCCCAGTTCTCCATGGCCTGTCCTGCCTTTCTGGATTTTACACTTTTTTCAGATGGCCCTTTTGACCGGGGGGAAGTGAGACTTCATTGTAGTGCAGATTTCCTTTGCAAGCTTGCTTGGTTGGCCAAAAAGGGCGTATGCGTTTTTTCCTGAATATATTCAGGAAAAAACGCATACGCCCTTTTTGGCCAAGTGCATCATTGTGGACGTTCTGCCTCTTTTCCTATGCTTTCAATGCAATTCCAGTCTACCTCCTGAAATCGGTTTCCTGCAATTCTGTCCCGCTTTCAAGTCCTCTTGGCAGCCTTACTTCAGTCTATTTTTGGACGATAGCTGTCATTTATAACTCTGCAGGTTTGTGAATTACATTGCCCCTGAGCTCCTTTCTTCAACTCGCTTTCTTGTGACCTGGCCGCAACACTGCAGGATGGCTTAAGGCCCTAATCTGGTTCCGGCCCGGCATGCTGAGCCTTTGGTTAATTCCTCTTCCTGGTGGGAAATGAGAGTTAAATTTGCCCGTCCAGACACCTCCAGCTAGTCTCTCATTGGTTCTCGCTATTCCTGTTCATCTTCCGCAGAAATTGCAAACTGGGCCAAACAGGAGGTTAAAGGGACTGACTCTCCAAGTCGGGAGAGTGTTAGTAAAGCGTCTGGAATGTTGCACCCGAGTACCAGGGGAGGAAAACTGAGACATATTTGAACACGTCTCCCGTTCACATGGTTGATCATACACTGGGTTCCACATGCATGTTTTAGCTGAAGGAAGAATACCTTAAACCTGGAGAGTTGAGACCCGTGGAATGGGTACCATGCAATATGACTTCAAAGGGTCTTCATTTGCTCACCGAACCTCTCCAATCCTATCACTGCTGCGTTTATGCCCCTGTACACACGCTTGATTGTCTTTTGGAGACATAGCAATCCATAGGTTTTAAGATACTTACTAGTCAGGTACATTCTTAGGCGTTTAATATGGGGTGTTGAGTCCATTTCGTTGAGCAAGGAGTAGCTCTTGTCTATTCCATATTTGGCTTAAGGAACTTTATCTGTGCTCATTTCAATCTCTGGTTTTATGCAGCAACCCAACTCACCTTTCCCCTGAAGCAAGCATAAGTTGGTTTTCTAAATTTGAGACCCTGTTCTGTTTTGGAATGCAGTTCCTGTGTAGCCAAGTTTACATTCCGTGTATTACTGATATCTTATGATGTTTCTTTTTCTGTGTGACTTATTTCAGTTAGAATCATCGTACCTGAATCCACTCATTATGCTGCTACGGGCCTGATGACATAGATTTCATTGCTGACTGAAACTGCATTGTACGTAAGTACCACAAGTTCTTTATCCATTTTTCACTTTCTGTGATATTGAACTTGTACGGTAAACGAGGTTCTTGTAAACGGAGGCGTCCCAAACTTTGGGGTGGCTGTGTCTTTTTGATTTTAATTTCCCTAAGCTATAGGACCATAAGTGGCAGTGCCCTAGGCTCTGTTGCTTTGTTTTTTAGATGTTTCAGGAAACACCATACACTTCTCCCTAGTGGTTGTTGGCAATTTACATCCCGCCCATCAGCATAACAAGGCTCCCAGTTCTCCATGGCCTGTCCTGCCTTTCTGGATTTTACACTTTTTTCAGATGGCCCTTTTGACCGGGGGGAAGTGAGACTTCATTGTAGTGCAGATTTCCTTTGCAAGCTTGCTTGGTTGTCCAAAAAGGGCGTATGGTTTTTTCCTGAATATATTCAGGAAAAAACGCATACGCCCTTTTGGCCAAGTGCATCATTGTGGACCTTCTGCCTCTTTTCCTATGCTTTCAATGCAATTCCAGTCTACCTCCTGAAATCGGTTTCCTGCAATTCTGCCCCGCTTTCAAGTCCTCTTGGCAGCCTTACTTCAGTCTATTTTTGGACGATAGCTGTCATTTATAACTCTGCAGGTTTGTGAATTACAGTGCCCCTGAGCTCCTTTCTTCAACTCGCTTTCTTGTGACCTGGCCGCAACACCGCAGGATGGCTTCAGGGCCTAATCTGGTTCCGGCCCGGCATGCTGAGCCTTTGGTTAATTCCTCTTCCTGGTGGGAAATGAGAGTTAAATTTGCCCGTCCAGACACCTCCAGCTAGCCTCTCATTGGTTCTCGCTATTCCTGTTCATCTTCCGCAGAAATTGCAAACTGGGCCAAACAGGAGGTTAAAGGGACTGACTCTCCAAGTGGGGAGAGTGTTAGTAAAGCATCTGGAATGTTGCACCCGAGTACCAGGGGAGGAAAACTGAGACATATTTGAACACGTCTCCCGATCACATGGTTGATCATACTCTAGGTTCCACATGCATGTTTTAGCTGAAGGAAGAATACCTTAAACCTGGGTAGTTGAAACCCGTGGAATGGGTACCATGCAATATGACTTCAAAGGGTCTTCATTTGCTCACCGAACCTCTCCAATCCTATCACTGCTGCGTTTATGCCCCTGTACACATGCTTGATTCTCTTTCGGAGACATAGCAATCCATAGATTTTAAGATACTTACTAGTCAGGTACATTCTTAGGCGTTTAATATGGGGTGTTGAGTCCATTTCGTTGAGCAAGGAGTAGCTCTTGTCTATTCCATATTTGGCTTAAGGAACTTTATCTGTGCTCATTTCAATCTCTGGTTTTATGCAGCACCCCAACTCACCTTTACCCTTAAGCAAGAATAAGTTGGTTTTCTAAATTTGAGACCCTGTTCTGTTCTGTAATTCAGTTCCTGTGTAGCCAAGTTTACATTCCGTGTATTACTGATATCTTATGATGTTTCTTTTTCTGTGTGACTTATTTCAGTTAGAATCATCATACCTGAATCCACTCATTGTGCTGCTAAGGGCCTGATGACACAGATTTCATTGCTGAGTGATATTGCTTTGTAAGTAAATACCACAACTTCTTTCTCCATTTTTCACTTTCTGCGATGTTGAACTTGTACTGTAAACGAGGTTCTTGTAAACAGAGCCGTTCCAAACTTTGGGGTGGCTGTGTCTTTTTGATTTTAATTTACCTAAGCTATAGGACCATAAGTGGAAGTGCCCTAGGTTCTGTTGCTTTGTTTTTTAGATGTTTCAGGAAACACCATACACTTCTCCCGAGTGGTTGTTGGCAATTTACATCCCGCCCATCAGCATAACAAGGCTCCCAGTTCTCCATGGCCTGTCCTGCCTTTCTGGATTTTACACTTTTTTCAGATGGCCCTTTTGACCGGGGGGAAGTGAGACTTCATTGTAGTGCAGATTTCCTTTGCAAGCTTGCTTGGTTGTCCAAAAAGGGCGTATGGTTTTTTCCTGAATATATTCAGGAAAAAACGCATACGCCCTTTTGGCCAAGTGCATCATTGTGGACCTTCTGCCTCTTTTCCTATGCTTTCAATGCAATTCCAGTCTACCTCCTGAAATCGGTTTCCTGCAATTCTGCCCCGCTTTCAAGTCCTCTTGGCAGCCTTACTTCAGTCTATTTTTGGACGATAGCTGTCATTTATAACTCTGCAGGTTTGTGAATTACAGTGCCCCTGAGCTCCTTTCTTCAACTCGCTTTCTTGTGACCTGGCCGCAACACCGCAGGATGGCTTCAGGGCCTAATCTGGTTCCGGCCCGGCATGCTGAGCCTTTGGTTAATTCCTCTTCCTGGTGGGAAATGAGAGTTAAATTTGCCCGTCCAGACACCTCCAGCTAGCCTCTCATTGGTTCTCGCTATTCCTGTTCATCTTCCGCAGAAATTGCAAACTGGGCCAAACAGGAGGTTAAAGGGACTGACTCTCCAAGTGGGGAGAGTGTTAGTAAAGCGTCTGGAATGTTGCACCCGAGTACCAGGGGAGGAAAACTGAGACATATTTGAACACGTCTCCCGATCACATGGTTGATCATACTCTAGGTTCCACATGCATGTTTTAGCTGAAGGAAGAATACCTTAAACCTGGGTAGTTGAAACCCGTGGAATGGGTACCATGCAATATGACTTCAAAGGGTCTTCATTTGCTCACCGAACCTCTCCAATCCTATCACTGCTGCGTTTATGCCCCTGTACACATGCTTGATTCTCTTTCGGAGACATAGCAATCCATAGATTTTAAGATACTTACTAGTCAGGTACATTCTTAGGCGTTTAATATGGGGTGTTGAGTCCATTTCGTTGAGCAAGGAGTAGCTCTTGTCTATTCCATATTTGGCTTAAGGAACTTTATCTGTGCTCATTTCAATCTCTGGTTTTATGCAGCACCCCAACTCACCTTTACCCTTAAGCAAGAATAAGTTGGTTTTCTAAATTTGAGACCCTGTTCTGTTCTGTAATTCAGTTCCTGTGTAGCCAAGTTTACATTCCGTGTATTACTGATATCTTATGATGTTTCTTTTTCTGTGTGACTTATTTCAGTTAGAATCATCATACCTGAATCCACTCATTGTGCTGCTAAGGGCCTGATGACACAGATTTCATTGCTGAGTGATATTGCTTTGTAAGTAAATACCACAACTTCTTTCTCCATTTTTCACTTTCTGCGATGTTGAACTTGTACTGTAAACGAGGTTCTTGTAAACAGAGCCGTTCCAAACTTTGGGGTGGCTGTGTCTTTTTGATTTTAATTTCCCTAAGCTATAGGACCATAAGTGGAAGTGCCCTAGGTTCTGTTGCTTTGTTTTTTAGATGTTTCAGGAAACACCATACACTTCTCCCGAGTGGTTGTTGGCAATTTACATCCCGCCCATCAGCATAACAAGGCTCCCAGTTCTCCATGGCCTGTCCTGCCTTTCTGGATTTTACACTTTTTTCAGATGGCCCTTTTGACCGGGGGGAAGTGAGACTTCATTGTAGTGCAGATTTCCTTTGCAAGCTTGCTTGGTTGGCCAAAAAGGGCGTATGCGTTTTTTCCTGAATATATTCAGGAAAAAACGCATACGCCCTTTTTGGCCAAGTGCATCATTGTGGACGTTCTGCCTCTTTTCCTATGCTTTCAATGCAATTCCAGTCTACCTCCTGAAATCGGTTTCCTGCAATTCTGCCCCGCTTTCAAGTCCTCTTGGCAGCCTTAATTCAGTCTATTTTTGGACGATAGCTGTCATTTATAACTCTGCAGGTTTGTGAATTACAGTGCCCCTGAGCTCCTTTCTTCAACTCGCTTTCTTGTGACCTGGCCGCAACACCGCAGGATGGCTTCAGGCCCTAATCTGGTTCCGGCCCGGCATGCTGAGCCTTTGGTTAATTCCTCTTCCTGGTGGGAAATGAGAGTTAAATTTGCCCGTCCAGACACCTCCAGCTAGCCTCTCATTGGTTCTCGCTATTCCTGTTCATCTTCCGCAGAAATTGCAAACTGGGCCAAACAGGAGGTTAAAGGGACTGACTCTCCAAGTGGGGAGAGTGTTAGTAAAGCGTCTGGAATGTTGCACCCGAGTACCAGGGGAGGAAAACTGAGACATATTTGAACACATCTCCCGATCACATGGTTGATCATACTCTAGGTTCCACATGCATGTTTTAGCTGAAAGAAGAATAACTTAAACCTGGGTAGTTGAAACCCGTGGAATGGGTACCATGCAATATGACTTCAAAGGGTCTTCATTTGCTCACCGAACCTCTCCAATCCTATCACTGCTGCGTTTATGCCCCTGTACACATGCTTGATTCTCTTTCGGAGACATAGCAATCCATAGGTTTTAAGATACTTACTAGTCAGGTACATTCTTAGGCGTTTAATATGCGGTGTTGAGTCCATTTCGTTGAGCAAGGAGTAGCTCTTGTCTATTCCATATTTGACTTAAGGAACTTTATCTGTGCTCATTTCAATCTGTGGTTTTATGCAGCACCCCAACTCACCTTTCCCCTTAAGCAAGCATAAGTTGGTTTTCTAAATTTGAGACCCTGTTCTGTTCTGTAATTCAGTTCCTGTGTAGCCAAGTTTACATTCCGTGTATTACTGATATCTTATGATGTTTCTTTTTCTGTGTGACTTACTTCAGTTAGAATCGTCATACCTGAATCCACTCATTGTGCTGCTAAGGGCCTGATGACACAGATTTCATTGCTGAGTGATATTGCTTTGTAAGTAAATACCACAACTTCTTTATCCATTTTTCACTTTCTGCGATGTTGAACTTGTACTGTAAACGAGGTTCTTGTAAACAGAGGCGTCCCAAACTTTGGGGTGGCTGTGTCTTTTTGATTTTAATTTCCCTAAGCTATAGGACCATAAGTGGCAGTGCCCTAGGCTCTGTTGCTTTGTTTTTTAGATGTTTCAGGAAACACCATACACTTCTCCCGAGTGTCTGTTGGCAATTTACATCCCTCCCATCAGCATAACAAGGCTCCCAGTTCTCCATGGCCTGTCCTGCCTTTCTGGATTTTACACTTTTTTCAGATGGCCCTTTTGACCGGGGGGAAGTGAGACTTCATTGTAGTGCAGATTTCCTTTGCAAGCTTGCTTGGTTGGCCAAAAAGGGCGTATGCGTTTTTTCCTGAATATATTCAGGAAAAAACGCATACGCCCTTTTTGGCCAAGTGCATCATTGTGGACGTTCTGCCTCTTTTCCTATGCTTTCAATGCAATTCCAGTCTACCTCCTGAAATCGGTTTCCTGCAATTCTGTCCCGCTTTCAAGTCCTCTTGGCAGCCTTACTTCAGTCTATTTTTGGACGATAGCTGTCATTTATAACTCTGCAGGTTTGTGAATTACATTGCCCCTGAGCTCCTTTCTTCAACTCGCTTTCTTGTGACCTGGCCGCAACACCGCAGGATGGCTTAAGGCCCTAATCTGGTTCCGGCCCGGCATGCTGAGCCTTTGGTTAATTCCTCTTCCTGGTGGGAAATGAGAGTTAAATTTGCCCGTCCAGACACCTCCAGCTAGTCTCTCATTGGTTCTCGCTATTCCTGTTCATCTTCCGCAGAAATTGCAAACTGGGCCAAACAGGAGGTTAAAGGGACTGACTCTCCAAGTCGGGAGAGTGTTAGTAAAGCGTCTGGAATGTTGCACCCGAGTACCAGGGGAGGAAAACTGAGACATATTTGAACACGTCTCCCGTTCACATGGTTGATCATACACTGGGTTCCACATGCATGTTTTAGCTGAAGGAAGAATACCTTAAACCTGGAGAGTTGAGACCCGTGGAATGGGTACCATGCAATATGACTTCAAAGGGTCTTCATTTGCTCACCGAACCTCTCCAATCCTATCACTGCTGCGTTTATGCCCCTGTACACACGCTTGATTGTCTTTTGGAGACATAGCAATCCATAGGTTTTAAGATACTTACTAGTCAGGTACATTCTTAGGCGTTTAATATGGGGTGTTGAGTCCATTTCGTTGAGCAAGGAGTAGCTCTTGTCTATTCCATATTTGGCTTAAGGAACTTTATCTGTGCTCATTTCAATCTCTGGTTTTATGCAGCAACCCAACTCACCTTTCCCCTGAAGCAAGCATAAGTTGGTTTTCTAAATTTGAGACCCTGTTCTGTTTTGGAATGCAGTTCCTGTGTAGCCAAGTTTACATTCCGTGTATTACTGATATCTTATGATGTTTCTTTTTCTGTGTGACTTATTTCAGTTAGAATCATCGTACCTGAATCCACTCATTATGCTGCTACGGGCCTGATGACATAGATTTCATTGCTGACTGAAACTGCATTGTACGTAAGTACCACAAGTTCTTTATCCATTTTTCACTTTCTGTGATATTGAACTTGTACGGTAAACGAGGTTCTTGTAAACGGAGGCGTCCCAAACTTTGGGGTGGCTGTGTCTTTTTGATTTTAATTTCCCTAAGCTATAGGACCATAAGTGGCAGTGCCCTAGGCTCTGTTGCTTTGTTTTTTAGATGTTTCAGGAAACACCATACACTTCTCCCTAGTGGTTGTTGGCAATTTACATCCCGCCCATCAGCATAACAAGGCTCCCAGTTCTCCATGGCCTGTCCTGCCTTTCTGGATTTTACACTTTTTTCAGATGGCCCTTTTGACCGGGGGGAAGTGAGACTTCATTGTAGTGCAGATTTCCTTTGCAAGCTTGCTTGGTTGTCCAAAAAGGGCGTATGGTTTTTTCCTGAATATATTCAGGAAAAAACGCATACGCCCTTTTGGCCAAGTGCATCATTGTGGACCTTCTGCCTCTTTTCCTATGCTTTCAATGCAATTCCAGTCTACCTCCTGAAATCGGTTTCCTGCAATTCTGCCCCGCTTTCAAGTCCTCTTGGCAGCCTTACTTCAGTCTATTTTTGGACGATAGCTGTCATTTATAACTCTGCAGGTTTGTGAATTACAGTGCCCCTGAGCTCCTTTCTTCAACTCGCTTTCTTGTGACCTGGCCGCAACACCGCAGGATGGCTTCAGGGCCTAATCTGGTTCCGGCCCGGCATGCTGAGCCTTTGGTTAATTCCTCTTCCTGGTGGGAAATGAGAGTTAAATTTGCCCGTCCAGACACCTCCAGCTAGCCTCTCATTGGTTCTCGCTATTCCTGTTCATCTTCCGCAGAAATTGCAAACTGGGCCAAACAGGAGGTTAAAGGGACTGACTCTCCAAGTGGGGAGAGTGTTAGTAAAGCATCTGGAATGTTGCACCCGAGTACCAGGGGAGGAAAACTGAGACATATTTGAACACGTCTCCCGATCACATGGTTGATCATACTCTAGGTTCCACATGCATGTTTTAGCTGAAGGAAGAATACCTTAAACCTGGGTAGTTGAAACCCGTGGAATGGGTACCATGCAATATGACTTCAAAGGGTCTTCATTTGCTCACCGAACCTCTCCAATCCTATCACTGCTGCGTTTATGCCCCTGTACACATGCTTGATTCTCTTTCGGAGACATAGCAATCCATAGATTTTAAGATACTTACTAGTCAGGTACATTCTTAGGCGTTTAATATGGGGTGTTGAGTCCATTTCGTTGAGCAAGGAGTAGCTCTTGTCTATTCCATATTTGGCTTAAGGAACTTTATCTGTGCTCATTTCAATCTCTGGTTTTATGCAGCACCCCAACTCACCTTTACCCTTAAGCAAGAATAAGTTGGTTTTCTAAATTTGAGACCCTGTTCTGTTCTGTAATTCAGTTCCTGTGTAGCCAAGTTTACATTCCGTGTATTACTGATATCTTATGATGTTTCTTTTTCTGTGTGACTTATTTCAGTTAGAATCATCATACCTGAATCCACTCATTGTGCTGCTAAGGGCCTGATGACACAGATTTCATTGCTGAGTGATATTGCTTTGTAAGTAAATACCACAACTTCTTTCTCCATTTTTCACTTTCTGCGATGTTGAACTTGTACTGTAAACGAGGTTCTTGTAAACAGAGCCGTTCCAAACTTTGGGGTGGCTGTGTCTTTTTGATTTTAATTTCCCTAAGCTATAGGACCATAAGTGGAAGTGCCCTAGGTTCTGTTGCTTTGTTTTTTAGATGTTTCAGGAAACACCATACACTTCTCCCGAGTGGTTGTTGGCAATTTACATCCCGCCCATCAGCATAACAAGGCTCCCAGTTCTCCATGGCCTGTCCTGCCTTTCTGGATTTTACACTTTTTTCAGATGGCCCTTTTGACCGGGGGGAAGTGAGACTTCATTGTAGTGCAGATTTCCTTTGCAAGCTTGCTTGGTTGGCCAAAAAGGGCGTATGCGTTTTTTCCTGAATATATTCAGGAAAAAACGCATACGCCCTTTTTGGCCAAGTGCATCATTGTGGACGTTCTGCCTCTTTTCCTATGCTTTCAATGCAATTCCAGTCTACCTCCTGAAATCGGTTTCCTGCAATTCTGCCCCGCTTTCAAGTCCTCTTAGCAGCCTTAATTCAGTCTATTTTTGGACGAGAGCTGTCATTTATAACTCTGCAGGTTTGTGAATTACAGTGCCCCTGAGCTCCTTTCTTCAACTCGCTTTCTTGTGACCTGGCCGCAACACCGCAGGATGGCTTCAGGCCCTAATCTGGTTCCGGCCCGGCATGCTGAGCCTTTGGTTAATTCCTCTTCCTGGTGGGAAATGAGAGTTAAATTTGCCCGTCCAGACACCTCCAGCTAGCCTCTCATTGGTTCTCGCTATTCCTGTTCATCTTCCGCAGAAATTGCAAACTGGGCCAAACAGGAGGTTAAAGGGACTGACTCTCCAAGTGGGGAGAGTGTTAGTAAAGCGTCTGGAATGTTGCACCCGAGTACCAGGGGAGGAAAACTGAGACATATTTGAACACATCTCCCGATCACATGGTTGATCATACTCTAGGTTCCACATGCATGTTTTAGCTGAAAGAAGAATAACTTAAACCTGGGTAGTTGAAACCCGTGGAATGGGTACCATGCAATATGACTTCAAAGGGTCTTCATTTGCTCACCGAACCTCTCCAATCCTATCACTGCTGCGTTTATGCCCCTGTACACATGCTTGATTCTCTTTCGGAGACATAGCAATCCATAGGTTTTAAGATACTTACTAGTCAGGTACATTCTTAGGCGTTTAATATGCGGTGTTGAGTCCATTTCGTTGAGCAAGGAGTAGCTCTTGTCTATTCCATATTTGACTTAAGGAACTTTATCTGTGCTCATTTCAATCTGTGGTTTTATGCAGCACCCCAACTCACCTTTCCCCTTAAGCAAGCATAAGTTGGTTTTCTAAATTTGAGACCCTGTTCTGTTCTGTAATTCAGTTCCTGTGTAGCCAAGTTTACATTCCGTGTATTACTGATATCTTATGATGTTTCTTTTTCTGTGTGACTTACTTCAGTTAGAATCGTCATACCTGAATCCACTCATTGTGCTGCTAAGGGCCTGATGACACAGATTTCATTGCTGAGTGATATTGCTTTGTAAGTAAATACCACAACTTCTTTATCCATTTTTCACTTTCTGCGATGTTGAACTTGTACTGTAAACGAGGTTCTTGTAAACAGAGCCGTTCCAAACTTTGGGGTGGCTGTGTCTTTTTGATTTTAATTTCCCTAAGCTATAGGACCATAAGTGGAAGTGCCCTAGGTTCTGTTGCTTTGTTTTTTAGATGTTTCAGGAAACACCATACACTTCTCCCGAGTGGTTGTTGGCAATTTACATCCCGCCCATCAGCATAACAAGGCTCCCAGTTCTCCATGGCCTGTCCTGCCTTTCTGGATTTTACAGTTTTTTCAGATGGCCCTTTTGACTGGGGGGAAGTGAGACTTCATTGTAGTGCAGATTTCCTTTGCAAGCTTGCTTGGTTGGCCAAAAAGGGCGTATGCGTTTTTTCCTGAATATATTCAGGAAAAAACGCATACGCCCTTTTTGGCCAAGTGCATCATTGTGGACGTTCTGCCTCTTTTCCTATGCTTTCAATGCAATTCCAGTCTACCTCCTGAAATCGGTTTCCTGCAATTCTGCCCCGCTTTCAAGTCCTCTTGGCAGCCTTACTTCAGTCTATTTTTGGACGATAGCTGTCATTTATAACTCTGCAGGTTTGTGAATTACAGTGTCCCTGAGCTCCTTTCTTCAACTCGCTTTCTTGTGACCTGGCCGCAACACCGCAGGATGGCTTCAGGCCCTAATCTGGCTCCGGTACGGCACGCTGAGCCTTTGGTTAATTCCTCTTCCTGGTGGGAAATGAGAGTTAAATTTGCCCGTCCAGACACCTCCAGCTAGCCTCTCATTGGTTCTCGCTATTCCTGTTCATCTTCCGCAGAAATTGCAAACTGGGCCAAACAGGAGGTTAAAGGGACTGACTCTCCAAGTGGGGAGAGTGTTAGTAAAGCGTCTGGAATGTTGCACCCGAGTACCAGGGGAGGAAAACTGAGACATATTTGAACACGTCTCCCGATCACATGGTTGATCATACTCTAGGTTCCACATGCATGTTTTAGCTGAAGGAAGAATACCTTAAACCTGGGTAGTTGAAACCCGTGGAATGGGTACCATGCAATATGACTTCAAAGGGTCTTCATTTGCTCACCGAACCTCTCCAATCCTATCACTGCTGCGTTTATGCCCCTGTACACATGCTTGATTCTCTTTCGGAGACATAGCAATCCATAGATTTTAAGATACTTACTAGTCAGGTACATTCTTAGGCGTTTAATATGGGGTGTTAAGTCCATTTCGTTGAGCAAGAAGTAGCTCTTGTCTATTCCATATTTGGCTTAAGGAACTTTATCTGTGCTCATTTCAATCTCTGGTTTTATGCAGCACCCCAACTCACCTTTACACTTAAGCAAGAATAAGTTGGTTTTCTAAATTTGAGACCCTGTTCTGTTCTGTAATTCAGTTCCTGTGTAGCCAAGTTTACATTCCGTGTATTACTGATATCTTATGATGTTTCTTTTTCTGTGTGACTTATTTCAGTTAGAATCATCATACCTGAATCCACTCATTGTGCTGCTAAGGGCCTGATGACACAGATTTCATTGCTGAGTGATATTGCTTTGTAAGTAAATACCACAACTTCTTTATCCATTTTTCACTTTCTGCGATGTTGAACTTGTACTGTAAACGAGGTTCTTGTAAACAGAGCCGTTCCAAACTTTGGGGTGGCTGTGTCTTTTTGATTTTAATTTCCCTAAGCTATAGGACCATAAGTGGAAGTGCCCTAGGTTCTGTTGCTTTGTTTTTTAGATGTTTCAGGAAACACCATACACTTCTCCCGAGTGTCTGCTGGCAATTTACATCCCGCCCATCAGCATAACAAGGCTCCCAGTTCTCCATGGCCTGTCCTGCCTTTCTGGATTTTACACTTTTTTCAGATGGCCCTTTTGACCGGGGGTAAGTGAGACTTCATTGTAGTGCAGATTTCCTTTGCAAGCTTGCTTGGTTGTCCAAAAAGGGCGTATGCGTTTTTTCCTGAATATATTCAGGAAAAAACGCATACGCCCTTTTTGGCCAAGTGCATCATTGTGGACGTTCTGCCTCTTTTCCTATGCTTTCAATGCAATTCCAGTCTACCTCCTGAAATCGGTTTCCTGCAATTCTGCCCCCCTTTCAAGTCCTCTTGGCAGCCTTACTTCAGTCTATTTTTGGACGATAGCTGTCACTTATAACTCTGCAGGTTTGTGAATTACAGTGTCCCTGAGCTCCTTTCTTCAACTCACTTTCTTGTGACCTGGCCGCAACACCGCAGGATGGCTTCAGGCCCTAATCTGGTTCCGGTACGGCACGCTGAGCCTTTGGTTATATCCTCTTCCTGTTGGGAAATGAGAGTTAAATTTGCCCGTCCAGACACCTCCAGCTAGCCTCTCATTGGTTCTCGCTATTCCTGTTCATCTTCCGCAGAAATTGCAAACTGGGCCAAACAGGAGGTTAAAGGGACTGACTCTCCAAGTGGGGAGAGTGTTAGTAAAGCGTCTGGAATGTTGCACCCGAGTACCAGGGGAGGAAAACTGAGATATATTTGAACACGTCTCCCGATCACATGGTTGATCATACTCTGGGTTCCACATGCATGTTTTAGCTGAAGGAAGAATACCTAAAACCTGGGTAGTTGAAACCCGTGGAATGGGTACCATGCAATATGACTTCAAAGGGTCTTCATTTGCTCACCAAACCTCTCCAATCCTATCACTGCTGCGTTTATGCCCCTGTACACATGCTTGATTCTCTTTCGGAGACATAGCAATCCATAGGTTTTAAGATACTTACTAGTCAGGTACATTCTTAGGCGTTTGATATGCGGTGTTGAGTCCATTTCATTGAGCAAGGAGTAGCTCTTGTCTATTCCATATTTGGCTTAAGGAACTTTATCTGTGCTCATTTCAATCTCTGGTTTTATGCAGCAACCCAACTCACCTTTCCCCTTAAGCAAGCATAAGTTGGTTTTCTAAATTTGAGAACCTGTTCTGTTTTGGAATTCAGTTCCTGTGTAGCCAAGTTTACATTCCGTGTATTAGTGATATCCTATGATGTTTCTTTTTCTGTGTGACTTATTTCAGTTAGAATCATCGTACCTGAATCTACTCATTATGCTGCTACGGGCCTGATGACATAGATTTCATTGCTGAGTGATACTGCATTGTACGTAAGTACCACAAGTTCTTTATCCATTTTTCAATTTCTGCGATGTTGAACTTGTACTGTAAACGGGGTTCTTGTAAACAGAGCCGTTCCAAACTTTGGGGTGGCTGTGCCTTTTTGATTTTAATTTCCCTAAGCTATAGGACCATAAGTGGAAGTGCCCTAGGCTCTGTTGCTTTGTTTTTTAGATGTTTCAGGAAACACCATACACTTCTCCGGAGTGTCTGTTGGCAATTTACATCCCGCGCATCAGCATAACAAGGCTCCCAGTTCTCCATGGCCTGTCCTGCCTTTCTGGATTTTACACTTTTTTCAGATGGCCCTTTTGACCGGGGGGAAGTGAGACTTCATTGTAGTGCAGATTTCCTTTGCAAGCTTGCTTGGTTGGCCAAAAAGGGCGTATGCGTTTTTTCCTGAATATATTCAGGAAAAAACGCATATGCCCTTTTTGGCCAAGTGCATCATTGTGGACGTTCTGCCTCTTTTCCTATGCTTTCAATGCAATTCCAGTCTACCTCCTGAAATCGGTTTCCTGCAATTCTGCCCCGCTTTCAAGTCCTCTTGGCAGCCTTACTTCAGTCTATTTTTGGACGATAGCTGTCATTTATAACTCTGCAGGTTTGTGAATTACAGTGCCCCTGAGCTCCTTTCTTCAACTCGCTTTCTTGTGACCTGGCCGCAACACCGCAGGATGGCTTCAGGCCCTAATCTGGTTCCGGCCCGGCATGCTGAGCCTTTGGTTAATTCCTCTTCCTGGTGGGAAATGAGAGTTAAATTTGCCCGTGCAGACACCTCCAGCTAGCCTCTCATTGGTTCTCGCTATTCCTGTTCATCTTCCGCAGAAATTGCAAACTGGGCCAAACAGGAGGTTAAAGGGACTGACTCTCCAAGTGGGGAGAGTGTTAGTAAAGCGTCTGGAATGTTGCACCCGAGTACCAGGGGAGGAAAACTGAGACATATTTGAACACGTCTCCCGATCACATGGTTGATCATACTCTGGGTTCCACATGCATGTTTTAGCTGAAGGAAGAATACCTAAAACCTGGGTAGTTGAAACCCGTGGAATGGGTACCATGCAATATGACTTCAAAGGGTCTTCATTTGCTCACCGAACCTCTCCAATCCTATAACTGCTGCGTTTATGCCCCTGTACACATGCTTGATTCTCTTTCGGAGACATAGCAATCCATAGGTTTTAAGATACTTACTAGTCAGGTACATTCTTAGGCGTTTAATATGCGGTGTTGAGTCCATTTCGTTGAGCAAGGAGTAGCTCTTGTCTATTCCATGTTTGGCTTAAGGAACTTTATCTGTGCTCATTTCAATCTCTGGTTTTATGCCGCACCCCAACTCACCTTTACCCTTAAGCAAGAATAAGTTGGTTTTCTAAATTTGAGACCCTGTTCTGTTCTGTAATTCAGTTCCTGTGTAGCCAAGTTTACATTCCGTGTATTACTGATATCTTATGATGTTTCTTTTTCTGTGTGACTTATTTCAGTTAGAATCATCATACCTGAATCCACTCATTGTGCTGCTAAGGGCCTGATGACACAGATTTCATTGCTGAGTGATATTGCTTTGTAAGTAAATACCACAACTTCTTTATCCATTTTTCACTTTCTGCGATGTTGAACTTGTACTGTAAACGAGGTTCTTGTAAACAGAGCCGTTCCAAACTTTGGGGTGGCTGTGTCTTTTTGATTTTAATTTCCCTAAGCTATAGGACCATAAGTGGAAGTGCCCTAGGCTCTGTTGCTTTGTTTTTTAGATGTTTCAGGAAACACCATACACTTCTCCCGAGTGTCTGTTGGCAATTAACATCCCGCCCATCAGCATAACAAGGCTCCCAGTTCTCAATGGCCTGTTGCCTTTCTGGATTTTACACTTTTTTCAGATGGCCCTTTTGACCGAGGGGAAGTGAGACTTCATTGTAGTGCAGATTTCCTTTGCAAGCTTGCTTGGTTGGCCAAAAAGGGCGTATGCGTTTTTTCCTGAATATATTCAGGAAAAAACGCATACGCCCTTTTTGGCCAAGTGCATCATTGTGGACGTTCTGCCTCTTTTCCTATGCTTTCAATGCAATTCCAGTCTACCTCCTGAAATCGGTTTCCTGCAATTCTGCCCCGCTTTCAAGTCCTCTTGGCAGCCTTACTTCAGTCTATTTTTGGACGATAGCTGTCATTTATAACTCTGCAGGTTTGTGAATTACAGTGCCCCTGAGCTCCTTTCTTCAACTCGCTTTCTTGTGACCTGGCCGCAACACCGCAGGATGGCTTCAGGCCCTAATCTGGCTCCGGCCCGGCATGCTGAGCCTTTGGTTAATTCCTCTTCCTGGTGGGAAATGAGAGTTAAATTTGCCCGTCCAGACACCTCCAGCTAGTCTCTCATTGGTTCTCGCTATTCCTGTTCATCTTCCGCAGAAATTGCAAACTGGGCCAAACAGGAGGTTAAAGGGACTGACTCTCCAAGTCGGGAGAGTGTTAGTAAAGCGTCTGGAATGTTGCACCCGAGTACCAGGGGAGGAAAACTGAGACATATTTGAACATGTCTCCCGTTCACATGGTTGATCATACACTGGGTTCCACATGCATGTTTTAGCTGAAGGAAGAATACCTTAAACCTGGAGAGTTGAGACCCGTGGAATGGGTACCATGCAATATGACTTCAAAGGGTCTTCATTTGCTCACCGAACCTCTCCAATCCTATCACTGCTGCGTTTATGCCCCTGTACACACGCTTGATTGTCTTTTGGAGACATAGCAATCCATAGGTTTTAAGATAATTACTAGTCAGGTACATTCTTAGGCGTTTAATATGGGGTGTTGACTCCATTTCGTTGAGCAAGGAGTAGCTCTTGTCTATTCCATATTTGGCTTAAGGAACTTTATCTGTGCTCATTTCAATCTCTGGTTTTATGCAGCAACCCAACTCACCTTTCCCCTGAAGCAAGCATAAGTTGGTTTTCTAAATTTGAGACCCTGTTCTGTTTTGGAATGCAGTTCCTGTGTAGCCAAGTTTACATTCCGTGTATTAGTGATATCTTATGATGTTTCTTTTTCTGTGTGACTTATTTCAGTTAGAATCATCGTACCTGAATCCACTCATTATGCTGCTACGGGCCTGATGACATAGATTTCATTGCTGACTGATACTGCATTGTACGTAAGTACCACAAGTTCTTTATCCATTTTTCACTTTCTGTGATATTGAACTTGTACGGTAAACGAGGTTCTTGTAAACGGAGGCGTCCCAAACTTTGGGGTGGCTGTGTCTTTTTGATTTTAATTTCCCTAATCTATAGGACCATAAGTGGAAGTGCCCTAGGCTCTGTTGCTTTGTTTTTTAGGTGTTTCAGGAAACACCATACACTTCTCCCCAGTGGTTGTTGGCAATTTACATCCCGCCCATCAGCATAACAAGGCTCCCAGTTCTCCATGGCCTGTCCTGCCTTTCTGGATTTTACACTTTTTTCAGATGGCCCTTTTGACCGGGGGGAAGTGAAACTTCATTGTAGTGCAGATTTCCTTTGCAAGCTTGCTTGGTTGTCCAAAAAGGGCGTATGCGTTTTTTCCTGAATATATTCAGGAAAAAACGCATACGCCCTTTTGGCCAAGTGCATCATTGTGGACGTTCTGCCTCTTTTCCTATGCTTTCAATGCAATTCCAGTCTACCTCCTGAAATCGGTTTCCTGCAATTCTGCCCCACTTTCAAGTCCTCTTGGCAGCCTTACTTCAGTCTATTTTTGGACGATAGCTGTCATTTATAACTCTGCAGGTTTGTGAATTACAGTGCCCCTGAGCTCCTTTCTTCAACTCGCTTTCTTTTGAGCTGGCCGCAACACCGCAGGATGGCTTCAGGCCCTAATCTGATTATGGCATGGCACGCTGAGCCTTTGGTTAATTCCTCTTCCTGGTAGGAAATGAGAGTTAAATTTGCCCGTCCAGACACCTCCAGCTAGTCTCCATTGGTTCTCGCTATTCCTGTTCATCTTCCGCAGAAATTGCAAACTGGGCCAAACAGGAGGTTAAAGGGACTGACTCTCCAAGTCGGGAGAGTGTTAGTAAAGCATCTGGAATGTTGCACCCGAGTACCAGGGTACGAAAACTGAGATATATTTGAACACGTCTCCCGATCACATGGTTGATCATACTCTAGGTTCCACATGCATGTTTTAGCTGAAGGAAGAATACCTTAAACCTGGGTAGTTGAAACCCTTGGAATGGGTACCATGCAATATGACTTCAAAGGGTCTTCATTTGCTCACCCAACCTCTCCAATCCTATCACTGCTGCATTTATGCCCCTGTACACATGCTTGATTCTCTTTTGGAGACATAGCAATCCATAGGTTTTAAGATACTTACAAGTCAGGTACATTCTTAGGCGTTTAATATGCGGTGTTGAGTCCATTTCGTTGAGCAAGGAGTAGCTCTTGTCTATTCCATATTTTGCTTAAGGAACTTTATCTGTACTCATTTCAATCTCTGGTTTTATGCAGCACCCCAACTCACCTTTACCCTTAAGCTAGCATAAGTTGGTTTTCTAAATTTGAGTCCCTGTTCTGTTCTGTAATTCAGTTCCTGTGTAGCCAAGTTTACATTCCGTGTATTACTGATATCTTATGATGTTTCTTTTTCTGTGTGACTTACTTCAGTTAGAATCATCATACCTGAATCCACTCATTGTGCTGCTAAGGGCCTGATGACACAGATTTCATTGCTGAGTGATATTGCTTTGTAAGTAAATACCACAACTTCTTTATCCATTTTTCACTTTCTGCGATGTTGAACTTGTACTGTAAACGAGGTTCTTGTAAACAGAGCCGTTCCAAACTTTGGGGTGGCTGTGTCTTTTTGATTTTAATTTCCCTAAGCTATAGGACCATAAGTGGAAGTGCCCTAGGTTCTGTTGCTTTGTTTTTTAGATGTTTCAGGAAACACCATACACTTCTCCCGAGTGGTTGTTGGCAATTTACATCCCGCCCATCAGCATAACAAGGCTCCCAGTTCTCCATGGCCTGTCCTGCCTTTCTGGATTTTACACTTTTTTCAGATGGCCCTTTTGACCGGGGGGAAGTGAGACTTCATTGTAGTGCAGATTTCCTTTGCAAGCTTGCTTGGTTGGCCAAAAAGGGCGTATGTGTTTTTTCCTGAATATATTCAGGAAAAAACGCATACGCCCGTTTTGGCCAAGTGCATCATTGTGGACGTTCTGCCTCTTTTCCTATGCTTTCAGTGCAATTCCAGTCTACCTCCTGAAGTCGGTTTCCTGCAATTCTGCCCCGCTTTCAAGTCCTCTTGGCAGCCTTACTTCAGTATATTTTTGGACAATAGCTGTCATTTATATCTCTGCAGGTTTGTGAATTACAGTGCCCCTGAGCTCCTTTCTTCAACTCGCTTTCTTTTGAGCTGGCCGCAACACCGCAGGATGGCTTCAGGCCCTAATCTGGTTCCGGTACGGCATGCTGAGCCTTTGATTATTTCCTCTTCCTGGTGGGAAATGAGAGTTAAATTTGCCCGTCCAGACACCTCCAGCTAGCCTCTCATTGGTTCTCGCTATTCCTGTTCATCTTCCGCAGAAATTGCAAACTGGGCCAAACAAGAGGTTAAAGGCGCTGACTCTCCAAGTGGGGAGAGTGTTAGTAAAGCGTCTGGAATGTTGCACCCGAGTACCAGGGGAGGAAAACTGAGACATATTTGAACACGTCTCCCATTCACATGGTTGATCATACTTGGGTTCCACATGCATGTTTTAGCTGAAGGAAGAATACCTTAAACCTGGAGAGTTGAGACCCGTGTAATGGGTACCATGCAATATGACCTCAAAGGGTCTTCATTTGCTCACCGAACCTCTCCAATCCTATCACTGCTGCGTTTATGCCCCTGTACACATGCTTGATTCTCTTTCGGAGACATAGCAATCCATAGGTTTTAAGATACTTACTAGTCAGGTACATTCTTAGGCGTTTAATATGCGGTGTTGAGTCCATTTCGTTGAGCAAGGAGTAGCTCTTGTCTATTCCACATTTGACTTAAGGAACTTTATCTGTGCTCATTTCAATCTCTGGTTTTATGCAGCACCCCAACTCACCTTTCCCCTTAAGCAAGCATAAGTTGGTTTTCTAAATTTGAGACCCTGTTCTGTTCTGTAATTCAGTTCCTGTGTAGCCAAGTTTACATTCCGTGTATTAATGATATCTTATGATGTTTCTTTTTCTGTGTGACTTATTTCAGTTAGAATCATCATACCTGAATCCACTCATTGTGATGCTAAGGGCCTGATGACATAGATTTCATTGCTGAGTGATATTGCTTTGTAAGTAAATACCACAACTTCTTTATCCATTTTTCACTTTCTGCGATGTTGAACTTGTACTGTAAACGAGGTTCTTGTAAACAGAGGCGTCCCAAACTTTGGGGTGGCTGTGTCTTTTTGATTTTAATTTCCCTAAGCTATAGGACCATAAGTGGCAGTGCCCTAGGCTCTGTTGCTTTGTTTTTTAGATGTTTCAGGAAACACCATACACTTCTCCCGAGTGTCTGTTGGCAATTTACATCCCTCCCATCAGCATAACAAGGCTCCCAGTTCTCCATGGCCTGTCCTGCCTTTCTGGATTTTACACTTTTTTCAGATGGCCCTTTTGACCGGGGGGAAGTGAGACTTCATTGTAGTGCAGATTTCCTTTGCAAGCTTGCTTGGTTGGCCAAAAAGGGCGTATGCGTTTTTTCCTGAATATATTCAGGAAAAACCGCATACGCCCTTTTTGGCCAAGTGCATCATTGTGGACGTTCTGCCTCTTTTCCTATGCTTTCAATGCAATTCCAGTCTACCTCCTGAAATCGGTTTCCTGCAATTCTGCCCCGCTTTCAAGTCCTCTTGGCAGCCTTACTTCAGTCTATTTTTGGACGATAGCTGTCATTTATAACTCTGCAGGTTTGTGAATTACAGTGCCCCTGAGCTCCTTTCTTCAACTCGCTTTCTTGTGACCTGGCCGCAACACCGCAGGATGGCTTCAGGCCCTAATCTGGTTCCGGCCCGGCATGCTGAGCCTTTGGTTATTTCCTCTTCCTGGTGGGAAATGAGAGTTAAATTTGCCCGTCCAGTAGTCTCTCATTGGTTCTCGCTATTTCTGTTCATCTTCCGCAGAAATTGCAAACTGGGCCAAACAGGAGGTTAAAGGGACTGACTCTCCAAGTGGGGAGAGTGTTAGTAAAGCGTCTGGAATGTTGCACCCGAGTACCAGGGGAGGAAAACTGAGACATATTTGAACACGTCTCCCGATCACACGGTTGATCATACTCTGGGTTCCACATGCATGTTTTAGCTGAAGGAAGAATACCTAAAACCTGGGTAGTTGAAACCCGTGGAATGGGTACCATGCAATATGACTTCAAAGGGTCTTCATTTGCTCACCGAACCTCTCCAATCCTATCACTGCTGCGTTTATGCCCCTGTACACATGCTTGATTCTCTTTCGGAGACATAGCCATCCATAGGTTTTAAGATACTTACTAGTCAGGTACATTCTTAGGCGTTTAATATGCGGTGTTGAGTCCATTTCGTTGAGCAAGGAGTAGCTCTTGTCTATTCCATATTTGCCTTAAGGAACTTTATCTGTGCTCATTTCAATCTCTGGTTTTATGCAGCAACCCAACTCACCTTTCCCCTTAAGCAAGCATAAGTTGGTTTTCTAAATTTGAGACCCTGTTCTGTTTTGGAATTCAGTTCCTGTGTAGCCAAGTTTACATTCCGTGTATTAGTGATATCTTATGATGTTTCTTTTTCTGTGTGACTTATTTCAGTTAGAATCATCGTACCTGAATCTACTCATTATGCTGCTACGGGCCTGATGTCATAGATTTCATTGCTGAGTGATACTGCATTGTACGTAAGTACCACAAGTTCTTTATCCATTTTTCACTTTCTGCGATGTTGAACTTGTACTGTAAACGGGGTTCTTGTAAACAGAGCCGTTCCAAACTTTGGGGTGGCTGTGTCTTTTTGATTTTAATTTCCCTAAGCTATAGGACCATAAGTGGAAGTGCCCTAGGCTCTGTTGCTTTGTTTTTTAGATGTTTCAGGAAACACCATACACTTCTCCCGAGTGTCTGTTGGCAATTTACATCCCGCCCATCAGCATAACAAGGCTCCCAGTTCTCAATGGCCTGTTGCCTTTCTGGATTTTACACTTTTTTCAGATGGCCCTTTTGACCGAGGGGAAGTGAGACTTCATTGTAGTGCAGATTTCCTTTGCAAGCTTGCTTGGTTGGCCAAAAAGGGCGTATGCGTTTTTTCCTGAATATATTCAGGAAAAAACGCATACGCCCTTTTTGGCCAAGTGCATCATTGTGGACGTTCTGCCTCTTTTCCTATGCTTTCAATGCAATTCCAGTCTACCTCCTGAAATCGGTTTCCTGCAATTCTGCCCCGCTTTCAAGTCCTCTTGGCAGCCTTACTTCAGTCTATTTTTGGACGATAGCTGTCATTTATAACTCTGCAGGTTTGTGAATTACAGTGCCCCTGAGCTCCTTTCTTCAACTCGCTTTCTTGTGACCTGGCCGCAACACCGCAGGATGGCTTCAGGCCCTAATCTGGTTCCGGCCCGGCATGCTGAGCCTTTGGTTAATTCCTCTTCCTGGTGGGAAATGAGAGTTAAATTTGCCCGTCCAGACACCTCCAGCTAGTCTCTCATTGGTTCTCGCTATTCCTGTTCATCTTCCGCAGAAATTGCAAACTGGGCCAAACAGGAGGTTAAAGGGACTGACTCTCCAAGTCGGGAGAGTGTTAGTAAAGCGTCTGGAATGTTGCACCCGAGTACCAGGGGAGGAAAACTGAGACATATTTGAACACGTCTCCCGTTCACATGGTTGATCATACACTGGGTTCCACATGCATGTTTTAGCTGAAGGAAGAATACCTTAAACCTGGAGAGTTGAGACCCGTGGAATGGGTACCATGCAATATGACTTCAAAGGGTCTTCATTTGCTCACTGAACCTCTCCAATCCTATCACTGCTGCGTTTATGCCCCTGTACACACGCTTGATTGTCTTTTGGAGACATAGCAATCCATAGGTTTTAAGATACTTACTAGTCAGGTACATTCTTAGGCGTTTAATATGTGGTGTTGAGTCCATTTCGTTGAGCAAGGAGTAGCTCTTGTCTATTCCATATTTGGCTTAAGGAACTTTATCTGTGCTCATTTCAATCTCTGGTTTTATGCAGCAACCCAACTCACCTTTCCCCTGAAGCAAGCATAAGTTGGTTTTCTAAATTTGAGACCCTGTTCTGTTTTGGAATGCAGTTCCTGTGTAGCCAAGTTTACATTCCGTGTATTAGTGATATCTTATGATGTTTCTATTTCTGTGTGACTTATTTCAGTTAGAATCATCGTACCTGAATCCACTCATTATGCTGCTACGGGCCTGATGACATAGATTTCATTGCTGAGTGATACTGCATTGTACGTAAGTACCACAAGTTCTTTATCCATTTTTCACTTTCTGCGATGTTGAACTTGTACTGTAAACGGGGTTCTTGTAAACAGAGCCGTTCCAAACTTTGGGGTGGCTGTGTCTTTTTGATTTTAATTTCCCTAAGCTATAGGACCATAAGTGGAAGTGCCCTAGGCTCTGTTGCTTTGTTTTTTAGATGTTTCAGGAAACACCATACACTTCTCCCTAGTGGTTGTTGGCAATTTACATCCCGCCCATCAGCATAACAAGGCTCCCAGTTCTCCATGGCCTGTCCTGCCTTTCTGGATTTTACACTTTTTTCAGATGGCCCTTTTGACCGGGGGGAAGTGAGACTTCATTGTAGTGCAGATTTCCTTTGCAAGCTTGCTTGGTTGTCCAAAAAGGGCGTATGGTTTTTTCCTGAATATATTCAGGAAAAAACGCATACGCCCTTTTGGCCAAGTGCATCATTGTGGACCTTCTGCCTCTTTTCCTATGCTTTCAATGCAATTCCAGTCTACCTCCTGAAATCGGTTTCCTGCAATTCTGCCCCACTTTCAAGTCCTCTTGGCAGCCTTACTTCAGTCTATTTTTGGACGATAGCTGTCATTTATAACTCTGCAGGTTTGTGAATTACAGTGCCCCTGAGCTCCTTTCTTCAACTCGCTTTCTTTTGAGCTGGCCGCAACACCGCAGGATGGCTTCAGGCTCTAATCTGATTCTGGCATGGCACGCTGAGCCTGTGGTTAATTCCTCTTCCTGGTAGGAAATGAGAGTTAAATTTGCCCGTCCAGACACCTCCAGCTAGTCTCCATTGGTTCTCGCTATTCCTGTTCGTCTTCCGCAGAAATTGCAAACTGGGCCAAACAGGAGGTTAAAGGGACTGACTCTCCAAGTCGGGAGAGTGTTAGTAAAGCGTCTGGAATGTTGCACCCGAGTACCAGGGTACGAAAACTGAGACATATTTGAACACGTCTCCCGATCACATGGTTGATCATACTCTAGGTTCCACATGCATGTTTTAGCTGAAGGAAGAATACCTTAAACCTGGGTAGTTGAAACCCGTGGAATGGGTACCATGCAATATGACTTCAAAGGGTCTTCATTTGCTCACCGAACCTCTCCAATCCTATCACTGCTGCGTTTATGCCCCTGTACACATGCTTGATTCTCTTTTGGAGACATAGCAATCCATAGGTTTTAAGATACTTACAAGTCAGGTACATTCTTAGGCGTTTAATATGGGGTGTTGAGTCCATTTCGTTGAGCAAGGAGTAGCTCTTGTCTATTCCATATTTGGCTTAAGGAACTTTATCTGTGCTCATTTCAATCTCTGGTTTTATGCAGCACCCCAACTCACCTTTACCCTTAAGCAAGCATAGGTTGTTTTTCTAAATTTGAGACCCTGTTCTGTTTTGGAATGCAGTTCCTGTGTAGCCAAGTTTACATTCCGTGTATTAGTGATATCTTATGATGTTTCTTTTTCTGTGTGACTTATTTCAGTTAGAATCATCGTACCTGAATCCACTCATTATGCTGCTACGGGCCTGATGACATAGATTTCATTGCTGAGTGATACTGCATTGTACGTAAGTACCACAAGTTCTTTATCCATTTTTCACTTTTTGTGATATTGAACTTGTACGGTAAACGAGGTTCTTGTAAACGGAGGCGTCCCAAACTTTGGGGTGGCTGTGTCTTTTTGATTTTAATTTCCCTAAGCTATAGGGCCATAAGTGGAAGTGCCCTAGGCTCTGTTGCTTTGTTTTTTAGATGTTTCAGGAAACACCATACACTTCTCCTGAGTGGTTGTTGGCAATTTACATCCCGCCCATCAGCATAACAAGGCTCCCAGTTCTCCATGGCCTGTCCTGCCTTTCTGGATTTTACACTTTTTTCAGATGGCCCTTTTGACCGGGGGGAAGTGAGACTTCATTGTAGTGCAGATTTCCTTTGCAAGCTTGCTTGGTTGGCCAAAAAGGGCGTATGCGTTTTTTCCTGAATATATTCAGGAAAAAACGCATACGCCCTTTTTGGCCAAGTGCATCATTGTGGACGTTCTGCCTCTTTTCCTATGCTTTCAATGCAATTCCAGTCTCCCTCCTGAAATCGGTTTCCTGCAATTCTGCCCCGCTTTCAAGTCCTCTTGGCAGCCTTACTTCAGTCTATTTTTGGACGATAGCTGTCATTTATAACTCTGCAGGTTTGTGAATTACAGTGCCCCTGAGCTCCTTTCTTCAACTTGCTTTCTTGTGACCTGGCCGCAACACCGCAGGATGGCTTCAGGCCCTAATCTGGTTCCGGCACGGCACGCTGAGCCTTTGGTTATTTCCTCTTCCTGGTGGGAAATGAGAGTTAAATTTGCCCGTCCAGACACCTCCAGCTAGTCTCTCATTGGTTCTCGCTATTCCTGTTCATCTTCCGCAGAAATTGCAAACTGGGCCAAACAGGAGGTTAAAGGCGCTGACTCTCCAAGTGGGGAGAGTGTTAGTAAAGCGTCTGGAATGTTGCACCCGAGTACCAGGGGAGGAAAACTGAGACATATTTGAACACGTCTCCCGTTCACATGGTTGATCATACTTGGGTTCCACATGCATGTTTTAGCTGAAGGAAGAATACCTTAAACCTGGAGAGTTAAGACCCGTGGAATGGGTACCATGCAATATGACTTCAAAGGGTCTTCATTTGCTCACCGAACCTCTCCAATCCTATCACTGCTGCGTTTATGCCCCTGTACACATGCTTGATTCTCTTTCGGAGACATAGCAATCCATAGGTTTTAAGATACTTACTAGTCAGGTACATTCTTAGGCGTTTAATATGCAGTGTTGAGTCCATTTCGTTGAGCAAGGGGTAGCTCTTGTCTATTCCATATTTGACTTAAGGAACTTTATCTGTGCTCATTTCAATCTCTGGTTTTATGCAGCACCCCAACTCACCTTTCCCCTTAAGCAAGCATAAGTTGGTTTTCTAAATTTGAGACCCTGTTCTGTTCTGTAATTCAGTTCCTGTGTAGCCAAGTTTACATTCCGTGTATTACTGATATCTTATGATGTTTCTTTTTCTGTGTGACTTACTTCAGTTAGAATCATCATACCTGAATACACTCATTGTGCTGCTAAGGGCCTGATGACACAGATTTCATTGCTGAGTGATATTGCTTTGTAAGTAACTACCACAACTTCTTTATCCATTTTTCACTTTCTGCGATGTTGAACTTGTACTGTAAACGAGGTTCTTGTAAACGGAGCCGTCCCAAACTTTGGGGTGGCTGTGTCTTTTTGATTTTAATTTCCCTAAGCTATAGGACCATAAGTGGCAGTGCCCTAGGCTCTGTTGCTTTGTTTTTTAGATGTTTCAGGAAACACCATACACTTCTCCCGAGTGGTTGTTGGCAATTTACATCCCGCCCATCAGCATAACAAGGCTCCCAGTTCTCCATGGCCTGTCCTGCCTTTCTGGAGTTTACACTTTTTTCAGATGGCCGTTTTGACCGGGGGGAAGTGAGACTTCATTGTAGTGCAGATTTCCTTTGCAAGCTTGCTTGGTTGGCCAAAAAGGGCGTATGCGTTTTTTCCTGAATATATTCAGGAAAAAACGCATACGCCCTTTTTGGCCAAGTGCATCATTGTGGACGTTCTGCCTCTTTTCCTATGCTTTCAATGCAATTCCAGTCTCCCTCCTGAAATCGGTTTCCTGCAATTCTGCCCCGCTTTCAAGTCCTCTTGGCAGCCTTACTTCAGTCTATTTTTGGACGATAGCTGTCATTTATAACTCTGCAGGTTTGTGAATTACAGTGCCCCTGAGCTCCTTTCTTCAACTTGCTTTCTTGTGACCTGGCCGCAACACCGCAGGATGGCTTCAGGCCCTAATCTGGTTCCGGCACGGCACGCTGAGCCTTTGGTTATTTCCTCTTCCTGGTGGGAAATGAGAGTTAAATTTGCCCGTCCAGACACCTCCAGCTAGTCTCTCATTGGTTCTCGCTATTCCTGTTCATCTTCCGCAGAAATTGCAAACTGGGCCAAACAGGAGGTTAAAGGCGCTGACTCTCCAAGTGGGGAGAGTGTTAGTAAAGCGTCTGGAATGTTGCACCCGAGTACCAGGGGAGGAAAACTGAGACATATTTGAACACGTCTCCCGTTCACATGGTTGATCATACTTGGGTTCCACATGCATGTTTTAGCTGAAGGAAGAATACCTTAAACCTGGAGAGTTAAGACCCGTGGAATGGGTACCATGCAATATGACTTCAAAGGGTCTTCATTTGCTCACCGAACCTCTCCAATCCTATCACTGCTGCGTTTATGCCCCTGTACACATGCTTGATTCTCTTTCGGAGACATAGCAATCCATAGGTTTTAAGATACTTACTAGTCAGGTACATTCTTAGGCGTTTAATATGCAGTGTTGAGTCCATTTCGTTGAGCAAGGGGTAGCTCTTGTCTATTCCATATTTGACTTAAGGAACTTTATCTGTGCTCATTTCAATCTCTGGTTTTATGCAGCACCCCAACTCACCTTTCCCCTTAAGCAAGCATAAGTTGGTTTTCTAAATTTGAGACCCTGTTCTGTTCTGTAATTCAGTTCCTGTGTAGCCAAGTTTACATTCCGTGTATTACTGATATCTTATGATGTTTCTTTTTCTGTGTGACTTACTTCAGTTAGAATCATCATACCTGAATACACTCATTGTGCTGCTAAGGGCCTGATGACACAGATTTCATTGCTGAGTGATATTGCTTTGTAAGTAACTACCACAACTTCTTTATCCATTTTTCACTTTCTGCGATGTTGAACTTGTACTGTAAACGAGGTTCTTGTAAACAGAGCCGTCCCAAACTTTGGGGTGGCTGTGTCTTTTTGATTTTAATTTCCCTAAGCTATAGGACCATAAGTGGCAGTGCCCTAGGCTCTGTTGCTTTGTTTTTTAGATGTTTCAGGAAACACCATACACTTCTCCCGAGTGGTTGTTGGCAATTTACATCCCGCCCATCAGCATAACAAGGCTCCCAGTTCTCCATGGCCTGTCCTGCCTTTCTGGAGTTTACACTTTTTTCAGATGGCCGTTTTGACCGGGGGGAAGTGAGACTTCATTGTAGTGCAGATTTCCTTTGCAAGCTTGCTTGGTTGGCCAAAAAGGGCGTATGCGTTTTTTCCTGAATATATTCAGGAAAAAACGCATACGCCCTTTTTGGCCAAGTGCATCATTGTGGACGTTCTGCCTCTTTTCCTATGCTTTCAATGCAATTCCAGTCTCCCTCCTGAAATCGGTTTCCTGCAATTCTGCCCCGCTTTCAAGTCCTCTTGGCAGCCTTACTTCAGTCTATTTTTGGACGATAGCTGTCATTTATAACTCTGCAGGTTTGTGAATTACAGTGCCCCTGAGCTCCTTTCTTCAACTCGCTTTCTTGTGACCTGGCCGCAACACCGCAGGATGGCTTCAGGGCCTAATCTGGTTCCGGCCCGGCATGCTGAGCCTTTGGTTAATTCCTCTTCCTGGTGGCAAATGAGAGTTAAATTTGCCCGTCCAGACACCTCCAGCTAGCCTCTCATTGGTTCTCGCTATTCCTGTTCATCTTCCGCAGAAATTGCAAACTGGGCCAAACAGGAGGTTAAAGGGACTGACTCTCCAAGTGGGGAGAGTGTTAGTAAAGCGTCTGGAATGTTGCACCCGAGTACCAGGGGAGGAAAACTGAGACATATTTGAACACGTCTCCCGATCACATGGTTGATCATACTCTAGGTTCCACATGCATGTTTTAGCTGAAGGAAGAATACCTTAAACCTGGGTAGTTGAAACCCGTGGAATGGGTACCATGCAATATGACTTCAAAGGGTCTTCATTTGCTCACCGAACCTCTCCAATCCTATCACTGCTGCGTTTATGCCCCTGTACACATGCTTGATTCTCTTTCGGAGACATAGCAATCCATAGATTTTAAGATACTTACTAGTCAGGTACATTCTTAGGCGTTTAATATGGGGTGTTGAGTCCATTTCGTTGAGCAGGGAGTAGCTCTTGTCTATTCCATATTTGGCTTAAGGAACTTTATCTGTGCTCATTTCAATCTCTGGTTTTATGCAGCACCCCAACTCACCTTTACCCTTAAGCAAGAATAAGTTGGTTTTCTAAATTTGAGACCCTGTTCTGTTCTGTAATTCAGTTCCTGTGTAGCCAAGTTTACATTCCGTGTATTACTGATATCTTATGATGTTTCTTTTTCTGTGTGACTTATTTCAGTTAGAATCATCATACCTGAATCCACTCATTGTGCTGCTAAGGGCCTGATGACACAGATTTCATTGCTGAGTGATATTGCTTTGTAAGTAAATACCACAACTTCTTTCTCCATTTTTCACTTTCTGCGATGTTGAACTTGTACTGTAAACGAGGTTCTTGTAAACAGAGCCATTCCAAACTTTGGGGTGGCTGTGTCTTTTTGATTTTAATTTCCCTAAGCTATAGGACCATAAGTGGAAGTGCCCTAGGCTCTGTTGCTTTGTTTTTTAGATGTTTCAGGAAACACCATACACTTCTCCCGAGTGGTTGTTGGCAATTTACATCCCGCCCATCAGCATAACAAGGCTCCCAGTTCTCCATGGCCTGTCCTGCCTTTCTGGATTTTACACTTTTTTCAGATGGCCATTTTGACCGGGGGGAAGTGAGACTTCATTGTAGTGCAGATTTCCTTTGCAAGCTTGCTTGGTTGGCCAAAAAGGGCGTATGCGTTTTTTCCTGAATATATTCAGGAAAAAACGCATACGCCCTTTTTGGCCAAGTGCATCATTGTGGACGTTCTGCCTCTTTTCCTATGCTTTCAATGCAATTCCAGTCTACCTCCTGAAATCGGTTTCCTGCAATTCTGCCCCGCTTTCAAGTCCTCTTGGCAGCCTTACTTCAGTCTATTTTTGGACGATAGCTGTCATTTATAACTCTGCAGGTTTGTGAATTACAGTGCCCCTGAGCTCCTTTCTTCAACTCGCTTTCTTGTGACCTGGCCGCAACACCGCAGGATGGCTTCAGGCCCTAATCTGGTTCCGGCCCGGCATGCTGAGCCTTTGGTTAATTCCTCTTCCTGGTGGGAAATGAGAGTTAAATTTGCCCGTCCAGACACCTCCAGCTAGCCTCTCATTGGTTCTCGCTATTCCTGTTCATCTTCCGCAGAAATTGCAAACTGGGCCAAACAGGAGGTTAAAGGGACTGACTCTCCAAGTGGGGAGAGTGTTAGTAAAGCGTCTGGAATGTTGCACCCGAGTACCAGGGGAGGAAAACTGAGACATATTTGAACACATCTCCCGATCACATGGTTGATCATACTCTAGGTTCCACATGCATGTTTTAGCTGAAAGAAGAATAACTTAAACCTGGGTAGTTGAAACCCGTGGAATGGGTACCATGCAATATGACTTCAAAGGGTCTTCATTTGCTCACCGAACCTCTCCAATCCTATCACTGCTGCGTTTATGCCCCTGTACACATGCTTGATTCTCTTTCGGAGACATAGCAATCCATAGGTTTTAAGATACTTACTAGTCAGGTACATTCTTAGGCGTTTAATATGGGGTGTTGAGTCCATTTCGTTGAGCAAGGAGTAGCTCTTGTCTATTCCATATTTGGCTTAAGGAACTTTATCTGTGCTCATTTCAATCTCTGGTTTTATGCAGCACCCCAACTCACCTTTACCCTTAAGCAAGAATAAGTTGGTTTTCTAAATTTGAGACCCTGTTCTGTTCTGTAATTCAGTTCCTGAGTAGCCAAGTTTACATTCCGTGTATTACTGATATCTTATGATGTTTCTTTTTCTGTGTGACTTATTTCAGTTAGAATCATCATACCTGAATCCACTCATTGTGCTGCTAAGGGCCTGATGACACAGATTTCATTGCTGAGTGATATTGCTTTGTAAGTAAATACCACAACTTCTTTATCCATTTTTCACTTTCTGTGATGTTGAACTTGTACTGTAAACGAGGTTCTTGTAAACAGAGCCGTTCCAAACTTTGGGGTGGCTGTGTCTTTTTGATTTTAATTTCCCTAAGCTATAGGACCATAAGTGGCAGTGCCCTCGGCTCTTTTGCTTTGTTTTTTAGATGTTTCAGGAAACACCATACACTTCTCCCGAGTGTCTGCTGGCAATTTACATCCCGCCCATCAGCATAACAAGGCTCCCAGTTCTCCATGGCCTGTCCTGCCTTTCTGGATTTTACACTTTTTTCAGATGGCCCTTTTGACCGGGGGGAAGTGAGACTTCATTGTAGTGCAGATTTCCTTTGCAAGCTTGCTTGGTTGGCCAAAAAGGGCGTATGCGTTTTTTCCTGAATATATTCAGGAAAAAATGCATACGCCCTTTTTGGCCAAGTGCATCATTGTGGACGTTCTGCCTCTTTTCCTATGCTTTCAATGCAATTCCAGTCTACCTCCTGAAATCGGTTTCCTGCAATTCTGCCCCGCTTTCAAGTCCTCTTGGCAGCCTTACTTCAGTCTATTTTTGGACGATAGCTGTCATTTATAACTCTGCAGGTTTGTGAATTACAGTGCCCCTGAGCTCCTTTCTTCAACTCGGTTTCTTTTGAGCTTGCCGCAACACCGCAGGATGGCTTCAGGCCCTAATCTGGCTCCGGTACGGCACGCTGAGCCTTTGGTTAATTCCTCTTCCTGGTAGGAAATGAGAGTTAAATTTGCCCGTCCAGACACCTCCAGCTAGTCTCCATTGGTTCTCGCTATTCCTGTTCATCTTCCGCAGAAATTGCAAACTGGGCCAAACAGGAGGTTAAAGGGACTGACTCTCCAATTCGGGAGAGTGTTAGTAAATCGTCTGGAATGTTGCACCCGAGTACCAGGGTATGAAAACTGAGACATATTTGAACACGTCTCCCGATCACATGGTTGATCATACACTAGGTTCCACATGCATGTTTTAGCTGAAGGAAGAATACCTTAAACCTGGGTAGTTGAAACCCGTGGAATGGGTACCATGCAATATGACTTCAAAGGGTCTTCATTTGCTCACCGAACCTCTCCAATCCTATCACTGCTGCGTTTATGCCCCTGTACACATGCTTGATTCTCTTTTGGAGACATAGCAATCCATAGGTTTTAAGATACTTACAAGTCAGGTACATTCTTAGGCGTTTAATATGCGGTGTTGAGTCCATTTCGTTGAGCAAGGAGTAGCTCTTGTCTATTCCATATTTGGCTTAAGGAACTTTATCTGTGCTCATTTCAATCTCTGGTTTTATGCAGCACCCCAACTCACCTTTACCCTTAAGCAAGCATAAGTTGGTTTTCTAAATTTGAGACCCTGTTCTGTTCTGTAATTCAGTTCCTGTGTAGCCAAGTTTACATTCCGTGTATTACTGATATCTTATGATGTTTCTTTTTCTGTGTGACTTATTTCAGTTAGAATCATCATACCTGAATCCACTCATTGTGCTGCTAAGGGCCTGATGACACAGATTTCATTGCTGAGTGATATTGCTTTGTAAGTAAATACCACAACTTCTTTATCCATTTTTCACTTTCTGCGATGTTGAACTTGTACTGTAAACGAGGTTCTTGTAAACAGAGCCGTTCCAAACTTTGGGGTGGCTGTGTCTTTTTGATTTTAATTTCCCTAAGCTATAGGACCATAAGTGGAAGTGCCCTAAGTTCTGTTGCTTTGTTTTTTAGATGTTTCAGGAAACACCATACACTTCTCCCGAGTGGTTGTTGGCAATTTACATCCCGCCCATCAGCATAACAAGGCTCCCAGTTCTCCATGGCCTGTCCTGCCTTTCTGGATTTTACACTTTTTTCAGATGGCCCTTTTGACCGGGGGGAAGTGAGACTTCATTGTAGTGCAGATTTCCTTTGCAAGCTTGCTTGGTTGGCCAAAAAGGGCGTATGCGTTTTTTCCTGAATATATTCAGGAAAAAACGCATACGCCCGTTTTGGCCAAGTGCATCATTGTGGACGTTCTGCCTATTTTCCTATGCTTTCAATGCAATTCCAGTCTACCTCCTGAAATCGGTTTCCTGCAATTCTGCCCCGCTTTCAAGTCCTCTTGGCAGCCTTACTTCAGTCTATTTTTGGACAATAGCTGTCATTTATAACTCTGCAGGTTTGTGAATTACAGTGCCCCTGAGCTCCTTTCTTCAACTCGCTTTCTTGTGAGCTGGCCGCAACACCGCAGGATGGCTTCCGGCCCTAATCTGGTTCCGGTACGGCACTCTGAGCCTTTGTTTATTTCCTCTTCCTGCTGGAAAATGAGAGTTAAATTTGCCCGTCCAGACACCTCCAGCTAGCCTCTCATTGGTTCTCGCTATTCCTGTTCATCTTCCGCAGAAATTGCAAACTGGGCCAAACAAGAGGTTTAAGGGACTGACTCTCCAAGTGGGGAGAGTGTTAGTAAAGCGTCTGGAATGTTGCACCCGAGTACCAGGGGAGGAAAACTGAGACATATTTGAACACGTCTCCCGTTCACATGGTTGGTCATACTTGGGTTCCACATGCATGTTTTAGCTGAAGGAAGAATACCTTAAACCTGGAGAGTTGAGACCCGTGTAATGGGTACCATGCAATATGACCTCAAAGGGTCTTCATTTGCTCACCGAACCTCTCCAATCCTATCACTGCTGCGTTTATGCCCCTGTACACATGCTTGATTCTCTTTCGGAGACATAGCAATCCATAGGTTTTAAGATACTTACTAGTCAGGTACATTCTTAGGCGTTTAATATGCGGTGTTGAGTCCATTTCGTTGAGCAAGGAGTAGCTCTTGTCTATTCCACATTTGACTTAAGGAACTTTATCTGTGCTCATTTCAATCTCTGGTTTTATGCAGCACCCCAACTCACCTTTACCCTTAAGCAAGCATAAGTTGGTTTTCTAAATTTGAGACCCTGTTCTGTTCTGTAATTCAGTTCCTGTGTAGCCAAGTTTACATTCCGTGTATTAATGATATCTTATGATGTTTCTTTTTCTGTGTGACTTATTTCAGTTAGAATCATCATACCTGAATCCACTCATTGTGATGCTAAGGGCCTGATGACATAGATTTCATTGCTGAGTGATATTGCTTTGTAAGTAAATACCACAACTTCTTTATCCATTTTTCACTTTCTGCGATGTTGAACTTGTACTGTAAACGAGGTTCTTGTAAACAGAGCCGTCCCAAACTTTGGGGTGGCTGTGTCTTTTTGATTTTAATTTCCCTAAGCTATAGGACCATAAGTGGCAGTGCCCTAGGCTCTGTTGCTTTGTTTTTTAGATGTTTCAGGAAACACCATACACTTCTCCCGAGTGTCTGTTGGCAATTTACATCCCTCCCATCAGCATAACAAGGCTCCCAGTTCTCCATGGCCTGTCTTGCCTTTCTGGATTTTACACTTTATTCAGATGGCCCTTTTGACCGGGGGGAAGTGAGACTTCATTGTAGTGCAGATTTCCTTTGCAAGCTTGCTTGGTTGGCCAAAAAGGGCGTATGCGTTTTTTCCTGAATATATTCAGGAAAAAACGCATACGCCCTTTTTGGCCAAGTGCATCATTGTGGACGTTCTGCCTCTTTTCCTATGCTTTCAATGCAATTCCAGTCTACCTCCTGAAATCGGTTTCCTGCAATTCTGCCCCGCTTTCAAGTCCTCTTGGCAGCCTTACTTCAGTCTATTTTTGGACGATAGCTGTCATTTATAACTCTGCAGGTTTGTGAATTACAGTGCCCCTGAGCTCCTTTCTTCAACTCGCTTTCTTGTGACCTGGCTGCAACACCGCAGGATGGCTTCAGGCCCTAATCTGGTTCCGGCCCGGCATGCTGAGCCTTTGGTTATTTCCTCTTTCTGGTGGGAAATGAGAGTTAAATTTGCCCGTCCAGACACCTGCAGCTAGTCTCTCATTGGTTCTCGCTATTTCTGTTCATCTTCCGCAGAAATTGCAAACTGGGCCAAACAGGAGGTTAAAGGTGCTGACTCTCCAAGTGGGGAGAGTGTTAGTAAAGCGTCTGGAATGTTGCACCCGAGTACCAGGGTACGAAAACTGAGACATATTTGAACACGTCTCCCGATCACATGGTTGATCATACTCTGGGTTCCACATGCATGTTTTAGCTGAAGGAAGAATACCTAAAACCTGGGTAGTTGAAACCCGTGGAATGGGTACCATGCAATATGACTTCAAAGGGTCTTCATTTGCTCACCGAACCTCTCCAATCCTATCACTGCTGCGTTTATGCCCCTGTACACATGCTTGATTCTCTTTTGGAGACATAGCAATCCATAGGTTTTAAGATACTTACTAGTCAGGTACATTCTTAGGCGTTTAATATGCGGTGTTGAGTCCATTTCGTTGAGCAAGGAGTAGCTCTTGTCTATTCCATATTTGGCTTAAGGAACTTTATCTGTGCTCATTTCAATCTCTGGTTTTATGCAGCAACCCAACTCACCTTTCCCCTTAAGCAAGCATAAGTTGGTTTTCTAAATTTGAGAACCTGTTCTGTTTTGGAATTCAGTTCCTGTGTAGCCAAGTTTACATTCCGTGTATTAGTGATATCTTATGATGTTTCTTTTTCTGTGTGACTTATTTCAGTTAGAATCATCGTACCTGAATCTACTCATTATGCTGCTACGGGCCTGATGACATAGATTTCATTGCTGAGTGATACTGCATTGTACGTAAGTACCACAAGTTCTTTATCCATTTTTCACTTTCTGTGATGTTGAACTTGTACTGTAAACGGCGTTCTTGTACACAGAGCCGTTCCAAACTTTGGGGTGGTTGTGTCTTTTTGATTTTAATTTCCCTAAGCTATAGGACCATAAGTGGAAGTGCCCTAGGCTCTGTTGCTTTGTTTTTTAGATGTTTCAGGAAACACCATACACTTCTCCCGAGTGTCTGTTGGCAATTTACATCCCGCCCATCAGCATAACAAGGCTCCCAGTTCTCAATGGCCTGTTGCCTTTCTGGATTTTACACTTTTTTCAGATGGCCCTTTTGACCGAGGGGAAGTGAGACTTCATTGTAGTGCAGATTTCCTTTGCAAGCTTGCTTGGTTGGCCAAAAAGGGCGTATGCGTTTTTTCCTGAATATATTCAGGAAAAAACGCATACGCCCTTTTTGGCCAAGTGCATCATTGTGGACGTTCTGCCTCTTTTCCTATGCTTTCAATGCAATTCCAGTCTACCTTCTGAAATCGGTTTCCTGCAATTCTGCCCCGCTTTCAAGTCCTCTTGGCAGCCTTACTTCAGTCTATTTTTGGACGATAGCTGTCATTTATAACTCTGCAGGTTTGTGAATTACAGTGCCCCTGAGCTCCTTTCTTCAACTCGCTTTCTTGTGACCTGGCCGCAACACCGCAGGATGGCTTCAGGCCCTAATCTGGTTCCGGCCCGGCATGCTGAGCCTTTGGTTAATTCCTCTTCCTGGTGGGAAATGAGAGTTAAATTTGCCCGTTCAGACACCTCCAGCTAGTCTCTCATTGGTTCTCGCTATTCCTGTTCATCTTCCGCAGAAATTGCAAACTGGGCCAAACAGGAGGTTAAAGGGACTGACTCTCCAAGTCGGGAGAGTGTTAGTAAAGCGTCTGGAATGTTGCACCCGAGTACCAGGGGAGGAAAATTGAGACATATTTGAACACGTCTCCCGTTCACATGGTTGATCATACACTGGGTTCCACATGCATGTTTTAGCTGAAGGAAGAATACCTTAAACCTGGAGAGTTGAGACCCGTGGAATGGGTACCATGCAATATGACTTCAAAGGGTCTTCATTTGCTCACCGAACCTCTCCAATCCTATCACTGCTGCGTTTATGCCCCTGTACACATGCTTGATTGTCTTTTGGAGACATAGCAATCCATAGGTTTTAAGATACTTACTAGTCAGGTACATTCTTAGGCGTTTAATATGGGGTGTTGAGTCCATTTCGTTGAGCAAGGAGTAGCTCTTGTCTATTCCATATTTGGCTTAAGGAACTTTATCTGTGCTCATTTCAATCTCTGGTTTTATGCAGCAACCCAACTCACCTTTCCCCTGAGGCAAGCATAAGTTGGTTTTCTAAATTTGAGACCCTGTTCTGTTTTGGAATGCAGTTCCTGTGTAGCCAAGTTTACATTCCGTGTATTAGTGATATCTTATGATGTTTCTTTTTCTGTGTGACTTATTTCAGTTAGAATCATCGTACCTGAATCCACTCATTATGCTGCTACGGGCCTGATGACATAGATTTCATTGCTGACTGATACTGCATTGTACGTAAGTACCACAAGTTCTTTATCCATTTTTCACTTTCTGTGATATTGAACTTGTACGGTAAACGAGGTTCTTGTAAACGGAGGCGTCCCAAACTTTGGGGTGGCTGTGTCTTTTTGATTTTAATTTCCCTAAGCTATAGGACCATAAGTGGAAGTGCCCTAGGCTCTGTTGCTTTGTTTTTTAGATGTTTCAGGAAACACCATACACTTCTCCCTAGTGGTTGTTGGCAATTTACATCCCGCCCATCAGCATAACAAGGCTCCCAGTTCTCCATGGCCTGTCCTGCCTTTCTGGATTTTACACTTTTTTCAGATGGCCCTTTTGACCGGGGGGAAGTGAGACTTCATTGTAGTGCAGATTTCCTTTGCAAGCTTGCTTGGTTGTCCAAAAAGGGCGTATGCGTTTTTTCCTGAATATATTCAGGAAAAAACGCATACGCCCTTTTGGCCAAGTGCATCATTGTGGACGTTCTGCCTCTTTTCCTATGCTTTCAATGCAATTCCAGTCTACCTCCTGAAATCGGTTTCCTGCAATTCTGCCCCGCTTTCAAGTCCTCTTGGCAGCCTTACTTCAGTCTATTTTTGGACGATAGCTGTCATTTATAACTCTGCAGGTTTGTGAATTACAGTGCCCCTGAGCTCCTTTCTTCAACTCGCTTTCTTTTGAGCTGGCCGCAACACCGCAGGATGGCTTCAGGCCCTAATCTGATTCTGGCATGGCACGCTGAGCGTTTGGTTAATTCCTCTTCCTGGTAGGAAATGAGAGTTAAATTTGCCCGTCCAGACACCTCCAGCTAGTCTCCATTGGTTCTCGCTATTCCTGTTCATCTTCCGCAGAAATTGCAAACTGGGCCAAACAGGAGGTTAAAGGGACTGACTCTCCAAGTCGGGAGAGTGTTAGTAAAGCGTCTGGAATGTTGCACCCGAGTAGCAGGGTACAAAAACTGAGACATATTTGAACACGTCTCCCGTTCACATGGTTGGTCATACTTGGGTTCCACATGCATGTTTTAGCTGAAGGAAGAATACCTTAAACCTGGAGAGTTGAGACCCGTGTAATGGGTACCATGCAATATGACCTCAAAGGGTCTTCATTTGCTCACCGAACCTCTCCAATCCTATCACTGCTGCGTTTATGCCCCTGTACACATGCTTGATTCTCTTTCGGAGACATAGCAATCCATAGGTTTTAAGATACTTACTAGTCAGGTACATTCTTAGGCGTTTAATATGCGGTGTTGAGTCCATTTCGTTGAGCAAGGAGTAGCTCTTGTCTATTCCACATTTGACTTAAGGAACTTTATCTGTGCTCATTTCAATCTCTGGTTTTATGCAGCACCCCAACTCACCTTTACCCTTAAGCAAGCATAAGTTGGTTTTCTAAATTTGAGACCCTGTTCTGTTCTGTAATTCAGTTCCTGTGTAGCCAAGTTTACATTCCGTGTATTAATGATATCTTATGATGTTTCTTTTTCTGTGAGACTTATTTCAGTTAGAATCATCATACCTGAATCCACTCATTGTGATGCTAAGGGCCTGATGACATAGATTTCATTGCTGAGTGATATTGCTTTGTAAGTAAATACCACAACTTCTTTCTCCATTTTTCACTTTCTGCGATGTTGAACTTGTACTGTAAACGAGGTTCTTGTAAACAGAGCCGTCCCAAACTTTGGGGTGGCTGTGTCTTTTTGATTTTAATTTCCCTAAACTATAGGACCATAAGTGGCAGTGCCCTAGGCTCTGTTGCTTTGTTTTTTAGATGTTTCAGGAAACACCATACACTTCTCCCGAGTGTCTGTTGGCAATTTACATCCCGCCCATCAGCATAACAAGGCTCCCAGTTCTCCATGGCCTGTCTTGCCTTTCTGGATTTTACACTTTATTCAGATGGCCCTTTTGACCGGGGGGAAGTGAGACTTCATTGTAGTGCAGATTTCCTTTGCAAGCTTGCTTGGTTGGCCAAAAAGGGCGTATGCGTTTTTTCCTGAATATATTCAGGAAAAAACGCATACGCCCTTTTTGGCCAAGTGCATCATTGTGGACGTTCTGCCTCTTTTCCTATGCTTTCAATGCAATTCCAGTCTACCTCCTGAAATCGGTTTCCTGCAATTCTGCCCCGCTTTCAAGTCCTCTTGGCAGCCTTACTTCAGTCTATTTTTGGACGATAGCTGTCATTTATAACTCTGCAGGTTTGTGAATTACAGTGCCCCTGAGCTCCTTTCTTCAACTCGCTTTCTTGTGACCTGGCCGCAACACCGCAGGATGGCTTCAGGCCCTAATCTGATTCTGGCATGGCACGCTGAGCCTTTGGTTAATTCCTCTTCCTGGTAGGAAATGAGAGTTAAATTTGCCCGTCCAGACACCTCCAGCTAGTCTCCATTGGTTCTCGCTATTCCTGTTCATCTTCCGCAGAAATTGCAAACTGGGCCAAACAGGAGGTTAAAGGGACTGACTCTCCAAGTCGGGAGAGTGTTAGTAAAGCGTCTGGAATGTTGCACCCGAGTACCAGGGTACGAAAACTGAGACATATTTGAACACGTCTCCCGATCACATGGTTGATCATACTCTAGGTTCCACATGCATGTTTTAGCTGAAGGAAGAATACCTTAAACCTAGGTAGTTGCAACACGTGGAATGGGTACCATGCAATATGACTTCAAAGGGTCTTCATTTGCTCACCGAACCTCTCCAATCCTATCACTGCTGCGTTTATGCCCCTGTACACATGCTTGATTCTCTTTTGGAGACATAGCAATCCATAGGTTTTAAGATACTTACAAGTCAGGTACATTCTTAGGCATTTAATATGCGTTGTTGAGTCCATTTCGTTGAGCAAGGAGTAGCTCTTGTCTATTCCATATTTGGCTTAAGGAACTTTATCTGTGCTCATTTCAATCTCTGATTTTATGCAGCACCCCAACTCACCTTTACCCTTAAGCAAGCATAAGTTGGTTTTCTAAATTTGAGTCCCTGTTCTGTTCTGTAATTCAGTTCCTGTGTAGCCAAGTTTACATTCCGTGTATTACTGATATCTTATGATGTTTCTTTTTCTGTGTGACTTACTTCAGTTAGAATCATCATACCTGAATCCACTCATTGTGCTGCTAAGGGCCTGATGACACAGATTTCATTGCTGAGTGATATTGCTTTGTAAGTACATACCACAACTTCTTTATCCATTTTTCACTTTCTGCAATGTTGAACTTGTACTGTAAACGAGGTTCTTGTAAACAGAGCCATTCCAAACTTTGGGGTGGCTGTGTCTTTTTGATTTTAATTTCCCTAAGCTATAGGACCATAAGTGGAAGTGCCCTAGGTTCTGTTGCTTTGTTTTTTAGATGTTTCAGGAAACACCATACACTTCTCCCGAGTGGTTGTTGGCAATTTACATCCCGCCCATCAGCATAACAAGGCTCCCAGTTCTCAATGGCCTGTCCTGCCTTTCTGGATTTTACACTTTTTTCAGATGGCCCTTTTGACCGGGGGGAAGTGAGACTTCATTGTAGTGCAGATTTCCTTTGCAAGCTTGCTTGGTTGGCCAAAAAGGGCGTATGCGTTTTTTCCTGAATATATTCAGGAAAAAACGCATACGGCCTTTTTGGCCAAGTGCATCATTGTGGACGTTCTGCCTCTTTTCCTATGCTTTCAATGTAATTCCAGTCTACCTCCTGAAATCGGTTTCCTGCAATTCTGCCCCGCTTTCAAGTCCTCTTGGCAGCCTTACTTCAGTCTATTTTTGGACGATAGCTGTCATTTATAACTCTGCAGGTTTGTGAATTACAGTGACCCTGAGCTCGTTTCTTCAACTCGCTTTCTTGTGACCTGGCCGCAACACCGCAGGACGGCTTCAGGCCCTAATCTGGTTTCGGCCCGGCATGCTGAGCCTTTGGTTAATTCCTCTTCCTGGTGGGAAATGAGAGTTAAATTTGCCCGTCCAGACACCTCCAGCTAGCCTCTCATTGGTTCTCGCTATTCCTGTTCATCTTCCGCAGAAATTGCAAACTGGGCCAAACAGGAGGTTAAAGGGACTGACTCTCCAAGTCGGGAGAGTGTTAGTAAAGCGTCTGGAATGTTGCACCCGAGTACCAGGGGAGGAAAACTGAGACATATTTGAACACGTCTCCCGATCACATGGTTGATCATACTCTGGGTTCCACATGCATGTTTTAGCTGAAGGAAGAATACCTAAAACCTGGGTAGTTGAAACCCGTGGAATGGGTACCATGCAATATGACTTCAAAGGGTCTTCATTTGCTCACCGAACCTCTCCAATCCTATCACTGCTGCGTTTATGCCCCTGTACACATGCTTGATTCTCTTTCGGAGACATAGCAATCCATAGGTTTTAAGATACTTACTAGTCAGGTACATTCTTAGGCGTTTAATATGCGGTGTTGAGTCCATTTCGTTGAGCAAGGAGTAGCTCTTGTCTATTCCATATTTGCCTTAAGGAACTTTATCTGTGCTCATTTCAATCTCTGGTTTTATGCAGCAACCCAACTCACCTTTCCCCTTAAGCAAGCATAAGTTGGTTTTCTAAATTTGAGACCCTGTTCTGTTTTGGAATTCAGTTCCTGTGTAGCCAAGTTTACATTCCGTGTATTAGTGATATCTTATGATGTTTCTTTTTCTGTGTGACTTACTTCAGTTAGAATCATCGTACCTGAATCTACTCATTATGCTGCTACGGGCCTGATGACATAGATTTCATTGCTGAGTGATACTGCATTGTACGTAAGTACCACAAGTTCTTTATCCATTTTTCACTTTCTGCGATGTTGAACTTGTACTGTAAACGGGGTTCTTGTAAACAGAGCCGTTCCAAACTTTGGGTTGGCTGTGTCTTTTTGATTTCAATTTCCCTAAGCTATAGGACCATAACTGTAAGTGCCCTAGGCTCTGTTGCTTTGTTTTTTAGATGTTTCAGGAAACACCATACACTTCTCCCGAGTGTCTGTTGGCAATTTACATCCCGCCCATCAGCATAACAAGGCTCCCAGTTCTCAATGGCCTGTTGCCTTTCTGGATTTTACACTTTTTTCAGATGGCCCTTTTGACCGGGGGGAAGTGAGACTTCATTGTAGTGCAGATTTCCTTTGCAAGCTTGCTTGGTTGGCCAAAAAGGGCGTATGCGTTTTTTCCTGAATATATTCAGGAAAAAACGCATACGCCCTTTTTGGCCAAGTGCATCATTGTGGACGTTCTGCCTCTTTTCCTATGCTTTCAATGCAATTCCAGTCTACCTCCTGAAATCGGTTTCCTGCAATTCTGCCCCGCTTTCAAGTCCTCTTGGCAGCCTTACTTCAGTCTAGTTTTGGACGATAGCTGTCATTTATAACTCTGCAGGTTTGTGAATTACAGTGCCCCTGAGCTCCTTTCTTCAACTCGCTTTCTTTTGAGCTGGCCGCAACACCGCAGGATGGCTTCAGGCCCTAAACTGGTTCCGGTACGGCACGCTGAGCCTTTGGTTATTTCCTCTTCCTGGTGGGAATTGAGAGTTAAATTTGCCCGTCCAGACACCTCCAGCTAGCCTCTCATTTGTTCCCGCTATTCCTGTTCATCTTCCGCAGAAATTGCAAACTGGGCCAAACAGGAGGTTAAAGGCGCTGACTCTCCAAGTGGGGAGAGTGTTAGTAAAGCGTCTGGAATGTTGCACCCGAGTACCAGGGGAGGAAAACTGAGACATATTTGAACACGTCTCCCGTTCACATGGTTGATCATACTCTGGGTTCCACATGCATGTTTTAGCTGAAGGAAGAATACCTTAAACCTGGAGAGTTGAAACCCGTGGAATGGGTACCATGCAATATGACTTCAAAGGGTCTTCATTTGCTCACCGAACCTCTCCAATCCTATCACTGCTGCGATTATGCCCCTGTACACACGCTTGATTCTCTTTTGGAGACATAGCAATCCATAGGTTTTAAGATACTTACTAGTCAGGTACATTCTTAGGCGTTTAATATGGGGTGTTGAGTCCATTTCGTTGAGCAAGGAGTAGCTCTTGTCTATTCCATATTTGGCTTAAGGAACTTTATCTGTGCTCATTTCAATCTCTGGTTTTATGCAGCAACCCAACTCACCTTTCCCCTGAAGGAAGCATAAGTTGGTTTTCTAAATTTGAGACCCTGTACTGTTTTGGAATGCAGTTCCTGTGTAGCCAAGTTTACATTCCGTGTATTACTGATATCTTATGATGTTTCTTTTTCTGTGTGACTTACTTCAGTTAGAATCATCATACCTGAATCCACTCATTGTGCTGCTAAGGGCCTGATGACACAGATTTCATTGCTGAGTGATATTGCTTGTAAGTAAATACCACAACTTCTTTCTCCATTTTTCACTTTCTGCGATGTTGAACTTGTACTGTAAACGAGGTTCTTGTAAACAGAGCCGTTTCAAACTTTGGGGTGGCTGTGTCTTTTTGATTTTAATTTCCCTAAGCTATAGGACCATAAGTGGAAGTGCCCTAGGTTCTGTTGCTTTGTTTTTTAGATGTTTCAGGAAACACCATACACTTCTCCCGAGTGGTTGTTGGCAATTTACATCCCGCCCATCAGCATAACAAGGCTCCCAGTTCTCAATGGCCTGTTGCCTTTCTGGATTTTACACTTTTTTCAGATGGCCCTTTTAACCGGGGGGAAGTGAGACTTCATTGTAGTGCAGATTTCCTTTGCAAGCTTGCTTGGTTGGCCAAAAAGGGCGTATGCGTTTTTTCCTGAATATATTCAGGAAAAAACGCATACGCCCTTTTTGGCCAAGTGCATCATTGTGGACGTTCTGCCTCTTTTCCTATGCTTTCAATGCAATTCCAGTCTACCTCCTGAAATCGGTTTCCTGCAATTCTGCCCCGCTTTCAAGTCCTCTTGGCAGCCTTACTTCAGTCTATTTTTGGACGATAGCTGTCATTTATAACTCTGCAGGTTTGTGAATTACAGTGCCCCTGAGCTCCTTTCTTCAACTCGCTTTCTTGTGACCTGGCCGCAACACCGCAGGATGGCTTCAGGCCCTAATCTGATTCTGGCATGGCACGCTGAGCCTTTGGTTAATTCCTCTTCCTGGTAGGAAATGAGAGTTAAATTTGCCCGTCCAGACACCTCCAGCTAGTCTCCATTGGTTCTCGCTATTCCTGTTCATCTTCCGCAGAAATTGCAAACTGGGCCAAACAGGAGGTTAAAGGGACTGACTCTCCAAGTCGGGAGAGTGTTAGTAAAGCGTCTGGAATGTTGCACCCGAGTACCAGGGTACGAAAACTGAGACATATTTGAACACGTCTCCCGATCACATGGTTGATCATACTCTAGGTTCCACATGCATGTTTTAGCTGAAGGAAGAATACCTTAAACCTAGGTAGTTGCAACACGTGGAATGGGTACCATGCAATATGACTTCAAAGGGTCTTCATTTGCTCACCGAACCTCTCCAATCCTATCACTGCTGCGTTTATGCCCCTGTACACATGCTTGATTCTCTTTTGGAGACATAGCAATCCATAGGTTTTAAGATACTTACAAGTCAGGTACATTCTTAGGCATTTAATATGCGTTGTTGAGTCCATTTCGTTGAGCAAGGAGTAGCTCTTGTCTATTCCATATTTGGCTTAAGGAACTTTATCTGTGCTCATTTCAATCTCTGGTTTTATGCAGCACCCCAACTCACCTTTACCCTTAAGCAAGCATAAGTTGGTTTTCTAAATTTGAGTCCCTGTTCTGTTCTGTAATTCAGTTCCTGTGTAGCCAAGTTTACATTCCGTGTATTACTGATATCTTATGATGTTTCTTTTTCTGTGTGACTTACTTCAGTTAGAATCATCATACCTGAATCCACTCATTGTGCTGCTAAGGGCCTGATGACACAGATTTCATTGCTGAGTGATATTGCTTTTTAAGTAAATACCACAACTTCTTTCTCCATTTTTCACTTTCTGCGATGTTGAACTTGTACTGTAAACGAGGTTCTTGTAAACAGAGCCGTTTCAAACTTTGGGGTGGCTGTGTCTTTTTGATTTTAATTTCCCTAAGCTATAGGACCATAAGTGGAAGTGCCCTAGGTTCTGTTGCTTTGTTTTTTAGATGTTTCAGGAAACACCATACACTTCTCCCGAGTGGTTGTTGGCAATTTACATCCCGCCCATCAGCATAACAAGGCTCCCAGTTCTCAATGGCCTGTTGCCTTTCTGGATTTTACACTTTTTTCAGATGGCCCTTTTAACCGGGGGGAAGTGAGACTTCATTGTAGTGCAGATTTCCTTTGCAAGCTTGCTTGGTTGGCCAAAAAGGGCGTATGCGTTTTTTCCTGAATATATTCAGGAAAAAACGCATACGCCCTTTTTGGCCAAGTGCATCATTGTGGACGTTCTGCCTCTTTTCCTATGCTTTCAATGCAATTCCAGTCTACCTCCTGAAATCGGTTTCCTGCAATTCTGCCCCGCTTTCAAGTCCTCTTGGCAGCCTTACTTCAGTCTATTTTTGGACGATAGCTGTCATTTATAACTCTGCAGGTTTGTGAATTACAGTGCCCCTGAGCTCCTTTCTTCAACTCGCTTTCTTGTGACCTGGCCGCAACACCGCAGGATGGCTTCAGGCCCTAATCTGATTCTGGCATGGCACGCTGAGCCTTTGGTTAATTCCTCTTCCTGGTAGGAAATGAGAGTTAAATTTGCCCGTCCAGACACCTCCAGCTAGTCTCCATTGGTTCTCGCTATTCCTGTTCATCTTCCGCAGAAATTGCAAACTGGGCCAAACAGGAGGTTAAAGGGACTGACTCTCCAAGTCGGGAGAGTGTTAGTAAAGCGTCTGGAATGTTGCACCCGAGTACCAGGGTACGAAAACTGAGACATATTTGAACACGTCTCCCGATCACATGGTTGATCATACTCTAGGTTCCACATGCATGTTTTAGCTGAAGGAAGAATACCTTAAACCTAGGTAGTTGCAACACGTGGAATGGGTACCATGCAATATGACTTCAAAGGGTCTTCATTTGCTCACCGAACCTCTCCAATCCTATCACTGCTACGTTTATGCCCCTGTACACATGCTTGATTCTCTTTTGGAGACATAGCAATCCATAGGTTTTAAGATACTTACAAGTCAGGTACATTCTTAGGCATTTAATATGCGTTGTTGAGTCCATTTCGTTGAGCAAGGAGTAGCTCTTGTCTATTCCATATTTGGCTTAAGGAACTTTATCTGTGCTCATTTCAATCTCTGGTTTTATGCAGCACCCCAACTCACCTTTACCCTTAAGCAAGCATAAGTTGGTTTTCTAAATTTGAGTCCCTGTTCTGTTCTGTAATTCAGTTCCTGTGTAGCCAAGTTTACATTCCGTGTATTACTGATATCTTATGATGTTTCTTTTTCTGTGTGACTTACTTCAGTTAGAATCATCATACCTGAATCCACTCATTGTGCTGCTAAGGGCCTGATGACACAGATTTCATTGCTGAGTGATATTGCTTTGTAAGTACATACCACAACTTCTTTATCCATTTTTCACTTTCTGCAATGTTGAACTTGTACTGTAAACGAGGTTCTTGTAAACAGAGTCATTCCAAACTTTGGGGTGGCTGTGTCTTTTTGATTTTAATTTCCCTAAGCTATAGGACCATAAGTGGAAGTGCCCTAGGTTCTGTTGCTTTGTTTTTTAGATGTTTCAGGAAACACCATACACTTCTCCCGAGTGGTTGTTGGCAATTTACATCCCGCCCATCAGCATAACAAGGCTCCCAGTTCTCCATGGCCTGTCCTGCCTTTCTGGATTTTACACTTTTTTCAGATGGCCCTTTTGACCGGGGGGAAGTGAGACTTCATTGTAGTGCAGATTTCCTTTGCAAGCTTGCTTGGTTGGCCAAAAAGGGCGTATGCGTTTTTTCCTGAATATATTCAGGAAAAAACGCATACGGCCTTTTTGGTCAAGTGCATCATTGTGGACGTTCTGCCTCTTTTCCTATGCTTTCAATGTAATTCCAGTCTACCTCCTGAAATCGGTTTCCTGCAATTCTGCCCCGCTTTAAAGTCCTCTTGGCAGCCTTACTTCAGTCTATTTTTGGACGATAGCTGTCATTTATAACTCTGCAGGTTTGTGAATTACAGTGCCCCTGAGCTCCTTTCTTCAGCTCGCTTTCTTTTGAGCTGGCCGCAACACCGCAGGATGGCTTCAGGCCCTAAACTGGTTCCGGTACGGCACGCTGAGCCTTTGTTTATTTCCTCTTCCTGGTGGGAATTGAGAGTTAAATTTGCCCGTCCAGACACCTCCAGCTAGCCTCTCATTGGTTCTCGCTATTCCTGTTCATCTTCCGCAGAAATTGCAAACTGGGCCAAACAGGAGGTTAAAGGCGCTGACTCTCCAAGTGGGGAGAGTGTTAGTAAAGCGTGTGGAATGTTGCACCCGAGTACCAGGGGAGGAAAACTGAGACATATTTGAACACGTCTCCCGTTCACATGGTTGATCATACTTGGGTTCCACATGCATGTTTTAGCTGAAGGAAGAATACCTTAAACCTGGAGAGTTGAGACCCGTGGAATGGGTACCATGCAATATGACTTCAAAGGGTCTTCATTTGCTCACCGAACCTCTCCAATCCTATCACTGCTGCGTTTATGCCCCTGTACACATGCTTGATTCTCTTTCGGAGACATAGCAATCCATAGGTTTTAAGATACTTACTAGTCAGGTACATTCTTAGGCGTTTAATATGCGGTGTTGAGTCCATTTCGTTGAGCAAGGAGTAGCTCTTGTCTATTCCATATTTGACTTAAGGAACTTTATCTGTGCTCATTTCAATCTCTGGTTTTATGCAGCACCCCAACTCACCTTTACCCTTAAGCAAGCATAAGTTGGTTTTCTAAATTTGAGACCCTGTTCTGTTCTGTAATTCAGTTCCTGTGTAGCCAAGTTTACATTCCGTGTATTAATGATATCTTATGATGTTTCTTTTTCTGTGTGACTTATTTCAGTTAGAATCATCATACCTGAATCCACTCATTGTGATGCTAAGGGCCTGATGACATAGATTTCATTGCTGAGTGATATTACTTTGTAAGTAAATACCACAACTTCTTTATCCATTTTTCACTTTCTGCGATGTTGAACTTGTACTGTAAACGAGGTTCTTGTAAACAGAGGCGTCCCAAACTTTGGGGTGGCTGTGTCTTTTTGATTTTAATTTCCCTAAGCTATAGGACCATAAGTGGCAGTGCCCTAGGCTCTGTTGCTTTGTTTTTTAGATGTTTCAGGAAACACCATACACTTCTCCCGAGTGTCTGTTGGCAATTTACATCCCTCCCATCAGCATAACAAGGCTCCCAGTTCTCCATGGCCTGTCTTGCCTTTCTGGATTTTACACTTTATTCAGATGGCCCTTTTGACCGGGGGGAAGTGAGACTTCATTGTAGTGCAGATTTCCTTTGCAAGCTTGCTTGGTTGGCCAAAAAGGGCGTATGCGTTTTTTCCTGAATATATTCAGGAAAAAACGCATACGCCCTTTTTGGCCAAGTGCATCATTGTGGACGTTCTGCCTCTTTTCCTATGCTTTCAATGCAATTCCAGTCTACCTCCTGAAATCGGTTTCCTGCAATTCTGCCCCGCTTTCAAGTCCTCTTGGCAGCCTTACTTCAGTCTATTTTTGGACGATAGCTGTCATTTATAACTCTGCAGGTTTGTGAATTACAGTGCCCCTGAGCTCCTTTCTTCAACTCGCTTTCTTGTGACCTGGCCGCAACACCGCAGGATGGCTTCAGGCCCTAATCTGATTCTGGCATGGCACGCTGAGCCTTTGGTTAATTCCTCTTCCTGGTAGGAAATGAGAGTTAAATTTGCCCGTCCAGACACCTCCAGCTAGTCTCCATTGGTTCTCGCTATTCCTGTTCATCTTCCGCAGAAATTGCAAACTGGGCCAAACAGGAGGTTAAAGGGACTGACTCTCCAAGTCGGGAGAGTGTTAGTAAAGCGTCTGGAATGTTGCACCCGAGTACCAGGGTACGAAAACTGAGACATATTTGAACACGTCTCCCGATCACATGGTTGATCATACTCTAGGTTCCACATGCATGTTTTAGCTGAAGGAAGAATACCTTAAACCTAGGTAGTTGCAACACGTGGAATGGGTACCATGCAATATGACTTCAAAGGGTCTTCATTTGCTCACCGAACCTCTCCAATCCTATCACTGCTGCGTTTATGCCCCTGTACACATGCTTGATTCTCTTTTGGAGACATAGCAATCCATAGGTTTTAAGATACTTACAAGTCAGGTACATTCTTAGGCATTTAATATGCGTTGTTGAGTCCATTTCGTTGAGCAAGGAGTAGCTCTTGTCTATTCCATATTTGGCTTAAGGAACTTTATCTGTGCTCATTTCAATCTCTGGTTTTATGCAGCACCCCAACTCACCTTTACCCTTAAGCAAGCATAAGTTGGTTTTCTAAATTTGAGACCCTGTTCTGTTCTGTAATTCAGTTCCTGTGTAGCCAAGTTTACATTCCGTGTATTACTGATATCTTATGATGTTTCTTTTTCTGTGTGACTTACTTCAGTTAGAATCATCATACCTGAATCCACTCATTGTGCTGCTAAGGGCCTGATGACACAGATTTCATTGCTGAGTGATATTGCTTTGTAAGTACATACCACAACTTCTTTATCCATTTTTCACTTTCTGCAATGTTGAACTTGTACTGTAAACGAGGTTCTTGTAAACAGAGCCATTCCAAACTTTGGAGTGGCTGTGTCTTTTTGATTTTAATTTCCCTAAGCTATAGGACCATAAGTGGAAGTGCCCTAGGTTCTGTTGCTTTGTTTTTTAGATGTTTCAGGAAACACCATACACTTCTCCCGAGTGGTTGTTGGCAATTTACATCCCGCCCATCAGCATAACAAGGCTCCCAGTTCTCCATGGCCTGTCCTGCCTTTCTGGATTTTACACTTTTTTCAGATGGCCCTTTTGACCGGGGGGAAGTGAGACTTCATTGTAGTGCAGATTTCCTTTGCAAGCTTGCTTGGTTGGCCAAAAAGGGCGTATGCGTTTTTTCCTGAATATATTCAGGAAAAAACGCATACGGCATTTTTGGCCAAGTGCATCATTGTGGACGTTCTGCCTCTTTTCCTATGCTTTCAATGTAATTCCAGTCTACCTCCTGAAATCGGTTTCCTGCAATTCTGCCCCGCTTTCAAGTCCTCTTGGCAGCCTTACTTCAGTCTATTTTTGGACGATAGCTGTCATTTATAACTCTGCAGGTTTGTGAATTACAGTGCCCCTGAGCTCCTTTCTTCAACTCGCTTTCTTTTGAGCTGGCCGCAACACCGCAGGATGGCTTCAGGCCCTAAACTGGTTCCGGTACGGCACGCTGAGCCTTTGGTTATTTCCTCTTCCTGGTGGGAATTGAGAGTTAAATTTGCCCGTCCAGACACCTCCAGCTAGCCTCTCATTGGTTCTCGCTATTCCTGTTCATCTTCCGCAGAAATTGCAAACTGGGCCAAACAGGAGGTTAAAGGCGCTGACTCTCCAAGTGGGGAGAGTGTTAGTAAAGCGTGTGGAATGTTGCACCCGAGTACCAGGGGAGGAAAACTGAGACATATTTGAACACGTCTCCCGTTCACATGGTTGATCATACTTGGGTTCCACATGCATGTTTTAGCTGAAGGAAGAATACCTTAAACCTGGAGAGTTGAGACCCATGTAATGGGTACCATGCAATATGACTTCAAAGGGTCTTCATTTGCTCACCGAACCTCTCCAATCCTATCACTGCTGCGTTTATGCCCCTGTACACATGCTTGATTCTCTTTCGGAGACATAGCAATCCATAGGTTTTAAGATACTTACTAGTCAGGTACATTCTTAGGCGTTTAATATGCGGTGTTGAGTCCATTTCGTTGAGCAAGAAGTAGCTCTTGTCTATTCCATATTTGACTTAAGGAACTTTATCTGTGCTCATTTCAATCTCTGGTTTTATGCAGCACCCCAACTCACCTTTACCCTTATGCAAGCATAAGTTGGTTTTCTAAATTTGAGACCCTGTTCTGTTTTGGAATGCAGTTCCTGTGTAGCCAAGTTTACATTCCGTGTATTAGTGATATCTTATGATGTTTCTTTTTCTGTGTGACTTATTTCAGTTAGAATCATCGTACCTGAATCCACTCATTATGCTGCTACGTGCCTGATGACACAGATTTCATTGCTGAGTGATACTGCATTGTACGTAAGTACCACAAGTTCTTTATCCATTTTTCACTTTCTGCGATGTTGAACTTGTACTGTAAACGGGGTTCTTGTAAACAGAGCCGTTCCAAACTTTGGGGTGGCTGTGTCTTTTTGATTTTAATTTCCCTAAGCTATAGGACCATAAGTGGAAGTGCCCTAGGCTCTGTTGCTTTGTTTTTTAGATGTTTCAGGAAACACCATACACTTCTCCCGAGTGTCTGTTGGCAATTTACATCCCGCCCATCAGCATAACAAGGCGCCCAGTTCTCAATGGCCTGTTGCCTTTCTGGATTTTACACTTTTTTCAGATGGCCCTTTTGACCGGGGGGAAGTGAGACTTCATTGTAGTGCAGATTTCCTTTGCAAGCTTGCTTGGTTGGCCAAAAAGGGCGTATGCGTTTTTTCCTGAATATATTCAGGAAAAAACACATACGCCCTTTTTGGCCAAGTGCATCATTGTGGACGTTCTGCCTCTTTTCCTATGCTTTCAATGCAATTCCAGTCTACCTCCTGAAATCGGTTTCCTGCAATTCTGCCCCGCTTTCAAGTCCTCTTGGCAGCCTTACTTCAGTCTAGTTTTGGACGATAGCTGTCATTTATAACTCTGCAGGTTTGTGAATTACAGTGCCCCTGAGCTCCTTTCTTCAACTCGCTTTCTTTTGAGCTGGCCGCAACACCGCAGGATGGCTTCAGGCCCTAAACTGGTTCCGGTACGGCACGCTGAGCCTTTGGTTATTTCCTCTTCCTGGTGGGAATTGAGAGTTAAATTTGCCCGTCCAGACACCTCCAGCTAGCCTCTCATTTGTTCTCGCTATTCCTGTTCATCTTCCGCAGAAATTGCAAACTGGGCTAAACAGGAGGTTAAAGGCGCTGACTCTCCAAGTGGGGAGAGTGTTAGTAAAGCGTCTGGAATGTTGCACCCGAGTACCAGGGGAGGAAAACTGAGACATATTTGAACACGTCTCCCGTTCACATGGTTGATCATACTCTGGGTTCCACATGCATGTTTTAGCTGAAGGAAGAATACCTTAAACCTGGAGAGTTGAAACCCGTGGAATGGGTACCATGCAATATGACTTCAAAGGGTCTTCATTTGCTCACCGAACCTCTCCAATCCTATCACTGCTGCGTTTATGCCCCTGTACACATGCTTGATTCTCTTTTGGAGACATAGCAATCCATAGGTTTTAAGATACTTACTAATCAGGTACATTCTTAGGCGTTTAATATGGGGTGTTGAGTCCATTTCGTTGAGCAAGGAGTAGCTCTTGTCTATTCCATATTTGGCTTAAGGAACTTTATCTGTGCTCATTTCAATCTCTGGTTTTATGCAGCAACCCAACTCACCTTTCCCCTGAAGCAAGCATAAGTTGGTTTTCTAAATTTGAGACCCTGTACTGTTTTGGAATGCAGTTCCTGTGTAGCCAAGTTTACATTCCGTGTATTACTGATATCTTATGATGTTTCTTTTTCTGTGTGACTTACTTCAGTTAGAATCATCATACCTGAATCCACTCATTGTGCTGCTAAGGGCCTGATGACACAGATTTCATTGCTGAGTGATATTGCTTTGTAAGTAAATACCACAACTTCTTTCTCCATTTTTCACTTTCTGCGATGTTGAACTTGTACTGTAAACGAGGTTCTTGTAAACAGAGCCGTTTCAAACTTTGGGGTGGCTGTGTCTTTTTGATTTTAATTTCCCTAAGCTATAGGACCATAAGTGGAAGTGCCCTAGGTTCTGTTGCTTTGTTTTTTAGATGTTTCAGGAAACACCATACACTTCTCCCGAGTGGTTGTTGGCAATTTACATCCCGCCCATCAGCATAACAAGGCTCCCAGTTCTCAATGGCCTGTTGCCTTTCTGGATTTTACACTTTTTTCAGATGGCCCTTTTAACCGGGGGGAAGTGAGACTTCATTGTAGTGCAGATTTCCTTTGCAAGCTTGCTTGGTTGGCCAAAAAGGGCGTATGCGTTTTTTCCTGAATATATTCAGGAAAAAACGCATACGCCCTTTTGGCCAAGTGCATCATTGTGGACGTTCTGCCTCTTTTCCTATGCTTTCAATGCAATTCCAGTCTACCTCCTGAAATCGGTTTCCTGCAATTCTGTCCCACTTTCAAGTCCTCTTGGCATCCTTACTTCAGTCTATTTTTGGACGATAGCTGTCATTTATAACTCTGCAGGTTTGTGAATTACAGTGCCCCTGAACTCCTTTCTTCAACTCGCTTTCTTTTGAGCTGGCCGCAACACCGCAGGATGGCTTCAGGCCCTAATCTGATTCTGGCATGGCACGCTGAGCCTTTGGTTAATTCCTCTTCCTGGTAGGAAATGAGAGTTAAATTTGCCCGTCCAGACACCTCCAGCTAGTCTCCATTGGTTCTCGCTATTCCTGTTCATCTTCCGCAGAAATTGCAAACTGGGCCAAACAGGAGGTTAAAGGGACTGACTCTCCAAGTCGGGAGAGTGTTAGTAAAGCGTCTGGAATGTTGCACCCGAGTACCAGGGTACGAAAACTGAGACATATTTGAACACGTCTCCCGATCACATGGTTGATCATACTCTAGGTTCCACATGCATGTTTTAGCTGAAGGAAGAATACCTTAAACCTAGGTAGTTGCAACACGTGGAATGGGTACCATGCAATATGAGTTCAAAGGGTCTTCATTTGCTCACCGAACCTCTCCAATCCTATCACTGCTGCGTTTATGCCCCTGTACACATGCTTGATTCTCTTTTGGAGACATAGCAATCCATAGGTTTTAAGATACTTACAAGTCAGGTACATTCTTAGGCGTTTAATATGCGTTGTTGAGTCCATTTCGTTGAGCAAGGAGTAGCTCTTGTCTATTCCATATTTGGCTTAAGGAACTTTATCTGTGCTCATTTCAATCTCTGGTTTTATGCAGCACCCCAACTCACCTTTACCCTTAAGCAAGCATAAGTTGGTTTTCTAAATTTGAGTCCCTGTTCTGTTCTGTAATTCAGTTCCTGTGTAGCCAAGTTTACATTCCGTGTATTACTGATATCTTATGATGTTTCTTTTTCTGTGTGACTTATTTCAGTTAGAATCATCATACCTGAATCCACTCATTGTGCTGCTAAGGGCCTGATGACACAGATTTCAGTGCTGAGTGATATTGCTTTGTAAGTACATACCACAACTTCTTTATCCATTTTTCACTTTCTGCAATGTTGAACTTGTACTGTAAACGAGGTTCTTGTAAACAGAGACATTCCAAACTTTGGGGTGGCTGTGTCTTTTTGATTTTAATTTCCCTAAGCTATAGGACCATAAGTGGAAGTGCCCTAGGTTCTGTTGCTTTGTTTTTTAGATGTTTCAGGAAACACCATACACTTCTCCCGAGTGGTTGTTGGCAATTTACATCCCGCCCATCAGCATAACAAGGCTCCCAGTTCTCCATGGCCTGTCCTGCCTTTCTGGATTTTACACTTTTTTCAGAATGCCCTTTTGACCGGGGGGAAGTGAGACTTCATTGTAGTGCAGATTTCCTTTGCAAGCTTGCTTGGTTGGCCAAAAAGGGTGTATGCGTTTTTTCCTGAATATATTCAGGAAAAAACGCATACGCCCTTTTTGGCCAAGTGCATCATTGTGGACGTTCTGCCTCTTTTCCTATGCTTTCAATGCAATTCCAGTCTACCTCCTGAAATCGGTTTCCTGCAATTCTGCCCCGCTTTCAAGTCCTCTTGGCAGCCTTACTTCAGTCTATTTTTGGACGATAGCTGTCATTTATAACTCTGCAGGTTTGTGAATTACAGTGCCCCTGAGCTCCTTTCTTCAACTCGCTTTCTTTTGAGCTGGCCGCAACACCGCAGGATGGCTTCAGGCCCTAAACTGGTTCCGGTACGGCACGCTGAGCCTTTGTTTATTTCCTCTTCCTGGTGGGAATTGAGAGTTAAATTTGCCCGTCCAGACACCTCCAGCTAGCCTCTCATTGGTTCTCGCTATTCCTGTTCATCTTCCGCAGAAATTGCAAACTGGGCCAAACAGGAGGTTAAAGGCGCTGACTCTCCAAGTGGGGAGAGTGTTAGTAAAGCGTCTGGAATGTTGCACCCGAGTACCAGGGGAGGAAAACTGAGACATATTTGAACACGTCTCCCGTTCACATGGTTGATCATACTTGGGTTCCACATGCATGTTTTAGCTGAAGGAAGAATACCTTAAACCTGGAGAGTTGAGACCCGTGTAATGGGTACCATGCAATATGACTTCAAAGGGTCTTCATTTGCTCACCGAACCTCTCCAATCCTATCACTGCTGCGTTTATGCCCCTGTACACATGCTTGATTCTCTTTCGGAGACATAGCAATCCATAGGTTTTAAGATACTTACTAGTCAGGTACATTCTTAGGCGTTTAATATGCGGTGTTGAGTCCATTTCGTTAAGCAAGGAGTAGCTCTTGTCTATTCCATATTTGACTTAAGGAACTTTATCTGTGCTCATTTCAATCTCTGGTTTTATGCAGCACCCCAACTCACCTTTACCCTTAAGCAAGCATAAGTTGGTTTTCTAAATTTGAGACCCTGTTCTGTTTTGGAATGCAGTTCCTGTGTAGCCAAGTTTACATTCCGTGTATTAGTGATATCTTATGATGTTTCTTTTTCTGTGTGACTTATTTCAGTTAGAATCATCGTACCTGAATCCACTCATTATGCTGCTACGGGCCTGATGACATAGATTTCATTGCTGAGTGATACTGCATTGTACGTAAGTACCACAAGTTCTTTATCCATTTTTCACTTTTTGTGATATTGAACTTGTACGGTAAACGAGGTTCTTGTAAACGGAGGCGTCCCAAACTTTGGGGTGGCTGTGTCTTTTTGATTTTAATTTCCCTAAGCTATAGGGCCATAAGTGGAAGTGCCCTAGGCTCTGTTGCTTTGTTTTTTAGATGTTTCAGGAAACACCATACACTTCTCCCGAGTGGTTGTTGGCAATTTACATCCCGCCCATCAGCATAACAAGGCTCCCAGTTCTCCATGGCCTGTCCTGCCTTTCTGGATTTTACACTTTTTTCAGATGGCCCTTTTGACCGGGGGGAAGTGAGACTTCATTGTAGTGCAGATTTCCTTTGCAAGCTTGCTTGGTTGGCCAAAAAGGGCGTATGCGTTTTTTCCTGAATATATTCAGGAAAAAACGCATACGCCCTTTTTGGCCAAGTGCATCATTGTGGACGTTCTGCCTCTTTTCCTATGCTTTCAATGCAATTCCAGTCTACCTCCTGAAATCGGTTTCCTGCAATTCTGCCCCGCTTTCAAGTCCTCTTGGCAGCCTTACTTCAGTCTATTTTTGGACGATAGCTGTCATTTATAACTCTGCAGGTTTGTGAATTACAGTGCCCCTGAGCTCCTTTCTTCAACTCGCTTTCTTGTGACCTGGCCGCAACACCGCAGGATGGCTTCAGGCCCTTATCTGGTTCCGGTACGGCACGCTGTACCTTTGTTTATTTCCTCTTCCTGGTGGGAAATGAGAGTTAAATTTGCCCGTCCAGACACCTCCAGCTAGCCTCTCATTGGTTCTTGCTATTCCTGTTCATCTTCCGCAGAAATTGCAAACTGGGCCAAACAGGAGGTTAAAGGGACTGACTCTCCAAGTGGGGAGAGTGTTAGTAAAGCGTCTGGAATGTTGGACCCGAGTACCAGGGGAGGAAAACTGAGACATATTTGAACACGTCTCCCGATCACATGGTTGATCATACTCTGGGTTCCACATGCATGTTTTAGCTGAAGGAAGAATACCTAAAACCTGGGTAGTTGAAACCCGTGGAATGGGTACCATGCAATATGACTTCAAAGGGTCTTCATTTGCTCACCGAACCTCTCCAATCCTATCACTGCTGCGTTTATGCCCCTGTACACATGCTTGATTCTCTTTCGGAGACATAGCAATCCATAGGTTTTAAGATACTTACTAGTTAGGTACATTCTTAGGCGTTTAATATGCGGTGTTGAGTCCATTTCGTTGAGCAAGGAGTAGCTCTTGTCTATTCCATATTTGGCTTAAGGAACTTTATCTGTGCTCATTTCAATCTCTGGTTTTATGCAGCAACCCAACTCACCTTTACCCTTAAGCAAGCATAAGTTTGTTTTCTAAATTTGAGACCCTGTTCTGTTTTGGAATTCAGTTCCTGTGTAGCCAAGTTTACATTCCGTGTATTAGTGATATCTTATGATGTTTCTTTTTCTGTGTGACTTATTTCAGTTAGAATCATCGTACCTGAATCTACTCATTATGCTGCTACGGGCCTGATGACATAGATTTCATTGCTGAGTGATACTGCATTGTACGTAAGTACCACAAGTTCTTTATCCATTTTTCACTTTCTGCGATGTTGAACTTGTACTGTAAACGGGGTTCTTGTAAACAGAGCCGTTCCAAACTTTGGGGTGGCTGTGTCTTTTTGATTTTAATTTCCCTAAGCTATAGGACCATAAGTGGAAGTGCCCTAGGCTCTGTTGCTTTGTTTTTTAGATGTTTCAGGAAACACCATACACTTCTCCCAAGTGTCTGTTGGCAATTTACATCCCGCCCATCAGCATAACAAGGCTCCCAGTTCTCAATGGCCTGTTGCCTTTCTGGATTTTACACTTTTTTCAGATGGCCCTTTTGACCGGGGGGAAGTGAGACTTCATTGTAGTGCAGATTTCCTTTGCAAGCTTGCTTGGTTGGCCAAAAAGGGCGTATGCGTTTTTTCCTGAATATATTCAGGAAAAAACGCATACGCCCTTTTTGGCCAAGTGCATCATTGTGGACGTTCTGCCTCTTTTCCGATGCTTTCAATGCAATTCCAGTCTACCTCCTGAAATCGGTTTCCTGCAATTCTGCCCCACTTTCAAGTCCTCTTGGCAGCCTTACTTCAGTATATTTTTGGACGATAGCTGTCATTTATAACTCTGCAGGTTTGTGAATTACAGTGCCCCTGAGCTCCTTTCTTCAACTCGCTTTCTTTTGAGCTGGCCGCAACACCGCAGGATGGCTTCAGGCCCTAATCTGGTTCCGGTACGGCACACTGAGCCTTTGGTTATTTCCTCTTCCTGGTGGGAAATGAGAGTTAAATTTGCCCGTCCAGACACCTCCAGCTAGCCTCTCATTGGTTCTCGCTATTCCTGTTCATCTTCCGCAGAAATTGCAAACTGGGCCAAACAGGAGGTTAAAGGCGCTGACTCTCCAAGTGGGGAGAGTGTTAGTAAAGCGTCTGGAATGTTGCACCCGAGTACCAGGGGAGGAAAACTGAGACATATTTGAACACGTCTCCCGTTCACATGGTTGATCATACTTGGGTTCCACATGCATGTTTTAGCTGAAGGAAGAATACCTTAAACCTGGAGAGTTGAGACCCGTGTAATGGGTACCATGCAATATGACTTCAAAGGGTCTTCATTTGCTCACCGAACCTCTCCAATCCTATCAATGCTGCGTTTATGCCCCTGTACACATGCTTGATTCTCTTTCGGAGACATAGCAATCCATAGGTTTTAAGATACTTACTAGTCAGGTACATTCTTAGGCGTTTAATATGCGGTGTTGAGTCCATTTCGTTGAGCAAGGAGTAGCTCTTGTCTATTCCACATTTGACTTAAGGAACTTTATCTGTGCTCATTTCAATCTCTGGTTTTATGCAGCACCCCAACTCACCTTTACCCTTAAGCAAGCATAAGTTGGTTTTCTAAATTTGAGACCCTGTTCTGTTCTGTAATTCAGTTCCTGTGTAGCCAAGTTTACATTCCGTGTATTACTGATATCTTATGATGTTTCATTTTCTGTGTGACTTATTTCAGTTAGAATCATCATACCTGAATCCACTCATTGTGATGCTAAGGGCCTGATGACATAGATTTCATTGCTGAGTGATATTGCTTTGTAAGTAAATACCACAACTTCTTTATCCATTTTTCACTTTCTGCGATGTTGAACTTGTACTGTAAAAGAGGTTCTTGTAAACAGAGGCGTCCCAAACTTTGGGGTCGCTGTGTCTTTTTGATTTTAATTTCCCTAAGCTATAGGACCATAAGTGGCAGTGCCCTAGGCTCTGTTGCTTTGTTTTTTAGATGTTTCAGGAAACACCATACACTTCTCCCGAGTGTCTGTTGGCAATTTACATCCCGCCCATCAGCATAACAAGGCTCCCAGTTCTCCATGGCCTGTCCTGCCTTTCTGGATTTTACACTTTTTTCAGATGGCCCTTTTGACCGGGGGGAAGTGAGACTTCATTGTAGTGCAGATTTCCTTTGCAAGCTTGCTTGGTTGGCCAAAAAGGGCGTATGCGTTTTTTCCTGAATATATTCAGGAAAAAACGCATATGCCCTTTTTGGCCAAGTGCATCATTGTGGACGTTCTGCCTCTTTTCCTATGCTTTCAATGCAATTCCAGTCTACCTCCTGAAATCGGTTTCCTGCAATTCTGCCCCGCTTTCAAGTCCTCTTGGCAGCCTTACTTCAGTCTATTTTTGGACGATAGCTGTCATTTATAACTCTGCAGGTTTGTGAATTACAGTGCCCCTGAGCTCCTTTCTTCAACTCGCTTTCTTGTGACCTGGCCGCAACACCGCAGGATGGCTTCAGGCCCTAATCTGGTTTCGGCCCGGCATGCTGAGCCTTTGGTTAATTCCTCTTCCTGGTGGGAAATGAGAGTTAAATTTGCCCGTCCAGACACCTCCAGCTAGCCTCTCATTGGTTCTTGCTATTCCTGTTCATCTTCCGCAGAAATTGCAAACTGGGCCAAACAGGAGGTTAAAGGGACTGACTCTCCAAGTGGGGAGAGTGTTAGTAAAGCGTCTGGAATGTTGCACCCGAGTACCAGGTGAGGAAAACTGAGACATATTTGAACACGTCTCCCGATCACATGGTTGATCATACTCTGGGTTCCACATGCATGTTTTAGCTGAAGGAAGAATACCTTAAACCTGGAGACTTGAGACCCGTGTAATGGGTACCATGCAATATGACTTCAAAGGGTCTTCATTTGCTCACCGAACCTCTCCAATCCTATCACTGCTACGTTTATGCCCCTGTACACATGCTTGATTCTCTTTCGGAGACATAGCAATCCATAGGTTTTAAGATACTTACTAGTCAGGTACATTCTTAGGCGTTTAATATGCGGTGTTGAGTCCATTTCGTTGAGCAAGGAGTAGCTCTTGTCTATTCCACATTTGACTTAAGGAACTTTATCTGTGCTCATTTCAATCTCTGGTTTTATGCAGCACCCCAACTCACCTTTACCCTTAAGCAAGCATAAGTTGGTTTTCTAAATTTGAGACCCTGTTCTGTTCTGTAATTCAGTTCCTGTGTAGCCAAGTTTACATTCCGTGTATTACTGATATCTTATGATGTTTCATTTTCTGTGTGACTTATTTCAGTTAGAATCATCATACCTGAATCCACTCATTGTGATGCTAAGGGCCTGATGACATAGATTTCATTGCTGAGTGATATTGCTTTGTAAGTAACTACCACAACTTCTTTATCCATTTTTCACTTTCTGCGATGTTGAACTTGTACTGTAAAAGAGGTTCTTGTAAACAGAGGCGTCCTAAACTTTGGGGTCGCTGTGTCTTTTTGATTTTAATTTCCCTAAGCTATAGGACCATAAGTGGCAGTGCCCTAGGCTCTGTTGCTTTGTTTTTTAGATGTTTCAGGAAACACCATACACTTCTCCCGAGTGTCTGTTGGCAATTTACATCCCGCCCATCAGCATAACAAGGCTCCCAGTTCTCCATGGCCTGTCCTGCCTTTCTGGATTTTACACTTTTTTCAGATGGCCCTTTTGACTGGGGGGAAGTGAGACTTCATTGTAGTGCAGATTTCCTTTGCAAGCTTGCTTGGTTGGCCAAAAAGGGCGTATGCGTTTTTTCCTGAATATATTCAGGAAAAAAGGCATACGCCCTTTTTGGCCAAGTGCATCATTGTGGACGTTCTGCCTCTTTTCCTATGCTTTCAATGCAATTCCAGTCTACCTCCTGAAATCGGTTTCCTGCAATTCTGCCCCGCTTTCAAGTCCTCTTGGCAGCCTTACTTCAGTCTATTTTTGGACGATAGCTGTCATTTATAACTCTGCAGGTTTGTGAATTACAGTGCCCCTGAGCTCCTTTCTTCAACTCGCTTTCTTGTGACCTGGCCGCAACACCGCAGGATGGCTTCAGGCCCTAATCTGATTCTGGCATGGCACGCTGAGCCTTTGGTTAATTCCTCTTCCTGGTAGGAAATGAGAGTTAAATTTGCCCGTCCAGACACCTCCAGCTAGTCTCCATTGGTTCTCGCTATTCCTGTTCATCTTCCGCAGAAATTGCAAACTGGGCCAAACAGGAGGTTAAAGGCGCTGACTCTCCAAGTCGGGAGAGTGTTAGTAAAGCGTCTGGAATGTTGCACCCGAGTACCAGGGGAGGAAAACTGAGACATATTTGAACACGTCTCCCGATCAAATGGTTGATCATACTCTAGGTTCCACATGCATGTTTTAGATGAAGGAAGAATACCTTAAACCTAGGTAGTTGAAACACGTGGAATGGGTACCATGCAATATGAGTTCAAAGGGTCTTCATTTGCTCACCCAACCTCTCCAATCCTATCACTGCTGCGTTTATGCCCCTGTACACATGCTTGATTCTCTTTTGGAGACATAGCAATCCATAGGTTTTAAGATACTTACAAGTCAGGTACATTCTTAGGCGTTTAATATGCGTTGTTGAGTCCATTTCGTTGAGCAAGGAGTAGCTCTTGTCTATTCCATATTTGGCTTAAGGAACTTTATCTGTGCTCATTTCAATCTCTGGTTTTATGCAGCACCCCAACTCACCTTTACCCTTAAGCAAGCATAAGTTGGTTTTCTAAATTTGAGTCCCTGTTCTGTTCTGTAATTCAGTTCCTGTGTAGCCAAGTTTATATTCCGTGTATTACTGATATCTTATGATGTTTCTTTTTCTGTGTGACTTACTTCAGTTAGAATCATCATACCTGAATCCACTCATTGTGCTGCTAAGGGCCTGATGACACAGATTTCATTGCTGAGTGATATTGCTTTGTAAGTAAATACCACAACTTCTTTATCCATTTTTCACTTTCTGCGATGTTGAACTTGTACTGTAAACGAGGTTCTTGTAAACAGAGCCGTTCCAAACTTTGGGGTGGCTGTGTCTTTTTTACTTTAATTTCCCTAAGCTATAGGACCATAAGTGGAAGTGCCCTAGGTTCTGTTGCTTTGTTTTTTAGATGTTTCAGGAAACACCATACACTTCTCCCGAGTGGTTGTTGGCAATTTACATCCCGCCCATCAGCATAACAAGGCTCCCAGTTCTCCATGGCCTGTCCTGCCTTTCTGGATTTTACACTTTTTTCAGATGGCCCTTTTGACCGGGGGGAAGTGAGACTTCATTGTAGTGCAGATTTCCTTTGCAAGCTTGCTTGGTTGGCCAAAAAGGACGTATGCGTTTTTTCCTGAATATATTCAGGAAAAAACGCATACGCCCTTTTTGGCCAAGTGCATCATTGTGGACGTTCTGCCTCTTTTCCTATGCTTTCAATGCAATTCCAGTCTACCTCCTGAAATCGGTTTCCTGCAATTCTGCCCCGCTTTCAAGTCCTCTTGGCAGCCTTACTTCAGTATATTTTTGGACAATAGCTGTCATTTATAACTCTGCAGGTTTGTGAATTACAGTGCCCCTGAGCTCCTTTCTTCAACTCGCTTTCTTGTGACCTGGCTGCAACACCGCAGGATGGCTTCAGGCCCTAATCTGGTTCCGGCCCGGCATGCTGAGCCTTTGGTTAATTCCTCTTCCTGGTGGGAAATGAGAGTTAAATTTGCCCGTCCAGACACCTCCAGCTAGCCTCTCATTGGTTCTTGCTATTCCTGTTCATCTTCCGCAGAAATTGCAAACTGGGCCAACAGGAGGTTAAAGGCGCTGACTCTCCAAGTGGGGAGAGTGTTAGTAAAGCGTCTGGAATGTTGCACCCGAGTACCAGGGGAGGAAAACTGAGACATATTTGAACACGTCTCCCGATCACATGGTTGATCATACTCTAGGTTCCACATGCATGTTTTAGCTGAAGGAAGAATATCTTAAACCTGGGTAGTTGAAACCCGTGGAATGGGTACCATGCAATATGACTTCAAAGGGTCTTCATTTGCTCACCGAACCTCTCCAATCCTATCACTGCTGCGTTTATGCCCCTGTACACATGCTTTATTCTCTTTCGGAGACATAGCAATCCATAGGTTTTAAGATACTTACTAGTCAGGTACATTCTTAGGCGTTTAATATGGGGTGTTGAGTCCATTTCGTTGAGCAAGGAGTAGCTCTTGTCTATTCCATATTTGGCTAAAGGAACTTTATCTGTGCTCATTTCAATCTCTGGTTTTATGCAGCACCCCAACTCACCTTTACCCTTAAGCAAGAATAAGTTGGTTTTCTAAATTTGAGACCCTGTTCTGTTCTGTAATTCAGTTCCTGTGTAGCCAAGTTTACATTCCGTGTATTACTGATATCTTATGATGTTTCTTTTTCTGTGTGACTTATTTCAGTTAGAATCATCATACCTGAATCCACTCATTGTGCTGCTAAGGGCCTGATGACACAGATTTCATTGCTGAGTGATATTGCTTTGTAAGTAAATACCACAACTTCTTTCTCCATTTTTCACTTTCTGCGATGTTGAACTTGTACTGTAAACGAGGTTCTTGTAAACAGAGGCGTCCCAAACTTTGGGGTGGCTGTGTCTTTCTGATTTTAATTTCCCTAAGCTATAGGACCATAAGTGGCAGTGCCCTAGGCTCTGTTGCTTTGTTTTTTAGATGTTTCAGGAAACACCATACACTTCTCCCGAGTGTCTGTTGGCAATTTACATCCCGCCCATCAGCATAACAAGGCTCCCAGTTCTCCATGGCCTGTCCTGCCTTTCTGGATTTTACACTTTTTTCAGATGGCCCTTTTGACCGGGGGGAAGTGAGACTTCATTGTAGTGCAGATTTCCTTTGCAAGCTTGCTTGGTTGGCCAAAAAGGGCGTATGCGTTTTTTCCTGAATATATTCAGGAAAAAACGCATACGCCCTTTTTGGCCAAGTGCATCATTGTGGACGTTCTGCCTCTTTTCCTATGCTTTCAATGCAATTCCAGTCTCCCTCCTGAAATCGGTTTCCTGCAATTCTGCCCCGCTTTCAAGTCCTCTTGGCAGCCTTACTTCAGTCTATTTTTGGACGATAGCTGTCATTTATAACTCTGCAGGTTTGTGAATTACAGTGCCCCTGAGCTCCTTTCTTCAACTCGCTTTCTTTTGAGCTGGCCGCAACACCACAGGATGGCTTCAGGCCCTAATCTGATTCTGGCATGGCACGCTGAGCCTTTGGTTAATTCCTCTTCCTGTTAGGAAATGAGAGTTAAATTTGCCCGTCCAGACACCTCCAGCTAGTCTCCATTGGTTCTCGCTATTCCTGTTCATCTTCCGCAGAAATTGCAAACTGGGCCAAACAGGAGGTTAAAGGGACTGACTCTCCAAGTCGGGAGAGTGTTAGTAAAGCGTCTGGAATGTTGCACCCGAGTACCAGGGTACGAAAACTGAGACATATTTGAACACGTCTCCCGATCACATGGTTGATCATACTCTAGGTTCCACATGCATGTTTTAGCTGAAGGAAGAATACCTTAAACCTGGGTAGTTGAAACCCGTGGAATGGGTACCATGCAATATGATTTCAAAGGGTCTTCATTTGCTCACCGAACCTCTCCAATCCTATCACTGCTGCGTTTATGCCCCTGTACACATGCTTGATTCTCTTTTGGAGACATAGCAATCCATAGGTTTTAAGATACTTACAAGTCAGGTACATTCTTAGGCGTTTAATATGCAGTGTTGAGTCCATTTCGTTGAGCAAGGAGTAGCTCTTGTCTATTCCATATTTGGCTTAAGGAACTTTATCTGTGCTCATTTCAATCTCTGGTTTTATGCAGCACCCCAACTCACCTTTACCCTTAAGCAAGCATAAGTTGTTTTTCTAAATTTGAGTCCCTGTTCTGTTCTGTAATTCAGTTCCTGTGTAGCCAAGTTTACATTCCGTGTATTACTGATATCTTATGATGTTTCTTTTTCTGTGTGACTTATTTCAGTTAGAATCATCATACCTGAATCCACTCATTGTGCTGCTAAGGGCCTGATGACACAGATTTCATTGCTGAGTGATATTGCTTTGTAAGTAAACACCACAACTTCTTTCTCCATTTTTCACTTTCTGCGATGTTGAACTTGTACTGTAAACGAGGTTCTTGTAAACAAAGCTGTTCCAAACTTTGAGGTGGCTGTGTCTTTTTGATTTTAATTTCCCTAAGCTATAGGACCATAAGTGGAAGTGCCCTAGGTTCTGTTGCTTTGTTTTTTAGATGTTTCAGGAAACACCATACACTTCTCCCGAGTGGTTGTTGGCAATTTACATCCCGCCCATCAGCATAACAAGGCTCCCAGTTCTCCATGGCCTGTCCTGCCTTTCTGGATTTTACACTTTTTTCAGATGGCCCTTTTGACCGGGGGGAAGTGAGACTTCATTGTAGTGCAGATTTCCTTTGCAAGCTTGCTTGGTTGGCCAAAAAGGGCGTATGCGTTTTTTCCTGAATATATTCAGGAAAAAACGCATACGCCCTTTTTGGCCAAGTGCATCATTGTGGACGTTCTGCCTCTTTTCCTATGCTTTCAATGCAATTCCAGTCTACCTCCTGAAATCGGTTTCCTGCAATTCTGCCCCGCTTTCAAGTCCTCTTGGCAGCCTTACTTCAGTCTATTTTTGGACGATAGCTGTCATTTATAACTCTGCAGGTTTGTGAATTACAGTGCCCCTGAGCTCCTTTCTTCAACTCGCTTTCTTTTGAGCTGGCCGCAACACCGCAGGATGGCTTCAGGCCCTAATCTGGTTCCAGTATGGCACGCTGAGCCTTTGGTTATTTCCTCTTCCTGGTGGGAAATGAGAGTTAAATTTGCCCGTCCAGACACCTCCAGCTAGCCTCTCATTGGTTCTCGCTATTCCTGTTCATCTTCCGCAGAAATTGCAAACTGGGCCAAACAGGAGGTTAAAGGCGCTGACTCTCCAAGTGGGGAGAGTGTTAGTAAAGCGTCTGGAATGTTGCACCCGAGTACCAGGGGAGGAAAACTGAGACATATTTGAACACTTCTCCCGTTCACATGGTTGATCATACTTGGGTTCCACATGCATGTTTTAGCTGAAGGAAGAATACCTTAAACCTGGAGAGTTGAGACCCGTGGAATGGGTACCATGCAATATGACTTCAAAGGGTCTTCATTTGCTCACCGAACCTCTCCAATCCTATCACTGCTGCGTTTATGCCCCTGTACACATGCTTGATTCTCTTTCGGAGACATAGCAATCCATAGGTTTTAAGATACTTACTAGTCAGGTACATTCTTAGGCGTTTAATATGCGGTGTTGAGTCCATTTCGTTGAGCAAGGAGTAGCTCTTGTCTATTCCATATTTGACTTAAGGAACTTTATCTGTGCTCATTTCAATCTCTGGTTTTATGCAGCACCCCAACTCACCTTTACCCTTAAGCAAGCATAAGTTGGTTTTCTAAATTTGAGACCCTGTTCTGTTCTGTAATTCAGTTCCTGTGTAGCCAAGTTTACATTCCGTGTATTACTGATATCTTATGATGTTTCATTTTCTGTGTGACTTATTTCAGTTAGAATCATCATACCTGCATCCACTCATTGTGATGCTAAGGGCCTGATGACACAGATTTCATTGCTGAGTGATATTGCTTTGTAAGTAAATACCACAACTTCTTTCTCCATTTTTCACTTTCTGCGATGTTGAACTTGTACTGTAAACGAGGTTCTTGTAAACAGAGGCGTCCCAAACTTTGGGGTGGCTGTGTCTTTTTGATTTTAATTTCCCTAAGCTATAGGACCATAAGTGGCAGTGCCCTAGGCTCTGTTGCTTTGTTTTTTAGATGTTTCAGGAAACACCATACACTTCTCCCGAGTGGTTGTTGGCAATTTACATCCCGCCCATCAGCATAACAAGGCTCCCAGTTCTCCATGGCCTGTCCTGCCTTTCTGGATTTTACACTTTTTTCAGATGGCCCTTTTGACCGGGGGGAAGTGAGACTTCATTGTAGTGCAGATTTCCTTTGCAAGCTTGCTTGGTTGGCCAAAAAGGGCGTATGCGTTTTTTCCTGAATATATTCAGGAAAAAACGCATACGCCCTTTTTGGCCAAGTGCATCATTGTGGACGTTCTGCCTCTTTTCCTATGCTTTCAATGCAATTCCAGTCTACCTCCTGAAATCGGTTTCCTGCAATTCTGCCCCGCTTTCAAGTCCTCTTGGCAGCCTTACTTCAGTCTATTTTTGGACGATAGCTGTCATTTATAACTCTGCAGGTTTGTGAATTACAGTGCCCCTGAGCTCCTTTCTTCAACTCGCTTTCTTGTGACCTGGCCGCAACACCGCAGGATGGCTTCAGGCCCTAATCTGATTCTGGCATGGCACGCTGAGCCTTTGGTTAATTCCTCTTCCTGGTAGGAAATGAGAGTTAAATTTGCCCGTCCAGACACCTCCAGCTAGTCTCCATTGGTTCTCGCTATTCCTGTTCATCTTCCGCAGAAATTGCAAACTGGGCCAAACAGGAGGTTAAAGGCGCTGACTCTCCAAGTCGGGAGAGTGTTAGTAAAGCGTCTGGAATGTTGCACCCGAGTACCAGGGGAGGAAAACTGAGACATATTTGAACACGTCTCCCGATCACATGGTTGATCATACTCTAGGTTCCACATGCATGTTTTAGATGAAGGAAGAATACCTTAAACCTAGGTAGTTGAAACACGTGGAATGGGTACCATGCAATATGACTTCAAAGGGTCTTCATTTGCTCACCCAACCTCTCCAATCCTATCACTGCTGCGTTTATGCCCCTGTACACATGTTTGATTCTCTTTTGGAGACATAGCAATCCATAGGTTTTAAGATACTTACTAGTCAGGTACATTCTTAGGCGTTTAATATGCGTTGTTGAGTCCATTTCGTTGAGCAAGGAGTAGCTCTTGTCTATTCCATATTTGGCTTAAGGAACTTTATCTGTGCTCATTTCAATCTCTGGTTTTATGCAGCACCCCAACTCACCTTTTCCCTTAAGCAAGCATAAGTTGGTTTTCTAAATTTGAGTCCCTGTTCTGTTCTGTAATTCAGTTCCTGTGTAGCCAAGTTTATATTCCGTGTATTACTGATATCTTATGATGTTTCTTTTTCTGTGTGACTTACTTCAGTTAGAATCATCATACCTGAATCCACTCATTGTGCTGCTAAGGGCCTGATGACACAGATTTCATTGCTGAGTGATATTGCTTTGTAAGTAAATACCACAACTTCTTTATCCATTTTTCACTTTCTGCGATGTTGAACTTGTACTGTAAACGAGGTTCTTGTAAACAGAGCCGTTCCAAACTTTGGGGTGGCTGTGTCTTTTTTACTTTAATTTCCCTAAGCTATAGGACCATAAGTGGAAGTGCCCTAGGTTCTGTTGCTTTGTTTTTTAGATGTTTCAGGAAACACCATACACTTCTCCCGAGTGGTTGTTGGCAATTTACATCCCGCCCATCAGCATAACAAGGCTCCCAGTTCTCCATGGCCTGTCCTGCCTTTCTGGATTTTACACTTTTTTCAGATGGCCCTTTTGACCGGGGGGAAGTGAGACTTCATTGTAGTGCAGATTTCCTTTGCAAGCTTGCTTGGTTGGCCAAAAAGGACGTATGCGTTTTTTCCTGAATATATTCAGGAAAAAACACATACGCCCTTTTTGGCCAAGTGCATCATTGTGGACGTTCTGCCTCTTTTCCTATGCTTTCAATGCAATTCCAGTCTACCTCCTGAAATCGGTTTCCTGCAATTCTGCCCCGCTTTCAAGTCCTCTTGGCAGCCTTACTTCAGTATATTTTTGGACAATAGCTGTCATTTATAACTCTGCAGGTTTGTGAATTACAGTGCCCCTGAGCTCCTTTCTTCAACTCGCTTTCTTTTGAGCTGGCCGCAACACCGCAGGATGGCTTCAGGCCCTAATCTGGTTCCGGTACGGCACGCTGAGCCTTTGCTTATTTCCTCTTCCTGGTGGGAATTGAGAGTTAAATTTGCCCGCCCAGACACCTCCAGCTAGCCTCTCATTGGTTCTCGCTATTCCTGTTCATCTTCCGCAGAAATTGCAAACTGGGCCAAACAGGAGGTTAAAGGCGCTGACTCTCCAAGTGGGGAGAGTGTTAGTAAAGCGTCTGGAATGTTGCACCCGAGTACCAGGGGAGGAAAACTGAGACATATTTGAACACGTCTCCCGTTCACATGGTTGATCATACTTGGGTTCCACATGCATGTTTTAGCTGAAGGAAGAAAACCTTAAACATGGAGAGTTGAGACCCGTGTAATGGGTACCATGCAATATGACTTCAAAGGGTCTTCATTTGCTCACCGAACCTCTCCAATCCTATCACTGCTGCGTTTATGCCCCTGTACACATGCTTGATTCTCTTTCGGAGACATAGCAATCCATAGGTTTTAAGATACTTACTAGTCAGGTACATTCTTAGGCGTTTAATATGCGGTGTTGAGTCCATTTCGTTGAGCAAGGAGTAGCTCTTGTCTATTCCATATTTGACTTAAGGAACTTTATCTGTGCTCATTTCAATCTCTGGTTTTATGCAGCACCCCAACTCACCTTTACCCTTAAGCAAGCATAAGTTGGTTTTCTAAATTTGAGACCCTGTTCTGTTCTGTAATTCAGTTCCTGTGTAGCCAAGTTTACATTCCGTGTATTACTGATATCTTATGATGTTTCTTTTTCTGTGTGACTTATTTCTGTTAGAATCATCATACCTGAATCCACTCATTGTGATGCTAAGGGCCTGATGACATAGATTTCATTGCTGAGTGATATTGCTTTGTAAGTAAATACCACAACTTCTTTATCCATTTTTCACTTTCTGCGATGTTGAACTTGTACTGTAAACGAGGTTCTTGTAAACAGAGGCGTCCCAAACTTTGGGGTGGCTGTGTCTTTTTGATTTTAATTTCCCTAAGCTATAGGACCATAAGTGGCAGTGCCCTAGGCTCTGTTGCTTTGTTTTTTAGATGTTTCAGGAAACACCATACAGTTCTCCCGAGTGTCTGTTGGCAATTTACATCCCGCCCATCAGCATAACAAGGCTCCCAGTTCTCAATGGCCTGTCCTGCCTTTCTGGATTTTACACTTTATTCAGATGTCCCTTTTGACCGGGGGGAAGTGAGACTTCATTGTAGTGCAGATTTCCTTTGCAAGCTTGCTTGGTTGGCCAAAAAGGGCGTATGCGTTTTTTCCTGAATATATTCAGGAAAAAACGCATACGCCCTTTTTGGCCAAGTGCATCATTGTGGACGTTCTGCCTCTTTTCCTATGCTTTCAATGCAATTCCAGTCTACCTCCTGAAATCGGTTTCCTGCAATTCTGCCCCGCTTTCAAGTCCTCTTGGCAGCCTTACTTCAGTCTATTTTTGGACGATAGCTGTCATTTATAACTCTGCAGGTTTGTGAATTACAGTGCCCCTGAGCTCCTTTCTTCAACTCGCTTTCTTGTGACCTGGCTGCAACACCGCAGGATGGCTTCAGGCCCTAATCTGGTTCCGGCCCGGCATGCTGAGCCTTTGGTTAATTCCTCTTCCTGGTGGGAAATGAGAGTTAAATTTGCCCGTCCAGACACCTCCAGCTAGCCTCTCATTGGTTCTTGCTATTCCTGTTCATCTTCCGCAGAAATTGCAAACTGGGCCAACAGGAGGTTAAAGGCACTGACTCTCCAAGTGGGGAGAGTGTTAGTAAAGCGTCTGGAATGTTGCACCCGAGTACCAGGGGAGGAAAACTGAGACATATTTGAACACGTCTCCCGATCACATGGTTGATCATACTCTAGGTTCCACATGCATGTTTTAGCTGAAGGAAGAATATCTTAAACCTGGGTAGTTGAAACCCGTGGAATGGGTACCATGCAATATGACTTCAAAGGGTCTTCATTTGCTCACCGAACCTCTCCAATCCTATCACTGCTGTGTTTATGCCCCTGTACACATGCTTTATTGTCTTTCGGAGACATAGCAATCCATAGGTTTTAAGATACTTACTAGTCAGGTACATTCTTAGGCGTTTAATATGGGGTGTTGAGTCCATTTCGTTGAGCAAGGAGTAGCTCTTGTCTATTCCATATTTGGCTTAAGGAACTTTATCTGTGCTCATTTCAATCTCTGGTTTTATGCAGCACCCCAACTCACCTTTACCCTTAAGCAAGAATAAGTTGGTTTTCTAAATTTGAGACCCTGTTCTGTTCTGTAATTCAGTTCCTGTGTAGCCAAGTTTACATTCCGTGTATTACTGATATCTTATGATGTTTCTTTTTCTGTGTGACTTATTTCAGTTAGAATCATCATACCTGAATCCACTCATTGTGCTGCTAAGGGCCTGATGACACAGATTTCATTGCTGAGTGATATTGCTTTGTAAGTAAATACCACAACTTCTTTCTCCATTTTTCACTTTCTGTGATGTTGAACTTGTAGTGTAAACGAGGTTCTTGTAAACAGAGCCGTTCCAAACTTTGGGGTGGCTGTGTCTTTTTGATTTTAATTTCCCTAAGCTATAGGACCATAAGTGGAAGTGCCCTAGGTTCTGTTGCTTTGTTTTTTAGATGTTTCAGGAAACACCATACACTTCTCCCGAGTGGTTGTTGGCAATTTACATCCCGCCCATCAGCATAACAAGGCTCCCAGTTCTCCATGGCCTGTCCTGCCTTTCTGGATTTTACACTTTTTTCAGATGGCCCTTTTGACCGGGGGGAAGTGAGACTTCATTGTAGTGCAGATTTCCTTTGCAAGCTTGCTTGGTTGGCCAAAAAGGGCGTATGCGTTTTTTCCTGAATATATTCAGGAAAAAACGCATACGCCCTTTTTGGCCAAGTGCATCATTGTGGACGTTCTGCCTCTTTTCCTATGCTTTCAATGCAATTCCAGTCTACCTCCTGAAATCGGTTTCCTGCAATTCTGCCCCGCTTTCAAGTCCTCTTGGCAGCCTTACTTCAGTGTATTTTTGGACGATAGCTGTCATTTATAACTCTGCAGGTTTGTGAATTACAGTGCCCCTGAGCTCCTTTCTTCAACTCGCTTTCTTTTGAGCTGGCCGCAACACCACAGGATGGCTTCAGGCCCTAATCTGATTCTGGCATGGAACGCTGAGCCTTTGGTTAATTCCTCTTCCTGTTAGGAAATGAGAGTTAAATTTGCCCGTCCAGACACCTCCAGCTAGTCTCCATTGGTTCTCGCTATTCCTGTTCATCTTCCGCAGAAATTGCAAACTGGGCCAAACAGGAGGTTAAAGGGACTGACTCTCCAAGTCGGGAGAGTGTTAGTAAAGCGTCTGGAATGTTGCACCCGAGTACCAGGGTACGAAAACTTAGACATATTTGAACACGTCTCCCGATCACATGGTTGATCATACTCTAGGTTCCACATGCATGTTTTAGCTGAAGGAAGAATACCTTAAACCTGGGTAGTTGAAACCCGTGGAATGGGTACCATGCAATATGATTTCAAAGGGTCTTCATTTGCTCACCGAACCTCTCCAATCCTATCAATGCTGCGTTTATGACCCTGTACACATGCTTGATTCTCTTTTGGAGACATAGCAATCCATAGGTTTTAAGATACTTACAAGTCAGGTACATTCTTAGGCGTTTAATATGCAGTGTTGAGTCCATTTCGTTGAGCAAGGAGTAGCTCTTGTCTATTCCATATTTGGCTTAAGGAAATTTATCTGTGCTCATTTCAATCTCTGGTTTTATGTAGCACCCCAACTCACCTTTACCCTTAAGCAAGCATAAGTTGTTTTTCTAAATTTGAGTCCCTGTTCTGTTCTGTAATTCAGTTCCTGTGTAGCCAAGTTTACATTCCGTGTATTACTGATATCTTATGATGTTTCTTTTTCTGTGTGACTTACTTCAGTTAGAATCATCATACCTGAATCCACTCATTGTGCTGCTAAGGGCCTGATGACACAGATTTCATTGCTGAGTGATATTGCTTTGTAAGTAAACACCACAACTTCTTTCTCCATTTTTCACTTTCTGCGATGTTGAACTTGTACTGTAAACGAGGTTCTTGTAAACAGAGCTGTTCCAAACTTTGGGGTGGCTGTGTCTTTTTGATTTTAATTTCCCTAAGCTATAGGACCATAAGTGGAAGTGCCGTAGGTTCTGTTGCTTTGTTTTTTAGATGTTTCAGGAAACACCATACACTTCTCCCGAGTGGTTGTTGGCAATTTACATCCCGCCCATCAGCATAACAAGGCTCCCAGTTCTCCATGGCCTGTCCTGCCTTTCTGGATTTTACACTTTTTTCAGATGGCCCTTTTGACCGGGGGGAAGTGAGACTTCATTGTAGTGCAGATTTCCTTTGCAAGCTTGCTTGGTTGGCCAAAAAGGGCGTATGCGTTTTTTCCTGAATATATTCAGGAAAAAACGCATACGCCCTTTTTGGCCAAGTGCATCATTGTGGACGTTCTGCCTCTTTTCCTATGCTTTCAATGCAATTCCAGTCTACCTCCTGAAATCGGTTTCCTGCAATTCTGCCCCGCTTTCAAGTCCTCTTGGCAGCCTTACTTCAGTCTATTTTTGGACGATAGCTGTCATTTATAACTCTGCAGGTTTGTGAATTACAGTGCCCCTGAGCTCCTTTCTTCAACTCGCTTTCTTGTGACCTGGCCGCAACACCGCAGGATGGCTTCAGGCCCTAATCTGATTCTGGCATGGCACGCTGAGCCTTTGGTTAATTCCTCTTCCTGGTAGGAATTGAGAGTTAAATTTGCCCGTCCAGACACCTCCAGCTAGCCTCTCATTGGTTCTCGCTATTCCTGTTCATCTTCCGCAGAAATTGCAAACTGGGCCAAACAGGAGGTTAAAGGCGCTGACTCTCCAAGTGGGGAGAGTGTTAGTAAAGCGTCTGGAATGTTGCACCCGAGTACCAGGGGAGGAAAACTGAGACATATTTGAACACGTCTCCCGTTCACATGGTTGATCATACTTGGGTTCCACATGCATGTTTTAGCTGAAGGAAGAATACCTTAAACCTGGGTAGTTGAAACCCGTGGAATGGGTACCATGCAATATGACTTCAAAGGGTCTTCATTTGCTCACCGAACCTCTCCAATCTTATCACTGCTGTGTTTATGCCCCTGTACACATGCTTGATTCTCTTTCGGAGACATAGCAATCCATAGGTTTTAAGATACTTACTAGTCAGGTACATTCTTAGGCGTTTAATATGCGGTGTTGAGTCCATTTCGTTGAGCAAGGAGTAGCTCTTGTCTATTCCATATTTGGCTAAAGGAACTTTATCTGTGCTCATTTCAATCTCTGGTTTTATGCAGCACCCCAACTCACCTTTCCCCTTAAGCAAGCATAAGTTGGTTTTCTAAATTTGAGACCCTGTTCTGTTTTGGAATGCAGTTCCTGTGTAGCCAAGTTTACATTCCGTGTATTAGTGATATCTTATGATGTTTCTTTTTCTGTGTGACTTATTTCAGTTAGAATCATCGTACCTGAATCCACTCATTATGCTGCTACGGGCCTGATGACATAGATTTCATTGCTGAGTGATACTGCATTGTACGTAAGTACCAAAAGTTCTTTATCCATTTTTCACTTTCTGTGATATTGAACTTGTACTGTAAACGAGGTTGTTGTAAACAGAGCCGTTCCAAATTTTGGGGTGGCTGTGTCTTTTTGATTTTAATTTCCCTGAGCTATAGGACCATAAGTGGAAGTGCCCTAGGCTCTGTTGCTTTGTTTTTTAGATGTTTCAGGAAACACCATACACTTCTCCCGAGTGTCTGTTGGCAATTTACATCCCGCCCATCAACATAACAAGGCTCCCAGTTCTCCATGGCCTGTCCTGCCTTTCTGGATTTTACACTTTTTTCAGATGGCCCTTTTGACCGGGGGGAAGTGAGACTTCATTGTAGTGCAGATTTCCTTTGCAAGTTTGCTTGGTTGGCCAAAAAGGGCGTATGCGTTTTTTCCTGAATATATTCAGGAAAAAACGCATACGCCCTTTTTGGCCAAGTGCATCATTGTGGACGTTCTGCCTCTTTTCCTATGCTTTCAATGCAATTCCAGTCTACCTCCTGAAATCGGTTTCCTGCAATTCTGCCCCGCTTTCAAGTCCTCTTGGCAGCCTTACTTCAGTCTATTTTTGGATGATAGCTGTCATTTATAACTTTGCAGGTTTGTGAATTACAGTGCCCCTGATCTCCTTTCTTCAACTTGCTTTCTTGTGACCTGGCCGCAACACCGCAGGATGGCTTCAGGCGCTAATCTGGTTCCGGCACGGCACGCTGAGCCTTTGGTTAATTCCTCTTCCTGGTGGGAAATGAGAGTTAAATTTGCCCGTCCAGACACCTCCAGCTAGTCTCTTATTGGTTCTCGCTATTCCTTTCATCTTCCGCAGAAATTGCAAACTGGGCCAAACAGGATGTTAAAGGCGCTGACTCTCCAAGTGGGGAGAGTGTTAGTAAAGCGTCTGGAATGTTGCACCCGAGTACCAGGGGAGGAAAACTGAGACATATTTGAACACGTCTCCCGTTCACATGGTTGATCATACTTGGGTTCCACATGCATGTTTTAGCTGAAGGAAGAATACCTTAAACCTGGAGAGTTAAGACCCGTGTAATGGGTACCATGCAATATGACTTCAAAGGGTCTTCATTTGCTCACCGAACCTCTCCAATCCTATCACTGCTGCATTTATGCCCCTGTACACATGCTTGATTCTCTTTCGGAGACATAGCAATCCATAGGTTTTAAGATACTTACTAGTCAGGTACATTCTTAGGCGTTTAATATGCGGTGTTGAGTCCATTTCGTTGAGCAAGGAGTAGCTCTTGTCTATTCCATATTTGACTTAAGGAACTTTATCTGTGCTCATTTCAATCTCTGGTTTTATGCAGCACCCCAACTCACCTTTACCCTTAAGCAAGCATAAGTTGGTTTTCTAAATTTGAGACCCTGTTCTGTTCTGTAATTCAGTTCCTGTGTAGCCAAGTTTACATTCCGTGTATTACTGATATCTTATGATGTTTCTTTTTCTGTGTGACATACTTCAGTTAGAATCATCATACCTGAATCCACTCATTGTGCTGCTAAGGGCCTGATGACACAGATTTCATTGCTGAGTGATATTGCTTTGTAAGTAAATACCACAACTTCTTTATCCATTTTTCACTTTCTGCGATGTTGAACTTGTACTGTAAACGAGGTTCTTGTAAACAGAGCCGTTCCAAACTTTGGGGTGGCTGTGTCTTTTTGATTTTAATTTCCCTAAGCTATAGGACCATAAGTGGAAGTGCCCTAGGTTCTGTTGCTTTGTTTTTTAGATGTTTCAGGAAACACCATACACTTCTCCCAAGTGGTTGTTGGCAATTTACATCCCACCCATCAGCATAACAAGGCTCCCAGTTCTCCATGGCCTGTCCTGCCTTTCTGGATTTTACACTTTTTTCAGATGGCCCTTTTGACCGGGGAGAAGTGAGACTTCATTGTAGTGCAGATTTCCTTTGCAAGCTTGCTTGGTTGGCCAAAAAGGGCGTATGCGTTTTTTCCTGAATACATTCAGGAAAAAACGCATACGCCCTTTTTGGCCAAGTGCATCATTGTGGACGTTCTGCCTCTTTTCCTATGCTTTCAATGCAATTCCAGTCTACCTCCTGAAATCGGTTTCCTGCAATTCTGCCCCGCTTTCAAGTCCTCTTGGCAGCCTTACTTCAGTCTATTTTTGGACGATAGCTGTCATTTATAACTCTGCAGGTTTGTGAATTACAGTGCCCCTGAGCTCCTTTCTTCAACTCGCTTTCTTGTGACCTGGCCGCAACACCGCAGGATGGCTTCAGGCCCTAATCTGGTTCCGGCACGGCACGCTGAGCCTTTGGTTAATTCCTCTTCCTGGTGGGAAATGAGAGTTAAATTTGCCCGTTCAGACACCTCCAGCTAGCCTCTCATTGGTTCTCGCTATTCCTGTTCATCTTCCGCAGAAATTGCAAACTGGGCCAAACAGGAGGTTAAAGGGACTGACTCTCCAAGTCGGGAGAGTGTTAGTAAAGCGTCTGGAATGTTGCACCCGAGTACCAGGGTACGAAAACTGAGACATATTTGAACACGTCTCCCGATCACATGGTTGATCATACTCTGGGTTCCACATGCATGTTTTAGCTGAAGGAAGAATACCTAAAACCTGGGTAGTTGAAACCCGTGGAATGGGTACCATGCAATATGACTTCAAAGGGTCTTCATTTGCTCACCGAACCTCTCCAATCCTATCACTGCTGCGTTTATGCCCCTGTACACATGCTTGATTCTCTTTCGGAGACATAGCAATCCATAGGTTTTAAGATACTTACTAGTCAGGTACATTCTTAGGCGTTTAATATGCGGTGTTGAGTCCATTTCGTTGAGCAAGGAGTAGCTCTTGTCTATTCCATATTTGGCTTAAGGAACTTTATCTGTGCTCATTTCAATCTCTGGTTTTATGCAGCACCCCAACTCTCCTTACCCTTAAGCAAGAATAAGTTGGTTTTCTAAATTTGAGACCCTGTTCTGTTCTGTAATTCAGTTCCTGTGTAGCCAAGTTTACATTCCGTGTATTACTGATATCTTATGATGTTTCTTTTTCTGTGTGACTTATTTCAGTTAGAATCATCATACCTGAATCCACTCATTGTGCTCCTAAGGGCCTGATGACACAGATTTCATTGCTGAGTTATATTGCTTTGTAAGTAAATACCACAACTTCTTTATCCATTTTTCACTTTCTGCGATGTTGAACTTGTACTGTAAACGAGGTTCTTGTAAACAGAGCTTTTCCAAACTTTGGGGTGGCTGTGTCTTTTTGATTTTAAATTCCCTAAGCTATAGGACCATAAGTGGAAGTGCCCTAGGCTCTGTTGCTTTGTTTTTTAGATGTTTCAGGAAACACCATACACTTCTCCCGAGTGGTTGTTGGCAATTTACATCCCGCCCATCAGCATAACAAGGCTCCCAGTTCTCCATGGCCTGTCCTGTCTTTCTGGATTTTACACTTTTTTCAGATGGCCCTTTTGACCGGGGGGAAGTGAGACTTCATTGTAGTGCAGATTTCCTTTGCAAGCTTGCTGGGTTGGCCAAAAAGGGCGTATGCGTTTTTTCCTGAATATATTCAGGAAAAAACGCATACGCCCTTTTTGGCCAAGTGCATCATTGTGGACGTTCTGCCTCTTTTCCTATGCTTTCAATGCAATTCCAGTCTACCTCCTGAAATCGGTTTCCTGCAATTCTGCCCCGCTTTCAAGTCCTCTTGGCAGCCTTATTTCAGTCTATTTTTGGACGATAGCTGTCATTTATAACTCTGCAGGTTTGTGCATTACAGTGCCCCTGAGCTCCTGTCTTCAACCCGCTTTCTTGTGAGCTGGCCGCAACACCGCAGGATGGCTTCAGGCCCTTATCTGGTTCCGGAACGGCACGCTGAGCCTTTGGTTATTTCCTCTTCCTGGTGGGAAATGAGAGTTAAATTTGCCCGTCCAGACACCTCCAGCTAGTCTCTCATTGGTTCTCGCTATTCCTGTTCATCTTCCGCAGAAATTGCAAACTGGGCCAAACAGGAGGTTAAAGGGACTGACTCTCCAAGTCGGGAGAGTGTTAGTAAAGCGTCTGGAATGTTGCACCTGAGTACCAGGGTACGAAAACTGAGACATATTTGAACACGTCTCCCGATCACATGGTTGATCATACTCTGGGTTCCACATGCATGTTTTAGCTGAAGGAAGAATACCTAAAACCTGGGTAGTTGAAACCCGTGGAATGGGTACCATGCAATATGACTTCAAAGGGTCTTCATTTGCTCACCGAAGCTTTCCAATCCTATCACTGCTGCGTTTATGCCCCTGTACACATGCTTGATTCTCTTTCGGAGACATAGCAATCCATAGGTTTTAAGATACTTACTAGTCAGGTACATTCTTAGGCGTTTAATATGCGGTGTTGAGTCCATTTCGTTGAGAAAGGAGTAGCTCTTGTCTATTCCATATTTGGCTTAAGGAACTTTATCTGTGCTCATTTCAATCTCTGGTTTTATGCAGCACCCCAACTCACCTTTCCCCTTAAGCAAGCATAAGTTGGTTTTCTAAATTTGAGACCCTGTTCTGTTCTGTAATTCAGTTCCTGTGTAGCCAGGTTTACATTCCGTGTATTACTGATATCTTATGATGTTTCTTTTTCTGTGTGACTTATTTCAGTTAGAATCATCATACCTGAATCCACTCATTGTGCTGCTAAGGGCCTGATGACACAGATTTCATTGCTGAGTGATATTGCTTTGTAAGTAAATACCACAACTTCTTTATCCATTTTTCACTTTCTGCGATGTTGAACTTGTACTGTAAACGAGGTTCTTGTAAACAGAGCCGTTCCAAACTTTGGGGTGGCTGTGTCTTTTTGATTTTAAATTCCCTAAGCTATAGGACCATAAGTGGAAGTGCCCTAGGCTCTGTTGCTTTGTTTTTTAGATGTTTCAGGAAACACCATACACTTCTCCCCAGTGTCTGCTGGCAATTTACATCCCGCCCATCAGCATAACAAGGCTCCCAGTTCTCCATGGCCTGTCCTGCCTTTCTGGATTTTACACTTTTTTCAGATGTCCCTTTTGACCGAGGGGAAGTGAGACTTCATTGTAGTGCAGATTTCCTTTGCAAGCTTGCTTGGTTGGCCAAAAAGGGCGTATGCGTTTTTTCCTGAATATATTCAGGAAAAAACGCATACACCCTTTTTGGCCAAGTGCATCATTGTGGACGTTCTGCCTCTTTTCCTATGCTTTCAATGCAATTCCAGTCTACCTCCTGAAATCGGTTTCCTGCAATGCTGCCCCACTTTCAAGTCCTCTTGGCAGCCTTACTTCAGTCTATTTTTGGACGATAGCTGTCATTTATAACTCTGCAGGTTTGTGAATTACAGTGCCCCTGAGCTCCTTTCTTCAACTCGCTTTCTTGTGACCTGGCCACAACACCGCAGGATGGCTTCAGGCCCTAATCTGGTTCCGGCACGGCACGCTGAGCCTTTGGTTAATTCCTCTTCCTGGTGGGAAATGAGAGTTAAATTTGCCCGTCCAGACACCTCCAGCTAGTCTCTCATTGGTTCTCGCTATTCCTGTTCATCTTCCGTAGAAATTGCAAACTGGGCCAAACAGGAGGTTAAAGGGACTGACTCTCCAAGTCGGGAGAGTGTTAGTAAAGCGTCTGGAATGTTGCACCCGAGTACCAGGGTACGAAAACTGAGACATATTTGAACACGTCTCCCGATCACATGGTTGATCATACTCTGGGTTCCACATGCATGTTTTAGCTGAAGGAAGAATACCTTAAACCTGGGTAGTTGAAACCCGTGGAATGGGTACCATGCAATATGACTTCAAAGGGTCTTCATTTGCTCACCGAACCTCTCCAATCCTATCACTGCTGCGTTTATGCCCCTGTACACATGCTTGATTCTCTTTCGGAGACATAGCAATCCATAGGTTTTAAGATACTTACTAGTCAGGTACATTCTTAGGCGTTTAATATGGGGTGTTGAGTCCATTTCGTTGAGCAAGGAGTAGCTCTTGTCTATTCCATATTTGGCTTAAGGAACTTTATATGTGCTCATTTCAATCTCTGGTTTTATGCAGCACCCCAACTCACCTTTCCCCTTAAGCAAGCATAAGATGGTTTTCTAAATTTGAGACCCTGTTCTGTTTTGGAATGCAGTTCCTGTGTAGCCAAGTTTACATTCCGTGTATTACTGATATCTTATGATGTTTCTTTTTCCGTGTGACTTATTTCAGTTAGAATCATCGTACCTGAATCCACTCATTATGGTGCTACGGGCCTGATGACATAGATTTCATTGCTGAGTGATACTGCATTGTACGTAAGTACCACAAGTTCCTTATCCATTTTTCACTTTTGTGATATTGAACTTGTACGGTAAACGAGGTTCTTGTAAACGGAGGCGTCCCAAACTTTGGGGTGGCTGTGTCTTTTTGATTTTAATTTCCATAAGCTATAGGACCATAAGTGGAAGTGCCCTAGGCTCTGTTGCTTTGTTTTTTAGATGTTTCAGGAAACACCATACACTTCTCCTGAGTGTCTGTTGGCAATTTACATCCCGCCCATCAGCATAACAAGGCTCCCAGTTCTCCATGGCCTGTCCTGCCTTTTTGGATTTTACACTTTTTTCAGATGGCCCTTTTAACCGGGGAGAAGTGAGACTTCATTGTAGTGCAGATTTCCTTTGCAAGTTTGCTTGGTTGGCCAAAAAGTGCGTATGCGTTTTTTCCTGAATATATTCAGGAAAAAACGCATACGCACTTTTTGGCCAAGTGCATCATTGTGGACGTTCTGCCTCTTTTCCTATGCTTTCAATGCAATTCCAGTCTACCTCCTGAAATCGGTTTCCTGCAATTCTGCCGCGCTTTCAAGTCCTCTTGGCAGCCTTACTTCAGTATATTTTTGGACGATAGCTGTCATTTATAACTCTGCAGGTTTGTGAATTACAGTGCCCCTGAGCTCCTTTCTTCAACTCGCTTTCTTGTGACCTGGCCGCAACACCGCAGGATGTCTTCAGGCCCTAATCTGGTCTGGCACGGCACGCTGAGCCTTTGGTTAATTCCTCTTCCTGGTGGGAAATGAGAGTTAAATTTGCCCATCCAGACACCTCCAGCTAGTCTCTCATTGATTCTCGCTATTCCTGTTCATCTTCCGCAGAAATTGCAAACTGGGCCAAACAGGAGGTTAAAGGGACTGACTCTCCAAGTGGGGAGAGTGGTAGTAAGCGTCTGGAATGTTGCACCCGAGTACCAGGGTACGAAAACTGAGACATATTTGAACACGTCTCCCGATCACATGGTTGATCATACTCTAGGTTCCACATGCATGTTTTAGCTGAAGGAAGAATACCTTAAACCTGGGTAGTTGAAACCCGTGGAATGGGTACCATGCAATATGACTTCAAAGGGTCTTCATTTGCTCACGAACCTCTCCAGTCCTATCACTGCTGCGTTTATGCCCCTGTACACATGCTTGATTCTCTTTCGGAGACATAGCAATCCATAGGTTTTAAGATACTTACAAGTCAGGTACATTCTTAGGCGTTTAATATGCGGTGTTGAGTCCATTTCGTTGAGCAAGGAGTAGCTCTTGTCTATTCCATATTTGGCTTAAGGAACTTTATCTGTGCTCATTTCAATCTCTGGTTTTATGCAGCACCCCAACTCACCTTTCCCCTTAAGCAAGCATAAGTTGGTTTTCTAAATTTGAGACCCTGTTCTGTTCTGTAATTCAGTTCCTGTGTAGCCAAGTTTACATTCCGTGTATTAGTGATATCTTATGATGTTTCTTTTTCTGTGTGACTTATTTCAGTTAGAATCATCATACCTGAATCCACTCATTGTGCTGCTAAGGGCCTGATGACATAGATTTCATTGCTGAGTGATATTGCTTTGTAAGTAAATACCACAACTTCTTTATCCATTTTTCACTTTCTGCGATGTTGAACTTGTACTGTAAACGAGGTTCTTGTAAACAGAGCCATCCCAAACTTTGGGGTGGCTGTGTCTTTTTGATTTTAATTTCCCTAAGCTAAAGGACCATAAGTGGAAGTGCCCTAGGCTCTGTTGCTTTGTTTTTTAGATGTTTCAGGAAACACCATACACTTCTCCCGAGTGTCTGTTGGCAATTTACATCCCGCCCATCAGCATAACAAGGCTCCCAGTTCTCCATGGCCTGTCCTGCCTTTCTGGATTTTACACTTTTTTCAGATGGCCCTTTTGACCGGGGGGATGTGAGACTTCATTGTAGTGCAGATTTCCTTTGCAAGCTTGCTTGGTTGGCCAAATAGGGCGTATGCGTTTTTTCCTGAATATATTCAGGAAAAAACGCATACGCCCTTTTTGGCCAAGTGCATCATTGTGGACGTTCTGCCTCTTTTCCTATGCTTTCAATGCAATTCCAGTCTACCTCCTGAAATCGGTTTCCTGCAATTCTGCCCCGCTTTCAAGTCCTCTTGGCAGCCTTACTTCAGTCTATTTTTGGACGATAGCTGTCATTTATAACTCTGCAGGTTTGTGAGTTACAGTGCCCCTGAGCTCCTTTCTTCAACTCGTTTTCTTGTGAGCTGGCTGCAACACCGCTGGATGGCTTCAGGCCCTAATCTGGTTCCGGCACGGCATGCTGAGCCTTTGGTTATTTCCTCTTTCTGGTGGGAAATGAGAGTTAAATTTGCCCGTCCAGACACCTCCAGCTAGTCTCTCATTGGTTCTCCCTATTCCTGTTCATCTTCCGCAGAAATTGCAAACGGGGCCAAACAGGAGGTTAAAGGTGCTGACTCTCCAAGTGGGGAGAGTGTTAGTAAAGCATCTGGAATGTTGCACCCGAGTACCAGGGGAGGAAAACTGAGACATATTTGAACACGTGTCCCGTTCACACGGTTGATCATACTCTGGGTTCCACATGCATGTTTTAGCTGAAGGAAGAATACCTTAAACCTGGAGAGTTGAGACCCGTGTAATGGGTACCATGCAATATGACTTCAAAGGGTCTTCATTTGCTCACCGAACCTCTCCAATCCTATCACTGCTGCGTTTATGCCCCTGTACACACGCTTGATTCTCTTTTGGAGACATAGCAATCCATAGGTTTTAAGATACTTACTAGTCAGGTACATTCTTAGGCGTTTAATATGGGGTGTTGAGTCCATTTCGTTGAGCAAGGAGTAGCTCTTGTCTATTCCATATTTGGCTTAAGGAACTTTATCTGTGCTCATTTCAATCTCTGGTTTTATGCAGCACCCCAACTCACCTTCCCCCTTAAGCAAGCATAAGTTGGTTTTCTAAACTTGAGACACTGTTCTGTTTTGTAATTCAGTTCATGTGTAGCCAAGTTCACATTCTGTGTATTAGTGATACCTTATGATGTTTCTTTTCTGTGTGACTTATTTCAGTTCGAATCATCATACCTGAATCCACTCATTATGCTGTTACGGGCCTGATGACATAGATTTCATTGCTGAGTGATATTGCATTGTACGTAAGTACCACAAGTTCTTTATCCATTTTTCACTTTCTGCGATATTGAACTTGTACTGTAAATGAGGTTCTTGTAAACAGAGCCGTCCCAAACTTTGGGGTGGCTGTGTCTTTTTGATTTTAATTTCCCTAAGCTATAGGACCATAAGTGGAAGTGCCCTAGGTTCTGTTGCTTTGTTTTTTAGATGTTTCAGGAAACACCATACACTTCTCCAGAGTGGCTGTTGGCAATTTACATCCCGCCCATCAGCATAAGAAGGCTCCCAGTTCTCCATGGCCTGTCGTGCCTTTATGGATTTTACACTTTTTTCAGATGGCCCTTTTGACCAGGTGGAAATGAGACTTCATTGTAGTGCAGATTTCCTTTGCAAGCTTGCTTGGTTGGCCAAAAAGTGCGTATGCGTTTTTTCCTGAATATATTCAGGAAAAAACACATACGCCCTTTTTGGCCAAGTGCATCATTGTCGAGTTTCTGACTCTCTTCATATGCTTTCAATGCAATTCCAGTCTACCTCCTGAAATCGGTTTCCTGCAATTCTGCCTTGCTTTCAATGCCTCTTCATAGCCTTACCTCAATATATTTTTTAAAAATAGTTGGCCTTTATAACTCTGCAGGTTTTTGAATTGCAGTGGCCCTTAGCTCCATTTTTTAGCTCTTATTTTTGTGGTATTGCCCCATAACCACAGGATTCCTTGAAGCCCTATTTTTCTTCTGGGGCACCTGCTGTGCCTTTGGTTAATTCTTCTTACTGATGTGATATTAGAGTGACATGTGCCCATTGAAACCGCTACAGCTAGTTTCTCACTGGTTCCCCCTATTCCCATTCATCCTCTGCACTAACTGCAGACTGTGCGATACCAGAACTTAAAGGCATTGACTCCATGTGGGGATGTTGTTAGTAAAGCGGCTGGAATGTCGATCCGGAGCCCCAGGAGAGGAAAAATGAGGTGCGTTTTAGAAACCTTTCCCGATCATATGGTATACCAGTCGCTGGGTTTTCCAAGCATGGTTTAGCTGTAGGAAGATTCCCTTCAACCTGGAGTGTTGGGACCCTTGGACTGAGTAGCATGAAGTATTGCATTAAACTTTCGGCAGTTGCTCACCAAAGCTCACCAATCCTGTCAGCCCCAAGTGTCCAGCCTTATGTCTTATCCAGCTGTGGGTTTATATGTGGTCAATCCAGGTTGCATCACAGCCCCTGAGCGAATTTTGTAAGAATTTTTCTCTCTTTCATTGTTTCAGCGTTTTGTTTTTAAAATTTATTTCTATAATGGGGTTTAGCTCCTTTTCACTGCTGTGTTTGTGCCGCTCTGCACACACTTGATTCCCTTATGGAGATATATCAATACATGGGTTTTAAGATTCTTATTCCTCAGATATATTTCTCTGCGGTGTATAGGGTGTGTTGAGGCCTGTTCATTGAGCAAGGTGTAGATCTTGTCTAATACCTATTTGGTTTATTGAACGGTATCTGTGCTAATTTCAAACTCTGGTTTTATGCATCACCCCACCTCTCCTTTCCCCTTAAGCTGACATAAGTGTGTTTTCTAAATGTGAGACACTGTTCTGTTCTGTAATTCATTTCTTGTGCAGCCATATTTACCCTCCCTCTATAAGTGATATCTTATGATATGTTTCTTTTTCTGTTTGACTTATTTCAAGTAGTATTATCGGACCTAAATCCACTCTTTATCCTTCTACTAGCCTTATTACATTGATTTCATGGTGAAGAGATATTCCATTGTACATAAGTACCACATCTTCTTTATCCATTGTTCTCTTTCCTGGGATATTTAAGGTGTACTGAAGTTGAGGTTCTTGTAAACAGAGTAGCCCTAAACTGTGGTGTGCTTGTGTCTTGTTGATTTTTAGACTTCCCTAGATATACTCCCATGATTGGAAGTGTCCTATGCTCTGTAGCTCTGTTTTTTAGATGATTTAGGAACCACCATACACTTCTCCAGAGTGGCTCTCGGCAGTTCACACACTGCCCATCAGCGTATAAAGGCTCCCTGTTCTCCATGGCCTGTCCTGCATTTCTGGTTTTTACAATTTTTTAGGATGGCCCTTTTGACCGGTGGGAAGTGAGACTTCTTTGTTGTGCACATTTGCATTGCTTGCTTGCTTCGTTGCCCATAAAGTGCGTATGCGTTTTTTCCTGGATATAATCAGGAAAAAACGCATACGCCCTTTTGGGCCAACTGCATCATTGTCGAAATTCTGCCGCTTTTCATGTGCGTTAAAGACGAGTCCAATCTATCTCTTGAAATCTGTTTCTTGCAATTCTGTCTTGCATTCAGATCCTCTTCTTTGCCTTACCTCAACATATTTTTGGACGTTAGTTTTCATTTATAACTCTGCAGGTTTGTGAATTGCAGTGACCCTGAGCTCCATTTTTTAAGTTGCTCTTTTGTGAGCTGGCCTCAAACCCGGAGGATTGCTTCAGGCCCTATTTTGGCTCCGGCGAGGCAGGCTGAGCCTTTCTTTAATTCTTATTCTTAATGGGAAATTAGAGTGATATGTGCCCGTCCAAACCCCTACAACTCTTCTCTCATTGGTTCCCCCTCTTCCCGTTCATCCTCCTCACAATTTGCAAAATGTGTGAAACAGAAGTTTAAATGTGCTGATTCTCCAAGTGGGGAGATTCTAAGTAGCGTGGCTGGAATGGTGAACAGGAGCACCAGGAGAGGATAAATGAGGTGCATTTTAGACACATCTCCCGATCACATGGTGTACAGTCCTCTGGGTTTTCCATGCATGTTTTAGCTGTAGGAAGATCCCTTGAACCTGCAGATTTGGGACCCATTGAATGGGTACCAGGTAGTATTACTTTAAAGGGTGTGCATTTCCTCACCCAACCTCACATTTCTCTTAGCGCAAACAGTTTCCAGCCTTATGTCTCATCCTGCTGTGGGTCTAGATGTGTTCAATCCATGTTGCATCACCGTCCCTGAGGAAAAGTTGTAAGAGGTTTTCTCTGTCTCTCTGTCGTTTATTTTTTTCAATTTATTACTATATTGGTTACAGCTGATTTTCAAAGCTCTGTTTCTTGCTGCTGTACATCCACTTGATTCGCGTACAGAGAGACATCAATAAATTCTTTTTCAGATTCTTACCAGTCGTATATATTCTTTTCCGGTGACTTGAGTGTGCTGAGTGCAGTTCTTTTAGCTACCGTGTAGGCCTTGTTGATTATCAGTTTGGTATTTGGAATGGTATCTTTGCTAATTTCAACCTCCTGGATGATGCCTCACCCCTCCCCACCTTTCCCGTTTAGCAGCCTTATGCGTGTTTTCTACATATTTGACTATGTTTTTGTTTTGTAATTTATTTCATGTGTAGCCATTTTGGATTCCACCTTTAAGTGATATCTTATGATATGTGTCTTTTTCTTTTTGAATTTTGTCACTTAGAATGATCATACGTAACTCCTCCGGAGTCGTTACAACTGGCCATATTTCATTGATTTCCAGGCTGAATAATATTCCACTCTACCTAAGTACCACATCTCTATCCATTTTTTCCCTCCAGAGACATTTAAGTTATATCCTAGTCGAGTATCTTTTAAACAGAGAGGGGGTAAACATTGGGGTGCCTGTGTCCTCTCGATTTTTGTTTTTCCCAAGATATACGCCCATGAGTGCAAGTGCCCTATGCTCTGTAGCTCATTTTTTAGATGCTTTAGTAAACACAATACACTTCTCCAGAATGGCCGTTGGCAATATACATTTCCACTATAAGTCTCACAGGGCTCCCTCTTCTCGTTGCCCTGTCCTGCATTTCTGTTGTTTACGCTTTATGAGGATGGCTCTTCTGACTGATGCGAAGTGATATCTTTTGTAGTATTGACTTCCAGTGCCCACCTGTTTGGTTGGCTAAAAAAGTGTATGCCCTTTTCTTGAATATATACAGAAAAGAACGCATACACCCTTTTTGGCCAACTGCAATGTTGGCAATGTTCAGCTCCTTTTCTTGTGCTTAATGGCGAGTCCTTTCTACCTCCTCAAATCCCTTTCCTGCCATTCTCCCTTGCTTACAAGTCCTTTTCTCTGACTTTCCTCAAGACATTTTTCAGTGATGGATATTTTCAACTCTGCAGTTTTGTGAATTTTACTGCCCCTGAGTTCCATTGTTCAACTCGTGTTTATGGGAACTGGCCACAAAGCAGCGGGATTTCCTCAAGCCCTATACTGTTTCCATGGGCAACCCTAGCCTTTGGTCAATTCGTCTTCCTGATTGGAAATTAGAGTGACATGTGCCTGTCTGAACACCTAGGACTTGTCTCTCATTGTTCCTCATCCTTCCGCTTCATCCTCTGGACAAATTCCAAACTGTACGCAACAGGATGTTGACAGTGCTGACATCTCCAAGTGGGGAGACTGTTAGTAAAGACGCTGGAGGGGTGAACCCGAGCACCAGGAGATGAGGAGATGAGATGCCTTTTCCAAACTCTTCCCGATCAGACGGTATACCATCCTCTGGGTGTGACAGACATGTTTTAGCAGTAGGAAGAGTCCCATTCATGTAAGGAGAACACCAGGGCTTTTTCAAAATCAGTGTCTCTCCAAAACCCAAACTGGGGAAGTTTTTAAGCTACGGCTACACATATGTTCATTAAGGGCCTTGGGGAGTAGGCAGAGTCCAAACTTTAGATGATTGAAGTCTTCAGGGTCAGAAGCACTCACCACCAGCTTCCCTTAGGCTACACTTTAACTGTCATTGATAGATGATGTCAATAAAAATATCTATTCTTTTTCAGATTATTTCCCCTTATAGGTTATTGCAAAATGTTGAGTGTAGTTCCCTGTGCTATACAGTAGTTCCTTGTTGATGATCTATTTTATACATAGCAGTGTGTATGTGTTCATTCCAAACTGTTAATTTATCCCTCCTCCCACCTTTCCCCTTTGGTAATAATAAATTATAAGATTTTATACTTCTCAGAAATGGGGGAGCTGAAAGAGAGGTATCATTTTCAATGGAAAAGCATTTAAAACAAGATTGAAGGTTTAACCAAGATTATTAGCTGTACATCCTTGGAAAGAAATCACTTCGTTTCTCTAATATTGACCTGACAAATAAGACAAACCTTTTCACTGAACTTGCTTATAAAAAGTGATGGAAATATCAAATGGAAGTGTTAAAAACATCTTATTTTACCCGAGCCTTATACACTGTTCTATGTTAACTACAGTTTGGCTCACACATCTGTTCATTGAGGTTACAATAGTCTCAATTTCTGTTATTGATCCTCCAGAGTGGACCCCAACAAGTGTCCCCCTGCCCAGTGTCATTGGGGCCAAGAGATCGAGACTGAGTTTGGTTCACAAGCAAAGGAAACTTTATATTTTGATCAGAGAATGGAGAGGTGAGAGCATGCACTACCCCGTGGGCTGTGGGCTGGGCTGCTGTGTAGAGATCCTGTCAGAGTCAGTGGGAGGGAGGGAGGCGGCGGAGCTCTCGAGGGCTGGGTTGGCTGTAGCTCAGGCTCTATATCGTGGAGTCTGCACTGGGCCCCAGGAGCTGAGGTGTCGACCCAGCCATTCTGCACTAGGAAATCTGGTCTGAAGTGCCGGGTGTGGAACCTCTGCATGCGGGACCCTAGGAGCACGTGAAATTAGACAAAGCACAAAGGATAAAAAAGGTTAGACTTGACTTTATTGCCCAGATTCTATTTTTATCTCCCAGGGATTTTTAATGGGCTTTGCTGGGGACAAACCCCTCCTCTGCCTTTTGTCCCGTTCCTCATTCTTGGAGTGCTGAGGGTGCAGACCCTTCTTCTGTAACTGCTGAGTGCTGAGTTGGGAGCCCTCATACCCTGGGGCGAGGGTCAGAGCTTCTCCCCAGCAGCCTCCCGGTGACGTTGATTGTCCCCAGGATCCCTGCCTCCCTGCTCGTCCACCTGAGCACCAGCATTGGAAGTGTTATAGATTCTAATGACCTTTAAGGGTCCAGGAAAGAGATGTGCAGAGACGCTGTGGGGGCCGGTTTCACCCCGCCCCACATTTGTTCGGCCACCTTAGGCTGACCGTCTCTGTCAGCCTAGATGCTCTGACCAGTAGTCTGCGCTTTCTTCAGTTAGGCCCCTGAATTAACGTACAAACAGCACCAGGTGTCAGAGCCCTGCCCGCTCAACTCCCAGACAGTCCAGGGTCAGTGGTGATCAAGGACCATGATGGCTACTGAGTCAACAGCCTTTTGAAGTAAACAGGAGTCCAGCCGGTCTTATTGGCCACCATCATCATGGTGTCTGTAGGCTTTTCTATGGTGACAGTGTGGTATACTGTTCCCCCGCCAAGATTATTAGCTCCCCTCTGGGTGCAGTAAGTCCTGCAAGCAGTAGTCTACTCTTTTGGGACACACTCTTGTTGTTTTATGAGAGAAACTCCAGGTCAAGTGATGTTCACACGAGTCGTCATGGTGCCCTGTTGCCCCCGGTTATCTCTCTGGATGTTGGAGTTGGAGGGCCTCCTCACTCGAGGTCGGTGTGCCCACGGAGCGAACCCTGCAACTTCAGGGCATGGTTGGTGGTTAGGATCACCACGTGGGGTCCTTTTCCCTTAGGAGGGAGGTGGCCTTTTGGGCTGCTGATTTCCAGGTTTTTAGATACCGCCAGTATCTTGGCCAGATGTGGCAGTGGGCCAAGCCCCTTAGTGACCGTAGTTTATCCTACCTGGATGGCATTCTTGCATTGTTCCATTTCAAGTGGTCCCAGTTTTTGCACTAATTCTCCAATGGCGATTCACCTTTCACCGGGAATGTAAAGGTCAAAGGGTTTAGCTAAATTAGGGAGTTCCAGGGCAAGGGTCTGAATTGACTGCTCTTTCCATTCTTGAAAGGCCACTTCTGGATTCTATTCAAAAGGATCATCATCTTTTCCTTTCAGTGTTTCATATAGAGGCCCAGCTAGTAGACTGTAGCTAGGGATCCAGAAGCAGCAAACCCTGGCCTCCCCAGGAACCCCTAAGCTGTCTTCTAGTTTTAGAAAGGGGTAAGGCTGAAAATGGTTTCTTCCCTTTCCTGGGATGGGCTTCTCTGACCTTCTGTGAGAATGAAGCCCAGGCAGGTCACCGCAGTCTGTGATATTTGAGCTTTTTCTTGGACAACTTCTATCCTTTATTGGCTTGGTAGTTCAGAGGCCTCCTTAGTAGGGCTGGTGATCAGAATGTCGTCTGCATATTGAAGGAGGGTTTCCTTTTCCAGAGGTAGAACTTTTAGGTCTTTAGCTAAGCTTTCCCCAAAGATGGTGTGGGAATTTTTGCACCCCTGGGGCCAGACGGCCCGGAAGTATTGTTTTAGTTGTATGTTGAGTCCTGCCACTCACAAGCCAAAATTTCTTGTGACTCTGGGACTAATGGAATACAAAAGAAGGCATCATTGAAGACTAATACAGAATACCATGTCCTGGTGGTTGGTAGAATGACCAGCAGGGTGTAGGAATTAGGAGCAACTGGAGGTATATCCTCGGTGGCTTCACTGACTGTCCTGACATCCTTTACCAGGTCCCCAGCAGCCCATGGGGCTCTCGTGGTCAGACCAATCCCAGAATATGGAGCTCACCTGGGCAGGTACCCCACCCCCACCCCAGCCCACGGGGCTCTCGTGGTCAGGCCCCTCCCAGGATACAGAGCTACCCTTGCAGGTACCGTGGCAGGGCTGGGCACACAGGAACCGTGCACATAGCCCTCATTGCAGAGCACCCCCAGCTCACCTGTCGCTCAGAGCTGACACAGAACACCTCAGAGCAGGACTTGAACTAACAAACAGCAGCTGCGACAAGTCTGTGACCCTGGGCATCACTCCGTGAGGCCTCCCTCCACCTGGTCTTCCAGAGACTTCCACTGCACCCGGGGCACCAGGCCTCTGTCTCCAACCACCACCCACCCCTCCTCTGCCTGACTCCTGGGTTCCTCTCATTAGGAGAGGGTTTTCTTGAAGTTGTCTCCCACTCATGGGCCAGATAAAATGATTAGAAAACAAGCCAAAGCTGCAGCCCCTTGTCTATCCTGACTCTCAGGAGCCCACACCTGTTCCTTGGACCTGGCCGGTTCAGCAAGTTCCATTTTCTGCAACTGTGAGCCCCTGAGGGGTGATGATTGGCTGACCTGGGCAGCCTTACCGTGCCGGCCAGCCCTCCCCAGGTGTGCCTGGGTTGAGATCAATATAAATACCACTCCAGGCAGCAAGAGCCCCTGCAGCCGTGCCTGACGCCATTTTCTCTGCCCTGTCAGCAGTCTCGGGGCTGGGCTGGTGGGAGGGAGTGAGAGGCCACGGCTTTGTGGGTGGCCCAGTGTGAGTGGGGCTCTGCTGGACTTTCTGCAGCAGTTGCCAGGCTGCCACCTGCTAAAGAAGAGGATGTGTCACCCATACCTGCTGCTGGAATTTCTCCCTGAGCAGAGGTGAGGAAGGAAAAAAGCAGTGGGGGCAGGGACAGGACGGGTATCTCAGGCAGGGAAATGGAAATCTTCCAGAAGAGCACCCAGGGCCAGGACCATCCTGGCTGGCCTGCAGGCACCAAGTCGGCCGGCATGCTGTCACTCGTGTGGCTCTATGGCCCTTCCTCTAGGCTTTCAAGTCCTTGTATATATTCAGGTGTTTTACCTGGGACGGGTGGGAATAGTTCAGCAGCAACTGGCCTGGGGCTCAGCTCACGTTTACTCACAGATGCCTCGGCACGGTGCCCCAGCTTTGCAATGAGGACGCTTGTTGCGTGGGGGCTGCTGGCTGAATGGGAGACGATTCCCCACCACTGACCAACTTCAGAATTGTTTACAACTGGAGCAAGTGCCCTGATATGGTTTTCCTCTGTGTAACTGGTGGGTTCTGTGTTTTTTTTCTCTTTTTCGTTTTTGGTTCAAGGTAGATTTTATTCATCTTTTTTGTATTTACAGATATAAGCATGGAAATAATTTATTCATATAAATACATGTATGTGCAGGGAATAATTGTTTTTTCTGTTTTATTTTTTAAATTTTACTTCTTTTTAATTTTGAATTTTATTTTATATTTTTATACAGCAGGTTCTTATTGGTTATCTATTTTATACATATAAATGTATACATGCCAATCCCAGTCTCTCAACTCCTCCCACCACCACCCCCCCAACAGCTTTCCCCCCTTGTTGTCCATACGTTTGTTGTCTACATCTGTTGCTCTATTTATGCCTTGCAAAATGGTTAATCTGTACAGTTTTTCTAGGTTCCACATATATGCATGAATATACAAGATTTGTTTTTCTCTTTCTGACTTACTTCACTCTGTATGACAGTCTCTAGATCCATCGACGTCTCTACAAATGACCCAATTTCATTCCTTTTCATGGCTGAGTATTATTCCATTTTATATATGTACCACAGCTTTATGCATTCGTCTGTCTGTGGGCATTTAGGTTGCTTCCATTACCTCGATATTGTAAATAGTGATGCAATGAACATTGCGGTGAATGACTCTTTTTGATTTATGGTTTTGTCTGGGTATATGTCCAGTACTGGGATTGCTGTATCATATGGTAATTCTATTGTTAGTTTCTTAAGAAATTCCATATTGTTCTCCATAATGACTGTATCAATTTATATTCTCAACAATAGTGGAAGAGGGTTCGTTTTCTCCACACCCTTTCCAGCATTTTTTGTTTGTAGATTTTCAATGATGCCTATTCTACCAGGTGTGAGGTGATACCTCATTGTTGAATCCATTTCGTTGAGCAAGGGGTAGCTCTTGTCTATTACATATTTGGCTCATGGAACGGTATCTGTGCTAATTTCAAACTCTGCTTTTATGGAGCACCCCAACTCACCTTCCCCCGTAAGCAGGCATAAGTTGGTTTTCTAAACTTGAGACCCTGTTCTGTTTTGAAATTCAGTTCATGTGTAGCCAAGTTCACATTCCGTGTATTAGTGATACCTTATGATGTTTCTTTTTCTGTGTGACTTATTTCACTTAGAATCATCGTGCCTCAATGCACTCATTATGCTGGTACGGGCCTGGTGACATAGATTTCATTGCTGAGTGGTATTCTGTTGTACATAAGTACCGCAACTTCTTTATCCATTATTTGCTCTCTGGGATATTTAACTTGTGCCGTAGAAGAGATTTCTGTAAAAAGAGCCATCCCAAATTTTGGGGTTGCTGTGTCTTTTTGATATTAATTTCCCTAAGCTATAGGACCATAAGTGGAAGTGCCCTAGGCTCTGTTGCTTTGTTTTTTAGATGTTTCAGGAAACACCATACACATCTCCCGAGTGTCTGTTGGCAATTTACATCCCGCCCATCAGCATAACAAGGCTCCCAGTTCTCCATGGCCTGTCCTGCCTTTCTGGGTTTTACACTTTTTTCAGATGGCCCTTTTGACCGGGGGGAAGTGAGACTTCATTGTAGTGCAGATTTCCTTTGCAAGCTTGCTTGGTTGGCCAAAAAGGGCGTATGCGTTTTTTCCTGAATATATTCAGGAAAAAACACATACGCCCTTTTGGCAAAGTGCATCATTGTGGACGTTCTGCCTCTTTTCCTATGCTTTCAATGCAATTCCAGTCTACCTCCTGAAATCGGTATCCTGCAATTCTGCCCCGCTTTCAAGTCCTCTTGGCAGCCTTACTTCAGTATATTTTTGGACGATAGCTGTCATTTATAACTCTGCAGGTTTGTGAATTACAGAGACCCTGAGCTCCTTTCTTCAACTCGCTTTCTTTTGAGCTGGCCGCAACACCGCAGGATGGCTTCAGGCCCTAATATGGTTCCGGCACGGCACGCTGAGCCTTTGGTTATTTCCTCTTCCTGGTGGGAAATGAGAGTTAAATTTGCCCGTCCAGACACCTCCAGCTAGTCTCTCATTGGTTCTCCCTATTCCTGTTCATCTTCCGCAGAAATTGCAAACTGGGCAAAACAGGAGGTTAAAGGCGCTGACTCTCCAAGTCGGGAGAGTGTTAGTAAAGGGTCTGGAATGTTGCACCCGAGTACCAGTGGAGGAAAACTGAGACATATTTGAACACGTCTCCCGTTCACACGGTTGATCATATGCGGGGTTCCACATGCATGTTTTAGCTGAAGGAAGAATACCTTAAACCTGGAGAGTTGAGACCCGTGTAATGGGTACCATGCAATATGACTTCAAAGGGTCTTCATTTGCTCACCGAACCTCTCCAATCCTATCACTGCTGCGTTCATGCCCCTGTACACATGCTTGATTCTCTTTCGGAGACATAGCAATCCATAGGTTTTAAGATACTTACTAGTCAGGTACATTCTTAGGCGTTTAATATGGGGTGTTGAGTCCATTTCGTTGAGCAAGGGGTAGCTCTAGTCTATTCCATATTTGGCTTAAGGAACTTTATCTGTGCTCATTTCAATCTCTGGTTTTATGCAGCACCCCAACTCACCTTTCCCCTTAAGCAAGCATAAGTTGGTTTTCTAAATTTGAGACCCTGTTCTGTTCTGTAATTCAGTTCCTGTGTAGCCAAGTTTACATTCCGTGTATTACTGATATCTTATGATGTTTCTTTTTCTGTGTGACTTATTTCAGTTAGAATCATCATACCTGAATCCACTCATTGTTCTGCTAAGGGCGTGATGACATAGATTTCATTGCTGAGTGATATTGCTTTGTAAGTAAATACCACAACTTCTTTATCCATTTTTCACTTTCTGCGATGTTGAACTTGTACTGTAAACGAGGTTCTTGTAAACAGAGCCGTTCCAAACTTTGGGGTGGCTGTGTCTTTTTGATTTTAATTTCCCTAAGCTATAGGACCATAAGTGGCAGTGCCCTAGGCTCTGTTGCTTTGTTTTTTAGATGTTTCAGGAAACACCATACACTTCTCCGGAGTGTCTGTTGGCAATTTACATCCCGCCCATCAGCATAACAAGGCTCCCAGTTCTCCATGGCCTGTCCTGCCTTTCTGGATTTTACACTTTTTTCAGATGGCCCTTTTGACCGGGGGGGGGAAGTGAGACTTCATTGTAGTGCAGATTTCCTTTGCAAGCTTGCTTGGTTGGCCAAAAAGGGCGTATGCGTTTTTTCCTGAATATATTCAGGAAAAAACGCATACGCCCTTTTTGGCCAAGTGCATCATTGTGGACGTTCTGCCTCTTTTCCTATGCTTTCAATGCAATTCCAGTCTACCTCCTGAAATCGGTTTCCTGCAATTCTGCCCCGCTTTCAAGTCCTCTTGGCAGCCTTACTTCAGTCTATTTTTGGACGATAGCTGTCATTTATAACTCTGCAGGTTTGTGAATTACAGTGCCCCTGAGCTCCTTTCTTCAACTCGCTTTCTTGTGACCTGGCCGCAACACTGCAGGATGGCTTTAGGCCCTAATCTGGTTCCGGCCCTGCATGGTGAGCCTTTGGTTAATTCCTCTTCCTGGTGGGAAATGAGAGTTAAATTTGCCCGTCCAGACACCTCCAGCTAGCCTCTCATTGGTTCTCGCTATTCCTGTTCATCTTCCGCAGAAATTGCAAACTGGGCCAAACAGGAGGTTAAAGGGACTGACTCTCCAAGTGGGGAGAGTGTTAGTAAAGCGTCTGGAATGTTGCACCTGAGTACCAGGGGAGGAAAACTGAGACATATTTGAACACGTCTCCCGATCACATGGTTGATCATACTCTAGGTTCCACATGCATGTTTTAGCTGAAGGAAGAATACCTTAAACCTGGGTAGTTGAAACCCGTGGAATGGGTACCATGCAATATGACTTCAAAGGGTCTTCATTTGCTCACCAAACCTCTCCAAACCTATCACTGCTGCGTTTATGCCCCTGTACACATGCTTGATTCTCTTTCGGAGACATAGCAATCCATAGGTTTTAAGATACTTACTAGTCAGGTACATTCTTAGGCGTTTAATATGGGGTTTTGAGTGCATTTCGTTGAGCAAGGAGTAGCTCTTGTCTATTCCATATTTGGCTTAAGGAACTTTATCTGTGCTCATTTCAATCTCTGGTTTTATGCAGCACCCCAACTCACCTTTCCCTTTAAGCAAGCATAAGTTGGTTTTCTAAATTTGAGACCCTGTTCTGTTTTGGAATGCAGTTCCTGTGTAGCCAAGTTTACATTCCGTGTATTAGTGATATCTTATGATGTTTCTTTTTCTGTGTGACTTATTTCAGTTAGAATCATCGTACCTGAATCCACTCATTATGCTGCTACGGGCCTGATGACATAGATTTCATTGCTGAGTGATACTGCATTGTACGTAAGTACCACAAGTTCTTTATCCATTTTTCACTTTCTGTGATATTGAACTTGTACGGTAAACGAGGTTCTTGTAAACGGAGGAGTCCCAAATTTGGGGTGGCTGTGTCTTTTTGATTTTAATTTCCCTAAGCTATAGGACCATAAGTGGAAGTGCCCTAGGCTCTGTTGCTTTGTTTTTTAGATGTTTCAGGAAACACCATACACTTCTCCCGAGTGGTTGTTGGCAATTTACATCCCGCCCATCAGCATAACAAGGCTCCCAGTTCTCCATGGCCTGTCCTGCCTTTCTGGATTTTACACTTTTTTCAGATGGCCCTTTTGACCGGGGGGAAGTGAAACTTCATTGTAGTGCAGATTTCCTTTGCAAGCTTGCTTGGTTGGCCAAAAAGGGCGTATGCGTTTTTTCCTGAATATATTCAGGAAAAAACGCATACGCCCTTTTTGGCCAAGTGCATCATTGTGGACGTTCTGCCTCTTTTCCTATGCTTTCAATGCAATTCCAGTCTACCTCCTGAAATCGGTTTCCTGCAATTCTGCCCCGCTTTCAAGTCCTCTTGGCAGCCTTACTTCAGTCTATTTTTGGTCGATAGCTGTCATTTATAACTCTGCAGGTTTGTGAATTACAGTGCCCCTGAGCTCCTTTCTTCAACTCGCTTTCTTGTGACCTGGCCGCAACACCGCAGGATGGCTTCAGGCCCTAATCTAGTTCCGGCACGGCACGCTGAGCCTTTGGTTAATTCCTCCTCCTGGTGGGAAATGAGAGTTAAATTTGCCTGTCCAGACACCTCCAGCTAGTCTCTCATTGGTTCTCGCTATTCCTGTTCATCTTCCGCAGAAATTGCAAACTGGGCCAAACAGGAGGTTAAAGGGACTGACTCTCCAAGTCGGGAGAGTGTTAGTAAAGCGTCTGGAATGTTGCACCCGAGTACCAGGGTACGAAAACTGAGACATATTTGAACACGTCTCCCGATCGCATGGTTGATCATACTCTAGGTTCCACATGCATGTTTTAGCTGAAGGAAGAATACCTTAAACCTGGAGAGTTAAGACCCGTGTAATGGGTACCATGCAATATGACTTCAAAGGGTCTTCATTTGCTCACCGAACCTCTCCAATCCTATCACTGCTGCGTTTATGCCCCTGTACACATGCTTGATTCTCTTTCGGAGACATAGCAATCCATAGGTTTTAAGATACTTACTAGTCAGGTACATTCTTAGGCGTTTAATATGGGGTGTTGAGTCCATTTCGATGAGCAAGGAGTAGCTCTAGTCTATTCCATATTTGACTTAAGGAACTTTATCTGTGCTCATTTCAATCTCTGGTTTTATGCAGCACCCCAACTCACCTTTACCCTTAAGCAAGCATAAGTTGGTTTTCTAAATTTGAGACCCTGTTCTGTTCTGTAATTTAGTTCCTGTGTAGCCAAGTTTACATTCCGTGTATTACTGATATCTTATGATGTTACTTTTTCTGTGTGACTTATTTCAGTTAGAATCATCATACCTGAATCCACTCATTGTGCTGCTAAGGGCCTGATGACACAGATTTCATTGCTGAGTGATATTGCTTGGTAGGTAAATACCACAACTTCTTTATCCATTTTTCACTTTCTGCGATGTTGAACTTGTACTGTAAACGAGGTTCTTGTAAACAGAGCCGTTTCAAACTTTGGGGTGGCTGTGTCTTTTTGATTTTAATTTCCCTAAGCTATAGGACCATAAGTGGAAGTGCCCGAGGTTCTGTTGCTTTGTTTTTTAGATGTTTCAGGAAACACCATACACTTCTCCCGAGTGGTTGTTGGCAATTTACATCCCGCCCATCAGCATAACAAGGCTCCCAGTTCTCCATGGCCTGTCCTGCCTTTCTGGATTTTACACTTTTTTCAGATGGCCCTTTTGACCGGGGGGAAGTGAGACTTCATTGTAGTGCAGATTTCCTTTGCAAGCTTGCTTGGTTGGCCAAAAAGGGCGTATGCGTTTTTTCCTGAATATATTCAGGAAAAAACGCATACACCCTTTTTGGCCAAGTGCATCATTGTGGACGTTCTGCCTCTTTTCCTATGCTTTCAATGCAATTCCAGTCTACCTCCTGAAATCGGTTTCCTGCAATTCTGCCCCGCTTTCAAGTCCTCTTGGCAGCCTTACTTCAGTCTATTTTTGGACGATAGCTGTCATTTATAACTCTGCAGGTTTGTGAATTACAGTGCCCCTGAGCTCCTTTCTTCAACTCGCTTTCTTGTGAGCTGGCCGCAACACCGCAGGATGGCTTCAGGCCCTAATCTGGTTCCGGTACGGCACGCTGAGCCTTTGGTTATTTCCTCTTCCTGGTGGGAAATGAGAGTTAAATTTGCCCGACCAGACACCTCCAGCTAGCCTCTCATTGGTTCTCGCTATTCCTGTTCATCTTCCGCAGAAATTGCAAACTGGGCCAAACAGGAGGTTAAAGGTGCTGACTCTCCAAGTGGGGAGAGTGTTAGTAAAGCGTCTGGAAATTTGCACCCGAGTACCAGGGTACGAAAACTGAGACATATTTGAACACGTCTCCCGATCACATGGTTGATCATACTCTGGGTTCCACATGCATGTTTTAGCTGAAGGAAGAATACCTAAAACCTGGGTAGTTGAAACCCGTGGAATGGGTACCATGCAATATGACTTCAAAGGGTCTTCATTTGCTCACCGAACCTCTGCAATCCTATCACTGCTGCATTTATGCCCCTGTACACATGCTTGATTCCCCTTCGGAGACATAGCAATCCATAGGTTTTAAGATACTTACTAGTCAGGTACATTCTTAGGCGTTTAATATGCGGTGTTGAGTCCATTTCGTTGAGAAAGGAGTAGCTCTTGTCTATTCCATATTTGGCTTAAGGAACTTTATCTGTGCTCATTTCAATCTCTGGTTTTATGCAGCACCCCAACTCACCTTTACCCTTAAGCAAGCATAAGTTGGTTTTCTAAATTTGAGACCCTGTTCTGTTCTGTAATTCAGTTCCTCTGTAGCCAAGTTTCCATTCCGTGTATTACTGATATCTTATGATGTTTCTTTTTCTGTGTGACTTACTTCAGTTAGAATCATCATACCTGAATCCACTCATTGTGCTGCAACGGGCCTGATGACATAGATTTCATTGCTGAGTGATATTGCTTTGTAAGTGAATACCACAACTTCTTTATCCATTTTTCACTTTCTGCGATGTTGAACTTGTACTGTAAATGAGGTTCGTGTAAACAGAGCCGTTCCAAACTTTGGGGTGGCTGTGTCTTTTTGATTTTAATTTCCCTAAGCTATAGGACCATAAGTGGAAGTGCCCTAGGTTCTGTTGCTTTGTTTTTTAGATGTTTCAGGAAACACCATACACTTCTCCCGAGTGGTTGTTGGCAATTTACATCCCGCCCATCAGCATAACAAGGCTCCCAGTTCTCAATGGCCTGTTGCCTTTCTGGATTTTACACTTTTTTCAGATGGCCCTTTTGACCGGGGGGAAGTGAGACTTCATTGTAGTGCAGATTTCCTTTGCAAGCTTGCTTGGTTGGCCAAAAAGTGCGTATGCGTTTTTTCCTGAATATATTCAGGAAAAAACGCATACGCCTTTTTGGCCAAGTGCATCATTGTGGACGTTCTGCCTCTTTTCCTATGCTTTCAATGCAATTCCAGTCTACCTCCTGAAATCGGTTTCCTGCAATTCTGCCCCGCTTTCAAGTCCTCTTGGCAGCCTTACTTCAGTCTATTTTTGGACGATAGCTGTCATTTATAACTCTGCAGGTTTGTGAGTTACAGTGCCCCTGAGCTCCTTTCTTCAACTCGCTTTCTTGTGAGCTGGCCGCAACACCGCAGGATGGCTTCAGGCCCTAATCTGGTTCCGGCCCGGCATGGTGAGCCTTTGGTTAATTCCTCTTCCTGGTGGGAAATGAGAGTTAAATTTGCCCGTCCAGACACCTCCAGCTAGCCTCTCATTGGTTCTCGCTATTCCTGTTCATCTTCCGCAGAAATTGCAAACTGGGCCAAACAGGAGGTTAAAGGGACTGACTCTCCAAGTGGGGATAGTGTTAGTAAAGCGTCTGGAATGTTGCACCTGAGTACCAGGGGAGGAAAACTGAGACATATTTGAACACGTCTCCCGATCACATGGTTGATCATACTCTAGGTTCCACATGCATGTTTTAGCTGAAGAAAGAATACCTTAAACCTGGGTAGTTGAAACCCGTGGAATGGGTACCATGCAATATGACTTCAAAGGGTCTTCATTTGCCCACCGAACCTCTCCAATCCTATCACTGCTGCGTTTATGCCCCTGTACACATGCTTGATTCTCTTTCGGAGACATAGCAATCCATAGGTTTTAAGATACTTACTAGTCAGGTACATTCTTAGGCGTTTAATATGGGGTTTTGAGTGCATTTCGTTGAGCAAGGAGTAGCTCTTGTCTATTCCATATTTGGCTTAAGGAACTTTATCTGTGCTCATTTCAATCTCTGGTTTTATGCAGCACCCCAACTCACCTTTCCCCTTAAGCAAGCATAAGTTGGTTTTCTAAATTTGAGACCCTGTTCTGTTTTGGAATGCAGTTCCTGTGTAGCCAAGTTTACATTCCGTGTATTAGTGATATCTTATGATGTTTCTTTTTCTGTGTGACTTATTTCAGTTAGAATCATCGTACCTGAATCCACTCATTATGCTGCTACGGGCCTGATGACATAGATTTCATTGCTGAGTGATACTGCATTGTACGTAAGTACCACAAGTTCTTTATCCATTTTTCACTTTCTGTGATATTGAACTTGTACGGTAAACGAGGTTCTTGTAAACGGAGGAGTCCCAAATTTGGGGTGGCTGTGTCTTTTTGATTTTAAATTCCCTAAGCTATAGGACCATAAGTGGAAGTGCCCTAGGCTCTGTTGCTTTGTTTTTTAGATGTTTCAGGAAACACCATACACTTCTCCCGAGTGGTTGTTGGCAATTTACATCCCGCCCATCAGCATAACAAGGCTCCCAGTTCTCCATGGCCTGTCCTGCCTTTCTGGATTTTACACTTTTTTCAGATGGCCCTTTTGACCGGGGGGAAGTGAAACTTCATTGTAGTGCAGATTTCCTTTGCAAGCTTGCTTGGTTGGCCAAAAAGGGCGTATGCGTTTTTTCCTGAATATATTCAGGAAAAAACGCATACGCCCTTTTTGGCCAAGTGCATCATTGTGGACGTTCTGCCTCTTTTCCTATGCTTTCAATGCAATTCCAGTCTACCTCCTGAAATCGGTTTCCTGCAATTCTGCCCTGCTTTCAAGTCCTCTTCGCAGCCTTACTTCAGTCTATTTTTGGTCGATAGCTGTCATTTATAACTCTGCAGGTTTGTGAATTACAGTGCCCCTGAGCTCCTTTCTTCAACTCGCTTTCTTGTGAGCTGGCCGCAACACCGCAGGATGGCTTCAGGCCCTAATCTAGTTCCGGCACGGCACGCTGAGCCTTTGGTTAATTCCTCTTCCTGGTGGGAAATGAGAGTTAAATTTGCCTGTCCAGACACCTCCAGCTAGTCTCTCATTGGTTCTCGCTATTCCTGTTCATCTTCCGCAGAAATTGCAAACTGGGCCAAACAGGAGGTTAAAGGGACTGACTCTCCAAGTGGGGAGAGTGTTAGTAAAGCGTCTGGTATGTTGCACCCGAGTACCAGGGTACGAAAACTGAGACATATTTGAACACGTCTCCCGATCGCATGGTTGATCATACTCTAGGTTCCACATGCATGTTTTAGCTGAAGGAAGAATACCTTAAACCTGGAGAGTTAAGACCCGTGTAATGGGTACCATGCAATATGACTTCAAAGGGTCTTCATTTGCTCACCGAACCTCTCCAATCCTATCACTGCTGCGTTTATGCCCCTGTACACATGCTTGATTCTCTTTCGGAGACATAGCAATCCATAGGTTTTAAGATACTTACTAGTCAGGTACATTCTTAGGCGTTTAATATGCGGTGTTGAGTCCATTTCGTTGAGCAAGGAGTAGCTCTAGTCTATTCCATATTTGACTTAAGGAACTTTATCTGTGCTCATTTCAATCTCTGGTTTTATGCAGCACCCCAACTCACCTTTACCCTTAAGCAAGCATAAGTTGGTTTTCTAAATTTGAGACCCTGTTCTGTTCTGTAATTCAGTTCCTGTGTAGCCATTTTTACATTCCGTGTATTACTGATATCTTATGATGTTACTTTTTCTGTGTGACTTATTTCAGTTAGAATCATCATACCTGAATCCACTCATTGTGCTGCTAAGGGCCTGATGACACAGATTTCATTGCTGAGTGATATTGCTTGGTAGGTAAATACCACAACTTCTTTATCCATTTTTCACTTTCTGCGATGTTGAACTTGTACTGTAAACGAGGTTCTTGTAAACAGAGCCGTTTCAAACTTTGGGGTGGCTGTGTCTTTTTGATTTTAATTTCCCTAAGCTATAGGACCATAAGTGGAAGTGCCCGAGGTTCTGTTGCTTTGTTTTTTAGATGTTTCAGGAAACACCATACACTTCTCCCGAGTGGTTGTTGGCAATTTACATCCCGCCCATCAGCATAACAAGGCTCCCAGTTCTCCATGGCCTGTCCTGCCTTTCTGGATTTTACACTTTTTTCAGATGGCCCTTTTGACCGGGGGGAAGTGAGACTTCATTGTAGTGCAGATTTCCTTTGCAAGCTTGCTTGGTTGGCCAAAAAGGGCGTATGCGTTTTTTCCTGAATATATTCAGGAAAAAACGCATACGCCCTTTTTGGCCAAGTGCATCATTGTGGACGTTCTGCCTCTTTTCCTATGCTTTCAATGCAATTCCAGTCTACCTCCTGAAATCGGTTTCCTGCAATTCTGCCCCGCTTTCAAGTCCTCTTGGCAGCCTTACTTCAGTCTATTTTTGGACGATAGCTGTCATTTATAACTCTGCAGGTTTGTGAATTACAGTGCCCCTGAGCTCCTTTCTTCAACTCGCTTTCTTGTGAGCTGGCCGCAACACCGCAGGATGGCTTCAGGCCCTAATCTGGTTCCGGCCCGGCATGGTGAGCCTTTGGTTAATTCCTCTTCCTGGTGGGAAATGAGAGTTAAATTTGCCCGACCAGACACCTCCAGCTAGCCTCTCATTGGTTCTCGCTATTCCTGTTCATCTTCCGCAGAAATTGCAAACTGGGCCAAACAGGAGGTTAAAGGTGCTGACTCTCCAAGTGGGGAGAGTGTTAGTAAAGCGTCTGGAAATTTGCACCCGAGTACCAGGGTACGAAAACTGAGACATATTTGAACACGTCTCCCGATCACATGGTTGATCATACTCTGGGTTCCACATGCATGTTTTAGCTGAAGGAAGAATACCTAAAACCTGGGTAGTTGAAACCCGTGGAATGGGTACCATGCAATATGACTTCAAAGGGTCTTCATTTGCTCACCGAACCTCTCCAATCCTATCACTGCTGCGTTTATGCCCCTGTACACATGCTTGATTCCCCGTCGGAGACATAGCAATCCATAGGTTTTAAGATACTTACTAGTCAGGTACATTCTTAGGCGTTTAATATGCGGTGTTGAGTCCATTTCGTTGAGAAAGGGGTAGCTCTTGTCTATTCCATATTTGGCTTAAGGAACTTTATCTGTGCTCATTTCAATCTCTGGTTTTATGCAGCACCCCAACTCACCTTTACCCTTAAGCAAGCATAAGTTGGTTTTCTAAATTTGAGACCCTGTTCTGTTCTGTAATTCAGTTCCTGTGTAGCCAAGTTTCCATTCCGTGTATTACTGATATCTTATGATGTTTCTTTTCCTGTGTGACTTACTTCAGTTAGAATCATCATACCTGAATCCACTCATTGTGCTGCTAAGGGCCTGATGACATAGATTTCATTGCTGAGTGATATTGCTTTGTAAGTGAATACCACAACTTCTTTATCCATTTTTCACTTTCTGCGATGTTGAACTTGTACTGTAAACGAGGTTCGTGTAAACAGAGCCATTCCAAACTTTGGGGTGGCTGTGTCTTTCGATTTTAATTTCCCTAAGCTATAGGACCATAAGTGGAAGTGCCCTAGGTTCTGTTGCTTTGTTTTTTAGATGTTTCAGGAAACACCATACACTTCTCCGGAGTGGTTGTTGGCAATTTACATCCCGCCCATCAGCATAACAAGGCTCCCAGTTCTCAATGGCCTGTTGACTTTCTGGATTTTACACTTTTTTCAGATGGCCCTTTTGACCGGGGGGAAGTGAGACTTCATTGTAGTGCAGATTTCCTTTGCAAGCTTGCTTGGTTGGCCAAAAAGGGCGTATGCGTTTTTTCCTGAATATATTCAGGAAAAAACGCATACGCCCTTTTTGGCCAAGTGCATCATTGTGGACGTTCTGCCTCTTTTCCTATGCTTTCAATGCAATTCCAGTCTACCTCCTGAAATCGGTTTCCTGGAATTCTGCCCCGCTTTCAAGTCCTCTTGGCAGCCTTACTTCAGTCTATTTTTGGACGATAGCTGTCATTTATAACTCTGCAGGTTTGTGAGTTACAGTGCCCCTGAGCTCCTTTCTTCAACTCGCTTTCTTGTGACCTGGCCGCAACACCACAGGATGGCTTCAGGCCCTAATCTTGTTCCGGCCCGGCATGCTGAGCCTTTGGTTAATTCCTCTTCCTGGTGGGAAATGAGAGTTAAATTTGCCCGTCCAGACACCTCCAGCTAGCCTCTCATTGGTTCTCGCTATTCCTGTTCATCTTCCGCAGAAATTGCAAACTGGGCCAAACAGGAGGTTAAAGGGACTGACTCTCCAAGTCGGGAGAGTGTTAGTAAAGCGTCTGGAATGTTGCACCCGAGTACCAGGGGAGGAAAACTGAGACATATTTGAACACGTCTCCCGTTCACATGGTTGATCATACTCTAGGTTCCACATGCATGTTTTAGCTGAAGGAAGAATACCTTAAACCTGGAGAGTTGAGACCCGTGTAATGGGTACCATGCAATATGACTTCAAAGGGTCTTCATTTGCTCACCGAACCTCTCCAATCCTATCACTGCTGCGTTTATGCCCCTGTACACATGCTTGATTCTCTTTCGGAGACATAGCAATCCATAGGTTTTAAGATACTTACTAGTCAGGTACATTCTTAGGCGTTTAATATGGGGTTTTGAGTCCATTTCGTTGAGCAAGGAGTAGCTCTTGTCTATTCCATATTTGGCTTAAGGAACTTTATCTGTGCTCATTTCAATCTCTGGTTTTATGCAGCACCCCAACTCACCTTTCCCCTTAAGCAAGCATAAGTTGGTTTTCTAAATTTGAGACCCTGTTCTGTTTTGGAATGCAGTTCCTGTGTAGCCAAGTTTACATTCCGTGTATTAGTGATATCTTATGATGTTTCTTTTTCTGTGTGACTTATTTCAGTTAGAATCATCGTACCTGAATCCACTCATTATGCTGCTACGGGCCTGATGACATAGATTTCATTGCTGAGTGATACTGCATTGTACGTAAGTACCACAAGTTCTTTATCCATTTTTCACTTTCTGTGATATTGAACTTGTACGGTAAACGGGGTTCTTGTAAACGGAGGCGTCCCAAACTTTGGGGTGGCTGTGTCTTTTTGATTTTAATTTCCCTAAGCTATAGGACCATAAGTGGAAGTGCCCTAGGATCTGTTGCTTTGTTTTTTAGATGTTTCAGGAAACACCATACACTTCTCCCGAGTGTCTGTTGGCAATTTCCATCCCGCCCATCAGCATAACAAGGCTCCCAGTTCTCCATGGCCTGTCCTGCCTTTCTGGATTTTACACTTTTTTCAGATGGCCCTTTTGACCGGGGGGAAGTGAAACTTCATTGTAGTGCAGATTTCCTTTGCAAGCTTGCTTGGTTGGCCAAAAGGGGCGTATGCGTTTTTTCCTGAATATATTCAGGAAAAAACGCATACGCCCTTTTTGGCCAAGTGCATCATTGTGGACGTTCTGCCTCTTTTCCTATGCTTTCAATGCAATTCCAGTCTACCTCCTGAAATCGGTTTCCTGCAATTCTGCCCCGCTTTCAAGTCCTCTTGGCAGCCTTACTTCAGTCTATTTTTGGACGATAGCTGTCATTTATAACTCTGCAGGTTTGTGAATTACAGTGCCCCTGAGCTCCTTTCTTCAACTCGCTTTCTTGTGACCTGGCCGCAACACCGCAGGATGGCTTCAGGCTCTAATCTGGTTCCGGCACGGCACACTGAGCCTTTGGTTAATTCCTCTTCCTGGTGGGAAATGAGAGTTAAATTTCCCCGTCCAGACACCTCCAGCTAGTCTCTCATTGGTTCCCGCTATTCCTGTTCATCTTCCGCAGAAATTGCAAACTGGGCCAAACAGGAGGTTAAAGGTGCTGACTCTCCAAGTGGGGAGAGTGTTAGTAAAGCGTCTGGAATGTTGCACCCGAGTACCAGGGCACGAAAACTGAGACATATTTGAACACGTCTCCCGATCACATGGTTGATCATACTCTGGGTTCCACATGCATGTTTTAGCTGAAGGAAGAATACCTAAAACCTGGGTAGTTGAAACCCGTGGAATGGGTACCATGCAATATGACTTCAAAGGGTCTTCATTTGCTCACCGAACCTCTCCAATCCTATCACTGCTGCGTTTATGCCCCTGTACACATGCTTGATTCTCTTTCGGAGACATAGCAATCCATAGGTTTTAAGGTACTTACTAGTCAGGTACATTCTTAGGCGTTTAATATGCGGTGTTGAGTCCATTTCGTTGAGCAAGGAGTAGCTCTTGTCTATTCCATATTTGGCTTAAGGAACTTTATCTGTGCTCATTTCAATCTCTGGTTTTATGCAGCACCCCAACTCACCTTTACCCTTAAGCAAGCATAAGTTGGTTTTCTAAATTTGAGACCCTGTTCTGTTCTGTAATTCAGTTCCTGTGTAGCCAAGTTTACATTCCGTGTATTACTGATATCTTATGATGTTTCTTTTTCTGTGTGACTTATTTCAGTTAGAATCATCATACCTGAATCCACTCATTGTGCTGCTAAGGGCCTGATGACACAGATTTCATTGCTGAGTGATATTGCTTTGTAAGTAAATACCACAACTTCTTTCTCCATTTTTCACTTTCTGCGATGTTGAACTTGTACTGTAAACGAGGTTCTTGTAAACAGAGCCGTTCCAAACTTTGGGGTGGCTGTGTCTTTTTGATTTTAATTTCCCTAAGCTATAGGACCATAAGTGGAAGTGCCCTAGGCTCTGTTGCTTTGTTTTTTAGATGTTTCAGGAAACACCATACACTTCTCCCTAGTGTCTGTTGGCAATTTACATCCCTCCCATCAGCACAACAAGGCTCCCAGTTCTCAATGGCCTGTTGCCTTTCTGGATTTTACACTTTTTTCAGATGGCCCTTTTGACCGGGGGGAAGTGAGACTTCATTGTAGTGCAGATTTCCTTTGCAAGCTTGCTTGGTTGGCCAAAAAGGGCGTATGCGTTTTTTCCTGAATATATTCAGGAAAAAACGCATACGCCCTTTTTGGCCAAGTGCATCATTGTGGACGTTCTGCCTCTTTTCCTATGCTTTCAATGCAATTCCAGTCTACCTCCTGAAATCGGTTTCCTGCAATTCTGCCCCGCTTTCAAGTCCTCTTGGCAGCCTTACTTCAGTCTATTTTTGGACGATAGCTGTCATTTATAACTCTGCAGGTTTGTGAATTACAGTGCCCCTGAGCTCCTTTCTTCAACTCGCTTTCTTGTGACCTGGCCGCAACACCGCAGGATGGCTTCAGGCCCTAATCTGGTTCCGGCCCGGCATGCTGAGCCGTTGGTTAATTCCTCTTCCTGGTGGGAAATGAGAGTTAAATTTGCCCGTCCAGACACCTCCAGCTAGTCTCTCATTGGTTCTCGCTATTCCTGTTCATCTTCCGCAGAAATTGCAAACTGGGCCAAACAGCAGGTTAAAGGTGCTGACTCTCCAAGTGGGGAGAGTGTTAGTAAAGCGTCTGGAATGTTTCACCCGAGTACCAGGGTACGAAAACTGAGACATATTTGAACACGTCTCCCGATCACATGGTTGATCATACTCTGGGTTCCACATGCATGTTTTAGCTGAAGGAATAATACCTTAAACCTGGGTAGTTGAAACCCGTGGAATGGGTACCATGCACTATGACTTCAAAGGGTCTTCATTTGCTCACCGAACCTCTCCAATCCTATCACTGCTGCGTTTATGCCCCTGTACACATGCTTGATTCCCCTTCGGAGACATAGCAATCCATAGGTTTTAAGATACTTACTAGTCAGGTACATTCTTAGGCGTTTAATATGCGGTGTTGAGTCCATTTCGTTGAGCAAGGAGTAGCTCTTGTCTATTCCATATTTGGCTTAAGGAAATTTATCTGTGCTCATTTCAATCTCTGGTTTTATGCAGCACCCCAACTCACCTTTACCCTTAAGCAAGCATAAGTTGGTTTTCTAAATTTGAGACCCTGTTCTGTTCTGTAATTCAGTTCCTGTGTAGCCAAGTTTACATTCCGTGTATTATTGATATCTTATGATGTTTCCTTTTCTGTGTGACTTATTTCAGTTAGAATCATCATACCTGAATACACTCATTGTGCTGCTACGGGCCTGATGACATAGATTTCATTGCTGAGTGATATTGCTTTCTAAGTGAATACAACAACTTCTTTATCAATTTTTCACTTTCTGCGATGTTGAACTTGTACTGTAAAGGAGGTTCTTGTAAACAGAGCCGTTCCAAACTTTGGGGTGGCTGTGTCTTTTTGATTTTAATTTCCCTAAGCTATAGGACCATAATTGGCAGTGCCCTAGGCTCTGTTGCTTTGTTTTTTAGATGTTTCAGGAAACACCATACACTTCTCCGGAGTGTCTGTTGGCAATTTACATCCCGCCCATCAGCATAACAAGGCTCCCAGTTCTCAATGGCCTGTTGACTTTCTGGATTTTACACTTTTTTCAGATGGCCCTTTTGACCGGGGGGAAGTGAGACTTCATTGTAGTGCAGATTTCGTTTGCAAGCTTGCTTGGTTGGCCAAAAAGGGCGTATGCGTTTTTTCCTGAATATATTCAGGAAAAAACGCATACGCCCTTTTTGGCCAAGTGCATCATTGTGGACGTTCTGCCTCTTTTCCTATGCTTTCAATGCAATTCCAGTCTACCTCCTGAAATCGGTTTCCTGCAATTCTGCCCCGCTTTCAAGTCCTCTTGGCAGCCTTACTTCAGTCTATTTTTGGACGATAGCTGTCATTTATAACTCTGCAGGTTTGTGAATTACAGTGCCCCTGAGCTCCTTTCTTCAACTCGCTTTCTTGTGAGCTGGCCGCAACACCGCAGGATGGCTTCAGGCCCTAATCTTGTTCCGGCCCGGCATGCTGAGCCTTTGGTTAATTCCTCTTCCTGGTGGGAAATGAGAGTTAAATTTGCCCGTCCAGAAACCTCCAGCTAGCCTCTCATTGGTTCTCGCTATTCCTGTTCATCTTCCGCAGAAATTGCAAACTGGGCCAAACAGGAGGTTAAAGGTGCTTACTCTCCAAGTCGGGAGAGTGTTAGTAAAGCGTCTGGAATGTTGCACCCGAGTACCAGGGGAGGAAAACTGAGACATATTTGAACACGTCTCCCGTTCACATGGTTGATCATACTCTGGGTTCCACATGCATGTTTTAGCTGAAGGAAGAATACCTTAAACCTGGAGAGTTGAGACCCGTGGAATGGGTACCATGCAATATGACTTCAAAGGGTCTTCATTTGCTCACCGAACCTCTCCAATCCTATCACTGCTGCGTTTATGCCCCTGTACACACGCTTGATTCTCTTTTGGAGACATAGCAATCCATAGGTTTTAAGATACTTACTAGTCAGGTACATTCTTAGGCGTTTAATATGGGGTTTTGAGTCCATTTCGTTGAGCAAGGAGTAGCTCTTGTCTATTCCATATTTGGCTTAAGGAACTTTATCTGTGCTCATTTCAATCTCTGGTTTTATGCAGCACCCCAACTCACCTTTCCCCTTAAGCAAGCATAAGTTGGTTTTCTAAATTTGAGACCCTGTTCTGTTCTGTATTTCAGTTCCTGTGTAGCCAAGTTTACATTCCGTGTATTACTGATATCTTATGATGTTTCTTTTTCTGTGTGACTTATTTCAGTTAGAATCATCATACCTGAATCCACTCATTGTGCTTCTTAGGGCCTGATGACACAGATTTCATTGCTGAGTGATATTGCTTTGTAAGTAAATACCACAACTTCTTTCTCCATTTTTCACTTTCTGCGATGTTGAACTTGTACTGTAAACGAGGTTCTTGTAAACGGAGCCGTTCCAAACTTTGGGGTGGCTGTGTCTTTTTGATTTTAATTTCCCTAAGCTATAGGACCATAAGTGGAAGTGCCCTAGGTTCTGTTGCTTTGTTTTTTAGATGTTTCAGGAAACACCATACACTTCTCCCGAGTGGTTGTTGGCAATTTACATCCCGCCCATCAGCATAACAAGGCTCCCAGTTCTCCATGGCCTGTCCTGCCTTTCTGGATTTTACACTTTTTTCAGATGGCCCTTTTGACCGGGGGGAAGTGAGACTTCATTGTAGTGCAGATTTCCTTTGCAAGCTTGCTTGGTTGGCCAAAAAGGGCGTATGCGTTTTTTCCTGAATATATTCAGGAAAAAACGCATACGCCCTTTTTGGCCAAGTGCATCATTGTGGACGTTCTGCCTCTTTTCCTATGCTTTCAATGCAATTCCAGTCTACCTCCTGAAATCGGTTTCCTGCAATTCTGCCCCGCTTTCAAGTCCTCTTGGCAGCCTTACTTCAGTCTATTTTTGGACGATAGCTGTCATTTATAACTCTGCAGGTTTGTGAATTACAGTGCCCCTGAGCTCCTTTCTTCAACTCGCTTTCTTGTGAGCTGGCCGCAATACCGCAGGATGGCTTCAGGCCCTAATCTGGTGCCGGTACGGCACGCTGAGCCTTTGGTTATTTCTTCTTCCTGGTGGGAAATGAGAGTTAAATTTGCCCGTCCAGACACCTCCAGCTAGTCTCTCATTGGTTCTCGCTATTCCTGTTCATCTTCCGCAGAAATTGCAAACTGGGCCAAACAGGAGGTTAAAGGCGCTGAATCTCCAAGTGGGGAGAGTGTTAGTAAAGCGTCTGGAATGTTGCACCCGAGTACCAGGGGAGGAAAACTGAGACATATTTGAACACGTCTCCCGTTCACATGGTTGATCATACTTGGGTTCCACATGCATGTTTTAGCTGAAGGAAGAATACCTTAAACCTGGAGAGTTGAGACCCGTGTAATGGGTACCATGCAATATGACTTCAAAGGGTCTTCATTTGCTCACCGAACCTCTCCAATCCTATCACTGCTGCGTTTATGCCCCTGTACACATGCTTGATTCTCTTTCAGAGACATAGCAATCCATAGGTTTTACGATACTTACTAGTCAGGTACATTCTTAGGCGTTTAATATGCGGTGTTGAGTCCATTTCGTTGAGCAAGGAGTAGCTCTTGTCTATTCCATATTTGGCCTAAGGAACTTTATCTGTGCTCATTTCAATCTCTGGTTTTATGCAGCACCCCAACTCACCTTTACCCTTAAGCAAGCATAAGTTGGTTTTCTAAATTTGAGACCCTGTTCTGTTCTGTAATTCAGTTCCTGTGTAGCCAAGTTTACATTCCGTGTATTACTGATATCTTATGATGTTTCTTTTTCTGTGTGACTTATTTCAGTTAGAATCATCATACCTGAATCCACTCATTGTGATGCTAAGGGCCTGATGACATAGATTTCATTGCTGAGTGATATTGCTTTGTAAGTAAATACCACAACTTCTTTATCCATTTTTCACTTTCTGCGATGTTGAACTTGTACTGTAAACGAGGTTCTTGTAAACAGAGACCTCCCAAACTTTGGGGTGGCTGTGTCTTTTTGATTTTAATTTCCCTAAGCTATAGAACCATAAGTGGCAGTGCCCTAGGCTCTGTTGCTTTGTTTTTTAGATGTTTCAGGAAACACCATACACTTCTCCCCAGTGTCTGTTGGCAATTTACATCCCGCCCATCAGCATAACAAGGCTCCCAGTTCTCCATGGCCTGTCCTGCCTTTCTGGATTTTACACTTTTTTCAGATGGCTCTTTTGACCGGGGGGAAGTGAGACTTCATTGTAGTGCAGATTTCCTTTGCAAGCTTGCTTGGTTGTCCAAAAAGTGCGTATGCGTTTTTTCCTGAATATATTCAGGAAAAAACGCATACGCCCTTTTTGGCCAAGTGCATCATTGTGGACGTTCTGCCTCTTTTCCTATGCTTTCAATGCAATTCCAGTCTACCTCCTGAAATCGGTTTCCTGCAATTCTGCCCCGCTTTCAAGTCCTCTTGGCAGCCTTACTTCAGTCTATTTTTGGACGATAGCTGTCATTTATAACTCTGCAGGTTTGTGAATTACAGTGCCCCTGAGCTCCTTTCTTCAACTCGCTTTCTTGTGACCTGGCCGCAACACCGCAGGATGGCTTCAGGCCCTAATCTGGTTCCGGCCCGGCATGCTGAGCCTTTGGTTAATTCCTCTTCCTGGTGGGAAATGAGAGTTAAATTTGCCCGTCCAGACACCTCCAGCTAGTCTCTCATTGGTTCTCACTATTCCTGTTCATCTTCCGCAGAAATTGCCAACTGGGCCAAACAGGAGGTTAAAGGGACTGACTCTCCAAGTGGGGAGAGTGTTAGTAAAGCGTCTGGAATGTTGCACCCGAGTACCAGGGGAGGAAAACTGAGACATATTTGAACACGTCTCCCGATCACATGGTTGATCATACTCTAGGTTCCACATGCATGTTTTAGCTGAAGGAAGAATACCTTAAACCTGGGTAGTTGAAACCCGTGGAATGGGTACCATGCAATATGACTTCAAAGGGTCTTCATTTGCTCACCGAACCTCTCCAATCCTATCACTGCTGCGTTTATGCCCCTGTACACATGCTTGATTCCCCTTCGGAGACATAGCAATCCATAGGTTTTAAGATACTTACTAGTCAGGTACATTCTTAGGCGTTTAATATGCGGTGTTGAGTCCATTTCGTTGAGCAAGGAGTAGCTCTTGTCTATTCCATATTTGGTTTAAGGAAATTTATCTGTGCTCATTTCAATCTCTGGTTTTATGCAGCACCCCAATTCACCTTTACCCTTAAGCAAGCATAAGTTGGTTTTCTAAATTTGAGACCCTGTTCTGTTCTGTAATTCAGTTCCTGTGTAGCCAAGTTTACATTCCGTGTATTATTGATATCTTATGATGTTTCCTTTTCTGTGTGACTTATTTCAGTTAGAATCATCATACCTGAATACACTCATTGTGCTGCTACGGGCCTGATGACATAGATTTCATTGCTGAGTGATATTGCTTTCTAAGTGAATACAACAACTTCTTTATCAATTTTTCACTTTCTGCGATGTTGAACTTGTACTGTAAACGAGGTTCTTGTAAACAGAGCCGTTCCAAACTTTGGGGTGGCTGTGTCTTTTTGATTTTAATTTCCCTAAGCTATAGGACCATAAGTGGCAGTGCCCTAGGCTCTGTTGCTTTGTTTTTTAGATGTTTCAGGAAACACCATACACTTCTCCGGAGTGTCTGTTGGCAATTTACATCCCGCCCATCAGCATAACAAGGCTCCCAGTTCTCAATGGCCTGTTGACTTTCTGGATTTTACACTTTTTTCAGATGGCCCTTTTGACCGGGGGGAAGTGAGACTTCATTGTAGTGCAGATTTCCTTTGCAAGCTTGCTTGGTTGGCCAAAAAGGGCGTATGCGTTTTTTCCTGAATATATTCAGGAAAAAACGCATACGCCCTTTTTGGCCAAGTGCATCATTGTGGACGTTCTGCCTCTTTTCCTATGCTTTCAATGCAATTCCAGTCTACCTCCTGAAATCGGTTTCCTGCAATTCTGCCCCGCTTTCAAGTCCTCTTGGCAGCCTTACTTCAGTCTATTTTTGGACGATAGCTGTCATTTATAACTCTGCAGGTTTGTGAATTACAGTGCCCCTGAGCTCCTTTCTTCAACTCGCTTTCTTGTGAGCTGGCCGCAACACCGCAGGATGGCTTCTGGCCCTAATCTGGTTCCGGCCCGGCATGCTGAGCCTTTGGTTAATTCCTCTTCCTGGTGGGAAATGAGAGTTAAATTTGCCCGTCCAGAAACCTCCAGCTAGCCTCTCATTGGTTCTCGCTATTCCTGTTCATCTTCCGCAGAAATTGCAAACTGGGCCAAACAGGAGGTTAAAGGTGCTTACTCTCCAAGTCGGGAGAGTGTTAGTAAAGCGTCTGGAATGTTGCACCCGAGTACCAGGGGAGGAAAACTGAGACATATTTGAACACGTCTCCCGTTCACATGGTTGATCATACTCTGGGTTCCACATGCATGTTTTAGCTGAAGGAAGAATACCTTAAACCTGGAGAGTTGAGACCCGTGGAATGGGTACCATGCAATATGACTTCAAAGGGTCTTCATTTGCTCACCGAACCTCTCCAATCCTATCACTGCTGCGTTTATGCCCCTGTACACACGCTTGATTCTCTTTTGGAGACATAGCAATCCATAGGTTTTAAGATACTTACTAGTCAGGTACATTCTTAGGCGTTTAATATGGGGTTTTGAGTGCATTTCGTTGAGCAACGAGTAGCTCTTGTCTATTCCATATTTGGCTTAAGGAACTTTATCTGTGCTCATTTCAATCTCTGGTTTTATGCAGCACCCCAACTCACCTTTCCCCTTAAGCAAGCATAAGTTGGTTTTCTAAATTTGAGACCCTGTTCTGTTCTGTATTTCAGTTCCTGTGTAGCCAAGTTTACATTCCGTGTATTACTGATATCTTATGATGTTTCTTTTTCTGTGTGACTTATTTCAGTTAGAATCATCATACCTGAATCCACTCATTGTGCTTCTAAGGGCCTGATGACACAGATTTCATTGCTGAGTGATATTGCTTTGTAAGTACATACCACAACTTCTTTCTCCATTTTTCACTTTCTGCGATGTTGAACTTGTACTGTAAACGAGGTTCTTGTAAACGGAGCCGTTCCAAACTTTGGGGTGGCTGTGTCTTTTTGATTTTAATTTCCCTAAGCTATAGGACCATAAGTGGAAGTGCCCTAGGTTCTGTTGCTTTGTTTTTTAGATGTTTCAGGAAACACCATACACTTCTCCCGAGTGGTTGTTGGCAATTTACATCCCGCCCATCAGCATAACAAGGCTCCCAGTTCTCCATGGCCTGTCCTGCCTTTCTGGATTTTACACTTTTTTCAGATGGCCCTTTTGACCGGGGGGAAGTGAGACTTCATTGTAGTGCAGATTTCCTTTGCAAGCTTGCTTGGTTGGCCAAAAAGGGCGTATGCGTTTTTTCCTGAATATATTCAGGAAAAAACGCATACGCCCTTTTTGGCCAAGTGCATCATTGTGGACGTTCTGCCTCTTTTCCTATGCTTTCAATGCAATTCCAGTCTACCTCCTGAAATCGGTTTCCTGCAATTCTGCCCCGCTTTCAAGTCCTCTTGGCAGCCTTACTTCAGTCTATTTTTGGACGATAGCTGTCATTTATAACTCTGCAGGTTTGTGAATTACAGTGCCCCTGAGCTCCTTTCTTCAACTCGCTTTCTTGTGAGCTGGCCGCAATACCGCAGGATGGCTTCAGGCCCTAATCTGGTTCCGGTATGGCACGCTGAGCCTTTGGTTATTTCTTCTTCCTGGTGGGAAATGAGAGTTAAATTTGCCCGTCCAGACACCTCCAGCTAGTCTCTCATTGGTTCTCGCTATTCCTGTTCATCTTCCGCAGAAATTGCAAACTGGGCCAAACAGGAGGTTAAAGGCGCTGAATCTCCAAGTGGGGAGAGTGTTAGTAAAGCGTCTGGAATGTTGCACCTGAGTACCAGGGGAGGAAAACTGAGACATATTTGAACACGTCTCCCGTTCACATGGTTGATCATACTTGGGTTCCACATGCATGTTTTAGCTGAAGGAAGAATACCTTAAACCTGGAGAGTTGAGACCCGTGTAATGGGTACCATGCAATATGACTTCAAAGGGTCTTCATTTGCTCACCGAACCTCTCCAATCCTATCACTGCTGCGTTTATGCCCCTGTACACATGCTTGATTCTCTTTCAGAGACATAGCAATCCATAGGTTTTACGATACTTACTAGTCAGGTACATTCTTAGGCGTTTAATATGCGGTGTTGAGTCCATTTCGTTGAGCAAGGAGTAGCTCTTGTCTATTCCATACTTGGCCTAAGGAACTTTATCTGTGCTCATTTCAATCTCTGGTTTTATGCAGCACCCCAACTCACCTTTACCCTTAAGCAAGCATAAGTTGGTTTTCTAAATTTGAGACCCTGTTCTGTTCTGTAATTCAGTTCCTGTGTAGCCAAGTTTACATTCCGTGTATTACTGATATCTTATGATGTTTCTTTTTCTGTGTGACTTATTTCAGTTAGAATCATCATACCTGAATCCACTCATTGTGATGCTAAGGGCCTGATGACATAGATTTCATTGCTGAGTGATATTGCTTTGTAAGTAAATACCACAACTTCTTTATCCATTTTTCACTTTCTGCGATGTTGAACTTGTACTGTAAACGAGGTTCTTGTAAACAGAGGCGTCCCAAACTTTGGGGTGGCTGTGTCTTTTTGATTTTAATTTCCCTAAGCTATAGAACCATAAGTGGCAGTGCCCTAGGCTCTGTTGCTTTGTTTTTTAGATGTTTCAGGAAACACCATACACTTCTCCGGAGTGTCTGTTGGCAATTTACATCCCGCCCATCAGCATAACAAGGCTCCCAGTTCTCAATGGCCTGTTGACTTTCTGGATTTTACACTTTTTTCAGATGGCCCTTTTGACCGGGGGGAAGTGAGACTTCATTGTAGTGCAGATTTCCTTTGCAAGCTTGCTTGGTTGGCCAAAAAGGGCGTATGCGTTTTTTCCTGAATATATTCAGGAAAAAACGCATACGCCCTTTTTGGCCAAGTGCATCATTGTGGACGTTCTGCCTCTTTTCCTATGCTTTCAATGCAATTCCAGTCTACCTCCTGAAATCGGTTTCCTGCAATTCTGCCCCGCTTTCAAGTCCTCTTGGCAGCCTTACTTCAGTCTATTTTTGGACGATAGCTGTCATTTATAACTCTGCAGGTTTGTGAATTACAGTGCCCCTGAGCTCCTTTCTTCAACTCGCTTTCTTGTGAGCTGGCCGCAACACCGCAGGATGGCTTCTGGCCCTAATCTGGTTCCGGCCCGGCATGCTGAGCCTTTGGTTAATTCCTCTTCCTGGTGGGAAATGAGAGTTAAATTTGCCCGTCCAGAAACCTCCAGCTAGCCTCTCATTGGTTCTCGCTATTCCTGTTCATCTTCCGCAGAAATTGCAAACTGGGCCAAACAGGAGGTTAAAGGTGCTTACTCTCCAAGTCGGGAGAGTGTTAGTAAAGCGTCTGGAATGTTGCACCCGAGTACCAGGGGAGGAAAACTGAGACATATTTGAACACGTCTCCCGTTCACATGGTTGATCATACTCTGGGTTCCACATGCATGTTTTAGCTGAAGGAAGAATACCTTAAACCTGGAGAGTTGAGACCCGTGGAATGGGTACCATGCAATATGACTTCAAAGGGTCTTCATTTGCTCACCGAACCTCTCCAATCCTATCACTGCTGCGTTTATGCCCCTGTACACATGCTTGATTCTCTTTCGGAGACATAGGAATCCATAGGTTTTAAGATACTTACAAGTCAGGTACATTCTTAGGCGTTTAATATGCGGTGTTGAGTCCATTTCGTGGAGCAAGGAGTAGCTCTTGTCTATTCCATATTTGGCTTAAGGAACTTTATCTGTGCTCATTTCAATCTCTGGTTTTATGCAGCAACCCAACTCACCTTTCCCCTTAAGCAAGCATAAGTTGGTTTTCTAAATTTGAGAACCTGTTCTGTTTTGGAATTCAGTTCCTGTGTAGCCAAGTTTACATTCCGTGTATTAGTGATATCTTATGATGTTTCTTTTTCTGTGTGGCTTATTTCAGTTAGAATCATCGTACCTGAACCTACTCATTATGCTGCTACGGGCCTGATGACATAGATTTCATTGCTGAGTGATACTGCATTGTACGTAAGTACCACAAGTTCTTTATCCATTTTCACTTTCTGCGATGTTGAACTTGTACTGTAAATGAGGTTCTTGTAAACAGAGCCGTTCCAAATTTTGGGGTGGCTGTGTCTTTTTGATTTTAATTTCCCTAAGCTATAGGACCATAAGTGGAAGTGCCCTAGGCTCTGTTGCTTTGTTTTTTAGATGTTTCAGGAAACACCATACACTTCTCCTGAGTGTCTGTTGGCAATTTACATCCCGCCCATCAGCATAACAAGGCTCCCAGTTCTCCATGGCCTGTTGCCTTTCTGGATTTTACACTTTTTTCAGATGGCCCTTTTGACCGGGGGAAAGTGAGACTTCATTGTAGTGCAGATTTCCTTTGCAAGCTTGCTTGGTTGGCCAAAAAGGGCGTATGCGTTTTTTCCTGAATATATTCAGGAAAAAACGCATACGCCCTTTTTGGCCAAGTGCATCATTGTGGACGTTCTGCCTCTTTTCCTATGCTTTCAATGCAATTCCAGTCTACCTCCTGAAATCGGTTTCCTGCAATTCTGCCCCGCTTTCAAGTCCTCTTGGCAGCCTTACTTCAGTCTATTTTTGGACGATAGCTGTCATTTATAACTCTGCAGGTTTGTGAATTACAGTGCCCCTGAGCTCCTTTCTTCAACTCGCTTTCTTGTGACCTGGCCGCAACACCGCAGGATGGCTTCAGGCCCTAATCTGGTTCCGGCCCGGCATGCTGAGCCTTTGGTTAATTCCTCATCCTGGTGGGAAATGAGAGTTAAATTTGCCCGTCCAGACACCTCCAGCTAGCCTCTCATTGGTTCTCGCTATTCCTGTTCATCTTCCGCAGAAATTGCAAACTGGGCCAAACAGGAGGTTAAAGGGACTGACTCTCCAAGTGGGGAGAGTGTTAGTAAAGCGTCTGGAATGTTGCACCCGAGTACCAGGGGAGGAAAACTGAGACATATTTGAACATGTCTCCCGATCACATGGTTGATCATACTCTAGGTTCCACATGCATGTTTTAGCTGAAGGAAGAATACCTTAAACCTGGGTAGTTGAAACCTGTGGAATGGGTACCATGCAATATGACCTCAAAGGGTCTTCATTTGCCCACCGAACCTCTCCAATCCTATCACTGCTGCATTTATGCCCCTGTATACATGCTTGATTCTCTTTTGGAGACATAGCAATCCATAGGTTTTACGATACTTACTAGTCAGGTACATTCTTAGGCGTTTAATATGCGGTGTTGAGTCCATTTCGTTGAGCAAGGAGTAGCTCTTGTCTATTCCATATTTGATTTAAGGAACTTTATCTGTGCTCATTTCAATCTCTGGTTTTATGCAGCACCGCAACTCACCTTTACCCTTAAGCAAGCATAAGTTGGTTTTCTAAATTTGAGACCCTGTTCTGTTCTGTAATTCAGTTCCTGTGTAGCCAAGTTTCCATTCCGTGTATTACTGATATCTTATGATGTTTCTTTTTCTGTGTGACTTATTTCAGTTAGAATCATCATACCTGAATCCACTCATTGTGATGCTAAGGGCCTGATGACATAGATTTCATTGCTGAGTGATATTGCTTTGTAAGTAAATACCACAACTTCTTTATCCATTTTTCACTTTCTGCGATGTTGAACTTGTACTGTAAACGAGGTTCTTGTAAACAGAGGCGTCCCAAACTTTGGGGTGGCTGTGTCTTTTTGATTTTAATTTCCCTAAGCTATAGAACCATAAGTGGCAGTGCCCTAGGCTCTGTTGCTTTGTTTTTTAGATGTTTCAGGAAACACCATACACTTCTCCGGAGTGTCTGTTGGCAATTTACATCCCGCCCATCAGCATAACAAGGCTCCCAGTTCTCAATGGCCTGTTGACTTTCTGGATTTTACACTTTTTTCAGATGGCCCTTTTGACCGGGGGGAAGTGAGACTTCATTGTAGTGCAGATTTCCTTTGCAAGCTTGCTTGGTTGGCCAAAAAGGGCGTATGCGTTTTTTCCTGAATATATTCAGGAAAAAACGCATACGCCCTTTTTGGCCAAGTGCATCATTGTGGACGTTCTGCCTCTTTTCCTATGCTTTCAATGCAATTCCAGTCTACCTCCTGAAATCGGTTTCCTGCAATTCTGCCCCGCTTTCAAGTCCTCTTGGCAGCCTTACTTCAGTCTATTTTTGGACGATAGCTGTCATTTATAACTCTGCAGGTTTGTGAATTACAGTGCCCCTGAGCTCCTTTCTTCAACTCGCTTTCTTGTGAGCTGGCCGCAACACCGCAGGATGGCTTCTGGCCCTAATCTGGTTCCGGCCCGGCATGCTGAGCCTTTGGTTAATTCCTCTTCCTGGTGGGAAATGAGAGTTAAATTTGCCCGTCCAGAAACCTCCAGCTAGCCTCTCATTGGTTCTCGCTATTCCTGTTCATCTTCCGCAGAAATTGCAAACTGGGCCAAACAGGAGGTTAAAGGTGCTTACTCTCCAAGTCGGGAGAGTGTTAGTAAAGCGTCTGGAATGTTGCACCCGAGTACCAGGGGAGGAAAACTGAGACATATTTGAACACGTCTCCCGTTCACATGGTTGATCATACTCTGGGTTCCACATGCATGTTTTAGCTGAAGGAAGAATACCTTAAACCTGGAGAGTTGAGACCCGTGGAATGGGTACCATGCAATATGACTTCAAAGGGTCTTCATTTGCTCACCGAACCTCTCCAATCCTATCACTGCTGCGTTTATGCCCCTGTACACATGCTTGATTCTCTTTCGGAGACATAGCAATCCATAGGTTTTAAGATACTTACAAGTCAGGTACATTCTTAGGCGTTTAATATGCGGTGTTGAGTCCATTTCGTGGAGCAAGGAGTAGCTCTTGTCTATTCCATATTTGGCTTAAGGAACTTTATCTGTGCTCATTTCAATCTCTGGTTTTATGCAGCAACCCAACTCACCTTTCCCCTTAAGCAAGCATAAGTTGGTTTTCTAAATTTGAGAACCTGTTCTGTTTTGGAATTCAGTTCCTGTGTAGCCAAGTTTACATTCCGTGTATTAGTGATATCTTATGATGTTTCTTTTTCTGTGTGGCTTATTTCAGTTAGAATCATCGTACCTGAACCTACTCATTATGCTGCTACGGGCCTGATGACATAGATTTCATTGCTGAGTGATACTGCATTGTACGTAAGTACCACAAGTTCTTTATCCATTTTCACTTTCTGCGATGTTGAACTTGTACTGTAAATGAGGTTCTTGTAAACAGAGCCGTTCCAAATTTTGGGGTGGCTGTGTCTTTTTGATTTTAATTTGCCTAAGCTATAGGACCATAAGTGGAAGTGCCCTAGGCTCTGTTGCTTTGTTTTTTAGATGTTTCAGGAAACACCATACACTTCTCCTGAGTGTCTGTTGGCAATTTACATCCCGCCCATCAGCATAACAAGGCTCCCAGTTCTCCATGGCCTGTTGCCTTTCTGGATTTTACACTTTTTTCAGATGGCCCTTTTGACCGGGGGGAAGTGAGACTTCATTGTAGTGCAGATTTCCTTTGCAAGCTTGCTTGGTTGGCCAAAAAGGGCGTATGCGTTTTTTCCTGAATATATTCAGGAAAAAACGCATACGCCCTTTTTGGCCAAGTGCATCATTGTGGACGTTCTGCCTCTTTTCCTATGCTTTCAATGCAATTCCAGTCTACCTCCTGAAATCGGTTTCCTGCAATTCTGCCCCGCTTTCAAGTCCTCTTGGCAGCCTTACTTCAGTCTATTTTTGGACGATAGCTGTCATTTATAACTCTGCAGGTTTGTGAATTACAGTGCCCCTGAGCTCCTTTCTTCAACTCGCTTTCTTGTGACCTGGCCGCAACACCGCAGGATGGCTTCAGGCCCTAATCTGGTTCCGGCCCGGCATGCTGAGCCTTTGGTTAATTCCTCATCCTGGTGGGAAATGAGAGTTAAATTTGCCCGTCCAGACACCTCCAGCTAGCCTCTCATTGGTTCTCGCTATTCCTGTTCATCTTCCGCAGAAATTGCAAACTGGGCCAAACAGGAGGTTAAAGGGACTGACTCTCCAAGTGGGGAGAGTGTTAGTAAAGCGTCTGGAATGTTGCACCCGAGTACCAGGGGAGGAAAACTGAGACATATTTGAACATGTCTCCCGATCACATGGTTGATCATACTCTAGGTTCCACATGCATGTTTTAGCTGAAGGAAGAATACCTTAAACCTGGGTAGTTGAAACCTGTGGAATGGGTACCATGCAATATGACCTCAAAGGGTCTTCATTTGCCCACCGAACCTCTCCAATCCTATCACTGCTGCATTTATGCCCCTGTATACATGCTTGATTCTCTTTTGGAGACATAGCAATCCATAGGTTTTACGATACTTACTAGTCAGGTACATTCTTAGGCGTTTAATATGCGGTGTTGAGTCCATTTCGTTGAGCAAGGAGTAGCTCTTGTCTATTCCATATTTGATTTAAGGAACTTTATCTGTGCTCATTTCAATCTCTGGTTTTATGCAGCACCGCAACTCACCTTTACCCTTAAGCAAGCATAAGTTGGTTTTCTAAATTTGAGACCCTGTTCTGTTCTGTAATTCAGTTCCTGTGTAGCCAAGTTTCCATTCCGTGTATTACTGATATCTTATGATGTTTCTTTTTCTGTGTGACTTATTTCAGTTAGAATCATCATACCTGAATCCACTCATTGTGATGCTAAGGGCCTGATGACATAGATTTCATTGCTGAGTGATATTGCTTTGTAAGTAAATACCACAACTTCTTTATCCATTTTTCACTTTCTGCGATGTTGAAGTTGTACTGTAAACGAGGTTCTTGTAAACAGAGGCATCCCAAACTTTGGGGTGGCTGTGTCTTTTTGATTTTAATTTCCCTAAGCTATAGGACCATAAGTGGCAGTGCCCTAGGCTCTGTTGCTTTGTTTTTTAGATGTTTCAGGAAACACCATACACTTCTCCCGAGTGTCTGTTGGCAATTTACATCCCGCCCATCAGCATAACAAGGCTCCCAGTTCTCCATGGCCTGACCTGCCTTTCTGGATTTTACACTTTTTTCAGATGGCCCTTTTGACCGGGGGGAAGTGAGACTTCATTGTAGTGCAGATTTCCTTTGCAAGCTTGCTTGGTTGGCCAAAAAGGGCGTATGCGTTTTTTCCTGAATATATTCAGGAAAAAACGCATACGCCCTTTTTGGCCAAGTGCATCATTGTGGACGTTCTGCCTCTTTTCCTATGCTTTCAATGCAATTCCAGTCTACCTCCTGAAATCGGTTTCCTGCAATTCTGCCCCGCTTTCAAGTCCTCTTGGCAGCCTTACTTCAGTCTATTTTTGGACGATAGCTGTCATTTATAACTCTGCAGGTTTGTGAATTACAGTGCCCCTGAGCTCCTTTCTTCAGCTCGCTTTCTTGTGAGCTGGCCGCAACACCGCAGGATGGCTTCAGGCCCTAATCTGGTTCCGGCCCGGCATGCTGAGCCTTTGGTTAATTCCTCTTCCTGGTGGGAAATGAGAGTTAAATTTGCCCGTCCAGACACCTCCAGCTAGCCTCTCATTGGTTCTCGCTATTCCTGTTCATCTTTCGCAGAAATTGCAAACTGGGCCAAACAGGAGGTTAAAGGGACTGACTCTCCAAGTGGGGAGAGTGTTAATAAAGCGTCTGGAATGTTGCACCCGAGTACCAGGGGAGGAAAATTGAGACATATTTGAACACGTCTCCCGATCACATGGTTGATCATACTCTAGGTTCCACATGCATGTTTTAGCTGAAGGAAGAATACCTTAAACCTGGGTAGTTGAAACCCGTGGAATGGGTACCATGCAATATGATTTCAAAGGGTCTTCATTTGCTCACCGAACCTCTCCAATCCTATCACTGCTGCGTTTATGCCCCTGTGCACATGCTTGATTCTCTTTCGGAGACATAGCAATCCATAGGTTTTAAGATACTTACAAGTCAGGTACATTCTTAGGCGTTTAATATGCGGTGTTGAGTCCATTTCGTTGAGCAAGGAGTAGCTCTTGTCTATTCCATATTTGGCTTAAGGAACTTTATCTGTGCTCATTTCAATCTCTGGTTTTATGCAGCACCCCAACTCACCTTTACCCTTAAGCAAGCATAAGTTGGTTTTCTAAATTTGAGACCCTGTTCTGTTCTGTAATTCAGTTCCTGTGTAGCCAAGTTTACATTCCGTGTATTACTGATATCTTATGATGTTTCTTTTTCTGTGTGACTTATTTCAGTTAGAATCATCATACCTGAATCCACTCATTGTGCTGCTAAGGGCCTGATGACATAGATTTCATTGCTGAGTGATATTGCTTTGTAAGTGAATACCACAACTTCTTTATCCATTTTTCACTTTCTGCGATGTTGAACTTGTACTGTAAACGAGGTTCTTGTAAACAGAGCCGTTCCAAACTTTGGGGTGGCTGTGTCTTTTTGATTTTAATTTCCCTAAGCTATAGGACCATAAGTGGAAGTGCCCTAGGCTCTGATGCTTTGTTTTTTAGATGTTTCAGGAAACACCATACACTTCTCCCAAGTGTCTGTTGGCAATTTACATCCCGCCCATCAGCATAACAAGGCTCCCAGTTCTCAATGGCCTGTTGCCTTTCTGGATTTTACACTTTTTTCAGATGGCCCTTTTGACCGGGGGGAAGTGAGACTTCATTGTAGTGCAGATTTCCTTTGCAAGCTTGCTTGGTTGGCCAAAAAGGGCGTATGCGTTTTTTCCTGAATATATTCAGGAAAAAACGCATACGCCCTTTTTGGCCAAGTGCATCATTGTGGACGTTCTGCCTCTTTTCCTATGCTTTCAATGCAATTCCAGTCTACCTCCTGAAATCGGTTTCCTGCAATTCTGCCCCGCTTTCAAGTCCTCTTGGCAGCCTTACTTCAGTATATTTTTGGACGATAGCTGTCATTTATAACTCTGCAGGTTTGTGAATTACAGTGCCCCTGAGCTCCTTTCTTCAACTCGCTTTCTTGTGACCTGGCCGCAACACCGCAGGATGGCTTCAGGCCCTAATCTGGTTCCAGCCCGGCATGCTGAGCCTTTGGTTAATTCCTCTTCCTGGTGGGAAATGAGAGTTAAATTTGCCCGTCCAGACACCTCCAGCTAGCCTCTCATTGGTTCTCGCTATTCCTGTTCATCTTCCGCAGAAATTGCAAACTGGGCCAAACAGGAGGTTAAAGGGACTGACTCTCCAAGTGGGGAGAGTGTTAGTAAAGCGTCTGGAATGTTGCACCCGAGTACCAGGGGAGGAAAACTGAGACATATTTGAACACGTCTCCCGATCACATGGTTGATCATACTCTAGGTTCCACATGCATGTTTTAGCTGAAGGAAGAATACCTTAAACCTGGGTAGTTGAAACCCGTGGAATGGGTACCATGCAATATGACTTCAAAGGGTCTTCATTTGCTCACCGAACCTCTCCAATCCTATCACTGCTGCGTTTATGCCCCTGTACACATGCTTGATTCTCTTTCGGAGACATAGCAATCCATAGGTTTTAAGATACTTACTAGTCAGGTACATTCTTAGGCGTTTAATATGCGGTGTTGAGTCCATTTCGTTGAGCAAGGAGTAGCTCTTGTCTATTCCATATTTGGCTTAAGGAACTTTATCTGTGCTCATTTCAATCTCTGGTTTTATGCAGCACCCCCACTCACCTTTACCCTTAAGCAAGAATAAGTTGGTTTTCTAAATTTGAGACCCTGTTCTGTTTTGGAATTCAGTTCCTGTGTAGCCAAGTTTACATTCCGTGTATTACTGATATCTTATGATGTTTCTTTTTCTGTGTGACTTATTTCAGTTAGAATCATCATACCTGAATCCACTCATTGTGCTGCTAAGTGCCTGATGACACAGATTTCATTGCTGAGTGATATTGCTTTGTAAGTAAATACCACAACTTGTTTATCCATTTTTCACTTTCTGCGATGTTGAACTTGTACTGTAAACGAGGTTCTTGTAAACAGAGCCGTTCCAAACTTTGGGGTGGCTGTGTCTTTTTGATTTTAATTTCCCTAAGCTATAGGACCATAAGTGGAAGTGCCCTAGGTTCTGTTGCTTTGTTTTTTAGATGTTTCAGGAAACACCATACACTTCTCCCGAGTGGTTGTTGGCAATTTACATCCCGCCCATCAGCATAACAAGGCTCCCAGTTCTCCATGGCCTGTCCTGCCTTTCTGGATTTTACACTTTTTTCAGATGGCCCTTTTGACCGGGGGGAAGTGAGACTTCATTGTAGTGCAGATTTCCTTTGCAAGCTTGCTTGGTTGGCCAAAAAGGGCGTATGCGTTTTTTCCTGAATATATTCAGGAAAAAACGCATACGCCCTTTTTGGCCAAGTGCATCATTGTGGACGTTCTGCCTCTTTTCCTATGCTTTCAATGCAATTCCAGTCTACCTCCTGAAATCGGTTTCCTGCAATTCTGCCCCGCTTTCAAGTCCTCTTGGCAGCCTTACTTCAGTCTATTTTTGGACGATAGCTGTCATTTATAACTCTGCAGGTTTGTGAATTACAGTGCCCCTGAGCTCCTTTCTTCAACTAGCTTTCTTGTGACCTGGCCGCAACACTGCAGGATGGCTTCAGGCCCTAATCTGGTTCCGGCACGGCATGCTGAGCCTTTGGTTATTTCCTCTTCCTGGTGGGAAATGAGAGTTAAATTTGCCCGTCCAGACACCTCCAGCTAGCCTCTCATTGGTTCTCGCTATTCCTGTTCATCTTCCGCAGAAATTGCAAACTGGGCCAAACAGGAGGTTAAAGGCGCTGACTCTCCAAGTGGGGAGAGTGTTAGTAAAGCGTCTGGAATGTTGCACCCGAGTACCAGGGGAGGAAAACTGAGACATATTTGAACACGTCTCCCATTCACATGATTGATCATACTTGGGTTCCACATGCATGTTTTAGCTGAAGGAAGAATACCTTAAACCTGGAGAGTTGAGACCCGTGGAATGGGTACCATGCAATATGACTTCAAAGGGTCTTCATTTGCCCACCGAACCTCTCCAATCCTATCACTGCTGCATTTATTCCCCTGTACACATGCTTGATTCTCTTTTGGAGACATAGCAATCCATAGGTTTTACGATACTTACTAGTCAGGTACATTCTTAGGCGTTTAATATGCGGTGTTGAGTCCATTTCGTTGAGCAAGGAGTAGTTCTTGTCTATTCCATATTTGACTTAAGGAACTTTATCTGTGCTCATTTCAATCTCTGGTTTTATGCAGCACCCCAACTCACCTTTACCCTTAAGCAAGCATAAGTTGGTTTTCTAAATTTGAGACCCTGTTCTGTTCTGTAATTCAGTTCCTGTGTAGCCAAGTTTACATTCCGTGTATTACTGATATCTTATGATGTTTCTTTTTCTGTGTGACTTATTTCAGTTAGAATCATCATACCTGAATCCACTCATTGTGATGCTAAGGGCCTGATGACATAGATTTCATTGCTGAGTGATATTGCTTTGTAAGTAAATACCACAACTTCTTTATCCATTTTTCACTTTCTGCGATGTTGAACTTGTACTGTAAACGAGGTTCTTGTAAACAGAGGCGTCCCAAACTTTGGGGTGGCTGTGTCTTTTTGATTTTAATTTCCCTAAGCTATAGGACCATAAGTGGCAGTGCCCTAGGCTCTGTTGCTTTGTTTTTTAGATGTTTCAGGAAACACCATACACTTCTCCCGAGTGTCTGTTGGCAATTTACATCCCGCCCATCAGCATAACAAGGCTCCCAGTTCTCCATGGCCTGACCTGCCTTTCTGGATTTTACACTTTTTTCAGATGGCCCTTTTGACCGGGGGGAAGTGAGACTTCATTGTAGTGCAGATTTCCTTTGCAAGCTTGCTTGGTTGGCCAAAAAGGGCGTATGCGTTTTTTCCTGAATATATTCAGGAAAAAACGCATACGCCCTTTTTGGCCAAGTGCATCATTGTGGACGTTCTGCCTCTTTTCCTATGCTTTCAATGCAATTCCAGTCTACCTCCTGAAATCGGTTTCCTGCAATTCTGCCCCGCTTTCAAGTCCTCTTGGCAGCCTTACTTCAGTCTATTTTTGGACGATAGCTGTCATTTATAACTCTGCAGGTTTGTGAATTACAGTGCCCCTGAGCTCCTTTCTTCAGCTCGCTTTCTTGTGAGCTGGCCGCAACACCGCAGGATGGCTTCAGGCCCTAATCTGGTTCCGGCCCGGCATGCTGAGCCTTTGGTTAATTCCTCTTCCTGGTGGGAAATGAGAGTTAAATTTGCCCGTCCAGACACCTCCAGCTAGCCTCTCATTGGTTCTCGCTATTCCTGTTCATCTTCCGCAGAAATTGCAAACTGGGCCAAACAGGAGGTTAAAGGGACTGACTCTCCAAGTGGGGAGAGTGTTAGTAAAGCGTCTGGAATGTTGCACCCGAGTACCAGGGGAGGAAAATTGAGACATATTTGAACACGTCTCCCGATCACATGGTTGATCATACTCTAGGTTCCACATGCATGTTTTAGCTGAAGGAAGAATACCTTAAACCTGGGTAGTTGAAACCCGTGGAATGGGTACCATGCAATATGACTTCAAAGGGTCTTCATTTGCTCACCGAACCTCTCCAATCCTATCACTGCTGCGTTTATGCCCCTGTGCACATGCTTGATTCTCTTTCGGAGACATAGCAATCCATAGGTTTTAAGATACTTACAAGTCAGGTACATTCTTAGGCGTTTAATATGCGGTGTTGAGTCCATTTCGTTGAGCAAGGAGTAGCTCTTGTCTATTCCATATTTGGCTTAAGGAACTTTATCTGTGCTCATTTCAATCTCTGGTTTTATGCAGCACCCCAACTCACCTTTACCCTTAAGCAAGCATAAGTTGGTTTTCTAAATTTGAGACCCTGTTCTGTTCTGTAATTCAGTTCCTGTGTAGCCAAGTTTACATTCCGTGTATTACTGATATCTTATGATGTTTCTTTTTCTGTGTGACTTATTTCAGTTAGAAACATCATACCTGAATCCACTCATTGTGCTGCTAAGGGCCTGATGACATAGATTTCATTGCTGAGTGATATTGCTTTGTAAGTGAATACCACAACTTCTTTATCCATTTTTCACTTTCTGCGATTTTGAACTTGTACTGTAAACGAGGTTCTTGTAAACAGAGGCGTCCCAAACTTTGGGGTGGCTGTGTCTTTTTGATTTTAATTTCCCTAAGCTATAGGACCATAAGTGGAAGTGCCCTAGGCTCTGTTGCTTTGTTTTTTAGATGTTTCAGGAAACACCATACACTTCTCCCAAGTGTCTGTTGGCAATTTACATCCCGCCCATCAGCATAACAAGGCTCCCAGTTCTCAATGGCCTGTCCTGCCTTTCTGTATTTTACACTTTTTTCAGATGGCCCTTTTGACCGGGGGGAAGTGAGACTTCATTGTAGTGCAGATTTCCTTTGCAAGCTTGCTTGGTTGGCCAAAAAGGGCGTATGCGTTTTTTCCTGAATATATTCAGGAAAAAACGCATACGCCCTTTTTGGCCAAGTGCATCATTGTGGACGTTCTGCCTCTTTTCCTATGCTTTCAATGCAATTCCAGTCTACCTCCTGAAATCGGTTTCCTGCAATTCTGCCCCGCTTTCAAGTCCTCTTGGCAGCCTTACTTCAGTCTATTTTTGGACGATAGCTGTCATTTATAACTTTGCAGGTTTGTGAATTACAGTGCCCCTGAGCTCCTTTCTTCAACTCGCTTTCTTGTGACCTGGCCGCAACACCGCAGGATGGCTTCAGGCCCTAATCTGGTTCCAGCCCGGCATGCTGAGCCTTTGGTTAATTCCTCTTCCTGGTGGGAAATGAGAGTTAAATTTGCCCGTCCAGACACCTCCAGCTAGCCTCTCATTGGTTCTCGCTATTCCTGTTCATCTTCCGCAGAAATTGCAAACTGGGCCAAAGAGGAGGTTAAAGGGACTGACTCTCCAAGTGGGGAGAGTGTTAGTAAAGCGTCTGGAATGTTGCACCCGAGTACCAGGGGAGGAAAACTGAGACATATTTGAACACGTCTCCTGATCACATGGTTGATCATACTCTAGGTTCCACATGCATATTTTAGCTGAAGGAAGAATACCTTAAACCTGGGTAGTTGAAACCTGTGGAATGGGTACCATGCAATATGACTTCAAAGGGTCTTCATTTGCTCACCGAACCTCTCCAATCCTATCACTGCTGCGTTTATGCCCCTGTAAACATGCTTGATTCTCTTTCGGAGACATAGCAATCCATAGGTTTTAAGATACTTACTAGTCAGGTACATTCTTAGGCGTTTAATATGCGGTGTTGAGTCCATTTCGTTGAGCAAGGAGTAGCTCTTGTCTATTCCATATTTGGCTTAAGGAACTTTATCTGTGCTCATTTCAATCTCTGGTTTTATGCAGTACCCCCACTCACCTTTACCCTTAAGCAAGAATAAGTTGGTTTTCTAAATTTGAGACCCTGTTCTGTTCTGTAATTCAGTTCCTGTGTAGCCAAGTTTACATTCCGTGTATTACTGATATCTTATGATGTTTCTTTTTCTGTGTGACTTACTTCAGTTAGAATCATCATACCTGAATCCACTCATTGTGCTGCTAAGGGCCTGATGACACAGATTTCATTGCTGAGTGATATTGCTTTGTAAGTAAATACCACAACTTCTTTATCCATTTTTCACTTTCTGCGATGTTGAACTTGTACTGTAAACGAGGTTCTTGTAAACAGAGCCGTTCCAAACTTTGGGGTGGCTGTGTCTTTTTGATTTTAATTTCCCTAAGCTATAGGACCATAAGTGGAAGTGCCCTAGGTTCTGTTGCTTTGTTTTTTAGATGTTTCAGGAAACACCATACACTTCTCCCGAGTGGTTGTTGGCAATTTACATCCCGCCCATCAGCATAACAAGGCTCCCAGTTCTCCATGGCCTGTCCTGCCTTTCTGGATTTTACACTTTTTTCAGATGGCCCTTTTGACCGGGGGGAAGTGAGACTTCATTGTAGTGCAGATTTCCTTTGCAAGCTTGCTTGGTTGGCCAAAAAGGGCGTATGCGTTTTTTCCTGAATATATTCAGGAATAAACGCATACGCCCTTTTTGGCCAAGTGCATCATTGTGGACGTTCTGCCTCTTTTCCTATGCTTTCAATGCAATTCCAGTCTACCTCCTGAAATCGGTTTCCTGCAATTCTGCCCCGCTTTCAAGTCCTCTTGGCAGCCTTACTTCAGTCTATTTTTGGACGATAGCTGTCATTTATAACTCTGCAGGTTTGTGAATTACAGTGCCCCTGAGCTCCTTTCTTCAACTCGCTTTCTTTTGAGCTGGCAGCAACACCGCAGGATGGCTTCAGGCCCTAATCTGGTTCCGGTACGGCACGCTGAGCCTTTGGTTATTTCCTCTTCCTGGTGGGAAATGAGAGTTAAATTTGCCCGTCCAGACACCTCCAGCTAGTCTCTCATTGGTTCTCGCTATTCCTGTTCATCTTCCGCAGAAATTGCAAACTGGGCCAAACAGGAGGTTAAAGGCGCTGACTCTCCAAGTGGGGAGAGTGTTAGTAATGCGTCTGGAATGTTGCACCCGAGTACCAGGGGAGGAAAACTGAGACATATTTGAATACGTCTCCCGTTCACATGGTTGATCATACTTGGGTTCCACATGCATGTTTTAGCTGAAGGAAGAATACCTTAAACCTGGAGAGTTGAGACCCGTGTAATGGGTACCATGCAATATGACTTCAAAGGGTCTTCATTTGCTCACCGAACCTCTCCAATCCTATCACTGCTGCGTTTATGCCCCTGTACACACGCTTGATTCTCTTTTGGAGACATAGCAATCCATAGGTTTTAAGATACTTACTAGTCAGGTACATTCTTAGGGGTTTAATATTGGGTTTTGAGTCCATTTCGTTGAGCAAGGAGTAGCTCTTGTCTATTCCATATTTGGCTTAAGGAACTTTATCTGTGCTCATTTCAATCTCTGGTTTTATGCAGCACCCCAACTCACCTTTACCCTTAAGCAAGCATAAGTTGGTTTTCTAAATTTGAGACCCTGTTCTGTTCTGTAATTCAGTTCCTGTGTAGCCAAGTTTACATTCCGTGTATTACTGATATCTTATGATGTTTCTTTTTCTGTGTGACTTATTTCAGTTAGAATCATCATACCTGAATCCACTCATTGTGATGCTAAGGGCCTGATGACATAGAATTCATTGCTGAGTGATATTGCTTTGTAAGTAAATACCACAACTTCTTTATCCATTTTTCACTTTCTGCGATGTTGAACTTGTACTGTAAACGAGGTTCTTGTAAACAGAGGCGTCCCAAACTTTGGGGTGGCTGTGTCTTTTTGATTTTAATTTCCCTAAGCTATAGGACCATAAGTGGCAGTGCCCTAGGCTCTGTTGCTTTGTTTTTTAGATGTTTCAGGAAACACCATACACTTCTCCCGAGTGTCTGTTGGCAATTTACATCCCGCCCATCAGCATAACAAGGCTCCCAGTTCTCCATGGCCTGTCCTGCCTTTCTGGATTTTACACTTTTTTCAGATGGCCCTTTTGACCGGGGGGAAGTGAGACTTCATTGTAGTGCAGATTTCCTTTGCAAGCTTGCTTGGTTGGCCAAAAAGGGCGTATGCGTTTTTTCCTGAATATATTCAGGAAAAAACGCATACGCCCTTTTTGGCCAAGTGCATCATTGTGGACGTTCTGCCTCTTTTCCTATGCTTTCAATGCAATTCCAGTCTACCTCCTGAAATCGGTTTCCTGCAATTCTGCCCCGCTTTCAAGTCCTCTTGGCAGCCTTACTTCAGTCTATTTTTGGACGATAGCTGTCATTTATAACTCTGCAGGTTTGTGAATTACAGTGCCCCTGAGCTCCTGTCTTCAACTCGTTTTCTTGTGACCTGGCCGCAACACCGCAGGATGGCTTCAGGCCCTAATCTGGTTCCGGTACGGCACGCTGAGCCTTTGGTTATTTCCTCTTCCTGGTGGGAAATGAGAGTTAAATTTGCCCGTCCAGACACCTCCAGCTAGTCTCTCATTGGTTCTCGCTATTCCTGTTCATCTTCCGCAGAAATTGCAAACTGGGCCAAACAGGAGGTTAAAGGCGCTGACTCTCCAAGTGGGGAGAGTGTTAGTAAAGCGTCTGGAATGTTGCACCCGAGTACCAGGGGAGGAAAACTGAGACATATTTGAATACGTCTCCCGTTCACATGGTTGATCATACTTGGGTTCCACATGCATGTTTTAGCTGAAGGAAGAATACCTTAAACCTGGAGAGTTGAGACCCGTGTAATGGGTACCATGCAATATGACTTCAAAGGGTCTTCATTTGCTCACCGAACCTCTCCAATCCTATCACTGCTGCGTTTATGCCCCTGTACACACGCTTGATTCTCTTTTGGAGACATAGCAATCCATAGGTTTTAAGATACTTACTAGTCAGGTACATTCTTAGGGGTTTAATATTGGGTTTTGAGTCCATTTCGTTGAGCAAGGAGTAGCTCTTGTCTATTCCATATTTGGCTTAAGGAACTTTATCTGTGCTCATTTCAATCTCTGGTTTTATGCAGCACCCCAACTCACCTTTACCCTTAAGCAAGCATAAGTTGGTTTTCTAAATTTGAGACCCTGTTCTGTTCTGTAATTCAGTTCCTGTGTAGCCAAGTTTACATTCCGTGTATTACTGATATCTTATGATGTTTCTTTTTCTGTGTGACTTATTTCAGTTAGAATCATCATACCTGAATCCACTCATTGTGATGCTAAGGGCCTGATGACATAGAATTCATTGCTGAGTGATATTGCTTTGTAAGTAAATACCACAACTTCTTTATCCATTTTTCACTTTCTGCGATGTTGAACTTGTACTGTAAACGAGGTTCTTGTAAACAGAGGCGTCCCAAACTTTGGGGTGGCTGTGTCTTTTTGATTTTAATTTCCCTAAGCTATAGGACCATAAGTGGCAGTGCCCTAGGCTCTGTTGCTTTGTTTTTTAGATGTTTCAGGAAACACCATACACTTCTCCCGAGTGTCTGTTGGCAATTTACATCCCGCCCATCAGCATAACAAGGCTCCCAGTTCTCCATGGCCTGTCCTGCCTTTCTGGATTTTACACTTTTTTCAGATGGCCCTTTTGACCGGGGGGAAGTGAGACTTCATTGTAGTGCAGATTTCCTTTGCAAGCTTGCTTGGTTGGCCAAAAAGGGCGTATGCGTTTTTTCCTGAATATATTCAGGAAAAAACGCATACGCCCTTTTTGGCCAAGTGCATCATTGTGGACGTTCTGCCTCTTTTCCTATGCTTTCAATGCAATTCCAGTCTACCTCCTGAAATCGGTTTCCTGCAATTCTGCCCCGCTTTCAAGTCCTCTTGGCAGCCTTACTTCAGTCTATTTTTGGACGATAGCTGTCATTTATAACTCTGCAGGTTTGTGAATTACAGTGCCCCTGAGCTCCTGTCTTCAACTCGTTTTCTTGTGACCTGGCCGCAACACCGCAGGATGGCTTCAGGCCCTAATCTGGTTCCGGTACGGCACGCTGAGCCTTTGGTTATTTCCTCTTCCTGGTGGGAAATGAGAGTTAAATTTGCCCGTCCAGACACCTCCAGCTAGTCTCTCATTGGTTCTCGCTATTCCTGTTCATCTTCCGCAGAAATTGCAAACTGGGCCAAACAGGAGGTTAAAGGCGCTGACTCTCCAAGTGGGGAGAGTGTTAGTAAAGCGTCTGGAATGTTGCACCCGAGTACCAGGGGAGGAAAACTGAGACATATTTGAATACGTCTCCCGTTCACATGGTTGATCATACTTGGGTTCCACATGCATGTTTTAGCTGAAGGAAGAATACCTTAAACCTGGAGAGTTGAGACCCGTGTAATGGGTACCATGCAATATGACTTCAAAGGGTCTTCATTTGCTCACCGAACCTCTCCAATCCTATCACTGCTGCGTTTATGCCCCTGTACACACGCTTGATTCTCTTTTGGAGACATAGCAATCCATAGGTTTTAAGATACTTACTAGTCAGGTACATTCTTAGGGGTTTAATATGGGGTTTTGAGTCCATTTCGTTGAGCAAGGAGTAGCTCTTGTCTATTCCATATTTGGCTTAAGGAACTTTATCTGTGCTCATTTCAATCTCTGGTTTTATGCAGCACCCCAACTCACCTTTACCCTTAAGCAAGCATAAGTTGGTTTTCTAAATTGGAGACCCTGTTCTGTTCTGGAATGCAGTTCCTGTGTAGCCAAGTTTACATTCCGTGTATTAGTGATATCTTATGATGTTTCTTTTTCTGTGTGACTTATTTCAGTTAGAATCATCATACCTGAATCCACTCATTTTGATGCTCAGGGCCTGATGACATAGAATTCATTGCTGAGTGATATTGCTTTGTAAGTAAATACCACAACTTCTTTATCCATTTATCACTTTCTGCGATGTTGAACTTGTACTGTAAACGAGGTTCTTGTAAACAGAGGCGTCCCAAACTTTGGGGTGGCTGTGTCTTTTTGATTTTAATTTCCCTAAGCTATAGGACCATAAGTGGCAGTGCCCTAGGCTCTGTTGCTTTGTTTTTTAGATGTTTCAGGAAACACCATACACTTCTCCCGAGTGTCTGTTGGCAATTTACATCCCGCCCATCAGCATAACAAGGCTCCCAGTTCTCCATGGCCTGTCCTGCCTTTCTGGATTTTACACTTTTTTCAGATGGCCCTTTTGACCGGGGGGAAGTGAGACTTCATTGTAGTGCAGATTTCCTTTGCAAGCTTGCTTGGTTGGCCAAAAAGGGCGTATGCGTTTTTTCCTGAATATATTCAGGAAAAAACGCATACGCCCTTTTTGGCCAAGTGCATCATTGTGGACGTTCTGCCTCTTTTCCTATGCTTTCAATGCAATTCCAGTCTACCTCCTGAAATCGGTTTCCTGCAATTCTGCCCCGCTTTCAAGTCCTCTTGGCAGCCTTACTTCAGTCTATTTTTGGACGATAGCTGTCATTTATAACTCTGCAGGTTTGTGAATTACAGTGCCCCTGAGCTCCTTTCTTCAACTCGCTTTCTTTTGAGCTGGCCGCAACACCGCAGGATGGTTTCAGGCCCTAATCTGGTTCCGGTACGGCACGCTGAGCCTTTGGTTATTTCCTCTTCCTGGTGGGAAATGAGAGTTAAATTTGCCCGTCCAGACACCTCCAGCTAGTCTCTCATTGGTTCTCGCTATTCCTGTTCATCTTCCGCAGAAATTGCAAACTGGGCCAAACAGGAGGTTAAAGGGACTGACTCTCCAAGTGGGGAGAGTGTTAGTAAAGCGTCTGGAATGTTGCACCCGAGTACCAGGGGAGGAAAACTGAGACATATTTGAACACGTCTCCCGATCACATGGTTGATCATACTCTAGGTTCCACATGCATGTTTTAGCTGAAGGAAGAATACCTTAAACCTGGGTAGTTGAAACGCGTGGAATGGGTACCATGCAATAAGACTTCAAAGGGTCTTCATTTGCTCACCGAACCTCTCCAATCCTATCACTGCTGCGTTTATGCCCCTGTACACATGCTTGATTCTCTTTCAGAGACATAGCAATCCATAGGTTTTAAGATACTTACTAGTCAGGTACATTCTTAGGCGTTTAATATGCGGTGTTGAGTCCATTTCGTGGAGCAAGGAGTAGCTCTTGTCTATTCCATATTTGGCTTAAGGAACTTTATCTGTGCTCATTTCAATCTCTGGTTTTATGCAGCAACCCAACTCACCTTTCCCCTTAAGCAAGCATAAGTTGGTTTTCTAAATTTGAGAACCTGTTCTGTTTTGGAATTCAGTTCCTGTGTAGCCAAGTTTACATTCCGTGTATTAGTGATATCTTATGATGTTTCTTTTTCTGTGTGACTTATTTCAGTTAGAATCATCGTACCTGAATCTACTCATTATGCTGCTACGGGCCTGATGACATAGATTTCATTGCTGAGTGATATTGCTTTGTAAGTGAATACCACAACTTCTATATCCATTTTTCACTTTCTGCGATGTTGAACTTGTACTGTAAACGAGGTTCTTGTAAACAGAGCCGTTCCAAACTTTGGGGTGGCTGTGTCTTTTTGATTTTAATTTCCCTAAGCTATAGGACCATAAGTGGCAGTGCCCTAGGCTCTGTTGCTTTGTTTTTTAGATGTTTCAGGAAACACCATACACTTCTCCCGAGTGTCTGTTGGCAATTTACATCCCGCCCATCAGCATAACAAGGCTCCCAGTTCTCCATGGCCTGACCTGCCTTTCTGGATTTTACACTTTTTTCAGATGGCCCTTTTGACCGGGGGGAAGTGAGACTTCATTGTAGTGCAGATTTCCTTTGCAAGCTTGCTTGGTTGGCCAAAAAGGGCGTATGCGTTTTTTCCTGAATATATTCAGGAAAAAACGCATACGCCCTTTTTGGCCAAGTGCATCATTGTGGACGTTCTGCCTCTTTTCCTATGCTTTCAATGCAATTCCAGTCTACCTCCTGAAATCGGTTTCCTGCAATTCTGCCCCGCTTTCAAGTCCTCTTGGCAGCCTTACTTCAGTCTATTTTTGGACGATAGCTGTCATTTATAACTCTGCAGGTTTGTGAATTACAGTGCCCCTGAGCTCCTTTCTTCAGCTCGCTTTCTTGTGAGCTGGCCGCAACACCGCAGGATGGCTTCAGGCCCTAATCTGGTTCCGGCCCGGCATGCTGAGCCTTTGGTTAATTCCTCTTCCTGGTGGGAAATGAGAGTTAAATTTGCCCGTCCAGACACCTCCAGCTAGCCTCTCATTGGTTCTCGCTATTCCTGTTCATCTTCCGCAGAAATTGCAAACTGGGCCAAACAGGAGGTTAAAGGGACTGACTCTCCAAGTGGGGAGAGTGTTAGTAAAGCGTCTGGAATGTTGCACCCGAGTACCAGGGGAGGAAAACTGAGACATATTTGAACACGTCTCCCGATCACATGGTTGATCATACTCTAGGTTCCACATGCATGTTTTAGCTGAAGGAAGAATACCTTAAACCTGGGTAGTTGAAACCCGTGGAATGGGTACCATGCAATATGACTTCAAAGGGTCTTCATTTGCTCACCGAACCTCTCCAATCCTATCACTGCTGCGTTTATGCCCCTGTGCACATGCTTGATTCTCTTTCGGAGACATAGCAATCCATAGGTTTTAAGATACTTACAAGTCAGGTACATTCTTAGGCGTTTAATATGCGGTGTTGAGTCCATTTCGTTGAGCAAGGAGTAGCTCTTGTCTATTCCATATTTGGCTTAAGGAACTTTATCTGTGCTCATTTCAATCTCTGGTTTTATGCAGCACCCCCACTCACCTTTACCCTTAAGCAAGAATAAGTTGGTTTTCTAAATTTGAGACCCTGTTCTGTTTTGGAATTCAGTTCCTGTGTAGCCAAGTTTACATTCCGTGTATTACTGATATCTTATGATGTTTCTTTTTCTGTGTGACTTATTTCAGTTAGAATCATCATACCTGAATCCACTCATTGTGCTGCTAAGGGCCTGATGACACAGATTTCATTGCTGAGTGATATTGCTTTGTAAGTAAATACCACAACTTGTTTATCCATTTTTCACTTTCTGCGATGTTGAACTTGTACTGTAAACGAGGTTCTTGTAAACAGAGCCGTTCCAAACTTTGGGGTGGCTGTGTCTTTTTGATTTTAATTTCCCTAAGCTATAGGACCATAAGTGGAAGTGCCCTAGGTTCTGTTGCTTTGTTTTTTAGATGTTTCAGGAAACACCATACACTTCTCCCGAGTGGTTGTTGGCAATTTACATCCCGCCCATCAGCATAACAAGGCTGCCAGTTCTCCATGGCCTGTCCTGCCTTTCTGGATTTTACACTTTTTTCAGATGGCCCTTTTGACCGGGGGGAAGTGAGACTTCATTGTAGTGCAGATTTCCTTTGCAAGCTTGCTTGCTTGGCCAAAAAGGGCGTATGCGTTTTTTCCTGAATATATTCAGGAAAAAACGCATACGCCCTTTTTGGCCAAGTGCATCATTGTGGACGTTCTGCCTCTTTTCCTATGCTTTCAATGCAATTCCAGTCTACCTCCTGAAATCGGTTTCCTGCAATTCTGCCCCGCTTTCAAGTCCTCTTGGCAGCCTTACTTCAGTCTATTTTTGGACGATAGCTGTCATTTATAACTCTGCAGGTTTGTGAATTACAGTGCCCCTGAGCTCCTTTCTTCAACTAGCTTTCTTGTGACCTGGCCGCAACACTGCAGGATGGCTTCAGGCCCTAATCTGGTTCCAGCCCGGCATGCTGAGCCTTTGGTTATTTCCTCTTCCTGGTGGGAAATGAGAGTTAAATTTGCCCGTCCAGACACCTCCAGCTAGCCTCTCATTGGTTCTCGCTATTCCTGTTCATCTTCCGCAGAAATTGCAAACTGGGCCAAACAGGAGGTTAAAGGGACTGACTCTCCAAGTGGGGAGAGTGTTAGTAAAGCGTCTGGAATGTTGCACCCGAGTACCAGGGGAGGAAAATTGAGACATATTTGAACACGTCTCCCGATCACATGGTTGATCATACTCTAGGTTCCACATGCATGTTTTAGCTGAAGGAAGAATACCTTAAACCTGGGTAGTTGAAACCCGTGGAATGGGTACCATGCAATATGATTTCAAAGGGTCTTCATTTGCTCACCGAACCTCTCCAATCCTATCACTGCTGCGTTTATGCCCCTGTGCACATGCTTGATTCTCTTTCGGAGACATAGCAATCCATAGGTTTTAAGATACTTACAAGTCAGGTACATTCTTAGGCGTTTAATATGCGGTGTTGAGTCCATTTCGTTGAGCAAGGAGTAGCTCTTGTCTATTCCATATTTGGCTTAAGGAACTTTATCTGTGCTCATTTCAATCTCTGGTTTTATGCAGCACCCCAACTCACCTTTACCCTTAAGCAAGCATAAGTTGGTTTTCTAAATTTGAGACCCTGTTCTGTTCTGTAATTCAGTTCCTGTGTAGCCAAGTTTACATTCCGTGTATTACTGATATCTTATGATGTTTCTTTTTCTGTGTGACTTATTTCAGTTAGAATCATCATACCTGAATCCACTCATTGTGCTGCTAAGGGCCTGATGACATAGATTTCATTGCTGAGTGATATTGCTTTGTAAGTGAATACCACAACTTCTTTATCCATTTTTCACTTTCTGCGATGTTGAACTTGTACTGTAAACGAGGTTCTTGTAAACAGAGCCGTTCCAAACTTTGGGGTGGCTGTGTCTTTTTGATTTTAATTTCCCTAAGCTATAGGACCATAAGTGGAAGTGCCCTAGGCTCTGATGCTTTGTTTTTTAGATGTTTCAGGAAACACCATACACTTCTCCCAAGTGTCTGTTGGCAATTTACATCCCGCCCATCAGCATAACAAGGCTCCCAGTTCTCAATGGCCTGTTGCCTTTCTGGATTTTACACTTTTTTCAGATGGCCCTTTTGACCGGGGGGAAGTGAGACTTCATTGTAGTGCAGATTTCCTTTGCAAGCTTGCTTGGTTGGCCAAAAAGGGCGTATGCGTTTTTTCCTGAATATATTCAGGAAAAAACGCATACGCCCTTTTTGGCCAAGTGCATCATTGTGTACGTTCTGCCTCTTTTCCTATGCTTTCAATGCAATTCCAGTCTACCTCCTGAAATCGGTTTCCTGCAATTCTGCCCCGCTTTCAAGTCCTCTTGGCAGCCTTACTTCAGTCTATTTTTGGACGATAGCTGTCATTTATAACTCTGCAGGTTTGTGAATTACAGTGCCCCTGAGCTCCTTTCTTCAGCTCGCTTTCTTGTGACCTGGCCGCAACACCGCAGGATGGCTTCAGGCCCTAATCTGGTTCCAGCCTGGCATGCTGAGCCTTTGGTTAATTCCTCTTCCTGGTGGGAAATGAGAGTTAAATTTGCCCGTCCAGACACCTCCAGCTAGCCTCTCATTGGTTCTCGCTATTCCTGTTCATCTTCCGCAGAAATTGCAAACTGGGCCAAACAGGAGTTTAAAGGCGCTGACTCTCCAAGTGGGGAGAGTGTTAGTAAAGCGTCTGGAATGTTGCACCCGAGTACCAGGGGAGGAAAACTGAGACATATTTGAACACGTCTCCCATTCACATGATTGATCATACTTGGGTTCCACATGCATGTTTTAGCTGAAGGAAGAATACCTTAAACCTAGGTAGTTGCAACACGTGGAATGGGTACCATGCAATATGACTTCAAAGGGTCTTCATTTGCCCACCGAACCTCTCCAATCCTATCACTGCTGCATTTATGCCCCTGTACACATGCTTGATTCTCTTTTGGAGACATAGCAATCCATAGGTTTTACGATACTTACTAGTCAGGTACATTCTTAGGCGTTTAATATGCGGTGTTGAGTCCATTTCGTTGAGCAAGGAGTAGTTCTTGTCTATTCCATATTTGACTTAAGGAACTTTATCTGTGCTCATTTCAATCTCTGGTTTTATGCAGCACCCCAACTCACCTTTACCCTTAAGCAAGCATAAGTTGGTTTTCTAAATTTGAGACCCTGTTCTGTTCTGTAATTCAGTTCCTGTGTAGCCAAGTTTACATTCCGTGTATTACTGATATCTTATGATGTTTCTTTTTCTGTGTGACTTATTTCAGTTAGAATCATCATACCTGAATCCACTCATTGTGATGCTAAGGGCCTGATGACATAGATTTCATTGCTGAGTGATATTGCTTTGTAAGTAAATACCACAACTTCTTTATCCATTTTTCACTTTCTGCGATGTTGAACTTGTACTGTAAACGAGGTTCTTGTAAACAGAGGCGTCCCAAACTTTGGGGTGGCTGTGTCTTTTTGATTTTAATTTCCCTAAGCTATAGGACCATAAGTGGCAGTGCCCTAGGCTCTGTTGCTTTGTTTTTTAGATGTTTCAGGAAACACCATACACTTCTCCCGAGTGTCTGTTGGCAATTTACATCCCGCCCATCAGCATAACAAGGCTCCCAGTTCTCCATGGCCTGACCTGCCTTTCTGGATTTTACACTTTTTTCAGATGGCCCTTTTGACCGGGGGGAAGTGAGACTTCATTGTAGTGCAGATTTCCTTTGCAAGCTTGCTTGGTTGGCCAAAAAGGGCGTATGCGTTTTTTCCTGAATATATTCAGGAAAAAACGCATACGCCCTTTTTGGCCAAGTGCATCATTGTGGACGTTCTGCCTCTTTTCCTATGCTTTCAATGCAATTCCAGTCTACCTCCTGAAATCGGTTTCCTGCAATTCTGCCCCGCTTTCAAGTCCTCTTGGCAGCCTTACTTCAGTCTATTTTTGGACGATAGCTGTCATTTATAACTCTGCAGGTTTGTGAATTACAGTGCCCCTGAGCTCCTTTCTTCAGCTCGCTTTCTTGTGAGCTGGCCGCAACACCGCAGGATGGCTTCAGGCCCTAATCTGGTTCCGGCCCGGCATGCTGAGCCTTTGGTTAATTCCTCTTCCTGGTGGGAAATGAGAGTTAAATTTGCCCGTCCAGACACCTCCAGCTAGCCTCTCATTGGTTCTCGCTATTCCTGTTCATCTTCCGCAGAAATTGCAAACTGGGCCAAACAGGAGGTTAAAGGGACTGACTCTCCAAGTGGGGAGAGTGTTAGTAAAGCGTCTGGAATGTTGCACCCGAGTACCAGGGGAGGAAAATTGAGACATATTTGAACACGTCTCCCGATCACATGGTTGATCATACTCTAGGTTCCACATGCATGTTTTAGCTGAAGGAAGAATACCTTAAACCTGGGTAGTTGAAACCCGTGGAATGGGTACCATGCAATATGACTTCAAAGGGTCTTCATTTGCTCACCGAACCTCTCCAATCCTATCACTGCTGCGTTTATGCCCCTGTGCACATGCTTGATTCTCTTTCGGAGACATAGCAATCCATAGGTTTTAAGATACTTACAAGTCAGGTACATTCTTAGGCGTTTAATATGCGGTGTTGAGTCCATTTCGTTGAGCAAGGAGTAGCTCTTGTCTATTCCATATTTGGCTTAAGGAACTTTATCTGTGCTCATTTCAATCTCTGGTTTTATGCAGCACCCCAACTCACCTTTACCCTTAAGCAAGCATAAGTTGGTTTTCTAAATTTGAGACCCTGTTCTGTTCTGTAATTCAGTTCCTGTGTAGCCAAGTTTACATTCCGTGTATTACTGATATCTTATGATGTTTCTTTTTCTGTGTGACTTATTTCAGTTAGAATCATCATACCTGAATCCACTCATTGTGCTGCTAAGGGCCTGATGACATAGATTTCATTGCTGAGTGATATTGCTTTGTAAGTGAATACCACAACTTCTTTATCCATTTTTCAGTTTCTGCGATGTTGAACTTGTACTGTAAACGAGGTTCTTGTAAACAGAGCCGTTCCAAACTTTGGGGTGGCTGTGTCTTTTTGATTTTAATTTCCCTAAGCTATAGGACCATAAGTGGAAGTGCCCTAGGCTCTGTTGCTTTGTTTTTTAGATGTTTCAGGAAACACCATACACTTCTCCCAAGTGTCTGTTGGCAATTTACATCCCGCCCATCAGCATAACAAGGCTCCCAGTTCTCAATGGCCTGTTGCCTTTCTGGATTTTACACTTTTTTCAGATGGCCCTTTTGACCGGGGGGAAGTGAGACTTCATTGTAGTGCAGATTTCCTTTGCAAGCTTGCTTGGTTGGCCAAAAAGGGCGTATGCATTTTTTCCTGAATATATTCAGGAAAAAACGCATACGCCCTTTTTGGCCAAGTGCATCATTGTGGACGTTCTGCCTCTTTTCCTATGCTTTCAATGCAATTCCAGTCTACCTCCTGAAATCGGTTTCCTGCAATTCTGCCCCGCTTTCAAGTCCTCTTGGCAGCCTTACTTCAGTCTATTTTTGGACGATAGCTGTCATTTATAACTTTGCAGGTTTGTGAATTACAGTGCCCCTGAGCTCCTTTCTTCAACTCGCTTTCTTGTTACCTGGCCGCAACACCGCAGGATGGCTTCAGGCCCTAATCTGGTTCCAGCCCGGCATGCTGAGCCTTTGGTTAATTCCTCTTCCTGGTGGGAAATGAGAGTTAAATTTGCCCGTCCAGACACCTCCAGCTAGCCTCTCATTGGTTCTCGCTATTCCTGTTCATCTTCCGCAGAAATTGCAAACTGGGCCAAAGAGGAGGTTAAAGGGACTGACTCTCCAAGTGGGGAGAGTGTTAGTAAAGCGTCTGGAATGTTGCACCCGAGTACCAGGGGAGGAAAACTGAGACATATTTGAACACGTCTCCTGATCACATGGTTGATCATACTCTAGGTTCCACATGCATGTTTTAGCTGAAGGAAGAATACCTTAAACCTGGGTAGTTGAAACCTGTGGAATGGGTACCATGCAATATGACTTCAAAGGGTCTTCATTTGCTCACCGAACCTCTCCAATCCTATCACTGCTGCGTTTATGCCCCTGTAAACATGCTTGATTCTCTTTCGGAGACATAGCAATCCATAGGTTTTAAGATACTTACTAGTCAGGTACATTCTTAGGCGTTTAATATGCGGTGTTGAGTCCATTTCGTTGAGCAAGGAGTAGCTCTTGTCTATTCCATATTTGGCTTAAGGAACTTTATCTGTGCTCATTTCAATCTCTGGTTTTATGCAGCAACCAAACTCACCTTTACCCTTAAGCAAGCATAAGTTGCTTTTCTAAATTTGAGACCCTGTTCTGTTTTGGAATTCAGTTCCTGTGTAGCCAAGTTTACATTCCGTGTATTACTGATATCTTATGATGTTTCTTTTTCTGTGTGACTTATTTCAGTTAGAATCATCGTACCTGAATCTACTCATTATGCTGCTACAGGCCTGATGACATAGATTTCATTGCTGAGTGATACTGCATTGTATGTAAGTACCACAAGTTCTTTATCCATTTTTCACTTTCTGCGATGTTGAACTTGTACTGTAAACGAGGTTCTTGTAAACAGAGCCGTTCCAAACTTTGGGGTGGCTGTGTCTTTTTGATTTTAATTTCCCTAAGCTATAGGACCATAAGTGGAAGTGCCCTAGGTTCTGTTGCTTTGTTTTTTAGATGTTTCAGGAAACACCATACACTTCTCCCGAGTGGTTGTTGGCAATTTACATCCCGCCCATCAGCATAACAAGGCTCCCAGTTCTCCATGGCCTGTCCTGCCTTTCTGGATTTTACACTTTTTTCAGATGGCCCTTTTGACCGGGGGGAAGTGAGACTTCATTGTAGTGCAGATTTCCTTTGCAAGCTTGCTTGGTTGGCCAAAAAGGGCGTATGCGTTTTTTCCTGAATATATTCAGGAAAAAACGCATACGCCCTTTTTGGCCAAGTGCATCATTGTGGACGTTCTGCCTCTTTTCCTATGCTTTCAATGCAATTCCAGTCTACCTCCTGAAATCGGTTTCCTGCAATTCTGCCCCGCTTTCAAGTCCTCTTGGCAGCCTTACTTCAGTCTATTTTTGGACGATAGCTGTCATTTATAACTCTGCAGGTTTGTGAATTACAGTGCCCCTGAGCTCCTTTCTTCAACTCGCTTTCTTTTGAGCTGGCCGCAACACCGCAGGATGGCTTCAGGCCCTAATCTGGTTCCGGTACGGCACGCTGAGCCTTTGGTTATTTCCTCTTCCTGGTGGGAAATGAGAGTTAAATTTGCCCGTCCAGACACCTCCAGCTAGTCTCTCATTGGTTCTCGCTATTCCTGTTCATCTTCCGCAGAAATTGCAAACTGGGCCAAACAGGAGGTTAAAGGCGCTGACTCTCCAAGTGGGGAGAGTGTTAGTAAAGCGTCTGGAATGTTGCACCCGAGTACCAGGGGAGGAAAACTGAGACATATTTGAATACGTCTCCCGTTCACATGGTTGATCATACTTGGGTTCCACATGCATGTTTTAGCTGAAGGAAGAATACCTTAAACCTGGAGAGTTGAGACCCGTGTAATGGGTACCATGCAATATGACTTCAAAGGGTCTTCATTTGCTCACCGAACCTCTCCAATCCTATCACTGCTGCGTTTATGCCCCTGTACACACGATTGATTCTCTTTTGGAGACATAGCAATCCATAGGTTTTAAGATACTTACAAGTCAGGTACATTCTTAGGGGTTTAATATGGGGTTTTGAGTCCATTTCGTTGAGCAAGGAGTAGCTCTTGTCTATTCCATATTTGGCTTAAGGAACTTTATCTGTGCTCATTTCAATCTCTGGTTTTATGCAGCACCCCAACTCACCTTTACCCTTAAGCAAGCATAAGTTGGTTTTCTAAATTTGAGACCCTGTTCTGTTCTGTAATTCAGTTCCTGTGTAGCCAAGTTTACATTCCGTGTATTACTGATATCTTATGATGTTTCTTTTTCTGTGTGACTTATTTCAGTTAGAATCATCATACCTGAATCCACTCATTGTGATGCTAAGGGCCTGATGACATAGAATTCATTGCTGAGTGATATTGCTTTGTAAGTAAATACCACAACTTCTTTATCCATTTTTCACTTTCTGCGATGTTGAACTTGTACTGTAAACGAGGTTCTTGTAAACAGAGGCGTCCCAAACTTTGGGGTGGCTGTGTCTTTTTGATTTTAATTTCCCTAAGCTATAGGACCATAAGTGGCAGTGCCCTAGGCTCTGTTGCTTTGTTTTTTAGATGTTTCAGGAAACACCATACACTTCTCCCGAGTGTCTGTTGGCAATTTACATCCCGCCCATCAGCATAACAAGGCTCCCAGTTCTCCATGGCCTGTCCTGCCTTTCTGGATTTTACACTTTTTTCAGATGGCCCTTTTGACCGGGGGGAAGTGAGACTTCATTGTAGTGCAGATTTCCTTTGCAAGCTTGCTTGGTTGGCCAAAAAGGGCGTATGCGTTTTTTCCTGAATATATTCAGGAAAAAACGCATACGCCCTTTTTGGCCAAGTGCATCATTGTGGACGTTCTGCCTCTTTTCCTATGCTTTCAATGCAATTCCAGTCTACCTCCTGAAATCGGTTTCCTGCAATTCTGCCCCGCTTTCAAGTCCTCTTGGCAGCCTTACTTCAGTCTATTTTTGGACGATAGCTGTCATTTATAACTCTGCAGGTTTGTGAATTACAGTGCCCCTGAGCTCCTTTCTTCAACTCGCTTTCTTTTGAGCTGGCCGCAACACCGCAGGATGGCTTCAGGCCCTAATCTGATTCCGGCACGGCACGCTGAGCCTTTGGTTAATTCCTCTTCCTGGTGGGAAATGAGAGTTAAATTTGCCCGTCCAGACACCTCCAGCTAGCCTCTCATTGGTTCTCGCTATTCCTGTTCATCTTCCGCAGAAATGGCAAACTGGGCCAAACAGGAGGTTAAAGGGACTGACTCTCCAAGTGGGGAGAGTGTTAGTAAAGCGTCTGGAATGTTGCACCCGAGTACCAGGGGAGGAAAACTGAGACATATTTGAACACGTCTCCCGATCACATGGTTGATCATACTCTAGGTTCCACATGCATGTTTTAGCTGAAGGAAGAATACCTTAAACCTGGGTAGTTGAAACGCGTGGAATGGGTACCATGCAATATGACTTCAAAGGGTCTTCATTTGCTCACCGAACCTCTCCAATCCTATCACTGCTGCGTTTATGCCCCTGTACACATGCTTGATTCTCTTTCGGAGACATAGCAATCCATAGGTTTTAAGATACTTACTAGTCAGGTACATTCTTAGGTGTTTAATATGCGGTGTTGAGTCCATTTCATTGAGCAAGGAGTAGCTCTTGTCTATTCCATATTTGACTTAAGGAACTTTATCTGTGCTCATTTCAATCTCTGGTTTTATGCAGCACCCCAACTCACCTTTCCCCTTAAGCAAGCATAAGTTGGTTTTCTAAATTTGAGACCCTGTTCTGTTTTGGAATGCAGTTCCTGTGTAGCCAAGTTTACATTCCGTGTATTAGTGATATCTTATGATGTTTCTTTTTCTGTGTGACTTATTTCAGTTAGAATCATCGTACCTGAATCCACTCATTATGCTGCTACGGGCCTGATGACATAGATTTCATTGCTGAGTGATACTGCATTGTACGTAAGTACCACAAGTTCTTTATCCATTTTTCACTTTCTGTGATATTGAACTTGTACGGTAAACGAGGTTCTTGTAAACGGAGGCGTCCCAAACTTTGGGGTGGCTGTGTCTTTTTGATTTTAATTTCCCTAAGCTATAGGACCATAAGTGGAAGTGCCCTAGGCTCTGTTGCTTTGTTTTTTAGATGTTTCAGGAAACACCATACACTTCTCCCGAGTGGTTGTTGGCAATTTACATCCCGCCCATCAGCATAACAAGGCTCCCAGTTCTCCATGGCCTGTCCTGCCTTTCTGGATTTTACACTTTTTTCAGATGGCCCTTTTGACCGGGGGGAAGTGAGACTTCATTGTAGTGCAGATTTCCTTTGCAAGCTTGCTTGGTTGGCCAAAAAGGGCGTATGCGTTTTTTCCTGAATATATTCAGGAAAAAACGCATACGCCCTCTTTGGCCAAGTGCATCATTGTGGACGTTCTGCCTCTTTTCCTATGCTTTCAATGCAATTCCAGTCTACCTCCTGAAATCGGTTTCCTGCAATTCTGCCCCGCTTTCAAGTCCTCTTGGCAGCCTTACTTCAGTCTATTTTTGGACGATAGCTGTCATTTATAACTCTGCAGGTTTGTGAATTACAGTGCTCCTGGGCTCCTTTCTTCTACTTGCTTTCTTTTGAGCTGGCCGCAACACCGCAGGATGGCTTCTGGCCCTAATCTGGTTCCGGTACGGCACGCTGAGCCTTTGGTTATTTCCTCTTCCTGGTGGGAAATGAGAGTTAAATTTGCCCGTCCAGACACCTCCAGCTAGCCTCTCATTGGTTCTCGCTATTCCTGTTCATCTTCCGCAGAAATTGCAAACTGGGCCAAACAGGAGGTTAAAGGGACTGACTCTCCAAGTGGGGAGAGTGTTAGTAAAGCGTCTGGAATGTTGCACCCGAGTACCAGGGGAGGAAACCTGAGACATATTTGAACACGTCTCCCCTTCACATGGTTGATCATACTCTGGGTTCCACATGCATGTTTTAGCTGAAGGAAGAATACCTTAAACCTGGAGAGTTGAGACCCGTGTAATGGGTACCATGCAATATGACTTCAAAGGGTCTTCATTTGCTCACCGAACCTCTCCAATCCTATCACTGCTGCGTTTATGCCCCTGTACACACGCTTGATTCTCTTTTGGAGACATAGCAATCCATAGGTTTTAAGATACTTACTAGTCAGGTACATTCTTAGGGGTTTAATATGGGGTTTTGAGTCCATTTCGTTGAGCAAGGAGTAGCTCTTGTCTATTCAATATTTGGCTTAAGGAACTTTATCTGTGCTCATTTCAATCTCTGGTTTTATGCAGCACCCAAACTCACCTTTCCCCTTAAGCAAGCATAAGTTGGTTTTCTAAATTTGAGACCCTGTTCTGTTCTGGAATGCAGTTCCTGTGTAGCCAAGTTTACATTCCGTGTATTAGTGATATCTTATGATGTTTCTTTTTCTGTGTGACTTATTTCAGTTAGAATCATCGTACCTGAATCCACTCATTATGCTGCTACGGGCCTGATGACATAGATTTCATTGCTGAGTGATACTGCATTGTACGTAAGTACCACAAGTTCTTTATCCATTTTTCACTTTCTGCGATGTTGAACTTGTACTGTAAACGAGGTTCTTGTAAACAGAGCCGTTCCAAACTTTGGGGTGGCTGTGTCTTTTTGATTTTAATTTCCCTAAGCTATAGGACCATAAGTGGAAGTGCCCTAGGTTCTGTTGCTTTGTTTTTTAGATGTTTCAGGAAACACCATACACTTCTCCCCAGTGGTTGTTGGCAATTTACATCCCGCCCATCAGCATAACAAGGCTCCCAGTTCTCCATGGCCTGTCCTGCCTTTCTGGATTTTACACTTTTTTCAGATGGCCCTTTTGCCCGGGGGGAAGTGAGACTTCATTGTAGTGCAGATTTCCTTTGCAAGCTTGCTTGGTTGGCCAAAAAGGGCGTATGCGTTTTTTCCTGAATATATTCAGGAAAAAACGCATACGCCCTTTTTGGCCAAGTGCATCATTGTGGACGTTCTGCCTCTTTTCCTATGCTTTCAATGCAATTCCAGTCTACCTCCTGAAATCGGTTTCCTGCAATTCTGCCCCACTTTCAAGTCCTCTTGGCAGCCTTACTTCAGTCTATTTTTGGACGATAGCTGTCATTTATAACTCTGCAGGTTTGTGAATTACAGTGTCCCTGAGCTCCTTTCTTCAACTCGCTTTCTTGTGACCTGGCTGCAACACCGCAGGATGTCTTCAGGCCCTAATCTGGTTCCGGTACGGCACGCTGAGCCTTTGGTTATTTCCTCTTCCTGGTGGGAAATGAGAGTTAAATTTGCCCGTCCAGACACCTCCAGCTAGCCTCTCATTGGTTCTCGCTATTCCTGTTCATCTTCCGCAGAAATTGCAAACTGGGCCAAACAGGAGGTTAAAGGCGCTGACTCTCCAAGTGGGGAGAGTGTTAGTAAAGCGTCTGGAATGTTGCACCCGAGTACCAGGGGAGGAAAACTGAGACATATTTGAACACGTCTCCCATTCACATGGTTGATCATACTTGGGTTCCACATGCATGTTTTAGCTGAAGGAAGAATACCTTAAACCTGGAGAGTTGAGACCCGTGTAATGGGTACCATGCAATATGATTTCAAAGGGTCTTCATTTGCTCACCGAACCTCTCCAATCCTATCACTGCTGCGTTTATGCCCCTGTACACACGCTTGATTCTCTTTTGGAGACATAGCAATCCATAGGTTTTAAGATACTTACTAGTCAGGTACATTCTTAGGGGTTTAATATGGGGTTTTGAGTCCATTTCGTTGAGCAAGGAGTAGCTCTTGTCTATTCCATATTTGGCTTAAGGAACTTTATCTGTGCTCATTTCAATCTCTGGTTTTATGCAGCACCCCAACTCACCTTTCCCCTTAAGCAAGCATAAGTTGGTTTTCTAAATTTGAGACCCTGTTCTGTTCTGGAATGCAGTTCCTGTGTAGCCAAGTTTACATTCCATGTATTAGTGATATCTTATGATGTTTCTTTTTCTGTGTGACTTATTTCAGTTAGAATCATCGTACCTGAATCCACTCATTATGCTGCTACGGGCCTGATGACATAGATTTCATTGCTGAGTGATACTGCATTGTACGTAAGTACCACAAGATCTTTATCCATTTTTCACTTTCTGCGATGTTGAACTTGTACTGTAAACGAGGTTCTTGTAAACAGAGGCGTCCCAAACTTTGGGGTGGCTGTGTCTTTTTGATTTTAATTTCCCTAAGCTATAGGACCATAAGTGGCAGTGCCCTAGGCTCTGTTGCTTTGTTTTTTAGATGTTTCAGGAAACACCATACACTTCTCCCGAGTGTCTGTTGGCAATTTACATCCAGCCCATCAGCATAACAAGGCTCCCAGTTCTCCATGGCCTGTCCTGCCTTTCTGGATTTTACACTTTTTTCAGATGGCCCTTTTGACCGGGGGGAAGTGAGACTTCATTGTAGTGCAGATTTCCTTTGCAAGCTTGCTTGGTTGGCCAAAAAGGGCGTATGCGTTTTTTCCTGAATATATTCAGGAAAAAACGCATACGCCCTTTTTGCCCAAGTGCATCATTGTGGACGCTCTGCCTCTTTTCCTATGCTTTCAATGCAATTCCAGTCTACCTCCTGAAATCGGTTTCCTGCAATTCTGCCCCGCTTTCAAGTCCTCTTGGCAGCCTTACTTCAGTCTATTTTTGGACGATAGCTGTCATTTATAACTCTGCAGGTTTGTGAATTACAGTGCCCCTGGGCTCCTTTCTTCTACTTGCTTTCTTTTGAGCTGGCCGCAACACCGCAGGATGGCTTCTGGCCCTAATCTGGTTCCGGTACGGCACGCTGAGCCTTTGGTTATTTCCTCTTCCTGGTGGGAAATGAGAGTTAAATTTGCCCGTCCAGACACCTCCAGCTAGCCTCTCATTGGTTCTCGCTATTCCTGTTCATCTTCCGCAGAAATTGCAAACTGGGCCAAACAGGAGGTTAAAGGGACTGACTCTCCAAGTGGGGAGAGTGTTAGTAAAGCGTCTGGAATGTTGCACCCGAGTACCAGGGGAGGAAACCTGAGACATATTTGAACACGTCTCCCGTTCACATGGTTGATCATACTCTGGGTTCCACATGCATGTTTTAGCTGAAGGAAGAATACCTTAAACCTGGAGAGTTGAGACCCGTGTAATGGGTACCATGCAATATGACTTCAAAGGGTCTTCATTTGCTCACCAAACCTCTCCAATCCTATCACTGCTGCGTTTATGCCCCTGTACACACGCTTGATTCTCTTTTGGAGACATAGCAATCCATAGGTTTTAAGATACTTACTAGTCAGGTACATTCTTAGGCGTTTAATATGGGGTGTTGTGTCCATTTCGTTGAGCAAGGAGTAGCTCTTGTCTATTCCATATTTGGCTTAAGGAACTTTATCTGTGCTCATTTCAATCTCTGGTTTTATGCAGCACCCCAACTCACCTTTCCCCTTAAGCAAGCATAAGTTGGTTTTCTAAATTTGAGACCCTGTTCTGTTCTGGAATGCAGTTCCTGTGTAGCCAAGTTTACATTCCGTGTATTAGTGATATCTTATGATGTTTCTTTTTCTGTGTGACTTATTTCAGTTAGAATCATCGTACCTGAATCCACTCATTATGCTGCTACGGGCCTGATGACATAGATTTCATTGCTGAGTGATACTGCATTGTACGTAAGTACCACAAGTTCTTTATCCATTTTTCACTTTCTGCAATGTTGAACTTGTACTGTAAACGAGGTTCTTGTAAACAGAGGCGTCCCAAACTTTGGGGTGGCTGTGTCTTTTTGATTTTAATTTCCCTAAGCTATAGGACCATAAGTGGCAGTGACCTAGGCTCTGTTGCTTTGTTTTTTAGATGTTTCAGGAAACACCATACACTTCTCCCGAGTGTCTGTTGGCAATTTACATCCAGCCCATCAGCATAACAAGGCTCCCAGTTCTCCATGGCCTGTCCTGCCTTTCTGGATTTTACACTTTTTTCAGATGGCCCTTTTGACCGGGGGGAAGTGAGACTTCATTGTAGTGCAGATTTCCTTTGCAAGCTTGCTTGGTTGGCCAAAAAGGGCGTATGCGTTTTTTCCTGAATATATTCAGGAAAAAACGCATACGCCCTTTTTGCCCAAGTGCATCATTGTGGACGTTCTGCCTCTTTTCCTATGCTTTCAATGCAATTCCAGTCTACCTCCTGAAATCGGTTTCCTGCAATTCTGCCCCGCTTTCAAGTCCTCTTGGCAGCCTTACTTCAGTCTATTTTTGGACGATAGCTGTCATTTATAACTCTGCAGGTTTGTGAATTACAGTGCCCCTGGGCTCCTTTCTTCTACTTGCTTTCTTTTGAGCTGGCCGCAACACCGCAGGATGGCTTCTGGCCCTAATCTGGTTCCGGTACGGCACGCTGAGCCTTTGGTTATTTCCTCTTCCTGGTGGGAAATGAGAGTTAAATTTGCCCGTCCAGACACCTCCAGCTAGCCTCTCATTGGTTCTCGCTATTCCTGTTCATCTTCCGCAGAAATTGCAAACTGGGCCAAACAGGAGGTTAAAGGGACTGACTCTCCAAGTGGGGAGAGTGTTAGTAAAGCGTCTGGAATGTTGCACCCGAGTACCAGGGGAGGAAACCTGAGACATATTTGAACACGTCTCCCGTTCACATGGTTGATCATACTCTGGGTTCCACATGCATGTTTTAGCTGAAGGAAGAATACCTTAAACCTGGAGAGTTGAGACCCGTGTAATGGGTACCATGCAATATGACTTCAAAGGGTCTTCATTTGCTCACCAAACCTCTCCAATCCTATCACTGCTGCGTTTATGCCCCTGTACACACGCTTGATTCTCTTTTGGAGACATAGCAATCCATAGGTTTTAAGATACTTACTAGTCAGGTACATTCTTAGGCGTTTAATATGGGGTGTTGTGTCCATTTCGTTGAGCAAGGAGTAGCTCTTGTCTATTCCATATTTGGCTTAAGGAACTTTATCTGTGCTCATTTCAATCTCTGGTTTTATGCAGCACCCCAACTCACCTTTCCCCTTAAGCAAGCATAAGTTGGTTTTCTAAATTTGAGACCCTGTTCTGTTCTGGAATGCAGTTCCTGTGTAGCCAAGTTTACATTCCGTGTATTAGTGATATCTTATGATGTTTCTTTTTCTGTGTGACTTATTTCAGTTAGAATCATCGTACCTGAATCCACTCATTATGCTGCTACGGGCCTGATGACATAGATTTCATTGCTGAGTGATACTGCATTGTACGTAAGTACCACAAGTTCTTTATCCATTTTTCACTTTCTGCAATGTTGAACTTGTACTGTAAACGAGGTTCTTGTAAACAGAGGCGTCCCAAACTTTGGGGTGGCTGTGTCTTTTTGATTTTAATTTCCCTAAGCTATAGGACCATAAGTGGCAGTGACCTAGGCTCTGTTGCTTTGTTTTTTATTTGTTTCAGGAAACACCATACACTTCTCCCGAGTGTCTGTTGGCAATTTACATCCCGCCCATCAGCATAACAAGGCTCCCAGTTCTCCATGGCCTGTCCTGCCTTTCTGGATTTTACACTTTTTTCAGATGGCCCTTTTGACCGGGGGGAAGTGAGACTTCATTGTAGTGCAGATTTCCTTTGCAAGCTTGCTTGGTTGGCCAAAAAGGGCGTATGCGTTTTTTCCTGAATATATTCAGGAAAAAACGCATACGCCCTTATTGGCCAAGTGCATCATTGTGGACGTTCTGCCTCTTTTCCTATGCTTTCAATGCAATTCCAGTCTACCTCCTGAAATCAGTTTCCTGCAATTCTGCCCCGCTTTCAAGTCCTCTTGGCAGCCTTACTTCAGTCTATTTTTGGACGATAGCTGTCATTTATAACTCTGCAGGTTTGTGAATTACAGTGCCCCTGAGCTCCTTTCTTCAACTCGCTTTCTTTTGAGCTGGCCGCAACACCGCAGGATGGCTTCAGGCCCTAATCTGGTTCCAGTACGGCACGCTGAGCCTTTGGTTATTTCCTCTTCCTGGTGGGAAATGAGAGTTAAATTTGCCCGTCCAGACACCTCCAGCTAGTCTCTCATTGGTTCTCGCTATTCCTGTTCATCTTCCGCAGAAATTGCAAACTGGGCCAAACAGGAGGTTAAAGGCGCTGACTCTCCAAGTGGGGAGAGTGTTAGTAAAGCGTCTGGAATGTTGCACCCGAGTACCAGGGGAGGAAAACTGAGACATATTTGAACACGTCTCCCGATCACATGGTTGATTATACTCTAGGTTCCACATGCATGTTTTAGCTGAAGGAAGAATACCTTAAACCTGGGTAGTTGAAACCCGTGGAATGGGTACCATGCAATATGACTTCAAAGGGTCTTCATTTGCTCACCGCACCTCTCCAATCCTATCACTGCTGCGTTTATGCCCCTGTACACATGCTTGATTCTCTTTCGGAGACATAGCAATCCATAGGTTTTAAGATACTTACAAGTCAGGTACATTCTTAGGCGTTTAATATGCGGTGTTGAGTCCATTTCGTTGAGCAAGGAGTAGCTCTTGTCTATTCCATATTTGACTTAAGGAACTTTATCTGTGCTCATTTCAATCTCTGGTTTTATGCAGCACCCCAACTCACCTTTCCCCTTAAGCAAGCATAAGTTGGTTTTCTAAATTTGAGACCCTGTTCTGTTCTGTAATTCAGTTCCTGTGTAGCCAAGTTTACATTCCGTGTATTACTGATATCTTATGATGTTTCTTTTTCTGTGTGACTTACTTCAGTTAGAATCATCATACCTGAATCCACTCATTGTGCTGCTAAGGGCCTGATGACACAGATTTCATTGCTGAGTGATATTGCTTTGTAAGTAAATACCACAACTTCTTTATCCATTTTTCACTTTCTGCGATGTTGAACTTGCACTGTAAACGAGGTTCTTGTAAACAGAGCCGTTCCAAACTTTGGGGTGGCTGTGTCTTTTTGATTTTAATTTCCCTAAGCTATAAGACCATAAGTGGAAGTGCCCTAGGTTCTGTTGCTTTGTTTTTTAGATGTTTCAGGAAACACCATACACTTCTCCCGAGTGGTTGTTGGCAATTTACATCCCGCCCATCAGCATAACAAGGCTCCCAGTTCTCCATGGCCTGTCCTGCCTTTCTGGATTTTATACTTTTTTCAGATGGCCCCTTTTGACCGGGGGAAGTGAGACTTCATTGTAGTGCAGATTTCCTTTGCAAGCTTGCTTGGTTGGCCAAAAAGGGCGTATGCGTTTTTTCCTGAATATATTCAGGAAAAAATGCATACGCCCTTTTTTGGCCAAGTGCATCATTGTGGACGTTCTGCCTCTTTTCCTATGCTTTCAATGCAATTCCAGTCTACCTCCTGAAATCGGTTTCCTGCAATTCTGCCCCGCTTTCAAGTCCTCTTGGCAGGCTTACTTCAGTATATTTTTGGACGATAGCTGTCATTTATAACTCTGCAGGTTTGTGAATTACAGTGCCCCTGAGCTCCTTTCTTCAACTCGCTTTCTTGTGACCTGGCTGCAACACCGCAGGATGTCTTCAGGCCCTAATCTGGTTCCGGTACGGCACGCTGAGCCTTTGGTTATTTCCTCTTCCTGGTGGGAAATGAGAGTTAAATTTGCCCGTCCAGACACCTCCAGCTAGCCTCTCATTGGTTCTCGCTATTCCTGTTCATCTTCCGCAGAAATTGCAAACTGGGCCAAACAGGAGGTTAAAGGCGCTGACTCTCCAAGTGGGGAGAGTGTTAGTAAAGCGTCTGGAATGTTGCACCCGAGTACCAGGGGAGGAAAACTGAGACATATTTGAACACGTCTCCCATTCACATGGTTGATCATACTTGGGTTCCACATGCATGTTTTAGCTGAAGGAAGAATACCTTAAACCTGGAGAGTTGAGACCCGTGGAATGGGTACCATGCAATATGACTTCAAAGGGTCTTCATTTGCTCACCGAACCTCTCCAATCCTATCACTGCTGCGTTTATGCCCTGTACACACGCTTGATTCTCTTTTGGAGACATAGCAATCCATAGGTTTTAAGATACTTACTAGTCAGGTACATTCTTAGGGGTTTAATATGGGGTTTTGAGTCCATTTCGTTGAGCAAGGAGTAGCTCTTGTCTATTCCATATTTGGCTTAAGGAACTTTATCTGTGCTCATTTCAATCTCTGGTTTTATGCAGCACCCCAACTCACCTTTCCCCTTAAGCAAGCATAAGTTGGTTTTCTAAATTTGAGACCCTGTTCTGTTCTGGAATGCAGTTCCTGTGTAGCCAAGTTTACATTCCGTGTATTAGTGATATCTTATGATGTTTCTTTTTCTGTGTGACTTATTTCAGTTAGAATCATCGTACCTGAATCCACTCATTATGCTGCTACGGGCCTGATGACATAGATTTCATTGCTGAGTGATACTGCATTGTACGTAAGTACCACAAGTTCTTTATCCATTTTTCACTTTCTGCGATGTTGAACTTGTACTGTAAACGAGGTTCTTGTAAACAGAGGCGTCCCAAACTTTGGGGTGGCTGTGTCTTTTTGATTTTAATTTCCCTAAGCTATAGGACCATAAGTGGAAGTGCCCTAGGTTCTGTTGCTTTGTTTTTTAGATGTTTCAGGAAACACCATACACTTCTCCCCAGTGTCTGTTGGCAATTTACATCCCGCCCATCAGCATAACAAGGCTCCCAGTTCTCCATGGCCTGTCCTGCCTTTCTGGATTTTACACTTTTTTCAGATGGCCCTTTTGACCGGGGGGAAGTGAGACTTCATTGTAGTGCAGATTTCCTTTGCAAGCTTGCTTGGTTGGCCAAAATGGGCGTATGCGTTTTTTCCTGAATATATTCAGGAAAAAACGCATACGCCCTTTTTGGCCAAGTGCATCATTGTGGACGTTCTGCCTCTTTTCCTATGCTTTCAATGCAATTCCAGTCTACCTCCTGAAATCGGTTTCCTGCAATTCTGCCCCGCTTTCAAGTCCTCTTGGCAGCCTTACTTCAGTCTATTTTTGGACGATAGCTGTCATTTATAACTCTGCAGGTTTGTGAATTACAGTGCCCCTGGGCTCCTTTCTTCTACTCGCTTTCTTTTGAGCTGGCCGCAACACCGCAGGATGGCTTCAGGCCCTAATCTGGTTCCGGTACGGCATGCTGAGCCTTTGGTTATTTCCTCTTCCTGGTGGGAAATGAGAGTTAAATTTGCCCGTCCAGACACCTCCAGCTAGTCTCTCATTGGTTCTCGCTATTCCTGTTCATCTTCCGCAGAAATTGCAAACTGGGCCAAACAGGAGGTTAAAGGGACTGACTCTCCAAGTAGGGAGAGTGTTAGTAAAGCGTCTGGAATGTTGCACCCGAGTACCAGGGGAGGAAAACTGAGACATATTTGAACACGTCTCCCGATCACATGGTTGATCATACTCTAGGTTCCACATGCATGTTTTAGCTGAAGGAAGAATACCTTAAACCTGGAGGGTTGAGACCCGTGTAATGCGTACCATGCAATATGACTTCAAAGGGTCTTCATTTGCTCACCGAACCTCTCCAATCCTATCACTGCTGCGTTTATGCCCCTGTACACATGCTTGATTCTCTTTTGGAGACATAGCAATCCATAGGTTTTCCGATACTTACTAGTCAGGTACATTCTTAGGCGTTTAATATGGGGTGTTGAGTCCATTTCTTTGAGCAAGGAGTAGCTCTTGTCTATTCCATATTTGACTTAAGGAACTTTATCTGTGCTCATTTCAATCTCTGGTTTTATGCAGCACCCCAACTCACCTTTACCCTTAAGCAAGCATAAGTTGGTTTTCTAAATTTGAGACCCTGTTCTGTTCTGTAATTCAGTTCCTGTGTAGCCAAGTTTACATTCCGTGTATTACTGATATCTTATGATGTTTCTTTTCTGTGTGACTTATTTCAGTTAGAATCATCATACCTGAATCCACTCATTGTGCTGCTACGGGCCTGATGACACAGATTTCATTGCTGAGTGATATTGCTTTGTAAGTAAATACCACAACTTCTTTATCCATTTTTCACTTTCTGCGATGTTGAACTTGTACTGTAAACGAGGTTCTTGTAAACAGAGCCGTTCGAAAGTTTGGGGTGGCTGTGTCTTTTTGATTTTAATTTCCCTAAGCTTTAGGACCATAAGTGGCAGTGCCCTAGGCTCTGTTGCTTTGTTTTTTAGATGTTTCAGGAAACACCATACACTTCTCCCGAGTGGTTGTTGGCAACTTACATCCCGCCCATCAGCATAACAAGGCTCCCAGTTGTCCATGGCCTGTCCTGCCTTTCTGGATTTTACACTTTTTTCAGATGGCCCTTTTGACCGGGGGGAAGTGAGACTTCATTGTAGTGCAGATTTCCTTTGCAAGCTTGCTTGGTTGGCCAAAAAGGGCGTATGCGTTTTTTCCTGAATATATTCAGGAAAAACCGCATACGCCCTTTTTGGCCAAGTGCATCATTGTGGATGTTCTGCCTCTTTTCCTATGCTTTCAATGCAATTCCAGTCTACCTCCTGAAATCGGTTTCCTGCAATTCTGCCCCGCTTTCAAGTCCTCTTGGCAGCCTTACTTCAGTCTATTTTTGGACGATAGCTGTCATTTATAACTCTGCAGGTTTGTGAATTACAGTGCCCCTGAGCTCCTTTCTTCAACTCGCTTTCTTGTGACCTGGCCGCAACACCGCAGGATGGCTTCAGGCCCTAATCTGGTTCCGGCACGGCACGCTGAGCCTTTGGTTAATTCCTCTTCCTGGTGGGAAATGAGAGTTAAATTTGCCCGTCCAGACACCTCCAGCTAGCCTCTCATTGGTTCTCGCTATTCCTGTTCATCTTCCGCAGAAATGGCAAACTGGGCCAAACAGGAGGTTAAAGGGACTGACTCTCCAAGTCGGAAGAGTGTTAGTAAAGCGTCTGGAATGTTGCACCCGAGTACCAGGGGAGGAAAACTGAGACATATTTGAACACGTCTCCCGTTCACATGGTTGATCATACTTGGGTTCCACATGCATGTTTTAGCTGAAGGAAGAATACCTAAAACCTGGGTAGTTGAAACCCGTGGAATGGGTACCATGCAATATGACTTCAAAGGGTCTTCATTTGCTCACCGAACCTCTCCAATCCTATCACTGCTGCGTTTATGCCCCTGTACACATGCTTGATTCTCTTTCGGAGACATAGCAATCCATAGGTTTTAAGATACTTACTAGTCAGGTACATTCTTAGGCGTTTAATATGCGGTGTTGAGTCCATTTCGTTGAGCAAGGAGTAGCTCTTGTCTATTCCATATTTGGCTTAAGGAACTTTATCTGTGCTCATGTCAATCTCTGGTTTTATGCAGCAACCCAACTCACCTTTCCCCTTAAGCAAGCATAAGTTGCTTTTCTAAATTTGAGACCCTGTTCTGTTTTGGAATTCAGTTCCTGTGTAGCCAAGTTTACATTCCGTGTATTAGTGATATCTTATGATGTTTCTTTTTCTGTGTGACTTATTTCAGTTAGAATCATCATACCTGAATCCACTCATTGTGATGCTAAGGGCCTGATGACACAGATTTCATTGCTGAGTGATATTGCTTTGTAAGTGAATACTACAACTTCTTTATCCATTTTTCACTTTCTGCGATGTTGAACTTGTACTGTAAACGAGGTTCTTGTAAACGGAGCCGTTCCAAACTTTGGGGTGGCTGTGTCTTTTTGATTTTAATTTCCCTAAGCTATAGGACCATAAGTGGAAGTGCCCTAGTCTCTGTTGCTTTGTTTTTTAGATGTTTCAGGAAACACCATACACTTCTCCCGAGTGTCTGTTGGCAATTTACATCCCGCCCATCAGCATAACAAGGCTCCCAGTTCTCAATGGCCTGTTGCCTTTCTGGATTTTACACTTTTTTCAGATGGCCCTTTTGACCGGGGGGAAGTGAGACTTCATTGTCGTGCAGATTTCCTTTGCAAGCTTGCTTGGTTGGCCAAAAAGGGCGTATGCGTTTTTTCCTGAATATATTCAGTAAAAAACGCATACGCCCTTTTTGGCCAAGTGCATCATTGTGGACGTTCTGCCTCTTTTCCTATGCTTTCAATGCAATTCCAGTCTACCTCCTGAAATCGGTTTCCTGCAATTCTGCCCCGCTTTCAAGTCCTCTTGGCAGCCTTACTTCAGTCTATTTTTGGACGATAGCTGTCATTTATAACTCTGCAGGTTTGTGAATTACAGTGCCCCTGAGCTCCTTTCTTCAACTCGCTTTCTTGTGACCTGGCCGCAACACCGCAGGATGGCTTCAGGCCCTAATCTGGTTCCGGCCCGGCACGCTGAGCCTTTGGTTATTTCCTCTTCCTGGTGGGAAATGAGAGTTAAATTTGCCCGTCCAGACACCTCCAGCTAGCCTCTCATTGGTTCTCGCTATTCCTGTTCATCTTCCGCAGAAATTGCAAACTGGGCCAAACAGGAGGTTAAAGGGACTGACTCTCCAAGTCGGGAGAGTGTTAGTAAAGCGTCTGGAATGTTGCACCCGAGTACCAGGGGAGGAAAACTGAGACATATTTGAACACGTCTCCCGTTCACATGGTTGATCATACTTGGGTTCCACATGCATGTTTTAGCTGAAGGAAGAATACCTTAAACCTGGAGAGTTAAGACCCGTGTAATGGGTACCATGCAATATGACTTCAAAGGGTCTTCATTTGCTCACCGAACCTCTCCAATCCTATCACTGCTGCGTTTATGCCCCTGTACACATGCTTGATTCTCTTTCGGAGACATAGCAATCCATAGGTTTGAAGATACTTACTAGTCAGGTACATTCTTAGGCGTTTAATATGGGGTGTTGAGTCCATTTCGTTGAGCAAGGAGTAGCTCTTGTCTATTCCATATTTGACTTAAGGAACTTTATCTGTGCTCATTTCAATCTCTGGTTTTATGCAGCACCCCAACTCACCTTTACCCTTAGGCAAGCATAAGTTGGTTTTCTAAATTTGAGACCCTGTTCTGTTCTGTAATTCAGTTCCTGTGTAGCCAAGTTTACATTCCGTGTATTACTGATATCTTATGATGTTTCTTTTTCTGTGTGACTTACTTCAGTTAGAATCATCATACCTGAATCCACTCATTGTGCTGCTACGGGCCTGATGACACAGATTTCATTGCTGTGTGATATTGCTTTGTAAGTAAATACCACAAATTCTTTATCCATTTTTCACTTTCTGCGATGTTGAACTTGTACTGTAAACGAGGTTCTTGTAAACAGAGCCGTTCCAAACTTTGGGGTGGCTGTGTCTTTTTGATTTTAATTTCCCTAAGCTATAGGACCATAAGTGGCAGTGCCCTAGGCTCTGTTGCTTTGTTTTTTAGATGTTTCAGGAAACACCATACACTTCTCCCGAGTGTCTGTTGGCAATTTACATCCCGCCCATCAGCATAACAAGGCTCCCAGTTCTCCATGGCCTGTCCTGCCTTTCTGGATTTTACACTTTTTTCAGATGGCCCTTTTGACCGGGGGGAAGTGAGACTTCATTGTAGTGCAGATTTCCTTTGCAAGCTTGCTTGGTTGGCCAAAAAGGGCGTATGCGTTTTTTCCTGAATATATTCAGGAAAAAACGCATACGCCCTTTTTGGCCAAGTGCATCATTGTGGACGTTCTGCCTCTTTTCCTATGCTTTCAGTGCAATTCCAGTCTACCTCCTGAAATCGGTTTCCTGCAATTCTGCCCCGCTTTCAAGTCCTCTTGGCAGCCTTACTTCAGTCTATTTTTGGACGATAGCTGTCATTTATAACTCTGCAGGTTTGTGAATTACAGTGCCCCTGAGCTCCTTTCTTCAACTCGCTTTCTTTTGAGCTGGCCGCAACACCGCAGGGTGGCTTCAGGCCCTAATCTGGTTCTGGTACGGCACGCTGAGCCTTTGGTTATTTCCTCTTCCTGGTGGGAAATGAGAGTTAAATTTGCCCGTCCAGACACCTCCAGCTAGCCTCTCATTGGTTCTCGCTATTCCTGTTCATCTTTCGCAGAAATTGCAAACTGGGCCAAACAGGAGGTTAAAGGCGCTGACTCTCCAAGTGGGGAGAGTGTTAGTAAAGCGTCTGGAATGTTGCACCCGAGTACCAGGGGAGGAAAACTGAGACATATTTGAACACGTCTCCCGTTCACATGGTTGATCATACTTGGGTTCCACATGCATGTTTTAGCTGAAGGAAGAATACCTAAAACCTGGGTAGTTGAAACCCGTGGAATGGGTACCATGCAATATGACTTCAAAGGGTCTTCATTTGCTCACCGAACCTCTCCAATCCTATCACTGCTGCGTTTATGCCCCTTTACACATGCTTGATTCTCTTTCGGAGACATAGCAATCCATAGGTTTTACGATACTTACTAGTCAGGTACATCCTTAGGCGTTTAATATGCGGTGTTGAGTCCATTTCGTTGAGCAAGGAGTAGCTCTTGTCTATTCCATATTTGACTTAAGGAACTTTATCTGTGCTCATTTCAATCTCTGGTTTTATGCAGCACCCCAACTCACCTTTCCCCTTAAGCAAGCATAAGTTGGTTTTCTAAATTTGAGACCCTGTTCTGTTTTGGAATGCAGTTCCTGTGTAGCCAAGTTTACATTCCGTGTATTAGTGATATCTTATGATGTTTCTTTTTCTGTGTGACTTATTTCAGTTAGAATCATTGTACCTCAATCCACTCATTATGCTGCTACGGGCCTGATGACATAGATTTCATTGCTGAGTGATACTGCATTGTACGTAAGTACCACAAGTTCTTTATCCATTTTTCACTTTCTGTGATATTGAACTTGTACTGTAAACGAGGTTCTTGTAAGCAGAGCCGTTCCAAACTTTGGGGTGGCTGTGTCTTTTTGATTTTAATTTCCCTACGCTATAGGACCATAAGTGGAAGTGCCCTAGGTTCTGTTGCTTTGTTTTTTAGATGTTTCAGGAAACACCATATACTTCTCCCGAGTGGTTGTTGGCAATTTACATCCCGCCCATCAGCATAACAAGGCTCCCTGTTCTCCATGGCCTGTCCTGCCTTTCTGGATTTTACACTTTTTTCAGATGGCCCTTTTCACCGGGGGGAAGTGAGACTTCATTGTAGTGCAGATTTCCTTTGCAAGCTTGCTTGGTTGGCCAAAAAGGGCGTATGCGTTTTTTCCTGAATATATTCAGGAAAAAACACATACGCCCTTTTTGGCCAAGTGCATCATTGTGGACGTTCTGCCTCTTTTCCTATGCTTTCAGTGCAATTCCAGTCTACCTCCTGAAATCGGTTTCCTGCAATTCTGCCCCGCTTTCAAGTCCTCTTGGCAGCCTTACTTCAGTCTATTTTTGGACGATAGCTGTCATTTATAACTCTGCAGGTTTGTGAATTACAGTGCCCCTGAGCTCCTTTCTTCAACTTGCTTTCTTGTGACCTGGCCGCAACCCCGCAGGATGGCTTCAGGCCCTAATCTGGTTCCGGCACGGCACGCTGATCCTTTGGTTATTTCCTCTTCCTGGTGGGAAATGAGAGTTAAATTTGCCCGTCCAGACACCTCCAGCTAGTCTCTCATTGGTTCTCGGTATTCCTGTTCATCTTCCGCAGAAATTGCAAACTGGGCCAAACAGGAGGTTAAAGACGCTGACTCTCCAAGTGGGGAGAGTGTTAGTAAAGCATCTGGAATGTTGCACCCGAGTACCAGGGGAGGAAAACTGAGACATATTTGAACACGTCTCCCGTTCACATGGTTGATCATACTTGGGTTCCACATGCATGTTTTAGCTGAAGGAAGAATACCTTAAACCTGGAGAGTTAAGACCCGTGTAATGGGTACCATGCAATATGACTTCAAAGGGTCTTCATTTGCTCACCGAACCTCTCCAATCCTATCACTGCTGCGTTTATGCCCCTGTACACACGCTTGATTCTCTTTCGCAGACATAGCAATCCATAGGTTTGAAGATACTTACTAGTCAGGTACATTCTTAGGCGTTTAATATGGGGTGTTGAGTCCATTTCGTTGAGCAAGGAGTAGCTCTTGTCTATTCCATATTTGACTTAAGGAACTTTATCTGTGCTCATTTCAATCTCTGGTTTTATGCAGCACCCCAACTCACCTTTACCCTTAGGCAAGCATAAGTTGGTTTTCTAAATTTGAGACCCTGTTCTGTTCTGTAATTCAGTTCCTGTGTAGCCAAGTTTACATTCCGTGTATTACTGATATCTTATGATGTTTCTTTTTCTGTGTGACTTACTTCAGTTAGAATCATCATACCTGAATCCACTCATTGTGCTGCTACGGGCCTGATGACACAGATTTCATTGCTGAGTGATATTGCTTTGTAAGTAAATACCACAAATTCTTTATCCATTTTTCACTTTCTGCGATGTTGAACTTGTACTGTAAACGAGGTTCTTGTAAACAGAGCCGTTCCAAACTTTGGGGTGGCTGTGTCTTTTTGATTTTAATTTCCCTAAGCTATAGGACCATAAGTGGCAGTGCCCTAGGCTCTGTTGCTTTGTTTTTTAGATGTTTCAGGAAACACCATACACTTCTCCCGAGTGTCTGTTGGCAATTTACATCCCGCCCATCAGCATAACAAGGCTCCCAGTTCTCCATGGCCTGTCCTGCCTTTCTGGATTTTACACTTTTTTCAGATGGCCCTTTTGACCGGGGGGAAGTGAGACTTCATTGTAGTGCAGATTTCCTTTGCAAGCTTGCTTGGTTGGCCAAAAAGGGCGTATGCGTTTTTTCCTGAATATATTCAGGAAAAAACGCAAACGCACTTTTTGGCCAAGTGCATCATTGTGGACGTTCTGCCTCTTTTCCTATGCTTTCAATGCAATTCCAGTCTACCTCCTGAAATCGGTTTCCTGCAATTCTGCCCCGCTTTCAAGTCCTCTTGGCAGCCTTACTTCAGTGTATTTTTGGACGATAACTGTCATTTATAACTCTGCAGGTTTGTGAATTACAGTGACCCTGGGCTCCTTTCTTCAACTCGCTTTCTTTTGAGCTGGCCGCAACACCGCAGGATGGCTTCAGGCCCTAATCTGGTTCCGGTACGGCACGCTGAGCCTTTGGTTATTTCCTCTTCCTGGTGGGAAATGAGAGTTAAATTTGCCCGTCCAGACACCTCCAGCTAGCCTCTCATTGGTTCTCGCTATTCCTGTTCATCTTCCGCAGAAATTGCAAACTGGGCCAAACAGGAGGTTAAAGGGACTGACTCTCCAAGTGGGGAGAGTGTTAGTAAAGCGTCTGGAATGTTGCACCCGAGTACCAGGGGAGGAAAACTGAGACATATTTGAACACGTCTCCCGTTCACATGGTTGATCATACTCTGTGTTCCACATGCATGTTTTAGCTGAAAGAAGAATACCTTAAACATGGAGAGTTGAGACCCGTGGAATGGGTACCATGCAATATGACTTCAAAGGGTCTTCATTTGCTCACCGAACCTCTCCAATCCTATCACTGCTGCGTTTATTCCCCTGTACAAACGCTTGATTCTCTTTTGGAGACATAGCAATCCATAGGTTTTAAGATACTTACTAGTCAGGTACATTCTTAGGTGTTTAATATGGGGTGTTGAGTCCATTTCGTTGAGCAAGGAGTAGCTCTTGTCTATTCCATATTTGGCTTAAAGAACTTTATCTGTGCTCATTTCAATCTCTGGTTTTATGCAGCACCCCAACTCACCTTTACCCTTAAGCAAGCATAAGTTGGTTTTCTAAATTTGAGAACCTGTTCTGTTTTGGAATTCAGTTCCTGTGTAGCCAAGTTTACATTCCGTGTATTAGTGATATCTTATGATGTTTCTTTTTCTGTGTGACTTATTTCAGTTAGAATCATCGTACCTGAATCCACTCATTGTGCTGCTAAGGGCCTGATGACACAGATTTCATTGCTGAGTGATATTGCTTTGTAAGTAAATACCACAACTTCTTTATCCATTTTTCACTTTCTGCGATGTTGAACTTGTACTGTAAACGAGGTTCTTGTAAACAGAGCCGTTCCAAACTTTGGGGTGGCTGTGTCTTTTTGATTTTAATTTCCCTAAGCTATAGGACCATAAGTGGCAGTGCCCTAGGCTCTGTTGCTTTGTTTTTTAGATGTTTCAGGAAACACCATACACTTCTCCCGAGTGTCTGTTGGCAATTTACATCCCGCCCATCAGCATAACAAGGCTCCCAGTTCTCCATGGCCTGTCCTGCCTTTCTGGATTTTACACTTTTTTCAGATGGCCCTTTTGACCGGGGGGAAGTGAGACTTCATTGTAGTGCAGATTTCCTTTGCAAGCTTGCTTGGTTGGCCAAAAAGGGCGTATGCGTTTTTTCCTGAATATATTCAGGAAAAAACGCATACGCCCTTTTTGGCCAAGTGCATCATTGTGGACGTTCTGCCTCTTTTCCTATGCTTTCAGTGCAATTCCAGTCTACCTCCTGAAATCGGTTTCCTGCAATTCTGCCCCGCTTTCAAGTCCTCTTGGCAGCCTTACTTCAGTCTATTTTTGGACGATAGCTGTCATTTATAACTCTGCAGGTTTGTGAATTACAGTGCCCCTGAGCTCCTTTCTTCAACTCGCTTTCTTTTGAGCTGGCCGCAACACCGCAGGGTGGCTTCAGGCCCTAATCTGGTTCTGGTACGGCACACTGAGCCTTTGGTTATTTCCTCTTCCTGGTGGGAAATGAGAGTTAAATTTGCCCGTCCAGACACCTCCAGCTAGCCTCTCATTGGTTCTCGCTATTCCTGTTCATCTTTCGCAGAAATTGCAAACTGGGCCAAACAGGAGGTTAAAGGCGCTGACTCTCCAAGTGGGGAGAGTGTTAGTAAAGCGTCTGGAATGTTGCACCCGAGTAGCAGGGGAGGAAAACTGAGACATATTTGAACACGTCTCCCGTTCACATGGTTGATCATACTCTGTGTTCCACATGCATGTTTTAGCTGAAAGAAGAATACCTTAAACATGGAGAGTTGAGACCCGTGGAATGGGTACCATGCAATATGACTTCAAAGGGTCTTCATTTGCTCACCGAACCTCTCCAATCCTATCACTGCTGCGTTTTTTCCCCTGTACAAACGCTTGATTCTCTTTTGGAGACATAGCAATACATAGGTTTTACGATACTTACTAGTCAGGTACATCCTTAGGCGTTTAATATGCGGTGTTGAGTCCATTTCGTTGAGCAAGGAGTAGCTCTTGTCTATTCCATATTTGACTTAAGGAACTTTATCTGTGCTCATTTCAATCTCTGGTTTTATGCAGCACCCCAACTCACCTTTCCCCTTAAGCAAGCATAAGTTGGTTTTCTAAATTTGAGACCCTGTTCTGTTTTGGAATGCAGTTCCTGTGTAGCCAAGTTTACATTCCGTGTATTAGTGATATCTTATGATGTTTCTTTTTCTGTGTGACTTATTTCAGTTAGAATCATTGTACCTCAGTCCACTCATTATGCTGCTACGGGCCTGATGACATAGATTTCATTGCTGAGTGATACTGCATTGTACGTAAGTACCACAAGTTCTTTATCCATTTTTCACTTTCTGTGATATTGAACTTGTACTGTAAACGAGGTTCTTGTGAACGGAGGCGTCCCAAACTTTGGGGTGGCTGTGTCTTTTTGATTTTAATTTCCCTAAGCTATAGGACCATAAGTGGAAGTGCCCTAGGCTCTGTTGCTTTGTTTTTTAGATGTTTCAGGAAACACCATACACTTCTCCCGAGTGGTTGTTGGCAATTTACATCCCGCCCATCAGCATAACAAGGCTCCCAGTTCTCCATGGCCTGTCCTGCCTTTCTGGATTTTACACTTTTTTCAGATGGCCCTTTTGACCGGGGGGAAGTGAGACTTCATTGTAGTGCAGATTTCCTTTGCAAGCTTGCTTGGTTGGCCAAAAAGGGCGTATGCGTTTTTTCCTGAATATATTCAGGAAAAAACGCATACGCCCTTTTTGGCCAAGTGCATCATTGTGGACGTTCTGCCTCTTTTCCTATGCTTTCAATGCAATTCCAGTCTACCTCCTGAAATCGGTTTCCTGCAATTCTGCCCCGCTTTCAAGTCCTCTTGGCAGCCTTACTTCAGTCTATTTTTGGACGATAGCTGTCATTTATAACTCTGCAGGTTTGTGAATTACAGTGCCCCTGAGCTCCTTTCTTCAACTTGCTTTCTTTTGACCTGGCCGCAACACCGCAGGATGGCTTCAGGCCCTAATCTGGTTCCGGCATGGCACGCTGAGCCTTTGGTTATTTCCTCTTCCTGGTGGGAAATGAGAGTTAAATTTGCCCGTCCAGACACCTCCAGCTAGTCTCTCATTGGTTCTCGCTATTCCTGTTCATCTTCCGCAGAAATTGCAAACTGGGCCAAACAGGAGGTTAAAGGCGCTGACTCTCCAAGTGGGGAGAGTGTTAGTAAAGCGTCTGGAATGTTGCACCCGAGTACCAGGGGAGGAAAACTGAGACATATTTGAACACGTCTCCCGTTCACATGGTTGATCATACTTGGGTTCCACATGCATGTTTTAGCTGAAGGAAGAATACCTTAAACCTGGAGAGTTGAGACCCGTGTAATGGGTACCATGCAATATGACTTCAAAGGGTCTTCATTTGCTCACCGAACCTCTCCAATCCTATCACTGCTGCGTTTATGCCCCTGTACACATGCTTGATTCTCTTTCGGAGACATAGCAATCCATAGGTTTTAAGATACTTACTAGTCAGGTACATTCTTAGGCGTTTAATATGCGGTGTTGAGTCCATTTCGTTGAGCAAGGAGTAGCTCTTGTCTATTCCATATTTGACTTAAGGAACTTTATCTGTGCTCATTTCAATCTCTGGTTTTATGCAGCACCCCAACTCACCTTTCCCCTTAAGCAAGCATAAGTTGGTTTTCTAAATTTGAGACCCTGTTCTGTTCTGTAATTCAGTTCCTGTGTAGCCAAGTTTACATTCCGTGTATTACTGATATCTTATGATGTTTCTTTTTCTGTGTGACTTACTTCAGTTAGAATCATCATACCTGAATCCACTCATTGTGCTGCTAAGGGCCTGATGACACAGATTTCATTGCTGAGTGATATTGCTTTGTAAGTAAATACCACAACTTCTTTATCCATTTTTCACTTTCTGCGATGTTGAACTTGTACTGTAAACGAGGTTCTTGTAAACGGAGCCGTTCCAAACTTTGGGGTGGCTGTGTCTTTTTGATTTTAATTTCCCTAAGCTATAGGACCATAAGTGGAAGTGCCCTAGGTTCTGTTGCTTTGTTTTTTAGATGTTTCAGGAAACACCATACACTTCTCCCGAGTGGTTGTTGGCAATTTACATCCCGCCCATCAGCATAACAAGGCTCCCAGTTCTCCATGGCCTGTCCTGCCTTTCTGGATTTTACACTTTTTTCAGATGGCCCTTTTGACCGGGGGGAAGTGAGACTTCATTGTAGTGCAGATTTCCTTTGCAAGCTTGCTTGGTTGGCCAAAAAGGGCGTATGCGTTTTTTCCTGAATATATTCAGGAAAAAACGCATACGCCCTTTTTGGCCAAGTGCATCATTGTGGACGTTCTGCCTCTTTTCCTATGCTTTCAATGCAATTCCAGTCTACCTCCTGAAATCGGTTTCCTGCAATTCTGCCCCGCTTTCAAGTCCTCTTGGCAGCCTTACTTCAGTCTATTTTTGGACGATAGCTGTCATTTATAACTCTGCAGGTTTGTGCATTACAGTGCTCCTGAGCTCCTTTCTTCAACTTGCTTTCTTGTGACCTGGCCGCAACACCACAGGATGGCTTCAGGCCCTAATCTGGTTCCGGCATGGCACGCTGAGCCTTTGGTTATTTCCTTTTCCTGGTGGGAAATGAGAGTTAAATTTGCCCGTCCAGACACCTCCAGCTAGTCTCTCATTGGTTCTCGCTATTCCTGTTCATCTTCCGCAGAAATTGCAAACTGGGCCAAACAGGAGGTTAAAGGCGCTGACTCTCCAAGTGGGGAGAGTGTTAGTAAAGCGTCTGGAATGTTGCACCCGAGTACCAGGGGAGGAAAACTGAGACATATTTGAACACGTCTCCCGTTCACATGGTTGATCATACTTGGGTTCCACATGCATGTTTTAGCTGAAGGAAGAATACCTTAAACCTGGAGAGTTGAGACCCGTGTAATGGGTACCATGCAATATGACTTCAAAGGGTCTTCATTTGCTCACCGAACCTCTCCAATCCTATCACTGCTGCGTTTATGCCCCTGTACACATGCTTGATTCTCTTTCGGAGACATAGCAATCCATAGGTTTTAAGATACTTACTAGTCAGGTACATTCTTAGGCGTTTAATATGCGGTGTTGAGTCCATTTCGTTGAGCAAGGAGTAGCTCTTGTCTATTCCATATTTGGCCTAAGGAACTTTATCTGTGCTCATTTCAATCTCTGGTTTTATGCAGCACCCCAACTCACCTTTCCCCTTAAGCAAGCATAAGTTGGTTTTCTAAATTTGAGACCCTGTTCTGTTCTGTAATTCAGTTCCTGTGTAGCCAAGTTTACATTCCGTGTATTACTGATATCTTATGATGTTTCTTTTTCTGTGTGAATTACTTCAGTTAGAATCATCATACCTGAATCCACTCATTGTGCTGCTAAGGACCTGATGACATAGATTTCATTGCTGAGTGATATTGCTTTGTAAATAAATACCACAACTTCTTTATCCATTTTTCACTTTCTGCGATGTTGAACTTGTACTGTAAACGAGGTTCTTGTAAACGGAGCCGTTCCAAACTTTGGGGTGGCTGTGTCTTTTTGATTTTAATTTCCCTAAACTATAGGACCATAAGTGGAAGTGCCCTAGGTTCTGTTGCTTTGTTTTTTAGATGTTTCAGGAAACACCATACACTTCTCCCGAGTGGTTGTTGGCAATTTACATCCCGCCCATCAGCATAACAAGGCTCCCAGTTCTCCATGGCCTGTCCTGCCTTTCTGGATTTTACACTTTTTTCAGATGGCCCTTTTGACCGGGGGGAAGTGAGTCTTCATTGTAGTGCATATTTCCTTTGCAAGCTTGCTTGGTTGGCCAAAAAGGGCGTATGCGTTTTTTCCTGAATATATTCAGGAAAAAACGCATACGCCCTTTTTGGCCAAGTGCATCATTGTGGACGTTCTGCCTCTTTTCCTATGCTTTCAATGCAATTCCAGTCTACCTCCTGAAATCGGTTTCCTGCAATTCTGCCCCGCTTTCAAGTCCTCTTGGCAGCCTTACTTCAGTCTATTTTTGGACGATAGCTGTCATTTATAACTCTGCAGGTTTGTGCATTACAGTGCCCCTGAGCTCCTTTCTTCAACTTGCTTTCTTGTGACCTGGCCGCAACACCACAGGATGGCTTCAGGCCCTAATCTGGTTCCGGCACGGCACGCTGAGCCTTTGGTTATTTCCTTTTCCTGGTGGGAAATGAGAGTTAAATTTGCCCGTCCAGACACCTCCAGCTAGTCTCTCATTGGTTCTCACTATTCCTGTTCATCTTCCGCAGAAATTGCAAACTGGGCCAAACAGGAGGTTAAAGGCGCTGACTCTCCAAGTGGGGAGAGTGTTAGTAAAGCGTCTGGAATGTTGCACCCGAGTACCAGGGGAGGAAAACTGAGACATATTTGAACACGTCTCCCGTTCACATGGTTGATCATACTTGGGTTCCACATGCATGTTTTAGCTGAAGGAAGAATACCTTAAACCTGGAGAGTTAAGACCCGTGTAATGGGTACCATGCAATATGACTTCAAAGGGTCTTCATTTGCTCACCGAACCTCTCCAATCCTATCACTGCTGCGTTTATGCCCCTGTACACATGCTTGATTCTCTTTCGGAGACATAGCAATCCATAGGTTTTTAAGATACTTACTAGTCATGTACATTCTTAGGCGTTTAATATGCGGTGTTGAGTCCATTTCGTTGAGCAAGGAGTAGCTCTTGTCTATTCCATATTTGACTTAAGGAACTTTATCTGTGCTCATTTCAATCTCTGGTTTTATGCAGCACCCCAACTCACCTTTACCCTTAAGCAAGCATAAGTGGGTTTTCTAAATTTGAGACCCTGTTCTGTTTTGGAATTCAGTTCCTGTGTAGCCAAGTTTACATTCCGTGTATTAGTGATATCTTATGATGTTTCTTTTTCTGTGTGACTTATTTCAGTTAGAATCATCGTACCTGAATCTACTCATTATGCTGCTACGGGCCTGATGACATAGATTTCATTGCTGAGTGATACTGCATTGTACGTAAGTACCACAAGTTCTTTATCCATTTTTCACTTTCTGCGATGTTGAACTTGTACTGTAAACGAGGTTCTTGTAAACAGAGCCGTTGCAAACTTTGGGGTGGCTGTGTCTTTTTGATTTTAATTTCCCTAAGCTATAGGACCATAAGTGGAAGTGCCCTAGGCTCTGTTGCTTTGTTTTTTAGATGTATCAAGAAACACCATACACTTCTCCCGAGTGTCTGTTGGCAATTTACATCCCGCCCATCAGCATAACAAGGCTCCCAGTTCTCCATGGCCTGTCCTGCCTTTCTGGATTTTACACTTTTTTCAGATGGCCCTTTTGACCGGGGGGAAGTGAGACTTCATTGTCGTGCAGATTTCCTTTGCAAGCTTGCTTGGTTGGCCAAAAAGGGCGTATGCGTTTTTTCCTGAATATATTCAGGAAAAAACGCATACGCCCTTTTTGGCCAAGTGCATCATTGTGGACGTTCTGCCTCTTTTCCTATGCTTTCAATGCAATTCCAGTCTACCTCCTGAAATCGGTTTCCTGCAATTCTGCCCCGCTTTCAAGTCCTCTTGGCAGGCTTACTTCAGTCTATTTTTGGACGATAGCTGTCATTTATAACTCTGCAGGTTTGTGAATTACAGTGCCCCTGAGCTCCTTTCTTCAACTCGCTTTCTTGTGACCTGGCCGCAACACCGCAGGATGGCTTCAGGACCTAATCTGGTTCCGGCACGGCACGCTGAGCCTTTGGTTAATTCCTCTTCCTGGTGGGAAATGAGAGTTAAATTTGCCCGTCCAGACACCTCCAGCTAGTCTCTCATTGGTTCTCGCTATTCCTGTTCATCTTCCGCAGAAATTGCAAACTGGGCCAAACAGGAGGTTAAAGGGACTGACTCTCCAAGTGGGGAGAGTGTTAGTAAAGCGTCTGGAATGTTGCACCCGAGTACCAGGGTATGAAAACTGAGACATATTTGAACACGTCTCCCGATCACATGGTTGATCATACTCTAGGTTCCACATGCATGTTTTAGCTGAAGGAAGAATACCTTAAACCTGGGTAGTTGAAACCCGTGGAATGGGTACCATGCAATATGATTTCAAAGTGTCTTCATTTGCGCACCGAACCTCTCCAGTCCTATCACTGCTGCGCTTATGCCCCTGTACACATGCTTGATTCTCTTTTGGAGACATAGCAATCCATAGGTTTTAAGATACTTACTAGTCAGGAACATTCTTAGGCGTTTAATATGGGGTGTTGAGTCCATTTCGTTGAGCAAGGAGTAGCTCTTGTCTATTCCATATTTGGCTTAAGGAACTTTATCTGTGCTCATTTCAATCTCTGGTTTTATGCAGCACCCCAACTCACCTTTCCCCTTAAGCAAGCATAAGTTGGTTTTCTAAATTTGAGACCCTGTTCTGTTCGGTAATTCAGATCCTGTGTAGCCAAGTTTACATTCCGTGTATTAGTGATATCTTATGATGTTTCTTTTTCTGTGTGACTTATTTCAGTTAGAATCATCATACCTGAATCCACTCATTGTGATGCTAAGGGTCTGATGACATAGATTTCATTGCTAAGTGATATTGCTTTGTAAGTGAATACCACAACTTCTTTATCCATTTTTCACTTTCTGCGATGTTGAACTTGTACTGTAAACGAGGTTCTTGTAAACAGAGCCGTTCCAAACTTTGGGGTGGCTGTGTCTTTTTGATTTTAATTTCCCTAAGCTATAGGACCATAAGTGGAAGTGCCCTAGGCTCTGTTGCTTTGTTTTTTAGATGTTTCAGGAAACACCATACACTTCTCCCGAGTGGTTGTTGGCAATTTACATCCCACCCATCAGCATAACAAGGCTCCCAGTTCTCCATGGCCTGTCCTGCCTTTCTGGATTTTACACTTTTTTCAGATGGCCCTTTTGACCGGGGGGAAGTGAGACTTCATTGTAGTGCAGATTTCCTTTGCAAGCTTGCTTGGTTGGCCAAAAAGGGCGTATGCGTTTTTTCCTGAATATATTCAGGAAAAAACGCATACGCCCTTTTTGGCCAAGTGCATCATTGTGGACGTTCTGCCTCTTTTCCTATGCTTTCAATGCAATTCCAGTCTACCTCCTGAAATCGGTTTCCTGCAATTCTGCCCCGCTTTCAAGTCCTCTTGGCAGCCTTACTTCAGTATATTTTTGGACGATAGCTGTCATTTATAACTCTGCAGGTTTGTGAACTACAGTGCCCCTGAGCTCCTTTGTTCAACTCGCTTTCTTTTGAGCTGGCCGCAACACCGCAGGATGGCTTCAGGCCCTAATCTGGTTCCGGTACGGCACGCTGAGCCTTTGGTTATTTCCTCTTCCTGGTGGGAAATGAGAGTTAAATTTGCCCGTCCAGACACCTCCAGCTAGCCTCTCATTGGTTCTCGCTATTCCTGTTCATCTTCCGCAGAAATTGCAAACTGGGCCAAACAGGAGGTTAAAGGTGCTGACTCTCCAAGTGGGGAGAGTGTTAGTAAAGCGTCTGGAATGTTGCACCCGAGTACCAGGGTACGAAAACTGAGACATATTTGAACACGTCTCCCGATCACATGGTTGATCATACTCTAGGTTCCACATGCATGTTTTAGCTGAAGGAAGAATACCTTAAACCTGGGTAGTTGAAACCCGTGGAATGGGTACCATGCAATATGACTTCAAAGTGTCTTCATTTGCGCACCGAACCTCTCCAATCCTATCACTGCTGCGCTTATGCCCCTGTACACATGCTTGATTCTCTTTTGGAGACATAGCAATCCATAGGTTTTAAGATACTTACTAGTCAGGAACATTCTTAGGCGTTTAATATGGGGTGTTGAGTCCATTTCGTTGAGCAAGGAGTAGCTCTTGTCTATTCCATATTTGGCTTAAGGAACTTTATCTGTGCTCATTTCAATCTCTGGTTTTATGCAGCACCCCAACTCACCTTTCCCCTTAAGCAAGCATAAGTTGGTTTTCTAAATTTGAGACCCTGTTCTGTTCTGTAATTCAGTTCCTGTGTAGCCAAGTTTACATTCCGTGTATTAGTGATATCTTATGATGTTTCTTTTTCTGTGTGACTTATTTCAGTTAGAATCATCATACCTGAATCCACTCATTGTGATGCTAAGGGTCTGATGACATAGATTTCATTGCTGAGTGATATTGCTTTGTAAGTGAATACCACAACTTCTTTATCCATTTTTCACTTTCTGCGATGTTGAACTTGTATTGTAAACGAGGTTCTTGTAAACAGAGCCGTTCCAAACTTTGGGGTGGCTGTGTCTTTTTGATTTTAATTTCCCTAAGCTATAGGACCATAAGTGGAAGTGCCCTAGGCTCTGTTGCTTTGTTTTTTAGATGTTTCAGGAAACACCATACACTTCTCCCGAGTGGTTGTTGGCAATTTACATCCCACCCATCAGCATAACAAGGCTCCCAGTTCTCCATGGCCTATCCTGCCTTTCTGGATTTTACACTTTTTTCAGATGGCCCTTTTGACCGGGGGGAAGTGAGACTTCATTGTAGTGCAGATTTCCTTTGCAAGCTTGCTTGGTTGGCCAAAAAGGGCGTATGCGTTTTTTCCTGAATATATTCAGGAAAAAACGCATACGCCCTTTTTGGCCAAGTGCATCATTGTGGACGTTCTGCCTCTTTTCCTATGCTTTCAATGCAATTCCAGTCTACCTCCTGAAATCGGTTTCCTGCAATTCTGCCCCGCTTTCAAGTCCTCTTGGCAGCCTTACTTCAGTCTATTTTTGGACGATAGCTGTCATTTATAACTCTGCAGGTTTGTGAATTACAGTGCCCCTGAGCTCCTTTGTTCAACTCGCTTTCTTTTGAGCTGGCCGCAACACCGCAGGATGGCTTCAGGCTCTAATCTGGTTCCGGTACGGCACGCTGAGCCTTTGGTTATTTCCTCTTCCTGGTGGGAAATGAGAGTTAAATTTGCCCGTCCAGACACCTCCAGCTAGCCTCTCATTGGTTCTCGCTATTCCTGTTCATCTTCCGCAGAAATTGCAAACTGGGCCAAACAGGAGGTTAAAGGCGCTGACTCTCCAAGTGGGGAGAGTGTTAGTAAAGCGTCTGGAATGTTGCACCCGAGTACCAGGGGAGGAAAACTGAGACATATTTGAACACGTCTCCCGTTCACATGGTTGATCATACTTGGGTTCCACATGAATGTTTTAGCTGAAGGAAGAATACCTAAAACCTGGGTAGTTGAAACCCGTGGAATGGGTACCATGCAATATGACTTCAAAGGGTCTTCATTTGCTCACCGAACCTCTCCAATCCTATAACTGCTGCGTTTATGCCCCTGTACACATGCTTGATTCTCTTTTGGAGACATAGCAATCCATAGGTTTTAAGATACTTACTAGTCAGGTACATTCTTAGGCGTTTAATATGCGGTGTTGAGTCCATTTCGTTGAGCAAGGAGTAGTTCTTGTCTATTCCATATTTGGTTTAAGGAACTTTATCTGTGCTCATTTCAATCTCTGGTTTTATACAGCAACCCAACTCACCTTTCCCCTTAAGCAAGCATAAGTGGGTTTTCTAAATTTGAGACCCTGTTCTGTTTTGGAATTCAGTTCCTGTGTAGCCAAGTTTACATTCCGTGTATTAGTGATATCTTATGATGTTTCTTTTTCTGTGTGACTTATTTCAGTTAGAATCATCGTACCTGAATCTACTCATTATGCTGCTACGGGCCTGATGACATAGATTTCATTGCTGAGTGATATTGCTTTGTAAGTGAATACTACAACTTCTTTATCCATTTTTCACTTTCTGCGATGTTGAACTTGTACTGTAAACGAGGTTCTTGTAAACAGAGCCGTTCCAAACATTGGGGTGGCTGTGTCTTTTTGATTTTAATTTCCCTAAGCTATAGGACCATAAGTGGAAGTGCCCTAGGCTCTGTTGCTTTGTTTTTTAGATGTTTCAGGAAACACCATACACTTCTCCCGAGTGTCTGTTGGCAATTTACATCCCGCCCATCAGCATAACAAGGCTCCCAGTTCTCCATGGCCTGTCCTGCCTTTCTGGATTTTACACTTTTTTCAGATGGCCCTTTTGACCGGGGGGAAGTGAGACTTCATTGTAGTGCAGATTTCCTTTGCAAGCTTGCTTGGTTGGCCAAAAAGGGCGTATGCGTTTTTTCCTGAATATATTCAGGAAAAAACGCATACGCCCTTTTTGGCCAAGTGCATCATTGTGGACGTTCTGCCTCTTTTCCTATGCTTTCAATGCAATTCCAGTCTACCTCCTGAAATCGGTTTCCTGCAATTCTGCCCCGCTTTCAAGTCCTCTTGGCAGCCTTACTTCAGTCTATTTTTGGACGATAGCTGTCATTTATAACTCTGCAGGTTTGTGAATTACAGTGCCCCTGAGCTCCTTTCTTCAACTCGCTTTCTTGTGACCTGGCCGCAACACCGCAGGATGGCTTCAGGACCTAATCTGGTTCCGGCAAGGCACGCTGAGCCTTTGCTTAATTCCTCTTCCTGGTGGGAAATGAGAGTTAAATTTGCCCGTCCAGACACCTCCAGCTAGTCTCTCATTGGTTCTCGCTATTCCTGTTCATCTTGCGCAGAAATTGCAAACTGGGCCAAACAGGAGGTTAAAGGGACTGACTCTCCAAGTCGGGAGAGTGTTAGTAAAGCGTCTGGAATGTTGCACCCGAGTACCAGGGTACGAAAACTGAGACATATTTGAACACGTCTCCCGATCACATGGTTGATCATACTCTAGGTTCCACATGCATGTTTTAGCTGAAGGAAGAATACCTTAAACCTGGGTAGTTGAAACCCGTGGAATGGGTACCATGCAATATGACTTCAAAGTGTCTTCATTTGCGCACCGAACCTCTCCAATCCTATCACTGCTGCGCTTATGCCCCTGTACACATGCTTGATTCTCTTTTGGAGACATAGCAATCCATAGGTTTTAAGATACTTTCTAGTCAGGAACATTCTTAGGCGTTTAATATGGGGTGTTGAGTCCATTTCGTTGAGCAAGGAGTAGCTCTTGTCTATTCCATATTTGGCTTAAGGAACTTTATCTGTGCTCATTTCAATCTCTGGTTTTATGCAGCACCCCAACTCACCTTTCCCCTTAAGCAAGCATAAGTTTGTTTTCTAAATTTGAGACCCTGTTCTGTTCTGTAATTCAGTTCCTGTGTAGCCAAGTTTACATTCCGTGTATTAGTGATATCTTATGATGTTTCTTTTTCTGTGTGACTTATTTCAGTTAGAATCATCATACCTGAATCCACTCATTGTGATGCTAAGGGTCTGATGACATAGATTTCATTGCTGAGTGATATTGATTTGTAAGTGAATACCACAACTTCTTTATCCATTTTTCACTTTCTGCGATGTTGAACTTGTATTGTAAACGAGGTTCTTGTAAACAGAGCCGTTCCAAACTTTGGGGTGGCTGTGTCTTTTTGATTTTAATTTCCCTAAGCTATAGGACCATAAGTGGAAGTGCCCTAGGCTCTGTTGCTTTGTTTTTTAGATGTTTCAGGAAACACCATACACTTCTCCCGAGTGGTTGTTGGCAATTTACATCCCACCCATCAGCATAACAAGGCTCCCAGTTCTCCATGGCCTATCCTGCCCTTCTGGATTTTACACTTTTTTCAGATGGCCCTTTTGACCGGGGGGAAGTGAGACTTCATTGTAGTGCAGATTTCCTTTGCAAGCTTGCTTGGTTGGCCAAAAAGGGCGTATGCGTTTTTTCCTGAATATATTCAGGAAAAAACGCATACGCCCATTTTGGCCAAGTGCATCATTGTGGACGTTCTGCCTCTTTTCCTATGCTTTCAATGCAATTCCAGTCTACCTCCTGAAATCGGTTTCCTGCAATTCTGCCCCGCTTTCAAGTCCTCTTGGCAGCCTTACTTCAGTCTATTTTTGGACGATAGCTGTCATTTATAACTCTGCAGGTTTGTGAATTACAGTGCCCCTGAGCTCCTTTGTTCAACTCGCTTTCTTTTGAGCTGGCCGCAACACCGCAGGATGGCTTCAGGCCCTAATCTGGTTCCGGTACGGCACGCTGAGCCTTTGGTTATTTCCTCTTCCTGGTGGGAAATGAGAGTTAAATTTGCCCGTCCAGACACCTCCAGCTAGCCTCTCATTGGTTCTCGCTATTCCTGTTCATCTTCCGCAGAAATTGCAAACTGGGCCAAACAGGAGGTTAAAGGCGCTGACTCTCCAAGTGGGGAGAGTGTTAGTAAAGCGTCTGGAATGTTGCACCCGAGTACCAGGGGAGGAAAACTGAGACATATTTGAACACGTCTCCCGTTCACATGGTTGATCATACTTGGGTTCCACATGAATGTTTTAGCTGAAGGAAGAATACCTAAAACCTGGGTAGTTGAAACCCGTGGAATGGGTACCATGCAATATGACTTCAAAGGGTCTTCATTTGCTCACCGAACCTCTCCAATCCTATCACTGCTGCGTTTATGCCCCTGTACACATGCTTGATTCTCTTTTGGAGACATAGCAATCCATAGGTTTTAAGATACTTACTAGTCAGGTACATTCTTAGGCGTTTAATATGCGGTGTTGAGTCCATTTCGTTGAGCAAGGAGTAGCTCTTGTCTATTCCATATTTGGCTTAAGGAACTTTATCTGTGCTCATTTCAATCTCTGGTTTTATGCAGCAACCAAACTAACCTTTACCCTTAAGCAAGCATAAGTTGGTTTTCTAAATTTGAGACCCTGTTCTGTTTTGGAATTCAGTTCCTGTGTAGCCAAGTTTACATTCCGTGTATTAGTGATATCTTATGATGTTTCTTTTTCTGTGTGACTTATTTCAGTTAGAATCATCGTACCTGAATCTACTCATTATGCTGCTACGGGCCTGATGACATAGATTTCATTGCTGAGTGATACTGCATTGTACGTAAGTACCACAAGTTCTTTATCCATTTTTCACTTTCTGCGATGTTGAACTTGTACTGTAAACGAGGTTCTTGTAAACAGAGCCGTTCCAAACTTTGGGGTGGCTGTGTCTTTTTGATTTTAATTTCCCTAAGCTATAGGACCATAAGTGGAAGTGCCCTAGGCTCTATTGCTTTGTTTTTTAGATGTTTCAGGAAACACCATACACTTCTCCCGAGTGGTTGTTGGCAATTTACATCCTGCCCATCAGCATAACAAGGCTCCCAGTTCTCCATGGCCTGTCCTGCCTTTCTGGATTTTACACATTTTTCAGATGGCCCTTTTGACCGGGGGGAAGTGAGACTTCATTGTAGTGCAGATTTCCTTTGCAAGCTTGCTTGGTTGGCCAAAAAGGGCGTATGCGTTTTTTCCTGAATATATTCAGGAAAAAAACGCATACGCCCTTTTTGGCCAAGTGCATCATTGTGGACGTTCTGCCTCTTTTCCTATGCTTTCAATGCAATTCCAGTCTACCTCCTGAAATCGGTTTCCTGCAATTCTGCCCCGCTTTCAAGTCCTCTTGGCAGCCTTACTTCAGTCTATTTTTGGACGATAGCTGTCATTTATAACTCTGCAGGTTTGTGAATTACAGTGCCCCTGAGCTCCTTTCTTCAACTCGCTTTCTTGTGACCTGGCCGCAACACCGCAGGATGGCTTCAGGACCTAATCTGGTTCCGGCACGGCACGCTGAGCCTTTGGTTAATTCCTCTTCCTGGTGGGAATTGAGAGTTAAATTTGCCCGTCCAGACACCTCCAGCTAGCCTCTCATTGGTTCTCGCTATTCCTGTTCATCTTCCGCAGAAATTGCAAACTGGGCCAAACAGGAGGTTAAAGGGACTGACTCTCCAAGTCGGGAGAGTGTTAGTAAAGCGTCTGGAATGTTGCACCCAAGTACCAGGGTACGAAAACTGAGACATATTTGAACACGTCTCCCGATCACATGGTTGATCATACTCTAGGTTCCACATGCATGTTTTAGCTGAAGGAAGAATACCTTAAACCTGGGTAGTTGAAACCCGTGGAATGGGTACCATGCAATATGACTTCAAAGGGTCTTCATTTGCTCACCGAACCTCTCCAATCCTATCACTGCTGCGTTTATGCCCCTGTACACATGCTTGATTCTCTTTCGGAGACATAGCAAACCACAGGTTTTAAGATACTTACTAGTCAGGTACATTCTTAGGTGTTTAATATGCGGTGTTGAGTCCATTTCGTTGAGCAAGGAGTAGCTCTTGTCTATTCCATATTTGACTTAAGGAACTTTATCTGTGCTCATTTCAATCTCTGGTTTTATGCAGCACCCCAACTCACCTTTCCCCTTAAGCAAGCATAAGTTGGTTTTCTAAATTTGAGACCCTGTTCTGTTCTGTAATTCAGTTCCTGTGTAGCCAAGTTTACATTCCGTGTATTACTGATATCTTATGATGTTTCTTTTTCTGTGTGACTTACTTCAGTTAGAATCATCATACCTGAATCCACTCATTGTGCTGCTAAGGGCCTGATGACACAGATTTCATTGCTGAGTGATATTGCTTTGTAAGTAAATACCACAACTTCTTTATCCATTTTTCACTTTCTGCGATGTTGAACTTGTACTGTAAACGAGGTTCTTGTAAACGGAGCCGTTCCAAACTTTGCGGTGGCTGTGTCTTTTTGATTTTAATTTCCCTAAGCTATAGGACCATAAGTGGAAGTGCCCTAGGTTCTGTTGCTTTGTTTTTTAGATGTTTCAGGAAACACCATACACTTCTCCCGAGTGGTTGTTGGCAATTTACATCCCGCCCATCAGCATAACAAGGCTCCCAGTTCTCCATGGCCTGTCCTGCCTTTCTGGATTTTACACTTTTTTCAGATGGCCCTTTTGACCGGGGGGAAGTGAGACTTCATTGTAGTGCAGATTTCCTTTGCAAGCTTGCTTGGTTGGCCAAAAAGGGCGTATGCGTTTTTTCCTGAATATATTCAGGAAAAAACGCATACGCCCTTTTTGGCCAAGTGCATCATTGTGGACGTTCTGCCTCTTTTCCTATGCTTTCAATGCAATTCCAGTCTACCTCCTGAAATCGGTTTCCTGCAATTCTGCCCCGCTTTCAAGTCCTCTTGGCAGCCTTACTTCAGTCTATTTTTGGACGATAGCTGTCATTTATAACTCTGCAGGTTTGTGCATTACAGTGCCCCTGAGCTCCTTTCTTCAACTTGCTTTCTTGTGACCTGGCCGCAACACCGCAGGATGGCTTCAGGCCCTAATCTGGTTCCGGCACGGCACGCTGAGCCTTTGGTTATTTCCTTTTCCTGGTGGGAAATGAGAGTTAAATTTGCCCGTCCAGACACCTCCAGCTAGTCTCTCATTGGTTCTCGCTATTCCTGTTCATCTTCCGCAGAAATTGCAAACTGGGCCAAACAGGAGGTTAAAGGCGCTGACTCTCCAAGTGGGGAGAGTGTTAGTAAAGCGTCTGGAATGTTGCACCCGAGTACCAGGGGAGGAAAACTGAGACATATTTGAACACGTCTCCCTTTCACATGGTTGACCATACTTGGGTTCCAAATGCATGTTTTAGCTGAAGGAAGAATACCTTAAACCTGGAGAGTTAAGACCCGTGTAATGGGTACCATGCAATATGACTTCAAAGGGTCTTCATTTGCTCACCGAACCTCTCCAATCCTATCACTGCTGCGTTTATGCCCCTGTACACATGCTTGATTCTCTTTCGGAGACATAGCAATCCATAGGTTTTTAAGATACTTACTAGTCAGGTACATTCTTAGGCGTTTAATATGCGGTGTTGAGTCCATTTCGTTGAGCAAGGAGTAGCTCTTGTCTATTCCATATTTGACTTAAGGAACTTTATCTGTGCTCATTTCAATCTCTGGTTTTATGCAGCACCCCAACTCACCTTTACCCTTAAGCAAGCATAAGTTGGTTTTCTAATTTGAGACCCTGTTCTGTTCTGTAATTCAGTTCCTGTGTAGCCAAGTTTACATTCCGTGTATTACTGATATCTTATGATGTTTCTTTTTCTGTGTGACTTACTTCAGTTAGAATCATCATACCTGAATCCACTCATTGTGCTGCTAAGGGCCTGATGACACAGATTTCATTGCTGAGTGATATTGCTTTGTAAGTAAATACCACAACTTCTTTATCCATTTTTCACTTTCTGCGATGTTGAACTTGTACTGTAAACGAGGTTCTTGTAAACAGAGGCGTCCCAAACTTTGGGGTGGCTGTGTCTTTTTGATTTTAATTTCCCTAAGCTATAGGACCATAAGTGGAAGTGCCCTAGGTTCTGTTGCTTTGTTTTTTAGATGTTTCAGGAAACACCATACACTTCTCCCGAGTGGTTGTTGGCAATTTACATCCCGCCCATCAGCATAACAAGGCTCCCAGTTCTCCATGGCCTGTCCTGCCTTTCTGGATTTTACACTTTTTTCAGATGGCCCTTTTGACCGGGGGGAAGTGAGACTTCATTGTAGTGCAGATTTCCTTTGCAAGCTTGCTTGGTTGGCCAAAAAGGGCGTATGCGTTTTTTCCTGAATATATTCAGGAAAAAACGCATACGCCCTTTTTGGCCAAGTGCATCATTGTGGACGTTCTGCCTCTTTTCCTATGCTTTCAATGCAATTCCAGTCTACCTCCTGAAATCGGTTTCCTGCAATTCTGCCCCGCTTTCAAGTCCTCTTGGCAGCCTTACTTCAGTCTATTTTTGGACGATAGCTGTCATTTATAACTCTGCAGGTTTGTGAATTACAGTGCCCCTGAGCTCCTTTCTTCAACTCGCTTTCTTTTGAGCTGGCCGCAACACCGCAGGATGGCTTCAGGCTCTAATCTGGTTCCGGCACGGCACGCTGAGCCTTTGGTTAATTCCTCTTCCTGGTGGGAAATGAGAGTTAAATTTGCCCGTCCAGACACCTCCAGCTAGCCTCTCATTGATTCTCGCTATTCCTGTTCATCTTCCGCAGAAATTGCAAACTGGGCCAAACAGGAGGTTAAAGGCGCTGACTCTCCAAGTGGGGAGAGTGTTAGTAAAGAGTCTGGAATGTTGCACCCGAGTACCAGGGGAGGAAAACTGAGACATATTTGAACACGTCTCCCGTTCACATGGTTGATCATACTTGGGTTCCACATGCATGTTTTAGCTGAAGGAAGAATACCTTAAACCTGGGTAGTTGAAACCCGTGGAATGGGTACCATGCAATATGACTTCAAAGGGTCTTCATTTGCTCACCGAACCTCTCCAGTCTTATCACTGCTGCGTTTATGCCCCTGTACACATGCTTGATTCTCTTTCGGAGACATAGCAATCCATAGGTTTTTAAGATACTTACTAGTCAGGTACATTCTTAGGCGTTTAATATGCGGTGTTGAGTCCATTTCGTTGAGCAAGGAGTAGCTCTTGTCTATTCCATATTTGACTTAAGGAACTTTATCTGTGCTCATTTCAATCTCTGGTTCTTTGCAGCACCCCAACTCACCTTTCCCCTTAAGCAAGCATAAGTTGGTTTTCTAAATTTGAGACCCTGTTCTGTTCTGTAATTCAGTTCCTGTGTAGCCAAGTTTACATTCCGTGTATTACTGATATCTTATGATGTTTCTTTTTCTGTGTGACTTATTTCAGTTAGAATCATCGTACCTGAATCTACTCATTATGCTGCTACGGGCCTGATGACATAGATTTCATTGCTGAGTGATATTGCTTTGTAAGTGAATACTACAACTTCTTTATCCATTTTTCACTTTCTGCGATGTTGAACTTGTACTGTAAACGAGGTTCTTGTAAACAGAGCCATTCCAAACATTGGGGTGGCTGTGTCTTTTTGATTTTAATTTCCCTAAGCTATAGGACCATAAGTGGAAGTGCCCTAGGTTGTGTTGCTTTGTTTTTTAGATGTTTCAGGAAACACCATACACTTCTCCCGAGTGGTTGTTGGCAATTTACATCCCGCCCATCAGCATAACAAGGCTCCCAGTTCTCCATGGCCTGTCCTGCCTTTCTGGATTTTACACTTTTTTCAGATGGCCCTTTTGACCGGGGAGAAGTGAGACTTCATTGTAGTGCAGATTTCCTTTGCAAGCTTGCTTGGTTGGCCAAAAAGGGCGTATGCGTTTTTTCCTGAATATATTCAGGAAAAAACGCATACGCCCTTTTTGGCCAAGTGCATCATTGTGGACGTTCTGCCTCTTTTCCTATGCTTTCAATGCAATTCCAGTCTGCCTCCTGAAATCGGTTTCCTGCAATTCTGCCCCGCTTTCAAGTCCTCTTGGCAGCCTTACTTCAGTCTATTTTTGGACGATAGCTGTCATTTATAACTCTGCAGGTTTGTGAATTACAGTGCCCCTGAGCTCCTTTCTTCAACTCGCTTTCTTGTGACCTGGCTGCAACACCGCATGATGGCTTCAGGCCCTAATCTGGTTCCGGCCCGGCATGCTGAGCCTTTGGTTAATTCCTCTTCCTGGTGGGAAATGAGAGTTAAATTTGCCCGTCCAGACACCTCCAGCTAGCCTCTCATTGGTTCTCGCTATTCCTGTTCATCTTCCGCAGAAATTGCAAACTGGGCCAAACAGGATGTTAAAGGGACTGACTCTCCAAGTCGGGAGAGTGTTAGTAAAGCGTCTGGAATGTTGCACCCGAGTACCAGGGGAGGAAAACTGAGACATATTTGAACACGTCTCCCGTTCACATGGTTGATCATACTCTGGGTTCCACATGCATGTTTTAGCTGAAGGAAGAATACCTGAAAACTGGAGAGTTGAGACCCGTGCAATGGGTACCATGCAATATAACTTCAAAGGGTCTTCATTTGCTCACCGAACCTCTCCAATCCTATCACTGCTGTGTTTATTCCCCTGTACACACGCTTGATTCTCTTTTGGAGACATAGCAATCCATAGGTTTTAAGATACTTACTAGTCAGGTACATTCATAGGCGTTTAATATGGGGTGTTGAGTCCATTTCGTTGAGCAAGGAGTAGCTCTTGTCTATTCCATATTTGGCTTAAGGAACTTTATCTGTGCTCATTTCAATCTCTGGTTTTATGCAGCACCCCAACTCACCTTTCCCCTTAAGCAAGCATAAGTTGGTTTCCTAAATTTGAGACCCTGTTCTGTTCTGTAATTCAGTTCCTGTGTAGCCAAGTTTACATTCCGTGTATTACTGATATCTTATGATGTTTCTTTTTCTGTGTGACTTATTTCAGTTAGAATCATCATACCTGAATCCACTCATTGTGATGCTAAGGGCCTGATGACATAGAATTCATTGCTGAGTGATATTGTTTTGTAAGTAAATACCACAACTTCTTTATCCATTTTTCACTTTCTGCGATGTTGAACTTGTACTGTAAACGAGATTCTTGTAAACAGAGGCGTCCCAAACTTTGGGGTGGCTGTGTCTTTTTGATTTTAATTTCCCTAAGCTATAGGACCATAAGTGGCAGTGCCCTAGGCTCTGTTGCTTTGTTTTTTAGATGTTTCAGGAAACACCATACACTTCTCCCGAGTGTCTGTTGGCAATTTACATCCCGCCCATCAGCATAACAAGGCTCCCAGTTCTCCATGGCCTGTCCTGCCTTTCTGGATTTTACACTTTTTTCAGATGGCCCTTTTGACCGGGGGGAAGTGAGACTTCATTGTAGTGCAGATTTCCTTTGCAAGCTTGCTTGGTTGGCCAAAAAGGGTGTATGCGTTTTTTCCTGAATATATTCAGGAAAAAACGCATACGCCCTTTTTGGCCAAGTGCATCATTGTGGACGTTCTGCCTCTTTTCCTATGCTTTCAATGCAATTCCAGTCTACCTCCTGAAATCGGTTTCCTGCAATTCTGCCCCGCTTTCAAGTCCTCTTGGCAGCCTTACTTCAGTCTATTTTTGGACGATAGCTGTCATTTATAACTCTGCAGGTTTGTGAATTACAGTGCCCCTGAGCTCCTTTCTTCAACTCGCTTTCTTGTGACCTGGCTGCAACACCGCAGGATGGCTTCAGGCCCTAATCTGGTTCCGGCACGGCACGCTGAGCCTTTGGTTATTTCCTCTTCCTGGTGGGAAATGAGAGTTAAATTTGCCCGTCCAGACACCTCCAGCTAGTCTCTCATTGGTTCTCGCTATTCCTGTTCATCTTTCGCAGAAATTGCAAACTGGGCCAAACAGGAGGTTAAAGGGACTGACTCTCCAAGTCGGGAGAGTGTTAGTAAAGCGTCTGGAATGTTGCACCCGAGTACCAGGGGAGGAAAACTGAGACATATTTGAACACGTCTCCCGTTCACATGGTTGATCATACTTGGGTTCCACATGAATGTTTTAGCTGAAGGAAGAATACCTAAAACCTGGGTAGTTGAAACCCGTGGAATGGGTACCATGCAATATGACTTCAAAGGGTCTTCATTTGCTCACCGAACCTCTCCAATCCTATCACTGCTGCGTTTATGCCCCTGTACACATGCTTGATTCTCTTTTGGAGACATAGCAATCCATAGGTTTTAAGATACTTACTAGTCAGGTACATTCTTAGGCGTTTAATATGCGGTGTTGAGTCCATTTCGTTGAGCAAGGAGTAGCTCTTGTCTATTCCATATTTGGCTTAAGGAACTTTATCTGTGCTCATTTCAATCTCTGGTTTTATGCAGCAACCAAACTCACCTTTACCCTTAAGCAAGCATAAGTTGGTTTTCTAAATTTGAGACCCTGTTCTGTTTTGGAATTCAGTTCCTGTGTAGCCAAGTTTACATTCCGTGTATTAGTGATATCTTATGATGTTTCTTTTTCTGTGTGACTTATTTCAGTTAGAATCATCGTACCTGAATCTACTCATTATGCTGCTACGGGCCTGATGACATAGATTTCATTGCTGAGTGATACTGCATTGTACGTAAGTACCACAAGTTCTTTATCCATTTTTCACTTTCTGCGATGTTGAACTTGTACTGTAAACGAGGTTCTTGTAAACAGAACCGTTCCAAACTTTGGGGTGGCTGTGTCTTTTTGATTTTAATTTCCCTAAGCTATAGGACCATAAGTGGAAGTGCCCTAGGCTCTATTGCTTTGTTTTTTAGATGTTTCAGGAAACACCATACACTTCTCCCGAGTGGTTGTTGGCAATTTACATCCCGCCCATCAGCATAACAAGGCTCCCAGTTCTCCATGGCCTGTCCTGCCTTTCTGGATTTTACACTTTTTTCAGATGGCCCTTTTGACCGGGGGGAAGTGAGACTTCATTGTAGTGCAGATTTCCTTTGCAAGCTTGCTTGGTTGGCCAAAAAGGGCGTATGCGTTTTTTCCTGAATATATTCAGGAAAAAAATGCATACGCCCTTTTTGGCCAAGTGCATCATTGTGGACGTTCTGCCTCTTTTCCTATGCTTTCAATGCAATTCCAGTCTACCTCCTGAAATCGGTTTCCTGCAATTCTGCCCCGCTTTCAAGTCCTCTTGGCAGCCTTACTTCAGTCTATTTTTGGACGATAGCTGTCATTTATAACTCTGCAGGTTTGTGAATTACAGTGCCCCTGAGCTCCTTTCTTCAACTCGCTTTCTTGTGACCTGGCCGCAACACCGCAGGATGGCTTCAGGACCTAATCTGGTTCCGGCACGGTACGCTGAGCCTTTGGTTAATTCCTCTTCCTGGTGGGAATTGAGAGTTAAATTTGCCCGTCCAGACACCTCCAGCTAGCCTCTCATTGGTTCTCGCTATTCCTGTTCATCTTCCGCAGAAATTGCAAACTGGGCCAAACAGGAGGTTAAAGGGACTGACTCTCCAAGTCGGGAGAGTGTTAGTAAAGCGTCTGGAATGTTGCACCCAAGTACCAGGGTACGAAAACTGAGACATATTTGAACACGTCTCCCGATCACATGGTTGATCATACTCTAGGTTCCACATGCATGTTTTAGCTGAAGGAAGAATACCTTAAACCTGGGTAGTTGAAACCCGTGGAATGGGTACCATGCAATATGACTTCAAAGGGTCTTCATTTGCTCACCGAACCTCTCCAATCCTATCACTGCTGCGTTTATGCCCCTGTACACATGCTTGATTCTCTTTCGGAGACATAGCAAACCATAGGTTTTAAGATACTTACTAGTCAGGTACATTCTTAGGTGTTTAATATGCGGTGTTGAGTCCATTTCGTTGAGCAAGGAGTAGCTCTTGTCTATTCCATATTTGACTTAAGGAACTTTATCTGTGCTCATTTCAATCTCTGGTTTTATGCAGCACCCCAACTCACCTTTCCCCTTAAGCAAGCATAAGTTGGTTTTCTAAATTTGAGACCCTGTTCTGTTCTGTAATTCAGTTCCTGTGTAGCCAAGTTTACATTCCGTGTATTACTGATATCTTATGATGTTTCTTTTTCTGTGTGACTTACTTCAGTTAGAATCATCATACCTGAATCCACTCATTGTGCTGCTAAGGGCCTGATGACACAGATTTCATTGCTGAGTGATATTGCTTTGTAAGTAAATACCACAACTTCTTTATCCATTTTTCACTTTCTGCGATGTTGAACTTGTACTGTAAACGAGGTTCTTGTAAACGGAGCCGTTCCAAACTTTGGGGTGGCTGTGTCTTTTTGATTTTAATTTCCCTAAGCTATAGGACCATAAGTGGAAGTGCCCTAGGTTCTGTTGCTTTGTTTTTTAGATGTTTCAGGAAACACCATACACTTCTCCCGAGTGGTTGTTGGCAATTTACATCCCGCCCATCAGCATAACAAGGCTCCCAGTTCTCCATGGCCTGTCCTGCCTTTCTGGATTTTACACTTTTTTCAGATGGCCCTTTTGACCGGGGGGAAGTGAGACTTCATTGTAGTGCAGATTTCCTTTGCAAGCTTGCTTGGTTGGCCAAAAAGGGCGTATGCGTTTTTTCCTGAATATATTCAGGAAAAAACGCATACGCCCTTTTTGGCCAAGTGCATCATTGTGGACGTTCTGCCTCTTTTCCTATGCTTTCAATGCAATTCCAGTCTACCTCCTGAAATCGGTTTCCTGCAATTCTGCCCCGCTTTCAAGTCCTCTTGGCAGCCTTACTTCAGTCTATTTTTGGACGATAGCTGTCATTTATAACTCTGCAGGTTTGTGCATTACAGTGCCCCTGAGCTCCTTTCTTCAACTTGCTTTCTTGTGACCTGGCCGCAACACCGCAGGATGGCTTCAGGCCCTAATCTGGTTCCGGCACGGCACGCTGAGCCTTTGGTTATTTCCTTTTCCTGGTGGGAAATGAGAGTTAAATTTGCCCGTCCAGACACCTCCAGCTAGTCTCTCATTGGTTCTCGCTATTCCTGTTCATCTTCCGCAGAAATTGCAAACTGGGCCAAACAGGAGGTTAAAGGCGCTGACTCTCCAAGTGGGGAGAGTGTTAGTAAAGCGACTGGAATGTTGCACCCGAGTACCAGGGGAGGAAAACTGAGACATATTTGAACACGTCTCCCTTTCACATGGTTGACCATACTTGGGTTCCACATGCATGTTTTAGCTGAAGGAAGAATACCTTAAACCTGGAGAGTTAAGACCCGTGTAATGGGTACCATGCAATATGACTTCAAAGGGTCTTCATTTGCTCACCGAACCTCTCCAATCCTATCACTGCTGCGTTTATGCCCCTGTACACATGCTTGATTCTCTTTCGGAGACATAGCAATCCATAGGTTTTTAAGATACTTACTAGTCAGGTACATTCTTAGGCGTTTAATATGCGGTTTTGAGTCCATTTCGTTGAGCAAGGAGTAGCTCTTGTCTATTCCATATTTGACTTAAGGAACTTTATCTGTGCTCATTTCAATCTCTGGTTTTATGCAGCACCCCAACTCACCTTTACCCTTAAGCAAGCATAAGTTGGTTTTCTAAATTTGAGACCCTGTTCTGTTCTGTAATTCAGTTCCTGTGTGGGCAAGATTACATTCCGTGTATTAGTGATATCTTATGATGTTTCTTTTTCTGTGTGACTTATTTCAGTTAGAATCATCATACCTGAATCCACTCATTGCGATGCTAAGGGCCTGATGACATAGATTTCATTGCTGAGTGATATTGCTTTTTAAGTGAATACCACAACTTCTTTATCCATTTTTCACTTTCTGCGATGTTGAACTTGTACTGTAAACGAGGTTCTTGTAAACAGAGCCGTTCCAAACTTTGGGGTGGCTGTGTCTTTTTGATTTTAATTTCCCTAAGCTATAGGACCATAAGTGGAAGTGCCCTAGGCTCCGTTGCTTTGTTTTTTAGATGTTTCAGGAAACACCATACACTTCTCCCAAGTGTCTGTTGGCAATTTACATCCCGCCCATCAGCATAACAAGGCTCCCAGTTCTCAATGGCCTGTTGCCTTTCTGGATTTTACACTTTTTTCAGATGGCCCTTTTGACCGGGGGGAAGTGAGACTTCATTGTAGTGCAGATTTCCTTTGCAAGCTTGCTTGGTTGGCCAAAAAGTGCGTATGCGTTTTTTCCTGAATATATTCAGGAAAAAACGCATACGCCCTTTTTGGCCAAGTGCATCATTGTGGACGTTCTGCCTCTTTTCCTATGCTTTCAATGCAATTCCAGTCTGCCTCCTGAAATCGGTTCCCTGCAATTCTGCCCCGCTTTCAAGTCCTCTTGGCAGCCTTACTTCAGTCTATTTTTGGACGATAGCTGTCATTTATAACTCTGCAGGTTTGTGAATTACAGTGCCCCTGAGCTCCTTTCTTCAACTCGCTTTCTTGTGACCTGGCTGCAACACCGCATGATGGCTTCAGGCCCTAATCTGGTTCCGGCCCGGCATGCTGAGCCTTTGGTTAATTCCTCTTCCTGGTGGGAAATGAGAGTTAAATTTGCCCGTCCAGACACCTCCAGCTAGCCTCTCATTGGTTCTCGCTATTCCTGTTCATCTTCCGCAGAAATTGCAAACTGGGCCAAACAGGATGTTAAAGGGACTGACTCTCCAAGTCGGGAGAGTGTTAGTAAAGCGTCTGGAATGTTGCACCCGAGTACCAGGGGAGGAAAACTGAGACATATTTGAACACGTCTCCCGTTCACATGGTTGATCATACTCTGGGTTCCACATGCATGTTTTAGCTGAAGGAAGAATACCTGAAAACTGGAGAGTTGAGACCCGTGCAATGGGTACCATGCAATATAACTTCAAAGGGTCTTCATTTGCTCACCGAACCTCTCCAATCCTATCACTGCTGTGTTTATTCCCCTGTACACACGCTTGATTCTCTTTTGGAGACATAGCAATCCATAGGTTTTAAGATACTTACTAGTCAGGTACATTCTTAGGGGTTTAATATGGGGTTTTGAGTCCATTTCGTTGAGCAAGGAGTAGCTCTTGTCTATTCCATATTTGGCTTAAGGAACTTTATCTGTGCTCATTTCAATCTCTGGTTTTATGCAGCACCCCAACTCACCTTTCCCCTTAAGCAAGCATAAGTTGGTTTCCTAAATTTGAGACCCTGTTCTGTTCTGTAATTCAGTTCCTGTGTAGCCAAGTTTACATTCCGTGTATTACTGATATCTTATGATGTTTCTTTTTCTGTGTGACTTATTTCAGTTAGAATCATCATACCTGAATCCACTCATTGTGATGCTAAGGGCCTGATGACATAGAATTCATTGCTGAGTGATATTGCTTTGTAAGTAAATACCACAACTTCTTTATCCATTTTTCACTTTCTGCGATGTTGAACTTGTACTGTAAACGAGGTTCTTGTAAACAGAGGCGTCCCAAACTTTGGGGTGGCTGTGTCTTTTTGATTTTAATTTCCCTAAGCTATAGGACCATAAGTGGCAGTGCCCTAGGCTCTGTTGCTTTGTTTTTTAGATGTTTCAGGAAACACCATACACTTCTCCCGAGTGTCTGTTGGCAATTTACATCCCGCCCATCAGCATAACAAGGCTCCCAGTTCTCCATGGCCTGTCCTGCCTTTCTGGATTTTACACTTTTTTCAGATGGCCCTTTTGACCGGGGGGAAGTGAGACTTCATTGTAGTGCAGATTTCCTTTGCAAGCTTGCTTGGTTGGCCAAAAAGGGCGTATGCGTTTTTTCCTGAATATATTCAGGAAAAAACGCATACGCCCTTTTTGGCCAAGTGCATCATTGTGGACGTTCTGCCTCTTTTCCTATGCTTTCAATGCAATTCCAGTCTACCTCCTGAAATCGGTTTCCTGCAATTCTGCCCCGCTTTCAAGTCCTCTTGGCAGCCTTACTTCAGTCTATTTTTGGACGATAGCTGTCATTTATAACTCTGCAGGTTTGTGAATTACAGTGCCCCTGAGCTCCTTTCTTCAACTCGCTTTCTTGTGACCTGGCCGCAACACCGCAGGATGGCTTCAGGCCCTAATCTGGTTCCGGCACGGCACGCTGAGCCTTTGGTTATTTCCTCTTCCTGGTGGGAAATGAGAGTTAAATTTGCCCGTCCAGACACCTCCAGCTAGTCTCTCATTGGTTCTCGCTATTCCTGTTCATCTTTCGCAGAAATTGCAAACTGGGCCAAACAGGAGGTTAAAGGGACTGACTCTCCAAGTCGGGAGAGTGTTAGTAAAGCGTCTGGAATGTTGCACCCGAGTACCAGGGTACGAAAACTGAGACATATTTGAACACGTCTCCCGATCAAATGGTTGATCATACTCTAGGTTCCACATGCATGTTTTAGCTGAAGGAAGAATACCTTAAACCTGGGTAGTTGAAACCCGTGGAATGGGTACCATGCAATATGACTTCAAAGGGTCTTCATTTGCTCACCGAACCTCTCCAATCCTATCACTGCTGCGTTTATGCCCCTGTACACATGCTTGATTCTCTTTCAGAGACATAGCAAACCATAGGTTTTAAGATACTTACTAGTCAGGTACATTCTTAGGCGTTTAATATGCGGTGTTGAGTCCATTTCGTTGAGCAAGGAGTAGCTCTTGTCTATTCCATATTTGACTTAAGGAACTTTATCTGTGCTCATTTCAATCTCTGGTTTTATGCAGCACCCCAACTCACCTTTACCCTTAAGCAAGCATAAGTTGGTTTTCTAAATTTGAGACCCTGTTCTGTTCTGTAATTCAGTTCCTATGTAGCCAAGTTTACATTCCGTGTATTACTGATATCTTATGATGTTTCTTTTTCTGTGTGACTTACTTCAGTTAGAATCATCATACCTGAATCCACTCATTGTGCTGCTAAGGGCCTGATGACACAGATTTCATTGCTGAGTGATATTGCTTTGTAAGTAAATACCACAACTTCTTTATCCATTTTTCACTTTCTGCGATGTTGAACTTGTACTGTAAACGAGGTTCTTGTAAACGGAGCCGTTCCAAACTTTGGGGTGGCTGTGTCTTTTTGATTTTAATTTCCCTAAACTATAGGACCATAAGTGGAAGTGCCCTAGGTTCTGTTGCTTTGTTTTTTAGATGTTTCAGGAAACACCATACACTTCTCCCGAGTGGTTGTTGGCAATTTACATCCCGCCCATCAGCATAACAAGGCTCCCAGTTCTCCATGGCCTGTCCTGCCTTTCTGGATTTTACACTTTTTTCAGATGGCCCTTTTGACCGGGAGGAAGTGAGACTTCATTGTAGTGCAGATTTCCTTTGCAAGCTTGCTTGGTTGGCCAAAAAGGGCGTATGCGTTTTTTCCTGAATATATTCAGGAAAAAACGCATACGCCCTTTTTGGCCAAGTGCATCATTGTGGACGTTCTGCCTCTTTTCCTATGCTTTCAATGCAATTCCAGTCTACCTCCTGAAATCGGTTTCCTGCAATTCTGCCCCGCTTTCAAGTCCTCTTGGCAGCCTTACTTCAGTCAATTTTTGGACGATAGCTGTCATTTATAACTCTGCAGGTTTGTGCATTACAGTGCCCCTGAGCTCCTTTCTTCAACTTGCTTTCTTGTGACCTGGCCGCAACACCGCAGGATGGCTTCAGGCCCTAATCTGGTTCCGGCACGGCACGCTGAGCCTTTGGTTATTTCCTTTTCCTGGTGGGAAATGAGAGTTAAATTTGCCCGTCCAGACACCTCCAGCTAGTCTCTCATTGGTTCTCGCTATTCCTGTTCATCTTCCGCAGAAATTGCAAACTGGGCCAAACAGGAGGTTAAAGGCGCTGACTCTCCAAGTGGGGAGAGTGTTAGTAAAGCGTCTGGAATGTTGCACCCGAGTACCAGGGGAGGAAAACTGAGACATATTTGAACACGTCTCCCGTTCACATGGTTGACCATACTTGGGTTCCACATGCATGTTTTAGCTGAAGGAAGAATACCTTAAACGTGGAGAGTTAAGACCCGTGTAATGGGTACCATGCAATATGACTTCAAAGGGTCTTCATTTGCTCACCGAACCTCTCCAATCCTATCACTGCTGCGTTTATGCCCCTGTACACATGCTTGATTCTCTTTCGGAGACATAGCAATCCATAGGTTTTTAAGATACTTACTAGTCAGGTACATTCTTAGGCGTTTAATATGCGGTGTTGAGTCCATTTCGTTGAGCAAGGAGTAGCTCTTGTCTATTCCATATTTGACTTAAGGAACTTTATCTGTGCTCATTTCAATCTCTGGTTTTATGCAGCACCCCAACTCACCTTTACCCTTAAGCAAGCATAAGTTGGTTTTCTAATTTGAGACCCTGTTCTGTTCTGTAATTCAGTTCCTGTGTAGCCAAGTTTACATTCCGTGTATTACTGATATCTTATGATGTTTCTTTTTCTGTGTGACTTACTTCAGTTAGAATCATCATACCTGAATCCACTCATTGTGCTGCTAAGGGCCTGATGACACAGATTTCATTGCTGAGTGATATTGCTTTGTAAGTAAATACCACAACTTCTTTATCCATTTTTCACTTTCTGCGATGTTGAACTTGTACTGTAAACGAGGTTCTTGTAAACAGAGGCGTCCCAAACTTTGGGGTGGCTGTGTCTTTTTGATTTTAATTTCCCTAAGCTATAGGACCATAAGTGGAAGTGCCCTAGGTTCTGTTGCTTTGTTTTTTAGATGTTTCAGGAAACACCATACACTTCTCCCGAGTGGTTGTTGGCAATTTACATCCCGCCCATCAGCATAACAAGGCTCCCAGTTCTCCATGGCCTGTCCTGCCTTTCTGGATTTTACACTTTTTTCAGATGGCCCTTTTGACCGGGGGGAAGTGAGACTTCATTGTAGTGCAGATTTCCTTTGCAAGCTTGCTTGGTTGGCCAAAAAGGGCGTATGCGTTTTTTCCTGAATATATTCAGGAAAAAACGCATACGCCCTTTTTGGCCAAGTGCATCATTGTGGACGTTCTGCCTCTTTTCCTATGCTTTCAATGCAATTCCAGTCTACCTCCTGAAATCGGTTTCCTGCAATTCTGCCCCGCTTTCAAGTCCTCTTGGCAGCCTTACTTCAGTCTATTTTTGGACGATAGCTGTCATTTATAACTCTGCAGGTTTGTGAATTACAGTGCCCCTGAGCTCCTTTCTTCAACTCGCTTTCTTTTGAGCTGGCCGCAACACCGCAGGATGGCTTCAGGCTCTAATCTGGTTCCGGCACGGCACGCTGAGCCTTTGGTTAATTCCTCTTCCTGGTGGGAAATGAGAGTTAAATTTGCCCGTCCAGACACCTCCAGCTAGCCTCTCATTGATTCTCGCTATTCCTGTTCATCTTCCGCAGAAATTGCAAACTGGGCCAAACAGGAGGTTAAAGGCGCTGACTCTCCAAGTGGGGAGAGTGTTAGTAAAGAGTCTGGAATGTTGCACCCGAGTACCAGGGGAGGAAAACTGAGACATATTTGAACACGTCTCCCGTTCACATGGTTGATCATACTTGGGTTCCACATGCATGTTTTAGCTGAAGGAAGAATACCTTAAACCTGGGTAGTTGAAACCCGTGGAATGGGTACCATGCAATATGACTTCAAAGGGTCTTCATTTGCTCACCGAACCTCTCCAGTCTTATCACTGCTGCGTTTATGCCCCTGTACACATGCTTGATTCTCTTTCGGAGACATAGCAATCCATAGGTTTTTAAGATACTTACTAGTCAGGTACATTCTTAGGCGTTTAATATGCGGTGTTGAGTCCATTTCGTTGAGCAAGGAGTAGCTCTTGTCTATTCCATATTTGACTTAAGGAACTTTATCTGTGCTCATTTCAATCTCTGGTTTTATGCAGCACCCCAACTCACCTTTCCCCTTAAGCAAGCATAAGTTGGTTTTCTAAATTTGAGACCCTGTTCTGTTCTGTAATTCAGTTCCTGTGTAGCCAAGTTTACATTCCGTGTATTACTGATATCTTATGATGTTTCTTTTTCTGTGTGACTTACTTCAGTTAGAATCATCATACCTGAATCCACTCATTGTGCTGCTAAGGGCCTGATGACACAGATTTCATTGCTGAGTGATATTGCTTTGTAAGTAAATACCACAACTTCTTTATCCATTTTTCACTTTCTGCGATGTTGAACTTGTACTGTAAACGAGGTTCTTGTAAACAGAGCCGTTCCAAACTTTGGGGTGGCTGTGTCTTTTTGATTTTAATTTCCCTAAGCTATAGGACCATAAGTGGAAGTGCCCTAGGTTGTGTTGCTTTGTTTTTTAGATGTTTCAGGAAACACCATACACTTCTCCCGAGTGGTTGTTGGCAATTTACATCCCGCCCATCAGCATAACAAGGCTCCCAGTTCTCCATGGCCTGTCCTGCCTTTCTGGATTTTACACTTTTTTCAGATGGCCCTTTTGACCGGGGAGAAGTGAGACTTCATTGTAGTGCAGATTTCCTTTGCAAGCTTGCTTGGTTGGCCAAAAAGGGCGTATGCGTTTTTTCCTGAATATATTCAGGAAAAAACGCATACGCCCTTTTTGGCCAAGTGCATCATTGTGGACGTTCTGCCTCTTTTCCTATGCTTTCAATGCAATTCCAGTCTGCCTCCTGAAATCGGTTTCCTGCAATTCTGCCCCGCTTTCAAGTCCTCTTGGCAGCCTTACTTCAGTCTATTTTTGGACGATAGCTGTCATTTATAACTCTGCAGGTTTGTGAATTACAGTGCCCCTGAGCTCCTTTCTTCAACTCGCTTTCTTGTGACCTGGCTGCAACACCGCATGATGGCTTCAGGCCCTAATCTGGTTCCGGCCCGGCATGCTGAGCCTTTGGTTAATTCCTCTTCCTGGTGGGAAATGAGAGTTAAATTTGCCCGTCCAGACACCTCCAGCTAGCCTCTCATTGGTTCTCGCTATTCCTGTTCATCTTCCGCAGAAATTGCAAACTGGGCCAAACAGGATGTTAAAGGGACTGACTCTCCAAGTCGGGAGAGTGTTAGTAAAGCGTCTGGAATGTTGCACCCGAGTACCAGGGGAGGAAAACTGAGACATATTTGAACACGTCTCCCGTTCACATGGTTGATCATACTCTGGGTTCCACATGCATGTTTTAGCTGAAGGAAGAATACCTGAAAACTGGAGAGTTGAGACCCGTGCAATGGGTACCATGCAATATAACTTCAAAGGGTCTTCATTTGCTCACCGAACCTCTCCAATCCTATCACTGCTGTGTTTATTCCCCTGTACACACGCTTGATTCTCTTTTGGAGACATAGCAATCCATAGGTTTTAAGATACTTACTAGTCAGGTACATTCATAGGCGTTTAATATGGGGTGTTGAGTCCATTTCGTTGAGCAAGGAGTAGCTCTTGTCTATTCCATATTTGGCTTAAGGAACTTTATCTGTGCTCATTTCAATCTCTGGTTTTATGCAGCACCCCAACTCACCTTTCCCCTTAAGCAAGCATAAGTTGGTTTCCTAAATTTGAGACCCTGTTCTGTTCTGTAATTCAGTTCCTGTGTAGCCAAGTTTACATTCCGTGTATTACTGATATCTTATGATGTTTCTTTTTCTGTGTGACTTATTTCAGTTAGAATCATCATACCTGAATCCACTCATTGTGATGCTAAGGGCCTGATGACATAGAATTCATTGCTGAGTGATATTGCTTTGTAAGTAAATACCACAACTTCTTTATCCATTTTTCACTTTCTGCGATGTTGAACTTGTACTGTAAACGAGGTTCTTGTAAACAGAGGCGTCCCAAACTTTGGGGTGGCTGTGTCTTTTTGATTTTAATTTCCCTAAGCTATAGGACCATAAGTGGCAGTGTCCTAGGCTCTGTTGCTTTGTTTTTTAGATGTTTCAGGAAACACCATACACTTCTCCCGAGTGTCTGTTGGCAATTTACATCCCGCCCATCAGCATAACAAGGCTCCCAGTTCTCCATGGCCTGTCCTGCCTTTCTGGATTTTACACTTTTTTCAGATGGCCCTTTTGACCGGGGGGAAGTGAGACTTCATTGTAGTGCAGATTTCCTTTGCAAGCTTGCTTGGTTGGCCAAAAAGGGTGTATGCGTTTTTTCCTGAATATATTCAGGAAAAAACGCATACGCCCTTTTTGGCCAAGTGCATCATTGTGGACGTTCTGCCTCTTTTCCTATGCTTTCAATGCAATTCCAGTCTACCTCCTGAAATCGGTTTCCTGCAATTCTGCCCCGCTTTCAAGTCCTCTTGGCAGCCTTACTTCAGTCTATTTTTGGACGATAGCTGTCATTTATAACTCTGCAGGTTTGTGAATTACAGTGCCCCTGAGCTCCTTTCTTCAACTCGCTTTCTTGTGACCTGGCTGCAACACCGCAGGATGGCTTCAGGCCCTAATCTGGTTCCGGCATGGCACGCTGAGCCTTTGGTTATTTCCTCTTCCTGGTGGGAAATGAGAGTTAAATTTGCCCGTCCAGACACCTCCAGCTAGTCTCTCATTGGTTCTCGCTATTCCTGTTCATCTTTCGCAGAAATTGCAAACTGGGCCAAACAGGAGGTTAAAGGGACTGACTCTCCAAGTCGGGAGAGTGTTAGTAAAGCGTCTGGAATGTTGCACCCGAGTACCAGGGTACGAAAACTGAGACATATTTGAACACGTCTCCCGATCAAATGGTTGATCATACTCTAGGTTCCACATGCATGTTTTAGCTGAAGGAAGAATACCTTAAACCTGGGTAGTTGAAACCCGTGGAATGGGTACCATGCAATATGACTTCAAAGGGTCTTCATTTGCTCACCGAACCTCTCCAATCCTATCACTGCTGCGTTTATGCCCCTGTACACATGCTTGATTCTCTTTCAGAGACATAGCAAACCATAGGTTTTAAGATACTTACTAGTCAGGTACATTCTTAGGCGTTTAATATGCGGTGTTGAGTCCATTTCGTTGAGCAAGGAGTAGCTCTTGTCTATTCCATATTTGACTTAAGGAACTTTATCTGTGCTCATTTCAATCTCTGGTTTTATGCAGCACCCCAACTCACCTTTACCCTTAAGCAAGCATAAGTTGGTTTTCTAAATTTGAGACCCTGTTCTGTTCTGTAATTCAGTTCCTGTGTAGCCAAGTTTACATTCCGTGTATTACTGATATCTTATGATGTTTCTTTTTCTGTGTGACTTACTTCAGTTAGAATCATCATACCTGAATCCACTCATTGTGCTGCTAAGGGCCTGATGACACAGATTTCATTGCTGAGTGATATTGCTTTGTAAGTAAATACCACAACTTCTTTATCCATTTTTCACTTTCTGCGATGTTGAACTTGTACTGTAAACGAGGTTCTTGTAAACGGAGCCGTTCCAAACTTTGGGGTGGCTGTGTCTTTTTGATTTTAATTTCCCTAAACTATAGGACCATAAGTGGAAGTGCCCTAGGTTCTGTTGCTTTGTTTTTTAGATGTTTCAGGAAACACCATACACTTCTCCCCAGTGGTTGTTGGCAATTTACATCCCGCCCATCAGCATAACAAGGCTCCCAGTTCTCCATGGCCTGTCCTGCCTTTCTGGATTTTACACTTTTTTCAGATGGCCCTTTTGACCGGGGGGAAGTGAGACTTCATTGTAGTGCAGATTTCCTTTGCAAGCTTGCTTGGTTGGCCAAAAAGGGCGTATGCGTTTTTTCCTGAATATATTCAGGAAAAAACGCATACGCCCTTTTTGGCCAAGTGCATCATTGTGGACGTTCTGCCTCTTTTCCTATGCTTTCAATGCAATTCCAGTCTACCTCCTGAAATCGGTTTCCTGCAATTCTGCCCCGCTTTCAAGTCCTCTTGGCAGCCTTACTTCAGTCAATTTTTGGACGATAGCTGTCATTTATAACTCTGCAGGTTTGTGCATTACAGTGCCCCTGAGCTCCTTTCTTCAACTTGCTTTCTTGTGACCTGGCCGCAACACCGCAGGATGGCTTCAGGCCCTAATCTGGTTCCGGCACGGCACGCTGAGCCTTTGGTTATTTCCTTTTCCTGGTGGGAAATGAGAGTTAAATTTGCCCGTCCAGACACCTCCAGCTAGTCTCTCATTGGTTCTCGCTATTCCTGTTCATCTTCCGCAGAAATTGCAAACTGGCCAAACAGGAGGTTAAAGGCGCTGACTCTCCAAGTGGGGAGAGTGTTAGTAAAGCGTCTGGAATGTTGCACCCGAGTACCAGGGGAGAAAACTGAGACATATTTGAACACGTCTCCCGTTCACATGGTTGACCATACTTGGGTTCCACATGCATGTTTTAGCTGAAGGAAGAATACCTTAAACGTGGAGAGTTAAGACCCGTGTAATGGGTACCATGCAATATGACTTCAAAGGGTCTTCATTTGCTCACCGAACCTCTCCAATCCTATCACTGCTGCGTTTATGCCCCTGTACACATGCTTGATTCTCTTTCGGAGACATAGCAATCCATAGGTTTTTAAGATACTTACTAGTCAGGTACATTCTTACGCGTTTAATATGCGGTGTTGAGTCCATTTCGTTGAGCAAGGAGTAGCTCTTGTCTATTCCATATTTGACTTAAGGAACTTTATCTGTGCTCATTTCAATCTCTGGTTTTATGCAGCACCCCAACTCACCTTTACCCTTAAGCAAGCATAAGTTGGTTTTCTAAATTTGAGACCCTGTTCTGTTCTGTAATTCAGTTCCTGTGTAGCCATGTTTACATTCCGTGTATTACTGATATCTTATGATGTTTCTTTTTCTGTGTGACTTACTTCAGTTAGAATCATCATACCTGAATCCACTCATTGTGCTGCTAAGGGCCTGATGACACAGATTTCATTGCTGAGTGATATTGCTTTGTAAGTAAATACCACAACTTCTTTATCCATTTTTCACTTTCTGCGATGTTGAACTTGTACTGTAAACGAGGTTCTTGTAAACAGAGGCGTCCCAAACTTTGGGGTGGCTGTGTCTTTTTGATTTTAATTTCCCTAAGCTATAGGACCATAAGTGGAAGTGCCCTAGGTTCTGTTGCTTTGTTTTTTAGATGTTTCAGGAAACACCATACACTTCTCCCGAGTGGTTGTTGGCAATTTACATCCCGCCCATCAGCATAACAAGGCTCCCAGTTCTCCATGGCCTGTCCTGCCTTTCTGGATTTTACACTTTTTTCAGATGGCCCTTTTGACCGGGGGGAAGTGAGACTTCATTGTAGTGCAGATTTCCTTTGCAAGCTTGCTTGGTTGGCCATAAAGGGCGTATGCGTTTTTTCCTGAATATATTCAGGAAAAAACGCATACGCCCTTTTTGGCCAAGTGCATCATTGTGGACGTTCTGCCTCTTTTCCTATGCTTTCAATGCAATTCCAGTCTACCTCCTGAAATCGGTTTCCTGCAATTCTGCCCCGCTTTCAAGTCCTCTTGGCAGCCTTACTTCAGTCTATTTTTGGACGATAGCTGTCATTTATAACTCTGCAGGTTTGTGAATTACAGTGCCCCTGAGCTCCTTTCTTCAACTCGCTTTCTTTTGAGCTGGCCGCAACACCGCAGGATGGCTTCAGGCTCTAATCTGGTTCCGGCACGGCACGCTGAGCCTTTGGTTAATTCCTCTTCCTGGTGGGAAATGAGAGTTAAATTTGCCCGTCCAGACACCTCCAGCTAGCCTCTCATTGGTTCTCGCTATTCCTGTTCATCTTCCGCAGAAATTGCAAACTGGGCCAAACAGGAGGTTAAAGGCGCTGACTCTCCAAGTGGGGAGAGTGTTAGTAAAGCGTCTGGAATGTTGCACCCGAGTACCAGGGGAGGAAAACTGAGACATATTTGAACACGTCTCCCGTTCACATGGTTGATCATACTTGGGTTCCACATGCATGTTTTAGCTGAAGGAAGAATACCTAAAACCTGGGTAGTTGAAACCCGTGGAATGGGTACCATGCAATATGACTTCAAAGGGTCTTCATTTGCTCACCGAACCTCTCCAATCCTATCACTGCTGCGTTTATGCCCCTGTACACATGCTTGATTCTCTTTTGGAGACATAGCAATCCATAGGTTTTAAGATACTTACTAGTCAGGTACATTCTTAGGCGTTTAATATGCGGTGTTGAGTCCATTTCGTTGAGCAAGGAGTAGCTCTTGTCTATTCCATATTTGGCTTAAGGAACTTTATCTGTGCTCATTTCAATCTCTGGTTTTATGCAGCAACCAAACTCACCTTTACCCTTAAGCAAGCATAAGTTGGTTTTCTAAATTTGAGACCCTGTTCTGTTCTGTAATTCAGTTCCTGTGTAGCCAAGTTTACATTCCGTGTATTACTGATATCTTATGATGTTTCTTTTTCTGTGTGACTTACTTCAGTTAGAATCATCATACCTGAATCCACTCATTGTGCTGCTAAGGGCCTGATGACACAGATTTCATTGCTGAGTGATATTGCTTTGTAAGTAAATACCACAACTTCTTTATCCATTTTTCACTTTCTGCGATGTTGAACTTGTACTGTAAACGAGGTTCTTGTAAACGGAGCCGTTCCAAACTTTGGGGTGGCTGTGTCTTTTTGATTTTAATTTCCCTAAGCTATAGGACCATAAGTGGAAGTGCCCTAGGTTCTGTTGCTTTGTTTTTTAGATGTTTCAGGAAACACCATACACTTCTCCCGAGTGGTTGTTGGCAATTTACATCCCGCCCATCAGCATAACAAGGCTCCCAGTTCTCCATGGCCTGTCCTGCCTTTCTGGATTTTACACTTTTTTCAGATGGCCCTTTTGACCGGGGGGAAGTGAGACTTCATTGTAGTGCAGATTTCCTTTGCAAGCTTGCTTGGTTGGCCAAAAAGGGCGTATGCGTTTTTTCCTGAATATATTCAGGAAAAAACGCATACGCCCTTTTTGGCCAAGTGCATCATTGTGGACGTTCTGCCTCTTTTCCTATGCTTTCAATGCAATTCCAGTCTACCTCCTGAAATCGGTTTCCTGCAATTCTGCCCCGCTTTCAAGTCCTCTTGGCAGCCTTACTTCAGTCTATTTTTGGACGATAGCTGTCATTTATAACTCTGCAGGTTTGTGCATTACAGTGCCCCTGAGCTCCTTTCTTCAACTTGCTTTCTTGTGACCTGGCCGCAACACCACAGGATGGCTTCAGGCCCTAATCTGGTTCCGGCACGGCACGCTGAGCCTTTGGTTATTTCCTTTTCCTGGTGGGAAATGAGAGTTAAATTTGCCCGTCCAGACACCTCCAGCTAGTCTCTCATTGGTTCTCGCTATTCCTGTTCATCTTCCGCAGAAATTGCAAACTGGGCCAAACAGGAGGTTAAAGGCGCTGACTCTCCAAGTGGGGAGAGTGTTAGTAAAGCGTCTGGAATGTTGCACCCGAGTACCAGGGGAGGAAAACTGAGACATATTTGAACACGTCTCCCGTTCACATGGTTGATCATACTTGGGTTCCACATGCATGTTTTAGCTGAAGGAAGAATACCTTAAACCTGGAGAGTTAAGACCCGTGTAATGGGTACCATGCAATATGACTTCAAAGGGTCTTCATTTGCTCACCGAACCTCTCCAATCCTATCACTGCTGCGTTTATGCCCCTGTACACATGCTTGATTCTCTTTCGGAGACATAGCAATCCATAGGTTTTTAAGATACTTACTAGTCAGGTACATTCTTAGGCGTTTAATATGCGGTGTTGAGTCCATTTCGTTGAGCAAGGAGTAGCTCTTGTCTATTCCATATTTGACTTAAGGAACTTTATCTGTGCTCATTTCAATCTCTGGTTTTATGCAGCACCCCGACTCACCTTTCCCCTTAAGCAAGCATAAGTTGGTTTTCTAAATTTGAGACCCTGTTCTGTTTTGGAATGCAGTTCCTGTGTAGCCAAGTTTACATTCCGTGTATTAGTGATATCTTATGATGTTTCTTTTTCTGTGTGACTTATTTCAGTTAGAATCATTGTACCTGAATCCACTCATTATGCTGCTACGGGCCTGATGACATAGATTTCATTGCTGAGTGATACTGCATTGTACGTAAGTACCACAAGTTCTTTATCCATTTTTCACTTTCTGCGATGTTGAACTTGTACGGTAAACGAGGTTCTTGTAAACGGAGGCGTCCCAAACTTTGGGGTGGCTGTGTCTTTTTGATTTTAATTTCCCTAAGCTATAGGACCATAAGTGGAAGTGCCCTAGGCTCTGTTGCTTTGTTTTTTAGATGTTTCAGGAAACACCATACACTTCTCCGGAGTGGTTGTTGGCAATTTACATCCCGCCCATCAGCATAACAAGGCTCCCAGTTCTCCATGGCCTGTCCTGCCTTTCTGGATTTTACACTTTTTTCAGATGGCTCTTTTGACCGGGGGGAAGTGAGACTTCATTGTAGTGCAGATTTCCTTTGCAAGCTTGCTTGGTTGGCCAAAAAGGGCGTATGCGTTTTTTCCTGAATATATTCAGGAAAAAACGCATACGCCCTTTTTGGCCAAGTGCATCATTGTGGACGTTCTGCCTCTTTTCCTATGCTTTCAATGCAATTCCAGTCTACCTCCTGAAATCGGTTTCCTGCAATTCTGCCCCGCTTTCAAGTCCTCTTGGCAGCCTTACTTCAGTCTATTTTTGGACGATAGCTGTCATTTATAACTCTGCAGGTTTGTGAATTACAGTGCCCCTGAGCTCCTTTCTTCAACTCGCTTTCTTTTGACATGGCCGCAACACCGCAGGATGGCTTCAGGCCCTAATCTGGTTCCGGCACGGCACGCTGAGCCTTTGGTTATTTCCTCTTCCTGGTGAGAAATGAGAGTTAAATTTGCCCGTCCAGACTCCTCCAGCTAGTCTCTCATTGGTTCTCGCTATTCCTGTTCATCTTCCACAGAAATTGCAAACTGGGCCAAACAGGAGGTTAAAGGCGCTGACTCTCCAAGTGGAGAGAGTGTTAGTAAAGCGTCTGGAATGTTGCACCCGAGTACCAGGGGAGGAAAACTGAGACATATTTGAACACGTCTCCCGTTCACATGGTTGATCATACTTGGGTTCCACATGCATGTTTTAGCTGAAGGAAGAATACCTTAAACCTGGAGAGTTGAGACCCGTGTAATGGGTACCATGCAATATGACTTCAAAGGGTCTTCATTTGCTCACCGAACCTCTCCAATCCTATCACTGCTGCGTTTATGCCCCTGTACACATGCTTGATTCTCTTTCGGAGACATAGCAATCCATAGGTTTTAAGATACTTACTAGTCAGGTACATTCTTAGGCGTTTAATATGCGGTGTTGAGTCCATTTCGTTGAGCAAGGAGTAGCTCTTGTCTATTCCATATTTGGCTTAAGGAACTTTATCTGTGCTCATTTCAATCTCTGGTTTTATGCAGCACCCCAACTCACCTTTACCCTTAAGCAAGCATAAGTTGGTTTTCTAAATTTGAGACCCTGTTCTGTTTTGGAATTCAGTTCCTGTGTAGCCAAGTTTACATTCCGTGTATTACTGATATCTTATGATGTTTCTTTTTCTGTGTGACTTATTTCAGTTAGAATCATCGTACCTGAATCTACTCATTATGCTGCTACGGGCCTGATGACATAGATTTCATTGCTGAGTGATACTGCATTATACGTAAGTACCACAAGTTCTTTATCCATTTTTCACTTTCTGCGATGTTGAACTTGTACTGCAAACGAGGTTCTTGTAAACAGAGGCGTCCCAAACTTTGGGGTGGCTGTGTCTTTTTGATTTTAATTTCCCTAAGCTATAGGACCATAAGTGGCAGTGCCCTAGGCTCTGTTGCTTTGTTTTTTAGATGTTTCAGGAAACACCATACACTTCTCCCGAGTGTCTGTTGGCAACTTACATCCCGCCCATCAGCATAACAAGGCTCCCAGTTCTCCATGGCCTGTCCTGCCTTTCTGGATTTTACACTTTTTTCAGATGGCCCTTTTACCGGGGGGAAGTGAGACTTCATTGTAGTGCAGATTTCCTTTGCAAGCTTGCTTGGTTGGCCAAAAAGGGCGTATGCGTTTTTTCCTGAATATATTCAGGAAAAAAACGCATACGCCCTTTTTGGCCAAGTGCATCATTGTGGACGTTCTGCCTCTTTTCCTATGCTTTCAATGCAATTCCAGTCTACCTCCTGAAATCGGTTTCCTGCAATTCTGCCCCGCTTTCAAGTCCTCTTGGCAGCCTTACTTCAGTCTATTTTTGGACGATAGCTGTCATTTATAACTCTGCAGGTTTGTGAATTACAGTGCCCCTGAGCTCCTTTCTTCAACTCGCTTTCTTGTGAGCTGGCCGCAACACCGCAGGATGTCTTCAGGCCCTAATCTGGTTCCGGCACGGCACACTGAGCCTTTGGTTAATTCCTCTTCCTGGTGGGAAATGAGAGTTAAATTTGCCCGTCCAGACACCTCCAGCTAGCCTCTCATTGGTTCTCGCTATTCCTGTTCATCTTCCGCAGAAATTGCAATCTGGGCCAAACAGGAGGTTAAAGGGACTGACTCTCCAAGTCGGGAGAGTGTTAGTAAAGCGTCTGGAATGTTGCACCCAAGTACCAGGGTACGAAAACTGAGACATATTTGAACACGTCTCCCGATCACATGGTTGATCATACTCTAGGTTCCACATGCATGTTTTAGCTGAAGGAAGAATACCTTAAAACTGGGTAGTTGAAACCCGTGGAATGGGTACCATGCAATATGACTTCAAAGGGTATTCATTTGCTCACCGAACCTCTCCAATCCTATCACTGCTGCGTTTATGCCCCTGTACACATGCTTGATTCTCTTTTGGAGACATAGCAATCCATAGGTTTTAAGATACTTACTAGTCAGGAACATTCTTAGGCGTTTAATATGGGGTGTTGAGTCCATTTCGTTGAGCAAGGAGTAGCTCTTGTCTATTCCATATTTGGCTTAAGGAACTTTATCTGTGCTCATTTCAATCTCTGGTTTTATGCAGCACCCCAACTCACCTTTCCCCTTAAGCAAGCATAAGTTGGTTTTCTAAATCTGAGACCCTGTTCTGTTCTGTAATTCAGTTCCTGTGTAGGCAAGTTTACATTCCGTGTATTAGTGATATCTTATGATGTTTCTTTTTCTGTGTGACTTATTTCAGTTAGAATCATCATACCTGAATCCACTCATTGCGATGCTAAGGGCCTGATGACATAGATTTCATTGCTGAGTGATATTGCTTTGTAAGTGAATACCACAACTTCTTTATCCATTTTTCACTTTCTGCGATGTTGAACTTGTACTGTAAACGAGGTTCTTGTAAACAGAGCCGTTCCAAACTTTGGGGTGGCTGTGTCTTTTTGATTTTAATTTCCCTAAGCTATAGGACCATAAGCGGCAGTGCCCTAGGCTCTGTTGCTTTGTTTTTTAGATGTTTCAGGAAACACCATAGACTTCTCCCGAGTGTCTGTTGGCAATTAACATCCCGCCCATCAGCATAACAAGGCTCCCAGTTCTCCATGGCCTGTCCTGCCTTTCTGGATTTTACACTTTTTTCAGATGGCCCTTTTGACCGGGGGGAAGTGAGACTTCATTGTAGTGCAGATTTCCTTTGCAAGCTTGCTTGGTTGGCCAAAAAGGGCGTATGCGTTTTTTCCTGAATATATTCAGGAAAAAACGCATACGCCCTTTTTGGCCAAGTGCATCATTGTGGACGTTCTGCCTCTTTTCCTATGCTTTCAATGCAATTCCAGTCTACCTCCTGAAATCGGTTTCCTGCAATTCTGCCCCGCTTTCAAGTCCTCTTGGCAGCCTTACTTCAGTCTATTTTTGGACGATAGCTGTCATTTATAACTCTGCAGGTTTGTGAATTACAGTGCCCCTGTGCTCCTTTCTTCAACTCGCTTTCTTGTGACCTGGCCGCAACACCGCAGGATGGCTTCAGGCCCTAATCTGGTTCCGGCATGGCACGCTGAGCCTTTGGTTATTTCCTCTTCCTGGTGGGAAATGAGAGTTAAATTTGCCCGTCCAGACACCTCCAGCTAGTCTCTCATTGGTTCTCGCTATTCCTGTTCATCTTCCGCAGAAATTGCAAACTGGGCCAAACAGGAGGTTAAAGGGACTGACTCTCCAAGTCGGGAGAGTGTTAGTAAAGCGTCTGGAATGTTGCACCCGAGTACCAGGGTACGAAAACTGAGACATATTTGAACACGTCTCCCGATCAAATGGTTGATCATACTCTAGGTTCCACATGCATGTTTTAGCTGAAGGAAGAATACCTTAAACCTGGGTAGTTGAAACCCGTGGAATGGGTACCATGCAATATGTCTTCAAAGGGTCTTCATTTGCTCACCGAACCTCTCCAATCCTATCACTGCTGCGTTTATGCCCCTGTACACATGCTTGATTCTCTTTTGGAGACATAGCAAACCATAGGTTTTAAGATACTTACTAGTCAGGTACATTCTTAGGCGTTTAATATGCGGTGTTGAGTCCATTTCGTTGAGCAAGGAGTAGCTCTTGTCTATTCCATATTTGACTTAAGGAACTTTATCTGTGCTCATTTCAATCTCTGGTTTTATGCAGCACCCCAACTCACCTTTCCCCTTAAGCAAGCATAAGTTGGTTTTCTAAATTTGAGACCCTGTTCTGTTCTGTAATTCAGTTCCTGTGTAGCCAAGTTTACATTCCGTGTATTACTGATATCTTATGATGTTTCTTTTTCTGTGTGACTTACTTCAGTTAGAATCATCATACCTGAATCCACTCATTGTGCTGCTAAGGGCCTGATGACACAGATTTCATTGCTGAGTGATATTGCTTTGTAAGTAAATACCACAACTTCTTTATCCATTTTCCACTTTCTGCGATGTTGAACTTGTACTGTAAACGAGGTTCTTGTAAACGGAGCCGTTCCAAACTTTGGGGTGGCTGTGTCTTTTTGATTTTAATTTCCCTAAGCTATAGGACCATAAGCGGCAGTGCCCTAGGCTCTGTTGCTTTGTTTTTTAGATGTTTCAGTAAACACCATAGACTTCTCCCGAGTGTCTGTTGGCAATTTACATCCCGCCCATCAGCATAACAAGGCTCCCAGTTCTCCATGGCCTGTCCTGCCTTTCTGGATTTTACACTTTTTTCAGATGGCCCTTTTGACCGGGGGGAAGTGAGACTTCATTGTAGTGCAGATTTCCTTTGCAAGCTTGCTTGGTTGGCCAAAAAGGGCGTATGCGTTTTTTCCTGAATATATTCAGGAAAAAACGCATACGCCCTTTTTGGCCAAGTGCATCATTGTGGACGTTCTGCCTCTTTTCCTATGCTTTCAATGCAATTCCAGTCTACCTCCTGAAATCGGTTTCCTGCAATTCTGCCCCGCTTTCAAGTCCTCTTGGCAGCCTTACTTCAGTCTATTTTTGGACGATAGCTGTCATTTATAACTCTGCAGGTTTGTGAATTACAGTGCCCCTGAGCTCCTTTCTTCAACTCGCTTTCTTGTGACCTGGCCGCAACACCGCAGGATGGCTTCAGGCCCTAATCTGGTTCCGGCACGGCACGCTGAGCCTTTGGTTATTTCCTCTTCCTGGTGGGAAATGAGAGTTAAATTTGCCCGTCCAGACACCTCCAGCTAGTCTCTCATTGGTTCTCGCTATTCCTGTTCATCTTCCGCAGAAATTGCAAACTGGGCCAAACAGGAGGTTAAAGGGACTGACTCTCCAAGTCGGGAGAGTGTTAGTAAAGCGTCTGGAATGTTGCACCCGAGTACCAGGGTACGAAAACTGAGACATATTTGAACACGTCTCCCGATCAAATGGTTGATCATACTCTAGGTTCCACATGCATGTTTTAGCTGAAGGAAGAATACCTTAAACCTGGGTAGTTGAAACCCGTGGAATGGGTACCATGCAATATGACTTCAAAGGGTCTTCATTTGCTCACCGAACCTCTCCAATCCTATCACTGCTGCGTTTATGCCCCTGTACACATGCTTGATTCTCTTTCGGAGACATAGCAAACCATAGGTTTTAAGATACTTACTAGTCAGGTACATTCTTAGGCGTTTAATATGCGGTGTTGAGTCCATTTCGTTGAGCAAGGAGTAGCTCTTGTCTATTCCATATTTGACTTAAGGAACTTTATCTGTGCTCATTTCAATCTCTGGTTTTATGCAGCACCCCAACTCACCTTTCCCCTTAAGCAAGCATAAGTTGGTTTTCTAAATTTGAGACACTGTTCTGTTCTGTAATTCAGTTCCTGTGTAGCCAAGTTTACATTCCGTGTATTACTGATATCTTATGATGTTTCTTTTTCTGTGTGACTTACTTCAGTTAGAATCATCATACCTGAATCCACTCATTGTGCTGCTAAGGGCCTGATGACACAGATTTCATTGCTGAGTGATATTGCTTTGTAAGTAAATACCACAACTTCTTTATCCATTTTCCACTTTCTGCGATGTTGAACTTGTACTGTAAACGAGGTTCTTGTAAACGGAGCCGTTCCAAACTTTGGGGTGGCTGTGTCTTTTTGATTTTAATTTCCCTAAGCTATAGGACCATAAGCGGCAGTGCCCTAGGCTCTGTTGCTTTGTTTTTTAGATGTTTCAGTAAACACCATAGACTTCTCCCGAGTGTCTGTTGGCAATTTACATCCCGCCCATCAGCATAACAAGGCTCCCAGTTCTCCATGGCCTGTCCTGCCTTTCTGGATTTTACACTTTTTTCAGATGGCCCTTTTGACCGGGGGGAAGTGAGACTTCATTGTAGTGCAGATTTCCTTTGCAAGCTTGCTTGGTTGGCCAAAAAGGGCGTATGCGTTTTTTCCTGAATATATTCAGGAAAAAACGCATACGCCCTTTTTGGCCAAGTGCATCATTGTGGACGTTCTGCCTCTTTTCCTATGCTTTCAATGCAATTCCAGTCTACCTCCTGAAATCGGTTTCCTGCAATTCTGCCCCGCTTTCAAGTCCTCTTGGCAGCCTTACTTCAGTCTATTTTTGGACGATAGCTGTCATTTATAACTCTGCAGGTTTGTGAATTACAGTGCCCCTGAGCTCCTTTCTTCAACTCGCTTTCTTGTGACCTGGCCGCAACACCGCAGGATGGCTTCAGGCCCTAATCTGGTTCCGGCACGGCACGCTGAGCCTTTGGTTATTTCCTCTTCCTGGTGGGAAATGAGAGTTAAATTTGCCCGTCCAGACACCTCCAGCTAGTCTCTCATTGGTTCTCGCTATTCCTGTTCATCTTCCGCAGAAATTGCAAACTGGGCCAAACAGGAGGTTAAAGGGACTGACTCTCCAAGTCGGGAGAGTGTTAGTAAAGCGTCTGGAATGTTGCACCCGAGTACCAGGGTACGAAAACTGAGACATATTTGAACACGTCTCCCGATCAAATGGTTGATCATACTCTAGGTTCCACATGCATGTTTTAGCTGAAGGAAGAATACCTTAAACCTGGGTAGTTGAAACCCGTGGAATGGGTACCATGCAATATGACTTCAAAGGGTATTCATTTGCTCACCGAACCTCTCCAATCCTATCACTGCTGCGTTTATGCCCCTGTACACATGCTTGATTCTCTTTTGGAGACATAGCAAACCATAGGTTTTAAGATACTTACTAGTCAGGTACATTCTTAGGCGTTTAATATGCGGTGTTGAGTCCATTTCGTTGAGCAAGGAGTAGCTCTTGTCTATTCCATATTTGACTTAAGGAACTTTATCTGTGCTCATTTCAATCTCTGGTTTTATGCAGCACCCCAACTCACCTTTCCCCTTAAGCAAGCATAAGTTGGTTTTCTAAATTTGAGACCCTGTTCTGTTCTGTAATTCAGTTCCTGTGTAGCCAAGTTTACATTCCGTGTATTACTGATATCTTATGATGTTTCTTTTTCTGTGTGACTTACTTCAGTTAGAATCATCATACCTGAATCCACTCATTGTGCTGCTAAGGGCCTGATGACACAGATTTCATTGCTGAGTGATATTGCTTTGTAAGTAAATACCACAACTTCTTTATCCATTTTCCACTTTCTGCGATGTTGAACTTGTACTGTAAACGAGGTTCTTGTAAACGGAGCCGTTCCAAACTTTGGGGTGGCTGTGTCTTTTTGATTTTAATTTCCCTAAGCTATAGGACCATAAGCGGCAGTGCCCTAGGCTCTGTTGCTTTGTTTTTTAGATGTTTCAGGAAACACCATACACTTCTCCCGAGTGTCTGTTGGCAATTTACATCCCGCCCATCAGCATAACAAGGCTCCCAGTTCTCCATGGCCTGTCCTGCCTTTCTGGATTTTACACTTTTTTCAGATGGCCCTTTTGACCGGGGGGAAGTGAGACTTCATTGTAGTGCAGATTTCCTTTGCAAGCTTGCTTGGTTGGCCAAAAAGGGCGTATGCGTTTTTTCCTGAATATATTCAGGAAAAATCGCATACGCCCTTTTTGGCCAAGTGCATCATTGTGGACGTTCTGCCTCTTTTCCTATGCTTTCAATGCAATTCCAGTCTACCTCCTGAAATCGGTTTCCTGCAATTCTGCCCCGCTTTCAAGTCCTCTTGGCAGCCTTACTTCAGTCTATTTTTGGACGATAGCTCTCATTTATAACTCTGCAGGTTTGTGAATTACAGTGCCCCTGAGCTCCTTTCTTCAACTCGCTTTCTTGTGACCTGGCCGCAACACCGCAGGATGGCTTCAGGCCCTAATCTGGTTCCGGCACGGCACGCTGAGCCTTTGGTTATTTCCTCTTCCTGGTGGGAAATGAGAGTTAAATTTGCCCGTCCAGACACCTCCAGCTAGTCTCTCATTGGTTCTCGCTATTCCTGTTCATCTTCCGCAGAAATTGCAAACTGGGCCAAACAGGAGGTTAAAGGGACTGACTCTCCAAGTCGGGAGAGTGTTAGTAAAGCGTCTGGAATGTTGCACCCGAGTACCAGGGTACGAAAACTGAGACATATTTGAACACGTCTCCCGATCAAATGGTTGATCATACTCTAGGTTCCACATGCATATTTTAGCTGAAGGAAGAATACCTTAAACCTGGGTAGTTGAAACCCGTGGAATGGGTACCATGCAATATGACTTCAAAGGGTATTCATTTGCGCACCGAACCTCTCCAATCCTATCACTGCTGCGTTTATGCCCCTGTACACATGCTTGATTCTCTTTTGGAGACATAGCAATCCATAGGTTTTAAGATACTTACTAGTCAGGAACATTCTTAGGCGTTTAATATGGGGTGTTGAGTCCATTTCGTTGAGCAAGGAGTAGCTCTTGTCTATTCCATATTTGGCTTAAGGAACTTTATCTGTGCTCATTTCAATCTCTGGTTTTATGCAGCACCGCAACTCACCTTTCCCCTTAAGCAAGCATAAGTTGGTTTTCTAAATTTGAGACCCTGTTCTGTTCTGTAATTCAGTTCCTGTGTAGCCAAGTTTACATTCCGTGTATTACTGATATCTTATGATGTTTCTTTTTCTGTGTGACTTACTTCAGTTAGAATCATCATACCTGAATCCACTCATTGTGCTGCTACGGGCCTGATGACACAGATTTCATTGCTGAGTGATATTGCTTTGTAAGTAAATACCACAACTTCTTTATCCATTTTTCACTTTCTGCGATGTTGAACTTGTACTGTAAACGAGGTTCTTGTAAACGGAGCCGTTCCAAACTTTGGGGTGGCTGTGTCTTTTTGATTTTAATTTCCCTAAGCTATAGGACCATAAGTGGAAGTGCCCTAGGTTCTGTTGCTTTGTTTTTTAGATGTTTCAGGAAACACCATACACTTCTCCCAAATGGTTGTTGGCAATTTACATCCCGCCCATCAGCATAACAAGGCTCCCAGTTCTCCATGGCCTGTCCTGCCTTTCTGGATTTTACACTTTTTTCAGATGGCCCTTTTGACCGGGGGGAAGTGAGACTTCATTGTAGTGCAGATTTCCTTTGCAAGCTTGCTTGGTTGGCCAAAAAGGGCGTATGCGTTTTTTCCTGAATATATTCAGGAAAAAACGCATACGCCCTTTTTGGCCAAGTGCATCATTGTGGACGTTCTGCCTCTTTTCCTATGCTTTCAATGCAATTCCAGTCTACCTCCTGAAATCGGTTTCCTGCAATTCTGCCCCGCTCTCAAGTCCTCTTGGCAGCCTTACTTCAGTCTATTTTTGGACGATAGCTGTCATTTATAACTCTGCAGGTTTGTGAATTACAGTGCCCCTGAGCTCCTTTGTTCAACTCGCTTTCTTTTGAGCTGGCCGCAACACCGCAGGATGGCTTCAGGCCCTAATCTGGTTCCGGTACGGCACGCTGAGCCTTTGGTTATTTCCTCTTCCTGGTGGGAAATGAGAGTTAAATTTGCCCGTCCAGACACCTCCAGCTAGCCTCTCATTGGTTCTCGCTATTCCTGTTCATCTTCCGCAGAAATTGCAAACTGGGCCAAACAGGAGGTTAAAGGCGCTGACTCTCCAAGTGGGGAGAGTGTTAGTAAAGCGTCTGGAATGTTGCACCCGAGTACCAGGGGAGGAAAACTGAGACATATTTGAACACGTCTCCCGTTCACATGGTTGATCATACTTGGGTTCCACATGCATGTTTTAGCTGAAGGAAGAATACCTAAAACCTGGGTAGTTGAAACCCGTGGAATGGGTACCATGCAATATGACTTCAAAGGGTTTTCATTTGCTCACCGAACCTCTCCAATCCTATCACTGCTGCGTTTATGCCCCTGTACACATGCTTGATTCTCTTTTGGAGACATAGCAATCCATAGGTTTTAAGATACTTACTAGTCAGGTACATTCTTAGGCGTTTAATATGCGGTGTTGAGTCCATTTCGTTGAGCAAGGAGTAGCTCTTGTCTATTCCATATTTGGCTTAAGGAACTTTATCTGTGCTCATTTCAATCTCTGGTTTTATGCAGCAACCCAACTCACCTTTACCCTTAAGCAAGCATAAGTTGCTTTTCTAAATTTGAGACCCTGTTCTGTTTTGGAATTCAGTTCCTGTGTAGCCAAGTTTACATTCCGTGTATTACTGATATCTTATGATGTTTCTTTTTCTGTGTGACTTATTTCAGTTAGAATCATCGTACCTGAATCTACTCATTATGCTGCTACGGGCCTGATGACATAGATTTTATTGCTGAGTGATACTGCATTGTACGTAAGTACCACAAGTTCTTTATCCATTTTTCACTTTCTGCGATGTTGAACTTGTACTGTAAACGAGGTTCTTGTAAACAGAGCCGTTCCAAACTTTGGGGTGGCTGTGTCTTTTTGATTTTAATTTCCCTAAGCTATAGGACCATAAGTGGAAGTGCCCTAGGCTCTGTTGCTTTGTTTTTTAGATGTTTCAGGAAACACCATACACTTCTCCCGAGTGTCTGTTGGCAATTTACATCCCTCCCATCAGCATAACAAGGCTCCCAGTTCTCCATGGCCTGTCCTGCCTTTCTGGATTTTACACTTTTTTCAGATGGCCCTTTTGACCGGGGGGAAGTGAGACTTCATTGTAGTGCAGATTTCCTTTGCAAGCTTGCTTGGTTGGCCAAAAAGGGCGTATGCGTTTTTTCCTGAATATATTCAGGAAAAAACGCATACGCCCTTTTTGGCCAAGTGCATCATTGTGGACGTTCTGCCTCTTTTCCTATGCTTTCAATGCAATTCCAGTCTACCTCCTGAAATCGGTTTCCTGCAATTCTGCCCCGCTTTCAAGTCCTCTTGGCAGCCTTACTTCAGTCTATTTTTGGACGATAGCTGTCATTTATAACTCTGCAGGTTTGTGAATTACAGTGCCCCTGAGCTCCTTTCTTCAACTCGCTTTCTTGTGACCTGGCCGCAACACCGCAGGATGGCTTCAGGCCCTAATCTGGTTCCGGCACGGCACGCTGAGCCTTTGGTTATTTCCTCTTCCTGGTGGGAAATGAGAGTTAAATTTGCCCGTCCAGACACCTCCAGCTAGTCTCTCATTGGTTCTCGCTATTCCTGTTCATCTTTCGCAGAAATTGCAAACTGGGCCAAACAGGAGGTTAAAGGGACTGACTCTCCAAGTCGGGAGAGTGTTAGTAAAGCGTCTGGAATGTTGCACCCGAGTACCAGGGTACGAAAACTGAGACATATTTGAACACGTCTCCCGATCAAATGGTTGATCATACTCTAGGTTCCACATGCATGTTTTAGCTGAAGGAAGAATACCTTAAACCTGGGTAGTTGAAACCCGTGGAATGGGTACCATGCAATATGACTTCAAAGGGTCTTCATTTGCTCACCGAACCTCTCCAATCCTATCACTGCTGCGTTTATGCCCCTGTACACATGCTTGATTCTCTTTCGGAGACATAGCAATCCATAGGTTTTTAAGATACTTACTAGTCAGGTACATTCTTAGGCGTTTAATATGCGGTGTTGAGTCCATTTCGTTGAGCAAGGAGTAGCTCTTGTCTATTCCATATTTGACTTAAGGAACTTTATCTGTGCTCATTTCAATCTCTGGTTTTATGCAGCACCCCAACTCACCTTTACCCTTAAGCAAGCATAAGTTGGTTTTCTAAATTTGAGACCCTGTTCTGTTCTGTAATTCAGTTCCTGTGTAGCCAAGTTTACATTCCGTGTATTACTGATATCTTATGATGTTTCTTTTTCTGTGTGACTTACTTCAGTTAGAATCATCATACCTGAATCCACTCATTGTGCTGCTAAGGGCCTGATGACACAGATTTCCTTGCTGAGTGATATTGCTTTGTAAGTAAATACCACAACTTCTTTATCCATTTTTCACTTTCTGCGATGTTGAACTTGTACTGTAAACGAGGTTCTTGTAAACAGAGGCGTCCCAAACTTTGGGGTGGGTGTGTCTTTTTGATTTTAATTTCCCTAAGCTATAGGACCATAAGTGGAAGTGCCCTAGGTTCTGTTGCTTTGTTTTTTAGATGTTTCAGGAAACACCATACACTTCTCCCGAGTGGTTGTTGGCAATTTACATCCCGCCCATCAGCATAACAAGGCTCCCAGTTCTCCATGGCCTGTCTTGCCTTTCTGGATTTTACACTTTTTTCAGATGGCCCTTTTGACCGGGGGGAAGTGAGACTTCATTGTAGTGCAGATTTCCTTTGCAAGCTTGCTTGGTTGGCCAAAAAGGGCGTATGCGTTTTTTCCTGAATATATTCAGGAAAAAACACATACACCCTTTTTGGCCAAGTGCATCATTGTGGACGTTCTGCCTCTTTTCCTATGCTTTCAATGCAATTCCAGTCTACCTCCTGAAATCGGTTTCCTGCAATTCTGCCCCGCTTTCAAGTCCTCTTGGCAGCCTTACTTCAGTCTATTTTTGGACGATAGCTGTCATTTATAACTCTGCAGGTTTGTGAATTACAGTGCCCCTGAGCTCCTTTGTTCAACTCGCTTTCTTTTGAGCTGGCCGCAACACCGCAGGATGGCTTCAGGCCCTAATCTGGTTCCGGTACGGCACGCTGAGCCTTTGGTTAATTCCTCTTCCTGGTGGGAAATGAGAGTTAAATTTGCCCGTCCAGACACCTCCAGCTAGCCTCTCATTGGTTCTCGCTATTCCTGTTCATCTTCCGCAGAAATTGCAAACTGGGCCAAACAGGAGGTTAAAGGCGCTGACTCTCCAAGTGGGGAGAGTGTTAGTAAAGCGTCTGGAATGTTGCACCCGAGTACCAGGGGAGGAAAACTGAGACATATTTGAACACGTCTCCCGTTCACATGGTTGATCATACTTGGGTTCCACATGCATGTTTTAGCTGAAGGAAGAATACCTTAAACCTGGGTAGTTGAAACCCGTGGAATGGGTACCATGCAATATGACTTCAAAGGGTCTTCATTTGCTCACCGAACCTCTCCAATCTTATCACTGCTGTGTTTATGCCCCTGTACACATGCTTGATTCTCTTTCGGAGACATAGCAATCCATAGGTTTTAAGATACTTACTAGTCAGGAACATTCTTAGGCGTTTAATATGGGGTGTTGAGTCCATTTCGTTGAGCAAGGAGTAGCTCTTGTCTATTCCATATTTGGCTTAAGGAACTTTATCTGTGCTCATTTCAATCTCTGGTTTTATGCAGCACCCCAACTCACCTTTCCCCTTAAGCAAGCATAAGTTGGTTTTCTAAATTTGAGACCCTGTTCTGTTCTGTAATTCAGTTCCTGTGTAGCCAAGTTTACATTCCGTGTATTACTGATATCTTATGATGTTTCTTTTTCTGTGTGACTTATTTCAGTTAGAATCATCGTACCTGAATCTACTCATTATGCTGCTACGGGCCTGATGACATAGATTTCATTGCTGAGTGATACTGCATTGTACGTAAGTACCACAAGTTCTTTATCCATTTTTCACTTTCTGCGATGTTGAACTTGTACTGTAAACGAGGTTCTTGTAAACAGAGCCGTTCCAAACTTTGGGGTGGCTGTGTCTTTTTGATTTTAATTTCCCTAAGCTATAGGACCATAAGTGGAAGTGCCCTAGGCTCTGTTGCTTTGTTTTTTAGATGTTTCAGGAAACACCATACACTTCTCCCGAGTGGTTGTTGGCAATTTACATCCCGCCCATCAGCATAACAAGGCTCCCAGTTCTCCATGGCCTGTCCTGCCTTTCTGGATTTTACACTTTTTTCAGATGGCCCTTTTGACCAGGGGGAAGTGAGACTTCATTGTAGTGCAGATTTCCTTTGCAAGCTTGCTTGGTTGGCCAAAAAGGGCGTATGCGTTTTTTCCTGAATATATTCAGGAAAAAAACGCATACGCCATTTTTGGCCAAGTGCATCATTGTGGACGTTCTGCCTCTTTTCCTATGCTTTCAATGCAATTCCAGTCTACCTCCTGAAATCGGTTTCCTGCAATTCTGCCCCGCTTTCAAGTCCTCTTGGCAGCCTTACTTCAGTCTATTTTTGGACGATAGCTGTCATTTATAACTCTGCAGGTTTGTGAATTACAGTGCCCCTGAGCTCCTTTCTTCAACTCGCTTTCTTGTGACCTGGCCGCAACACCGCAGGATGGCTTCAGGACCTAATCTGGTTCCGGCACGGCACGCTGAGCCTTTGGTTAATTCCTCTTCCTGGTGGGAAATGAGAGTTAAATTTGCCCGTCCAGACACCTCCAGCTAGCCTCTCATTGGTTCTCGCTATTCCTGTTCATCTTCCGCAGAAATTGCAAACTGGGCCAAACAGGAGGTTAAAGGGACTGACTCTCCAAATCGGGAGAGTGTTAGTAAAGCGTCTGGAATGTTGCACCCAAGTACCAGGGTACGAAAACTGAGACATATTTGAACACGTCTCCCGATCACATGGTTGATCATACTCTAGGTTCCACATGCATGTTTTAGCTGAAGGAAGAATACCTTAAACCTGGGTAGTTGAAACCCGTGGAATGGGTACCATGCAATATGACTTCAAAGGGTCTTCATTTGCTCACCGAACCTCTCCAATCCTATCACTGCTGCGTTTATGCCCCTGTACACATGCTTGATTCTCTTTTGGAGACATAGCAATCCATAGGTTTTAAGATACTTACTAGTCAGGAACATTCTTAGGCGTTTAATATGGGGTGTTGAGTCCATTTCGTTGAGCAAGGAGTAGCTCTTGTCTATTCCATATTTGGCTTAAGGAACTTTATCTGTGCTCATTTCAATCTCTGGTTTTATGCAGCACCCCAACTCACCTTTCCCCTTAAGCAAGCATAAGTTGGTTTTCTAAATTTGAGACCCTGTTCTGTTCTGTAATTCAGTTCCTGTGTAGCCAAGTTTACATTCCGTGTATTACTGATATCTTATGATGTTTCTTTTTCTGTGTGACTTACTTCAGTTAGAATCATCATACCTGAATCCACTCATTGTGCTGCTACGGGCCTGATGACACAGATTTCATTGCTGAGTGATATTGCTTTGTAAGTAAATACCACAACTTCTTTATCCATTTTTCACTTTCTGCGATGTTGAACTTGTACTGTAAACGAGGTTCTTGTAAACAGAGCCGTTCCAAACTTTGGGGTGGCTGTGTCTTTTTGATTTTAATTTCCCTAAGCTATAGGACCATAAGTGGAAGTGCCCTAGGTTCTGTTGCTTTGTTTTTTAGATGTTTCAGGAAACACCATACACTTCTCCCGAGTGGTTGTTGGCAATTTACATCCCGCCCATCAGCATAACAAGGCTCCCAGTTCTCCATGGCCTGTCCTGCCTTTCTGGATTTTACAGTTTTTTCAGATGGCCCTTTTGACCGGGGGGAAGTGAGACTTCATTGTAGTGCAGATTTCCTTTGCAAGCTTGCTTGGTTGGCCAAAAAGGGCGTATGCGTTTTTTCCTGAATATATTCAGGAAAAAACGCATACGCCCTTTTTGGCCAAGTGCATCATTGTGGACGTTCTGCCTCTTTTCCTATGCTTTCAATGCAATTCCAGTCTACCTCCTGAAATCGGTTTCCTGCAATGCTGCCCCGCTTTCAAGTCCTCTTGGCAGCCTTACTTCAGTCTATTTTTGGACGATAGCTGTCATTTATAACTCTGCAGGTTTGTGAATTACAGTGCCCCTGAGCTCCTTTCTTCAACTCGCTTTCTTGTGACCTGGCCGCAACACCGCAGGATGGCTTCAGGCCCTAATCTGGTTCCGGCACGGCACGCTGAGCCTTTGGTTATTTCCTCTTCCTGGTGGGAAATGAGAGTTAAATTTGCCCGTCCAGACACCTCCAGCTAGCCTCTCATTGGTTCTCGCTATTCCTGTTCATCTTCCGCAGAAATTGCAAACTGGGCCAAACAGGAGGTTAAAGGCACTGACTCTCCAAGTGGGGAGAGTGTTAGTAAAGCGTCTGGAATGTTGCACCCGAGTACCAGGGGAGGAAAACTGAGACATATTTGAACACATCTCCCGTTCACATGGTTGATCATACTTGGGTTCCACATGCATGTTTTAGCTGAAGGAAGAATACCTTAAACCTGGAGAGTTAAGACCCGTGTAATGGGTACCATGCAATATGAGTTCAAAGGGTCTTCATTTGCTCACCGAACCTCTCCAATCCTATCACTGCTGCGTTTATGCCCCTGTACACATGCTTGATTCTCTTTCGGAGACATAGCAATCCATAGGTTTTTAAGATACTTACTAGTCAGGTACATTCTTAGGCGTTTAATATGCGGTGTTGAGTCCATTTCATTGAGCAAGGAGTAGCTCTTGTCTATTCCATATTTGGCTTAAGGAACTTTATCTGTGCTCATTTCAATCTCTGGTTTTATGCAGCAACCCAACTCACCTTTACCCTTAAGCAAGCATAAGTGGGTTTTCTAAATTTGAGACCCTGTTCTGTTCTGTAATTCAGTTCCTGTGTAGCCAAGTTTATATTCCGTGTATTACTGATATCTTATGATGTTTCTTTTTCTGTGTGACTTACTTCAGTTAGAATCATCATACCTGAATCCACTCATTGTGCTGCTACGGGCCTGATGACACAGATTTCATTGCTGAGTGATATTGCTTTGTAAGTAAATACCACAACTTCTTTATCCATTTTTCACTTTCTGCGATGTTGAACTTGTACTGTAAACGAGGTTCTTGTAAACGGAGCCGTTCCAAACTTTGGGGTGGCTGTGTCTTTTTGATTTTAATTTCCCTAAGCTATAGGACCATAAGTGGAAGTGCCCTAGGTTCTGTTGCTTTGTTTTTTAGATGTTTCAGGAAACACCATACACTTCTCCCGAGTGGTTGTTGGCAATTTACATCCCGCCCATCAGCATAACAAGGCTCCCAGTTCTCCATGGCCTGTCCTGCCTTTCTGGATTTTACACTTCTTTCAGATGGCCCTTTTGACCGGGGGGAAGTGAGACTTCATTGTAGTGCAGATTTCCTTTGCAAGCTTGCTTGGTTGGCCAAAAAGGGCGTATGCGTTTTTCCCTGAATATATTCAGGAAAAAACGCATACGCCCTTTTTGGCCAAGTGCATCATTGTGGACGTTCTGCCTCTTTTCCTATGCTTTCAATGCCATTCCAGTCTACCTCCTGAAATCGGTTTCCTGCAATGCTGCCCCGCTTTCAAGTCCTCTTGGCAGCCTTACTTCAGTCTATTTTTGGACGATAGCTGTCATTTATAACTCTGCAGGTTTGTGAATTACAGTGCCCCTGAGCTCCTTTCTTCAACTCGCTTTCTTGTGACATGGCCGCAACACCGCAGGATGGCTTCAGGCCCTAATCTGGTTCCGGCACGGCACGCTGAGCCTTTGGTTATTTCCTCTTCCTGGTGGGAAATGAGAGTTAAATTTGCCCGTCCAGACACCTCCAGCTAGCCTCTCATTGGTTCTCGCTATTCCTGTTCATCTTCCGCAGAAATTGCAAACTGGGCCAAACAGGAGGTTAAAGGCACTGACTCTCCAAGTGGGGAGAGTGTTAGTAAAGCGTCTGGAATGTTGCACCCGAGTACCAGGGGAGGAAAACTGAGACATATTTGAACACGTCTCCCGTTCACATGGTTGATCATACTTGGGTTCCACATGCATGTGTTAGCTGAAGGAAGAATACCTTAAACCTGGAGAGTTAAGACCCGTGTAATGGGTACCATGCAATATGACTTCAAAGGGTCTTCATTTGCTCACCGAACCTCTCCAATCCTATCACTGCTGCGTTTATGCCCCTGTACACATGCTTGATTCTCTTTCGGAGACATAGCAATCCATAGGTTTTTAAGATACTTACTAGTCAGGTACATTCTTAGGCGTTTAATATGCGGTGTTGAGTCCATTTCATTGAGCAAGGAGTAGCTCTTGTCTATTCCATATTTGACTTAAGGAACTTTATCTGTGCTCATTTCAATCTCTGGTTTTATGCAGCACCCCAACTCACCTTTACCCTTAAGCAAGCATAAGTTGGTTTTCTAAATTTGAGACCCTGTTCTGTTCTGTAATTCAGTTCCTGTGTAGCCAAGTTTACATTCCGTGTATTACTGATATCTTATGATGTTTCTTTTTCTGTGTGACTTACTTCAGTTAGAATCATCATACCTGAATCCACTCATTGTGCTGCTAAGGGCCTGATGACACAGATTTCATTGCTGAGTGATATTGCTTTGTAAGTAAATACCACAACTTCTTTATCCATTTTTCACTTTCTGCGATGTTGAACTTGTACTGTAAACGAGATTCTTGTAAACAGAGCCGTTCCAAACTTTGGGGTGGCTGTGTCTTTTTGATTTTAATTTCCCTAAGCTATAGGACCATAAGTGGAAGTGCCCTAGGTTCTGTTGCTTTGTTTTTTAGATGTTTCAGGAAACACCATACACTTCTCCCGAGTGGTTGTTGGCAATTTACATCCCGCCCATCAGCATAACAAGGCTCCCAGTTCTCCATGGCCTGTCCTGCCTTTCTGGATTTTACACTTTTTTCAGATGGCCCTTTTGACCGGGGGGAAGTGAGACTTCATTGTAGTGCAGATTTCCTTTGCAAGCTTGCTTGGTTGGCCAAAAAGTGCGTATGCGTTTTTTCCTGAATATATTCAGGAAAAAACGCATACGCCCTTTTTGGCCAAGTGCATCATTGTGGACGTTCTGCCTCTTTTCCTATGCTTTCAATGCAATTCCAGTCTACCTCCTGAAATCGGTTTCCTGCAATTCTGCCCCGCTTTCAAGTCCTCTTGGCAGCCTTACTTCAGTCTATTTTTGGACGATAGCTGTCATTTATAACTCTGCAGGTTTGTGAATTACAGTGCCCCTGAGCTCCTTTGTTCAACTCGCTTTCTTTTGAGCTGGCCGCAACACCGCAGGATGGCTTCAGGCCCTAATCTGGTTCCGGTACGGCACGCTGAGCCTTTGGTTATTTCCTCTTCCTGGTGGGAAATGAGAGTTAAATTTGCCCGTCCAGACACCTCCAGCTAGCCTCTCATTGGTTCTCGCTATTCCTGTTCATCTTCCGCAGAAATTGCAAACTGGGCCAAACAGGAGGTTAAAGGGACTGACTCTCCAAGTCGGGAGAGTGTTAGAAAAGCGTCTGGAATGTTGCACCCGAGTACCAGGGGAGGAAAACTGAGACATATTTGAACACGTCTCCCGTTCACATGGTTGATCATACTTGGGTTCCACATGCATGTTTTAGCTGAAGGAAGAATACCTAAAACCTGGGTAGTTAAAACCCGTGGAATGGGTACCATGCAATATGACTTCAAAGGGTCTTCATTTGCTCACCGAACCTCTCCAATCCTATCACTGCTGCGTTTATGCCCCTGTACACATGCTTGATTCTCTTTTGGAGACATAGCAATCCATAGGTTTTAAGATACTTACTAGTCAGGTACATTCTTAGGCGTTTAATATGCGGTGTTGAGTCCATTTCGTTGAGCAAGGAGTAGCTCTTGTCTATTCCATATTTGGCTTAAGGAACTTTATCTGTGCTCATTTCAATCTCTGGTTTTATGCAGCAACCAAACTCACCTTTACCCTTAAGCAAGCATAAGTTGCTTTTCTAAATTTGAGACCCTGTTCTGTTTTGGAATTCAGTTCCTGTGTAGCCAAGTTTACATTCCGTGTATTACTGATATCTTATGATGTTTCTTTTTCTGTGTGACTTATTTCAGTTAGAATCATCGTACCTGAATCTACTCATTATGCTGCTACGGGCCTGATGACATAGATTTCATTGCTGAGTGATACTGCATTGTACGTAAGTACCACAAGTTCTTTATCCATTTTTCACTTTCTGCGATGTTGAACTTGTACTGTAAAGGAGGTTCTTGTAAACAGAGCCGTTCCAAACTTTGGGGTGGCTGTGTCTTTTTGATTTTAATTTCCCTAAGCTATAGGACCATAAGTGGAAGTGCCCTAGGCTCTGTTGCTTTGTTTTTTAGATGTTTCAGGAAACACCATACACTTCTCCCGAGTGGTTGTTGGCAATTTACATCCCGCCCATCAGCATAACAAGGCTCCCAGTTCTCCATGGCCTGTCCTGCCTTTCTGGATTTTACACTTTTTTCAGATGGCCCTTTTGACCAGGGGGAAGTGAGACTTCATTGTAGTGCAGATTTCCTTTGCAAGCTTGCTTGGTTGGCCAAAAAGGGCGTATGCGTTTTTTCCTGAATATATTCAGGAAAAAAACGCATATGCCATTTTTGGCCAAGTGCATCATTGTGGACGTTCTGCCTCTTTTCCTATGCTTTCAATGCAATTCCAGTCTACCTCCTGAAATCGGTTTCCTGCAATTCTGCCCCGCTTTCAAGTCCTCTTGGCAGCCTTACTTCAGTCTATTTTTGGACGATAGCTGTCATTTATAACTCTGCAGGTTTGTGAATTACAGTGCCCCTGAGCTCCTTTCTTCAACTCGCTTTCTTGTGACCTGGCCGCAACACCGCAGGATGGCTTCAGGACCTAATCTGGTTCCGGCACGGCACGCTGAGCCTTTGGTTAATTCCTCTTCCTGGTGGGAAATGAGAGTTAAATTTGCCCGTCCAGACACCTCCAGCTAGCCTCTCATTGGTTCTCGCTATTCCTGTTCATCTTCCGCAGAAATTGCAAACTGGGCCAAACAGGAGGTTAAAGGGACTGACTCTCCAAATCGGGAGAGTGTTAGTAAAGCGTCTGGAATGTTGCACCCAAGTACCAGGGTACGAAAACTGAGACATATTTGAACACGTCTCCCGATCACATGGTTGATCATACTCTAGGTTCCACATGCATGTTTTAGCTGAAGGAAGAATACCTTAAACCTGGGTAGTTGAAACCCGTGGAATGGGTACCATGCAATATGACTTCAAAGGGTCTTCATTTGCTCACCGAACCTCTCCAATCCTATCACTGCTGCGTTTATGCCCCTGTACACATGCTTGATTCTCTTTTGGAGACATAGCAATCCATAGGTTTTAAGATACTTACTAGTCAGGAACATTCTTAGGCGTTTAATATGGGGTGTTGAGTCCATTTCGTTGAGCAAGGAGTAGCTCTTGTCTATTCCATATTTGGCTTAAGGAACTTTATCTGTGCTCATTTCAATCTCTGGTTTTATGCAGCACCCCAACTCACCTTTCCCCTTAAGCAAGCATAAGTTGGTTTTCTAAATTTGAGACCCTGTTCTGTTCTGTAATTCAGTTCCTGTGTAGCCAAGTTTACATTCCGTGTATTACTGATATCTTATGATGTTTCTTTTTCTGTGTGACTTACTTCAGTTAGAATCATCATACCTGAATCCACTCATTGTGCTGCTACGGGCCTGATGACACAGATTTCATTGCTGAGTGATATTGCTTTGTAAGTAAATACCACAACTTCTTTATCCATTTTTCACTTTCTGCGATGTTGAACTTGTACTGTAAACGAGGTTCTTGTAAACAGAGCCGTTCCAAACTTTGGGGTGGCTGTGTCTTTTTGATTTTAATTTCCCTAAGCTATAGGACCATAAGTGGAAGTGCCCTAGGTTCTGTTGCTTTGTTTTTTAGATGTTTCAGGAAACACCATACACTTCTCCCGAGTGGTTGTTGGCAATTTACATCCCGCCCATCAGCATAACAAGGCTCCCAGTTCTCCATGGCCTGTCCTGCCTTTCTGGATTTTACAGTTTTTTCAGATGGCCCTTTTGACCGGGGGGAAGTGAGACTTCATTGTAGTGCAGATTTCCTTTGCAAGCTTGCTTGGTTGGCCAAAAAGGGCGTATGCGTTTTTTCCTGAATATATTCAGGAAAAAACGCATACGCCCTTTTTGGCCAAGTGCATCATTGTGGACGTTCTGCCTCTTTTCCTATGCTTTCAATGCAATTCCAGTCTACCTCCTGAAATCGGTTTCCTGCAATGCTGCCCCGCTTTCAAGTCCTCTTGGCAGCCTTACTTCAGTCTATTTTTGGACGATAGCTGTCATTTATAACTCTGCAGGTTTGTGAATTACAGTGCCCCTGAGCTCCTTTCTTCAACTCGCTTTCTTGTGACCTGGCCGCAACACCGCAGGATGGCTTCAGGCCCTAATCTGGTTCCGGCACGGCACGCTGAGCCTTTGGTTATTTCCTCTTCCTGGTGGGAAATGAGAGTTAAATTTGCCCGTCCAGACACCTCCAGCTAGCCTCTCATTGGTTCTCGCTATTCCTGTTCATCTTCCGCAGAAATTGCAAACTGGGCCAAACAGGAGGTTAAAGGCACTGACTCTCCAAGTGGGGAGAGTGTTAGTAAAGCGTCTGGAATGTTGCACCCGAGTACCAGGGGAGGAAAACTGAGACATATTTGAACACATCTCCCGTTCACATGGTTGATCATACTTGGGTTCCACATGCATGTTTTAGCTGAAGGAAGAATACCTTAAACCTGGAGAGTTAAGACCCGTGTAATGGGTACCATGCAATATGACTTCAAAGGGTCTTCATTTGCTCACCGAACCTCTCCAATCCTATCACTGCTGCGTTTATGCCCCTGTACACATGCTTGATTCTCTTTCGGAGACATAGCAATCCATAGGTTTTTAAGATACTTACTAGTCAGGTACATTCTTAGGCGTTTAATATGCGGTGTTGAGTCCATTTCATTGAGCAAGGAGTAGCTCTTGTCTATTCCATATTTGACTTAAGGAACTTTATCTGTGCTCATTTCAATCTCTGGTTTTATGCAGCACCCCAACTCACCTTTACCCTTAAGCAAGCATAAGTTGGTTTTCTAAATTTGAGACCCTGTTCTGTTCTGTAATTCAGTTCCTGTGTAGCCAAGTTTACATTCCGTGTATTACTGATATCTTATGATGTTTCTTTTTCTGTGTGACTTACTTCAGTTAGAATCATCATACCTGAATCCACTCATTGTGCTGCTAAGGGCCTGATGACACAGATTTCATTGCTGAGTGATATTGCTTTGTAAGTAAATACCACAACTTCTTTATCCATTTTTCACTTTCTGCGATGTTGAACTTGTACTGTAAACGAGGTTCTTGTAAACAGAGCCGTTCCAAACTTTGGGGTGGCTGTGTCTTTTTGATTTTAATTTCCCTAAGCTATAGGACCATAAGTGGAAGTGCCCTAGGTTCTGTTGCTTTGTTTTTTAGATGTTTCAGGAAACACCATACACTTCTCCCGAGTGGTTGTTGGCAATTTACATCCCGCCCATCAGCATAACAAGGCTCCCAGTTCTCCATGGCCTGTCCTGCCTTTCTGGATTTTACACTTTTTTCAGATGGCCCTTTTGACCGGGGGGAAGTGAGACTTCATTGTAGTGCAGATTTCCTTTGCAAGCTTGCTTGGTTGGCCAAAAAGGGCGTATGCGTTTTTTCCTGAATATATTCAGGAAAAAACGCATACGCCCTTTTTGGCCAAGTGCATCATTGTGGACGTTCTGCCTCTTTTCCTATGCTTTCAATGCAATTCCAGTCTACCTCCTGAAATCGGTTTCCTGCAATTCTGCCCCACTTTCAAGTCCTCTTGGCAGCCTTACTTCAGTCTATTTTTGGACGATAGCTGTCATTTATAACTCTGCAGGTTTGTGAATTACAGTGCCCCTGAGCTCCTTTCTTCAACTCGCTTTCTTGTGACCTGGCCGCAACACCACAGGATGGCTTCAGGACCTAATCTGGTTCCGGCACGGCACGCTGAGCCTTTGGTTAATTCCTCTTCCTGGTGGGAAATGAGAGTTAAATTTGCCCGTCCAGACACCTCCAGCTAGCCTCTCATTGGTTCTCGCTATTCCTGTTCATCTTCCGCAGAAATTGCAAACTGGGCCAAACAGGAGGTTAAAGGGACTGACTCTCCAAGTCGGGAGAGTGTTAGTAAAGCGTCTGGAATGTTGCACCCAAGTACCAGGGTACGAAAACTGAGACATATTTGAACACGTCTCCCGATCACATGGTTGATCATACTCTAGGTTCCACATGCATGTTTTAGCTGAAGGAAGAATACCTTAAACCTGGGTAGTTGAAACCCGTGGAATGGGTACCATGCAATATGACTTCAAAGGGTCTTCATTTGCTCACCGAACCTCTCCAATCCTATCACTGCTGCGTTTATGCCCCTGTACACATGCTTGATTCTCTTTTGGAGACATAGCAATCCATAGGTTTTAAGATACTTACTAGTGAGGAACATTCTTAGGCGTTTAATATGGGGTGTTGAGTCCATTTCGTTGAGCAAGGAGTAGCTCTTGTCTATTCCATATTTGGCTTAAGGAACTTTATCTGTGCTCATTTCAATCTCTGGTTTTATGCAGCACCCCAACTCACCTTTCCCCTTAAGCAAGCATAAGTTGGTTTTCTAAATTTGAGACCCTGTTCTGTTCTGTAATTCAGTTCCTGTGTAGCCAAGTTTACATTCCGTGTATTACTGATATCTTATGATGTTTCTTTTTCTGTGTGACTTACTTCAGTTAGAATCATCATACCTGAATCCACTCATTGTGCTGCTACGGGCCTGATGACACAGATTTCATTGCTGAGTGATATTGCTTTGTAAGTAAATACCACAACTTCTTTATCAATTTTTCACTTTCTGCGATGTTGAACTTGTACTGTAAACGAGGTTCTTGTAAACAGAGCCGTTCCAAACTTTGGGGTGGCTGTGTCTTTTTGATTTTAATTTCCCTAAGCTATAGGACCATAAGTGGAAGTGCCCTAGGTTCTGTTGCTTTGTTTTTTAGATGTTTCAGGAAACACCATACACTTCTCCTGAGTGGTTGTTGGCAATTTACATCCCGCCCATCAGCATAACAAGGCTCCCAGTTCTCCATGGCCTGTCCTGCCTTTCTGGATTTTACACTTTTTTCAGATGGCCCTTTTGACCGGGGGGAAGTGAGACTTCATTGTAGTGCAGATTTCCTTTGCAAGCTTGCTTGGTTGGCCAAAAAGGGCGTATGCGTTTTTTCCTGAATATATTCAGGAAAAAACGCATACGCCCTTTTTGGCCAAGTGCATCATTGTGGACGTTCTGCCTCTTTTCCTATGCTTTCAATGCAATTCCAGTCTACCTCCTGAAATCGGTTTCCTGCAATGCTGCCCCACTTTCAAGTCCTCTTGGCAGCCTTACTTCAGTCTATTTTTGGACGATAGCTGTCATTTATAACTCTGCAGGTTTGTGAATTACAGTGCCCCTGAGCTCCTTTCTTCAACTCGCTTTCTTGTGACCTGGCCGCAACACCGCAGGATGGCTTCAGGCCCTAATCTGGTTCCGGCACGGCATGCTGAGCCTTTGGTTATCTCCTCTTCCTTGTGGGAAATGAGAGTTAAATTTGCCCGTCCAGACACCTCCAGCTAGCCTCTCATTGGTTCTCGCTATTCCTGTTCATCTTCCGCAGAAATTGCAAACTGGGCCAAACAGGAGGTTAAAGGCACTGACTCTCCAAGTGGGGAGAGTGTTAGTAAAGCGTCTGGAATGTTGCACCCGAGTACCAGGGGAGGAAAACTGAGACATATTTGAACACGTCTCCCGTTCACATGGTTGATCATACTTGGGTTCCACATGCATGTTTTAGCTGAAGGAAGAATACCTTAAACCTGGAGAGTTAAGACCCGTGTAATGGGTACCATGCAATATGACTTCAAAGGGTCTTCATTTGCTCACCGAACCTCTCCAATCCTATCACTGCTGCGTTTATGCCCCTGTACACATGCTTGATTCTCTTTCGGAGACATAGCAATCCATAGGTTTTTAAGATACTTACTAGTCAGGTACATTCTTAGGCGTTTAATATGCGGTGTTGAGTCCATTTCATTGAGCAAGGAGTAGCTCTTGTCTATTCCATATTTGGCTTAAGGAACTTTATCTGTGCTCATTTCAATCTCTGGTTTTATGCAGCACCCCAACTCACCTTTACCCTTAAGCAAGCATAAGTTGGTTTTCTAAATTTGAGACCCTGTTCTGTTCTGTAATTCAGTTCCTGTGTAGACAAGTTTACATTCCGTGTATTACTGATATCTTATGATGTTTCTTTTTCTGTGTGACTTACTTCAGTTAGAATCATCATACCTGAATCCACTCATTGTGCTGCTAAGGGCCTGATGACACAGATTTCATTGCTGAGTGATATTGCTTTGTAAGTAAATACCACAACTTCTTTATCCATTTTTCACTTTCTGCGATGTTGAACTTGTACTGTAAACGAGGTTCTTGTAAACAGAGCCGTTCCAAACTTTGGGGTGGCTGTGTCTTTTTGATTTTAATTTCCCTAAGCTATAGGACCATAAGTGGAAGTGCCCTAGGTTCTGTTGCTTTGTTTTTTAGATGTTTCAGGAAACACCATACACTTCTCCCGAGTGGTTGTTGGCAATTTACATCCCGCCCATCAGCATAACAAGGCTCCCAGTTCTCCATGGCCTGTCCTGCCTTTCTTGATTTTACAGTTTTTTCAGATGGCCTTTTTGACTGGGGGGAAGTGAGACTTCATTGTAGTGCAGATTTCCTTTGCAAGCTTGCTTGGTTGGCCAAAAAGGGCGTATGCGTTTTTTCCTGAATATATTCAGGAAAAAACGCATACGCCCTTTTTGGCCAAGTGCATCATTGTGGACGTTCTGCCTCTTTTCCTATGCTTTCAATGCAATTCCAGTCTACCTCCTGAAATCGGTTTCCTGCAATTCTGCCCCGCTTTCAAGTCCTCTTGGCAGCCTTACTTCAGTCTATTTTTGGACGATAGCTGTCATTTATAACTCTGCAGGTTTGTGAATTACAGTGCCCCTGAGCTCCTTTGTTCAACTCGCTTTCTTTTGAGCTGGCCGCAACACCGCAGGATGGCTTCAGGCCCTAATCTGGTTCCGGTACGGCACGCTGAGCCTTTGGTTATTTCCTCTTCCTGGTGGGAAATGAGAGTTAAATTTGCCCGTCCAGACACCTCCAACTAGCCTCTCATTGGTTCTCGCTATTCCTGTTCATCTTCCGCAGAAATTGCAAACTGGGCCAAACAGGAGGTTAAAGGCGCTGACTCTCCAAGTGGGGAGAGTGTTAGTAAAGCGTCTGGAATGTTGCACCCGAGTACCAGGGGAGGAAAACTGAGACATATTTGAACACGTCTCCCGTTCACATGGTTGATCATACTTGGGTTCCACATGCATGTTTTAGCTGAAGGAAGAATACCTAAAACCTGGGTAGTTGAAACCCGTGGAATGGGTACCATGCAATATGACTTCAAAGGGTCTTCATTTGCTCACCGAACCTCTCCAATCCTATCACTGCTGCGTTTATGCCCCTGTACACATGCTTGATTCTCTTTTGGAGACATAGCAATCCATAGGTTTTAAGATACTTACTAGTCAGGTACATTCTTAGGCGTTTAATATGCGGTGTTGAGTCCATTTCGTTGAGCAAGGAGTAGCTCTTGTCTATTCCATATTTGGCTTAAGGAACTTTATCTGTGCTCATTTCAATCTCTGGTTTTATGCAGCAACCCAACTCACCTTTACCCTTAAGCAAGCATAAGTTGCTTTTCTAAATTTGAGACCCTGTTCTGTTTTGGAATTCAGTTCCTGTGTAGCCAAGTTTACATTCCGTGTATTACTGATATCTTATGATGTTTCTTTTTCTGTGTGACTTATTTCAGTTAGAATCATCGTACCTGAATCTACTCATTATGCTGCTACGGGCCTGATGACATAGATTTCATTGCTGAGTGATACTGCATTGTACGTAAGTACCACAAGTTCTTTATCCATTTTTCACTTTCTGCGATGTTGAACTTGTACTGTAAACGAGGTTCTTGTAAACAGAGCCGTTCCAAACTTTGGGGTGGCTGTGTCTTTTTGATTTTAATTTCCCTAAGCTATAGGACCATAAGTGGAAGTGCCCTAGGCTCTGTTGCTTTGTTTTTTAGATGTTTCAGGAAACACCATACACTTCTCCCGAGTGGTTGTTGGCAATTTACATCCCGCCCATCAGCATAACAAGGCTCCCAGTTCTCCATGGCCTGTCCTGCCTTTCTGGATTTTACACTTTTTTCAGATGGCCCTTTTGACCAGGGGGAAGTGAGACTTCATTGTAGTGCAGATTTCCTTTGCAAGCTTGCTTGGTTGGCCAAAAAGGGCATATGCGTTTTTTCCTGAATATATTCAGGAAAAAAACGCATACGCCCTTTTTGGCCAAGTGCATCATTGTGGACGTTCTGCCTCTTTTCCTATGCTTTCAATGCAATTCCAGTCTACCTCCTGAAATCGGTTTCCTGCAATTCTGCCCCGCTTTCAAGTCCTCTTGGCAGCCTTACTTCAGTCTATTTTTGGACGATAGCTGTCATTTATAACTCTGCAGGTTTGTGAATTACAGTGTCCCTGAGCTCCTTTCTTCAACTCGCTTTCTTGTGACCTGGCCGCAACACCGCAGGATGGCTTCAGGACCTAATCTGGTTCCGGCACGGCACGCTGAGCCTTTGGTTAATTCCTCTTCCTGGTGGGAAATGAGAGTTAAATTTGCCCGTCCAGACACCTCCAGCTAGCCTCTCATTGGTTCTCGCTATTCCTGTTCATCTTCCGCAGAAATTGCAAACTGGGCCAAACAGGAGGTTAAAGGGACTGACTCTCCAAGTCGGGAGAGTGTTAGTAAAGCGTCTGGAATGTTGCACCCAAGTACCAGGGTACGAAAACTGAGACATATTTGAACACGTCTCCCGATCACATGGTTGATCATACTCTAGGTTCCACATGCATGTTTTAGCTGAAGGAAGAATACCTTAAACCTGGGTAGTTGAAACCCGTGGAATGGGTACCATGCAATATGACTTCAAAGGGTCTTCATTTGCTCACCGAACCTCTACAATCCTATCACTGCTTCGTTTATGTCCCTGTACACATGCTTGATTCTCTTTTGGAGACATAGCAATCCATAGGTTTTAAGATACTTACTAGTCAGGAACATTCTTAGGCGTTTAATATGGGGTGTTGAGTCCAATTCGTTGAGCAAGGAGTAGCTCTTGTCTATTCCATATTTGGCTTAAGGAACTTTATCTGTGCTCATTTCAATCTCTGGTTTTATGCAGCACCCCAACTCACCTTTACCCTTAAGCAAGCATAAGTTGGTTTTCTAAATTTGAGACCCTGTTCTGTTCTGTAATTCAGTTCCTGTGTAGCCAAGTTTACATTCCGTGTATTACTGATATCTTATGATGTTTCTTTTTCTGTGTGACTTATTTCAGTTAGAATCATCATACCTGAATCCACTCATTGCGATGCTAAGGGCCTGATGACATAGATTTCATTGCTGAGTGATATTGCTTTGTAAGTGAATACCACAACTTCTTTATCCATTTCTCACTTTCTGCGATGTTGAACTTGTACTGTAAACGAGGTTCTTGTAAACAGAGCCGTTCCAAACTTTGGGGTGGCTGTGTCTTTTTGATTTTAATTTCCCTAAGCTATAGGACCATAAGTGGAAGTGCCTTAGGCTCTGTTGCTTTGTTTTTTAGATGTTTCAGGAAACACCATACACTTCTCCCAAGTGTCTGTTGGCAATTTACATCCCGCCCATCAGCATAACAAGGCTCCCAGTTCTCAATGGCCTGTTGCCTTTCTGGATTTTACACTTTTTTCAGATGGCCCTTTTGACCGGGGGGAAGTGAGACTTCATTGTAGTGCAGATTTCCTTTGCAAGCTTGCTTGGTTGGCCAAAAAGGGCGTATGCGTTTTTTCCTGAATATATTCAGGAAAAAACGCATACGCCCTTTTTGGCCAAGTGCATCATTGTGGACGTTCTGCCTCTTTTCCTATGCTTTCAATGCAATTCCAGTCTCCCTCCTGAAATCGGTTTCCTGCAATGCTGCCCCGCTTTCAAGTCCTCTTGGCAGCCTTACTTCAGTCTATTTTTGGACGATAGCTGTCATTTATAACTCTGCAGGTTTGTGAATTACAGTGCCCCTGAGCTCCTTTCTTCAACTCGCTTTCTTGTGACCTGGCCGCAACACCGCAGGATGGCTTCAGGCCCTAATCTGGTTCCGGCACGGCACGCTGAGCCTTTGGTTATTTCCTCTTCCTGGTGGGAAATGAGAGTTAAATTTGCCCGTCCAGACACCTCCAGCTAGCCTCTCACTGGTTCTCGCTATTCCTGTTCATCTTCCGCAGAAATTGCAAACTGGGCCAAACAGGAGGTTAAAGGCACTGACTCTCCAAGTGGGGAGAGTGTTAGTAAAGCGTCTGGAATGTTGCACCCGAGTACCAGGGGAGGAAAACTGAGACATATTTGAACACGTCTCCCGTTCACATGGTTGATCATACTTGGGTTCCACATGCATGTTTTAGCTGAAGGAAGAATACCTTAAACCTGGAGAGTTAAGACCCGTGTAATGGGTACCATGCAATATGACTTCAAAGGGTCTTCATTTGCTCACCGAACCTCTCCAATCCTATCACTGCTGCGTTTATGCCCCTGTACACATGCTTGATTCTCTTTCGGAGACATAGCAAACCATAGGTTTTTAAGATACTTACTAGTCAGGTACATTCTTAGGCGTTTAATATGCGGTGTTGAGTCCATTTCGTTGAGCAAGGAGTAGCTCTTGTCTATTCCATATTTGACTTAAGGAACTTTATCTGTGCTCATTTCAATCTCTGGTTTTATGCAGCACCCCAACTCACCTTTACCCTTAAGCAAGCATAAGTTGTTTTTCTAAATTTGAGACCCTGTTCTGTTCTGTAATTCAGTTCCTGTGTAGCCAAGTTTACATTCCGTGTATTACTGATATCTTATGATGTTTCTTTTTCTGTGTGACTTACTTCAGTTAGAATCATCATACCTGAATCCACTCATTGTGCTGCTAAGGGCCTGATGACACAGATTTCATTGCTGAGTGATATTGCTTTGTAAGTAAATACCACAACTTCTTTATCCATTTTTCACTTTCTGCGATGTTGAACTTGTACTGTAAACGAGGTTCTTGTAAACAGAGCCGTTCCAAACTTTGGGGTGGCTGTGTCTTTTTGATTTTAATTTCCCTAAGCTATAGGACCATAAGTGGAAGTGCCCTAGGTTCTGTTGCTTTGTTTTTTAGATGTTTCAGGAAACACCATACACTTCTCCCGAGTGGTTGTTGGCAATTTACATCCCGCCCATCAGCATAACAAGGCTCCCAGTTCTCCATGGCCTGTCCTGCCTTTCTGGATTTTACACTTTTTTCAGATGGCCCTTTTGACCGGGGGGAAGTGAGACTTCATTGTAGTGCAGATTTCCTTTGCAAGCTTGCTTGGTTGGCCAAAAAGGGCGTATGCGTTTTTTCCTGAATATATTCAGGAAAAAACGCATACGCCCTTTTTGGCCAAGTGCATCATTGTGGACGTTCTGCCTCTTTTCCTATGCTTTCAATGCAATTCCAGTCTACCTCCTGAAATCGGTTTCCTGCAATTCTGCCCCACTTTCAAGTCCTCTTGGCAACCTTACTTCAGTCTATTTTTGGACGATAGCTGTCATTTATAACTCTGCAGGTTTGTGAATTACAGTGCCCCTGAGCTCCTTTGTTCAACTCGCTTTCTTTTGAGCTGGCCGCAACACCGCAGGATGGCTTCAGGCCCTAATCTGGTTCCGGTACGGCACGCTGAGCCTTTGGTTATTTCCTCTTCCTGGTGGGAAATGAGAGTTAAATTTGCCCGTCCAGACACCTCCAGCTAGCCTCTCATTGGTTCTCGCTATTCCTGTTCATCTTCCGCAGAAATTGCAAACTGGGCCAAACAGGAGGTTAAAGGCGCTGACTCTCCAAGTGGGGAGAGTGTTAGTAAAGCGTCTGGAATGTTGCACCCGAGTACCAGGGGAGGAAAACTGAGACATATTTGAACACGTCTCCCGTTCACATGGTTGATCATACTTGGGTTCCACATGCATGTTTTAGCTGAAGGAAGAATACCTAAAACCTGGGTAGTTGAAACCCGTGGAATGGGTACCATGCAATATGACTTCAAAGGGTCTTCATTTGCTCACCGAACCTCTCCAATCCTATCACTGCTGCGTTTATGCCCCTGTACACATGCTTGATTCTCTTTTGGAGACATAGCAATCCATAGGTTTTAAGATACTTACTAGTCAGGTACATTCTTAGGCGTTTAATATGCGGTGTTGAGTCCATTTCGTTGAGCAAGGAGTAGCTCTTGTCTATTCCATATTTGGCTTAAGGAACTTTATCTGTGCTCATTTCAATCTCTGGTTTTATGCAGCAACCCAACTCACCTTTACCCTTAAGCAAGCATAAGTTGCTTTTCTAAATTTGAGACCCTGTTCTGTTTTGGAATTCAGTTCCTGTGTAGCCAAGTTTACATTCCGTGTATTACTGATATCTTATGATGTTTCTTTTTCTGTGTGACTTATTTCAGTTAGAATCATCGTACCTGAATCTACTCATTATGCTGCTACGGGCCTGATGACATAGATTTCATTGCTGAGTGATACTGCATTGTACGTAAGTACCACAAGTTCTTTATCCATTTTTCACTTTCTGCGATGTTGAACTTGTACTGTAAACGAGGTTCTTGTAAACAGAGCCGTTCCAAACTTTGGGGTGGCTGTGTCTTTTTGATTTTAATTTCCCTAAGCTATAGGACCATAAGTGGAAGTGCCCTAGGCTCTGTTGCTTTGTTTTTTAGATGTTTCAGGAAACACCATACACTTCTCCCGAGTGGTTGTTGGCAATTTACATCCCGCCCATCAGCATAACAAGGCTCCCAGTTCTCCATGGCCTGTCCTGCCTTTCTGGATTTTACACTTTTTTCAGATGGCCCTTTTGACCAGGGGGAAGTGAGACTTCATTGTAGTGCAGATTTCCTTTGCAAGCTTGCTTGGTTGGCCAAAAAGGGCATATGCGTTTTTTCCTGAATATATTCAGGAAAAAAACGCATACGCCCTTTTTGGCCAAGTGCATCATTGTGGACGTTCTGCCTCTTTTCCTATGCTTTCAATGCAATTCCAGTCTACCTCCTGAAATCGGTTTCCTGCAATTCTGCCCCGCTTTCAAGTCCTCTTGGCAGCCTTACTTCAGTCTATTTTTGGACGATAGCTGTCATTTATAACTCTGCAGGTTTGTGAATTACAGTGCCCCTGAGCTCCTTTCTTCAACTCGCTTTCTTGTGACCTGGCCGCAACACCGCAGGATGGCTTCAGGACCTAATCTGGTTCCGGCACGGCACGCTGAGCCTTTGGTTAATTCCTCTTCCTGGTGGGAAATGAGAGTTAAATTTGCCCGTCCAGACACCTCCAGCTAGCCTCTCATTGGTTCTCGCTATTCCTGTTCATCTTCCGCAGAAATTGCAAACTGGGCCAAACAGGAGGTTAAAGGGACTGACTCTCCAAGTCGGGAGAGTGTTAGTAAAGCGTCTGGAATGTTGCACCCAAGTACCAGGGTACGAAAACTGAGACATATTTGAACACGTCTCCCGATCACATGGTTGATCATACTCTAGGTTCCACATGCATGTTTTAGCTGAAGGAAGAATACCTAAAACCTGGGTAGTTGAAACCCGTGGAATGGGTACCATGCAATATGACTTCAAAGGGTCTTCATTTGCTCACCGAACCTCTCCAATCCTATCACTGCTGCGTTTATGCCCCTGTACACATGCTTGATTCTCTTTTGGAGACATAGCAATCCATAGGTTTTAAGATACTTACTAGTCAGGTACATTCTTAGACGTTTAATATGCGGTGTTGAGTCCATTTCGTTGAGCAAGGAGTAGCTCTTGTCTATTCCATATTTGGCTTAAGGAACTTTTTCTGTGCTCATTTCAATCTCTGGTTTTATGCAGCAACCCAACTCACCTTTACCCTTAAGCAAGCATAAGTTGCTTTTCTAAATTTGAGACCCTGTTCTGTTTTGGAATTCAGTTCCTGTGTAGCCAAGTTTACATTCCGTGTATTAGTGATATCTTATGATGTTTCTTTTTCTGTGTGACTTATTTCAGTTAGAATCATCGTACCTGAATCTACTCATTATGCTGCTACGGGCCTGATGACATAGATTTCATTGCTGAGTTATACTGCATTGTACGTAAGTACCACAAGTTCTTTATCCATTTTTCACATTCTGCGATGTTGAACTTGTACTGTAAACGAGGTTCTTGTAAACAGAGCCGTTCCAAACTTTGGGGTGGCTGTGTCTTTTTGATTTTAATTTCCCTAAGCTATAGGACCATAAGTGGAAGTGCCCTAGGCTCTGTTGCTTTGTTTTTTAGATGTTTCAGGAAACACCATACACTTCTCCCGAGTGGTTGTTGGCAATTTACATCCCGCCCATCAGCATAACAAGGCTCCCAGTTCTCCATGGCCTGTCCTGCCTTTCTGGATTTTACACTTTTTTCAGATGGCCCTTTTGACCGGGGGGAAGTGAGACTTCATTGTAGTGCAGATTTCCTTTGCAAGCTTGCTTGGTTGGCCAAAAAGGGCGTATGCGTTTTTTCCTGAATATATTCAGGAAAAAACGCATACGCCCTTTTTGGCCAAGTGCATCATTGTGGACGTTCTGCCTCTTTTCCTATGCTTTCAATGCAATTCCAGTCTACCTCCTGAAATCGGTTTCCTGCAATTCTGCCCCGCTTTCAAGTCCTCTTGGCAGCCTTACTTCAGTCTATTTTTGGACGATAGCTGTCATTTATAACTCTGCAGGTTTGTGAATTACAGTGCCCCTGAGCTCCTTTCTTCAACTCGCTTTCTTGTGACCTGGCCGCAACACCGCAGGATGGCTTCAGGACCTAATCTGGTTCCGGCACGGCACGCTGAGCCTTTGGTTATTTCCTCTTCCTGGTGGGAAATGAGAGTTAAATTTGCCCGTCCAGACACCTCCAGCTAGTCTCTCATTGGTTCTCGCTATTCCTGTTCATCTTCCGCAGAAATTGCAAACTGGGCCAAACAGGAGGTTAAAGGGACTGACTCTCCAAGTCGGGAGAGTGTTAGTAAAGCGTCTGGAATGTTGCACCCGAGTACCAGGGTACGAAAACTGAGACATATTTGAACACGTCTCCCGATCACATGGTTGATCATACTCTAGGTTCAACATGCATGTTTTAGCTGAAGGAAGAATACCTTAAACCTGGGTAGTTGAAACCCGTGGAATGGGTACCATGCAATATGACTTCAAAGTGTCTTCATTTGCGCGCCGAACCTCTCCAATCCTATCACTGCTGCGTTTATGCCCCTGTACACATGCTTGATTCTCTTTTGGAGACATAGCAATCCATAGGTTTTAAGATACTTACTAGTCAGGAACATTCTTAGGCGTTTAATATGGGGTGTTGAGTCCATTTCGTTGAGCAAGGAGTAGCTCTTGTCTATTCCATATTTGACTTAAGGAACTTTATCTGTGCTCATTTCAATCTCTGGTTTTATGCAGCACCCCAACTCACCTTTCCCCTTAAGCAAGCATAAGTTGGTTTTCTAAATTTGAGACCCTGTTCTGTTCTGTAATTCAGTTCCTGTGTAGCCAAGTTTACATTCCGTGTATTACTGATATCTTATGATGTTTCTTTTTTGTGTGACTTACTTCAGTTAGAATCATCATACCTGAATCCACTCATTGTGCTGCTAAGGGCCTGATGACACAGATTTCATTGCTGAGTGATATTGCTTTGTAAGTAAATACCACAACTTCTTTATCCATTTTTCACTTTCTGCGATGTTGAACTTGTACTGTAAACGAGGTTCTTGTAAACAGAGCCGTTCCAAACTTTGGGGTGGCTGTGTCTTTTTGATTTTAATTTCCCTAAGCTATAGGACCATAAGTGGAAGTGCCCTAGGTTCTGTTGCTTTGTTTTTTAGATGTTTCAGGAAACACCATACACTTCTCCCGAGTGGTTGTTGGCAATTTACATCCCGCCCATCAGCATAACAAGGCTCCCAGTTCTCCATGGCCTGTCCTGCCTTTCTGGATTTTACACTTTTTTCAGATGGCCCATTTGACCGGGGGGAAGTGAGACTTCATTGTAGTGCAGATTTCCTTTGCAAGCTTGCTTGGTTGGCCAAAAAGGGCGTATGCGTTTTTTCCTGAATATATTCAGGAAAAAACGCATACGCCCTTTTTGGCCAAGTGCATCATTGTGGACGTTCTGCCTCTTTTCCTATGCTTTCAATGCAATTCCAGTCTACCTCCTGAAATCGGTTTCCTGCAATGCTGCCCCGCTTTCAAGTCCTCTTGGCAGCCTTACTTCAGTCTATTTTTGGACGATAGCTGTCATTTATAACTCTGCAGGTTTGTGAATTACAGTGCCCCTGAGCTCCTTTCTTCAACTCGCTTTCTTGTGACCTGGCCGCAACACCGCAGGATGGCTTCAGGCCCTAATCTGGTTCCGGCACGGCACGCTGAGCCTTTGGTTATTTCCTCTTCCTGGTGGGAAATGAGAGTTAAATTTGCCCGTCCAGACACCTCCAGCTAGCCTCTCATTGGTTCTCGCTATTCCTGTTCATCTTCCGCAGAAATTGCAAACTGGGCCAAACAGGAGGTTAAAGGCACTGACTCTCCAAGTGGGGAGAGTGTTAGTAAAGCATCTGGAATGTTGCACCCGAGTACCAGGGGAGGAAAACTGAGACATATTTGAACACGTCTCCCGTTCACATGGTTGATCATACTTGGGTTCCACATGCATGTTTTAGCTGAAGGAAGAATACCTTAAACCTGGAGAGTTAAGACCCGTGTAATGGGTACCATGCAATATGACTTCAAAGGGTCTTCATTTGCTCACCGAACCTCTCCAATCCTATCACTGCTGCGTTTATGCCCCTGTACACATGCTTGATTCTCTTTCGGAGACATAGCAATCCATAGGTTTTTAAGATACTTACTAGTCAGGTACATTCTTAGGCGTTTAATATGCGGTGTTGAGTCCATTTCTTTGAGCAAGAAGTAGCTCTTGTCTATTCCATATTTGACTTAAGGAACTTTATCTGTGCTCATTTCAATCTCTGGTTTTATGCAGCACCCCAACTCACCTTTACCCTTAAGCAAGCATAAGTTGTTTTTCTAAATCTGAGACCCTGTTCTGTTCTGTAATTCAGTTCCTGTGTAGCCAAGTTTACATTCCGTGTATTACTGATATCTTATGATGTTTCTTTTTCTGTGTGACTTACTTCAGTTAGAATCATCATACCTGAATCCACTCATTGTGCTGCTAAGGGCCTGATGACACAGATTTCATTGCTGAGTGATATTGCTTTGTAAGTAAATACCACAACTTCTTTATCCATTTTTCACTTTCTGCGATGTTGAACTTGTACTGTAAACGAGGTTCTTGTAAACAGAGCCGTTCCAAACTTTGGGGTGGCTGTGTCTTTTTGATTTTAATTTCCCTAAGCTATAGGACCATAAGTGGAAGTGCCCTAGGTTCTGTTGCTTTGTTTTTTAGATGTTTCAGGAAACACCATACACTTCTCCCGAGTGGTTGTTGGCAATTTACATCCCGCCCATCAGCATAACAAGGCTCCCAGTTCTCCATGGCCTGTCCTGCCTTTCTGGATTTTACAGTTTTTTCAGATGGCCCTTTTGACCGGGGGGAAGTGAGACTTCATTGTAGTGCAGATTTCCTTTGCAAGCTTGCTTGGTTGGCCAAAAAGGGCGTATGCGTTTTTTCCTGAATATATTCAGGAAAAAACGCATACGCCCTTTTTGGCCAAGTGCATCATTGTGGACGTTCTGCCTCTTTTCCTATGCTTTCAATGCAATTCCAGTCTACCTCCTGAAATCGGTTTCCTGCAATTCTGCCCCACCTTCAAGTCCTCTTGGCAGCCTTACTTCAGTCTATTTTTGGACGATAGCTGTCATTTATAACTCTGCAGGTTTGTGAATTACAGTGCCCCTGAGCTCCTTTCTTCAACTCGCTTTCTTGTGACCTGGCCGCAACACCGCAGGATGGCTTCAGGCCCTAATCTGGTTCCGGCACGGCACGCTGAGCCTTTGGTTATTTCCTCTTCCTGGTGGGAAATGAGAGTTAAATTTGCCCGTCCAGACACCTCCAGCTAGCCTCTCATTGGTTCTCGCTATTCCTGTTCATCTTCCGCAGAAATTGCAAACTGGGCCAAACAGGAGGTTAAAGGCACTGACTCTCCAAGTGGGGAGAGTGTTAGTAAAGCGTCTGGAATGTTGCACCCGAGTACCAGGGGAGGAAAACTGAGACATATTTGAACACGTCTCCCGTTCACATGGTTGATCATACTTGGGTTCCACATGCATGTTTTAGCTGAAGGAAGAATACCTTAAACCTGGAGAGTTAAGACCCGTGTAATGGGTACCATGCAATATGACTTCAAAGGGTCTTCATTTGCTCACCGAACCTCTCCAATCCTATCACTGCTGCGTTTATGCCCCTGTACACATGCTTGATTCTCTTTCGGAGACATAGCAATCCATAGGTTTTTAAGATACTTACTAGTCAGGTACATTCTTAGGCGTTTAATATGCGGTGTTGAGTCCATTTCATTGAGCAAGGAGTAGCTCTTGTCTATTCCATATTTGACTTAAGGAACTTTATCTGTGCTCATTTCAATCTCTGGTTTTATGCAGCACCCCAACTCACCTTTCCCCTTAAGCAAGCATAAGTTGGTTTTCTAAATTTGAGACCCTGTTCTGTTCTGTAATTCAGTTCCTGTGTAGCCAAGTTTACATTCCGTGTATTACTGATATCTTATGATGTTTCTTTTTCTGTGTGACTTACTTCAGTTAGAATCATCATACCTGAATCCACTCATTGTGCTGCTAAGGGCCTGATGACACAGATTTCATTGCTGAGTGATATTGCTTTGTAAGTAAATACCACAACTTCTTTATCCATTTTTCACTTTCTGCGATGTTGAACTTGTACTGTAAACGAGGTTCTTGTAAACAGAGCCGTTCCAAACTTTGGGGTGGCTGTGTCTTTTTGATTTTAATTTCCCTAAGCTATAGGACCATAAGTGGAAGTGCCCTAGGTTCTGTTGCTTTGTTTTTTAGATGTTTCAGGAAACACCATACACTTCTCCCGAGTGGTTGTTGGCAATTTACATCCCGCCCATCAGCATAACAAGGCTCCCAGTTCTCCATGGCCTGTCCTGCCTTTCTGGATTTTACACTTTTTTCAGATGGCCCTTTTGACCGGGGGGAAGTGAGACTTCATTGTAGTGCAGATTTCTTTGCAAGCTTGCTTGGTTGGCCAAAAAGGGCGTATGCGTTTTTTCCTGAATATATTCAGGAAAAAACGCATACGCCCTTTTTGGCCAAGTGCATCATTGTGGACGTTCTGCCTCTTTTCCTATGCTTTCAATGCAATTCCAGTCTACCTCCTGAAATCGGTTTCCTGCAATTCTGCCCCGCTTTCAAGTCCTCTTGGCAGCCTTACTTCAGTCTATTTTTGGACGATAGCTGTCATTTATAACTCTGCAGGTTTGTGAATTACAGTGCCCCTGAGCTCCTTTGTTCAACTCGCTTTCTTTTGAGCTGGCCGCAACACCGCAGGATGGCTTCAGGCCCTAATCTGGTTCCGGTACGGCACGCTGAGACTTTGGTTATTTCCTCTTCCTGGTGGGAAATGAGAGTTAAATTTGCCCGTCCAGACACCTCCAGCTAGCCTCTCATTGGTTCTCGCTATTCCTGTTCATCTTCCGCAGAAATTGCAAACTGGGCCAAACAGGACTTTAAAGACGCTGACTCTCCAAGTGGGGAGAGTGTTAGTAAAGCGTCTGGAATGTTGCACCCGAGTACCAGGGGAGGAAAACTGAGACATATTTGAACACGTCTCCCGTTCACATGGTTGATCATACTTGGGTTCCACATGCATGTTTTAGCTGAAGGAAGAATACCTAAAACCTGGGTAGTTGAAACCCGTGGAATGGGTACCATGCAATATGACTTCAAAGGGTCTTCATTTGCTCACCGAACCTCTCCAATCCTATCACTGCTGCGTTTATGCCCCTGTACACATGCTTGATTCTCTTTTGGAGACATAGCAATCCATAGGTTTTAAGATACTTACTAGTCAGGTACATTCTTAGGCGTTTAATATGCGGTGTTGAGTCCATTTCGTTGAGCAAGGAGTAGCTCTTGTCTATTCCATATTTGGCTTAAGGAACTTTATCTGTGCTCATTTCAATCTCTGGTTTTATGCAGCAACCCAACTCACCTTTACCCTTAAGCAAGCATAAGTTGCTTTTCTAAATTTGAGACCCTGTTCTGTTTTGGAATTCAGTTCCTGTGTAGCCAAGTTTACATTCCGTGTATTACTGATATCTTATGATGTTTCTTTTTCTGTGTGACTTATTTCAGTTAGAATCATCGTACCTGAATCTACTCATTATGCTGCTACGGGCCTGATGACATAGATTTCATTGCTGAGTGATACTGCATTGTACGTAAGTACCACAAGTTCTTTATCCATTTTTCACTTTCTGCGATGTTGAACTTGTACTGTAAACGAGGTTCTTGTAAACAGAGCCGTTCCAAACTTTGGGGTGGCTGTGTCTTTTTGATTTTAACTTCCCTAAGCTATAGGACCATAAGTGGAAGTGCCCTAGGCTCTGTTGCTTTGTTTTTTAGATGTTTCAGGAAACACCATACACTTCTCCCGAGTGGTTGTTGGCAATTTACATCCCGCCCATCAGCATAACAAGGCTCCCAGTTCTCCATGGCCTGTCCTGCCTTTCTGGATTTTACACTTTTTTCAGATGGCCCTTTTGACCAGGGGGAAGTGAGACTTCATTGTAGTGCAGATTTCCTTTGCAAGCTTGCTTGGTTGGCCAAAAAGGGCGTATGCGTTTTTTCCTGAATATATTCAGGAAAAAAACGCATACGCCCTTTTTGGCCAAGTGCATCATTGTGGACGTTCTGCCTCTTTTCCTATGCTTTCAATGCAATTCCAGTCTACCTCCTGAAATCGGTTTCCTGCAATTCTGCCCCGCTTTCAAGTCCTCTTGGCAGCCTTACTTCAGTCTATTTTTGGACGATAGCTGTCATTTATAACTCTGCAGGTTTGTGAATTACAGTGCCCCTGAGCTCCTTTCTTCAACTCGCTTTCTTGTGACCTGGCCGCAACACCGCAGGATGGCTTCAGGACCTAATCTGGTTCCGGCACGGCACGCTGAGCCTTTGGTTAATTCCTCTTCCTGGTGGGAAATGAGAGTTAAATTTGCCCGTCCAGACACCTCCAGCTAGCCTCTCATTGGTTCTCGCTATTCCTGTTCATCTTCCGCAGAAATTGCAAACTGGGCCAAACAGGAGGTTAAAGGGACTGACTCTCCAAGTCGGGAGAGTGTTAGTAAAGCGTCTGGAATGTTGCACCCAAGTACCAGGGTACGAAAACTGAGACATATTTGAACACGTCTCCCGATCACATGGTTGATCATACTCTAGGTTCCACATGCATGTTTTAGCTGAAGGAAGAATACCTTAAACCTGGGTAGTTGAAACCCGTGGAATGGGTACCATGCAATATGACTTCAAAGGGTCTTCATTTGCTCACCGAACCTCTCCAATCCTATCACTGCTGCGTTTATGCCCCTGTACACATGCTTGATTCTCTTTTGGAGACATAGCAATCCATAGGTTTTAAGATACTTACTAGTCAGGAACATTCTTAGGCGTTTAATATGCGGTGTTGAGTCCATTTCGTTGAGCAAGGAGTAGCTCTTGTCTATTCCATATTTGGCTTAAGGAACTTTATCTGTGCTCATTTCAATCTCTGGTTTTATGCAGCACCCCAACTCACCTTTCCCCTTAAGCAAGCATAAGTTGGTTTTCTAAATTTGAGACCCTGTTCTGTTCTGTAATTCAGTTCCTGTGTAGCCAAGTTTACATTCCGTGTATTACTGATATCTTATGATGTTTCTTTTTCTGTGTGACTTATTTCAGTTAGAATCATCATACCTGAATCCACTCATTGCGATGCTAAGGGCCTGATGACATAGATTTCATTGCTGAGTGATATTGCTTTTTAAGTGAATACCACAACTTCTTTATCCATTTTTCACTTTCTGCGATGTTGAACTTGTACTGTAAACGAGGTTCTTGTAAACAGAGCCGTTCCAAACTTTGGGGTGGCTGTGTCTTTTTGATTTTAATTTCCCTAAGCTATAGGACCATAAGTGGAAGTGCCCTAGGCTCTGTTGCTTTGTTTTTTAGATGTTTCAGGAAACACCATACACTTCTCCCAAGTGTCTGTTGGCAATTTACATCCCGCCCATCAGCATAACAAGGCTCCCAGTTCTCAATGGCCTGTTGCCTTTCTGGATTTTACAGTTTTTTCAGATGGCCCTTTTGACCGGGGGGAAGTGAGACTTCATTGTAGTGCAGATTTCCTTTGCAAGCTTGCTTGGTTGGCCAAAAAGTGCGTATGCGTTTTTTCCTGAATATATTCAGGAAAAAACGCATACGCCCTTTTTGGCCAAGTGCATCATTGTGGACGTTCTGCCTCTTTTCCTATGCTTTCAATGCAATTCCAGTCTACCTCCTGAAATCGGTTTCCTGCAATTCTGCCCCGCTTTCAAGTCCTCTTGGCAGCCTTACTTCAGTCTATTTTTGGACGATAGCTGTCATTTATAACTCTGCAGGTTTGTGAATTACAGTGCCCCTGAGCTCCTTTCTTCAACTCGCTTTCTTGTGACCTGGCCGCAACACCGCAGGATGGCTTCAGGCCCTAATCTGTTTCCGGCACGGCACGCTGAGCCTTTGGTTATTTCCTCTTCCTGGTGGGAAATGAGAGTTAAATTTGCCCGTCCAGACACCTCCAGCTAGCCTCTCATTGGTTCTCGCTATTCCTGTTCATCTTCCGCAGAAATTGCAAACTGGGCCAAACAGGAGGTTAAAGGCACTGACTCTCCAAGTGGGGAGAGTGTTAGTAAAGCGTGTGGAATGTTGCACCCGAGTACCAGGGGAGGAAAACTGAGACATATTTGAACACGTCTCCCGTTCACATGGTTGATCATACTTGGGTTCCACATGCATGTTTTAGCTGAAGGAAGAATACCTTAAACCTGGAGAGTTAAGACCCGTGTAATGGGTACCATGCAATATGACTTCAAAGGGTCTTCATTTGCTCACCGAACCTCTCCAATCCTATCACTGCTGCGTTTATGCCCCTGTACACATGCTTGATTCTCTTTCGGAGACATAGCAATCCATAGGTTTTTAAGATACTTACTAGTCAGGTACATTCTTAGGCGTTTAATATGCGGTGTTGAGTCCATTTCATTGAGCAAGGAGTAGCTCTTGTCTATTCCATATTTGACTTAAGGAACTTTATCTGTGCTCATTTCAATCTCTGGTTTTATGCAGCACCCCAACTCACCTTTACCCTTAAGCAAGCATAAGTTGGTTTTCTAAATTTGAGACCCTGTTCTGTTCTGTAATTCAGTTCCTGTGTAGCCAAGTTTACATTCCGTGTATTACTGATATCTTATGATGTTTCTTTTTCTGTGTGACTTACTTCAGTTAGAATCATCATACCTGAATCCACTCATTGTGCTGCTAAGGGCCTGATGACACAGATTTCATTGCTGAGTGATATTGCTTTGTAAGTAAATACCACAACTTCTTTATCCATTTTTCACTTTCTGCGATGTTGAACTTGTACTGTAAACGAGGTTCTTGTAAACAGAGCCGTTCCAAACTTTGGGGTGGCTGTGTCTTTTTGATTTTAATTTCCCTAAGCTATAGGACCATAAGTGGAAGTGCCCTAGGTTCTGTTGCTTTGTTTTTTAGATGTTTCAGGAAACACCATACACTTCTCCCGAGTGGTTGTTGGCAATTTACATCCCGCCCATCAGCATAACAAGGCTCCCAGTTCTCCATGGCCTGTCCTGCCTTTCTGGATTTTACACTTTTTTCAGATGGCCCTTTTGACCGGGGGGAAGTGAGACTTCATTGTAGTGCAGATTTCTTTGCAAGCTTGCTTGGTTGGCCAAAAAGGGCGTATGCGTTTTTTCCTGAATATATTCAGGAAAAAACGCATACGCCCTTTTTGGCCAAGTGCATCATTGTGGACGTTCTGCCTCTTTTCCTATGCTTTCAATGCAATTCCAGTCTACCTCCTGAAATCGGTTTCCTGCAATTCTGCCCCGCTTTCAAGTCCTCTTGGCAGCCTTACTTCAGTATATTTTTGGACGATAGCTGTCATTTATAACTCTGCAGGTTTGTGAATTACAGTGCCCCTGAGCTCCTTTGTTCAACTCGCTTTCTTTTGAGCTGGCCGCAACACCGCAGGATGGCTTCAGGCCCTAATCTGGTTCCGGCACGGCACGCTGAGCCTTTGGTTATTTCCTCTTCCTGGTGGGAAATGAGAGTTAAATTTGCCCGTCCAGACACCTCCAGCTAGCCTCTCATTGGTTCTCGCTATTCCTGTTCATCTTCCGCAGAAATTGCAAACTGGGCCAAACAGGACGTTAAAGGCGCTGTCTCTCCAAGTGGGGAGAGTGTTAGTAAAGCGTCTGGAATGTTGCACCCGAGTACCAGGGGAGGAAAACTGAGACATATTTGAACACGTCTCCCGTTCACATGGTTGATCATACTTGGGTTCCACATGCATGTTTTAGCTGAAGGAGGAATACCTAAAACCTGGGTAGTTGAAACCCGTGGAATGGGTACCATGCAATATGACTTCAAAGGGTCTTCATTTGCTCACCGAACCTCTCCAATCCTATCACTGCTGCGTTTATGCCCCTGTACACATGCTTGATTCTCTTTTGGAGACATAGCAATCCATAGGTTTTAAGATACTTACTAGTCAGGTACATTCTTAGGGGTTTAATATGGGGTTTTGAGTCCATTTCGTTGAGCAAGGAGTAGCTCTTGTCTATTCCATATTTGGCTTAAGGAACTTTATCTGTGCTCATTTCAATCTCTGGTTTTATGCAGCAACCCAACTCACCTTTACCCTTAAGCAAGCATAAGTTGGTTTTCTAAATTTGAGACCCTGTTCTGTTTTGGAATTCAGTTCCTGTGTAGCCAAGTTTACATTCCGTGTATTACTGATATCTTATGATGTTTCTTTTTCTGTGTGACTTATTTCAGTTAGAATCATCGTACCTGAATCTACTCATTATGCTGCTACGGGCCTGATGACATAGATTTCATTGCTGAGTGATACTGCATTGTACGTAAGTACCACAAGTTCTTTATCCATTTTTCACTTTCTGCGATGTTGAACTTGTACTGTAAACGAGGTTCTTGTAAACAGAGCCGTTCCAAACTTTGGGGTGGCTGTGTCTTTTTGATTTTAATTTCCCTAAGCTATAGGACCATAAGTGGAAGTGCCCTAGGCTCTGTTGCTTTGTTTTTTAGATGTTTCAGGAAACACCATACACTTCTCCCGAGTGGTTGTTGGCAATTTACATCCCGCCCATCAGCATAACAAGGCTCCCAGTTCTCCATGGCCTGTCCTGCCTTTCTGGATTTTACACTTTTTTCAGATGGCCCTTTTGACCAGGGGGAAGTGAGACTTCATTGTAGTGCAGATTTCCTTTGCAAGCTTGCTTGGTTGGCCAAAAAGGGCGTATGCGTTTTTTCCTGAATATATTCAGGAAAAAAACGCATACGCCCTTTTTGGCCAAGTGCATCATTGTGGACGTTCTGCCTCTTTTCCTATGCTTTCAATGCAATTCCAGTCTACCTCCTGAAATCGGTTTCCTGCAATTCTGCCCCGCTTTCAAGTCCTCTTGGCAGCCTTACTTCAGTCTATTTTTGGACGATAGCTGTCATTTATAACTCTGCAGGTTTGTGAATTACAGTGCCCCTGAGCTCCTTTCTTCAACTCGCTTTCTTGTGACCTGGCCGCAACACCGCAGGATGGCTTCAGGACCTAATCTGGTTCCGGCACGGCACGCTGAGCCTTTGGTTAATTCCTCTTCCTGGTGGGAAATGAGAGTTAAATTTGCCCGTCCAGACACCTCCAGCTAGCCTCTCATTGGTTCTCGCTATTCCTGTTCATCTTCCGCAGAAATTGCAAACTGGGCCAAACAGGAGGTTAAAGGGACTGACTCTCCAAGTCGGGAGAGTGTTAGTAAAGCGTCTGGAATGTTGCACCCAAGTACCAGGGTACGAAAACTGAGACATATTTGAACACGTCTCCCGATCACATGGTTGATCATACTCTAGGTTCCACATGCATGTTTTAGCTGAAGGAAGAATACCTTAAACCTGGGTAGTTGAAACCCGTGGAATGGGTACCATGCAATATGACTTCAAAGGGTCTTCATTTGCTCACCGAACCTCTCCAATCCTATCACTGCTGCGTTTATGCCCCTGTACACATGCTTGATTCTCTTTTGGAGACATAGCAATCCATAGGTTTTAAGATACTTACTAGTCAGGAACATTCTTAGGCGTTTAATATGGGGTGTTGAGTCCATTTCGTTGAGCAAGGAGTAGCTCTTGTCTATTCCATATTTGGCTTAAGGAACTTTATCTGTGCTCATTTCAATCTCTGGTTTTATGCAGCACCCCAACTCACCTTTACCCTTAAGCAAGCATAAGTTGGTTTTCTAAATTTGAGACCCTGTTCTGTTCTGTAATTCAGTTCCTGTGTAGCCAAGTTTACATTCCGTGTATTACTGATATCTTATGATGTTTCTTTTTCTGTGTGACTTATTTCAGTTAGAATCATCATACCTGAATCCACTCATTGCGATGCTAAGGGCCTGATGACATAGATTTCATTGCTGAGTGATATTGCTTTGTAAGTGAATACCACAACTTCTTTATCCATTTTTCACTTTCTGCGATGTTGAACTTGTACTGTAAACGAGGTTCTTGTAAACAGAGCCGTTCCAAACTTTGGGGTGGCTGTGTCTTTTTGATTTTAATTTCCCTAAGCTATAGGACCATAAGTGGAAGTGCCCTAGGCTCTGTTGCTTTGTTTTTTAGATGTTTCAGGAAACACCATACACTTCTCCCAAGTGTCTGTTGGCAATTTACATCCCGCCCATCAGCATAACAAGGCTCCCAGTTCTCAATGGCCTGTTGCCTTTCTGGATTTTACACTTTTTTCAGATGGCCCTTTTGACCGGGGGGAAGTGAGACTTCATTGTAGTGCAGATTTCCTTTGCAAGCTTGCTTGGTTGGCCAAAAAGGGCGTATGCGTTTTTTCCTGAATATATTCAGGAAAAAACGCATACGCCCTTTTTGGCCAAGTGCATCATTGTGGACGTTCTGCCTCTTTTCCTATGCTTTCAATGCAATTCCAGTCTACCTCCTGAAATCGGTTTCCTGCAATTCTGCCCCGCTTTCAAGTCCTCTTGGCAGCCTTACTTCAGTCTATTTTTGGACGATAGCTGTCATTTATAACTCTGCAGGTTTGTGAATTACAGTGCCCCTGAGCTCCTTTCTTCAACTCGCTTTCTTGTGACCTGGCCGCAACACCGCAGGATGGCTTCAGGCCCTAATCTGGTTCCGGCCCGGCATGCTGAGCCTTTGGTTAATTCCTCTTCCTGGTGGGAAATGAGAGTTAAATTTGCCCGTCCAGACACCTCCAGCTAGCCTCTCATTGGTTCTCGCTATTCCTGTTCATCTTCCGCAGAAATTGCAAACTGGGCCATATAGGAGGTTAAAGGGACTGACTCTCCAAGTAGGGAGAGTGTTAGTAAAGCGTCTGGAATGTTGCACCCGAGTACCAGGGGAGGAAAACTGAGACATATTTGAACACGTCTCCCGTTCACATGGTTGATCATACTCTGGGTTCCACATGCATGTTTTAGCTGAAGGAAGAATACCTTAAACCTGGAGAGTTGAGACCCGTGTAATGGGTACCATGCAATATAACTTCAAAGGGTCTTCATTTGCTCACCGAACCTCTCCAATCCTATCACTGCTGTGTTTACTCCCCTGTACAAACGCTCGATTCTCTTTTGGAGACATAGCAATCCATAGGTTTTAAGATACTTACTAGTCAGGTACATTCTTAGGGGTTTAATATGGGGTTTTGAGTCCATTTCGTTGAGCAAGGAGTAGCTCTTGTCTATTCCATATTTGGCTTAAGGAACTTTATCTGTGCTCATTTCAATCTCTGGTTTTATGCAGCACCCCAACTCACCTTTCCCCTTAAGCAAGCATAAGTTGGTTTTCTAAATTTGAGACCCTGTTCTGTTCTGTAATTCAGTTCCTGTGTAGCCAAGTTTCCATTCCGTGTATTACTGATATCTTATGATGTTTCTTTTTCTGTGTGACTTATTTCAGTTAGAATCATCATACCTGAATCCACTCATTGTGATGCTAAGGGCCTGATGACATAGAATTCATTGCTGAGTGATATTGCTTTGTAAGTAAATACCACAACTTCTTTATCCATTTTTCACTTTCTGCGATGTTGAACTTGTACTGTAAACGAGGTTCTTGTAAACAGAGGCGTCCCATACTTTAGGGTGGCTGTGTCTTTTTGATTTTAATTTCCCTAAGCTATAGGACCATAAGTGGCAGTGCCCTAGGCTCTGTTGCTTTGTTTTTTAGATGTTTCAGGAAACACCATACACTTCTCCCGAGTGTCTGTTGGCAATTTACATCCCGCCCATCAGCATAACAAGGCTCCCAGTTCTCCATGGCCTGTCCTGCCTTTCTGGATTTTACACTTTTTTCAGATGGCCCTTTTGACCGGGGGGAAGTGAGACTTCATTGTAGTGCAGATTTCCTTTGCAAGCTTGCTTGGTTGGCCAAAAAGGGCGTATGCGTTTTTTCCTGAATATATTCAGGAAAAAACGCATACGCCCTTTTTGGCCAAGTGCATCATTGTGGACGTTCTGCCTCTTTTCCTATGCTTTCAATGCAATTCCAGTCTACCTCCTGAAATCGGTTTCCTGCAATTCTGCCCCGCTTTCAAGTCCTCTTGGCAGCCTTACTTCAGTCTATTTTTGGACGATAGCTGTCATTTATAACTCTGCAGGTTTGTGAATTACAGTGCCCCTGAGCTCCTTTCTTCAACTCGCTTTCTTGTGACCTGGCCGCAACACCGCAGGATGGCTTCAGGCCCTAATCTGGTTCCGGCACGGCACGCTGAGCCTTTGGTTATTTCCTCTTCCTGGTGGGAAATGAGAGTTAAATTTGCCCGTCCAGACACCTCCAGCTAGCCGCTCATTGGTTCTTGCTATTCCTGTTCATCTTCCGCAGAAATTGCAAACTGGGCCAAACAGGAGGTTAAAGGGACTGACTCTCCAAGTCGGGAGAGTGTTAGTAAAGCGTCTGGAATGTTGCACCCGAGTACCAGGGTACGAAAACTGAGACATATTTGAACACGTCTCCCGATCACATGGTTGATCATACTCTAGGTTCCACATGCATGTTTTAGCTGAAGGAAGAATACCTTAAACCTGGGTAGTTGAAACCCGTGGAATGGGTACCATGCAATATGACTTCAAAGGGTCTTCATTTGCTCACCGAACCTCTCCAATCCTATCACTGCTGCGTTTATGCCCCTGTACACATGCTTGATTCTCTTTCGGAGACATAGCAATCCATAGGTTTTAAGATACTTACTAGTCAGGTACATTCTTAGGCGTTTAATATGCGGTGTTGAGTCCATTTCGTTGAGCAAGGAGTAGCTCTTGTCTATTCCATATTTGACTTAAGGAACTTTATCTGTGCTCATTTCAATCTCTGGTTTTATGCAGCACCCCAACTCACCTTTACCCTTAAGCAAGCATAAGTTGGTTTTCTAAATTTGAGTCCCTGTTCTGTTCTGTAATTCAGTTCCTGTGTAGCCAAGTTTACATTCCATGTATTACTGATATCTTATGATGTTTCTTTTTCTGTGTGACTTACTTCAGTTAGAATCATCATACCTGAATCCACTCATTGTGCTGCTACGGGCCTGATGACACAGATTTCATTGCTGAGTGATATTGCTTTGTAAGTAAATACCACAACTTCTTTATCCATTTTTCACTTTCTGCGATGTTGAACTTGTACTGTAAACGAGGTTCTTGTAAACAGAGCCGTTCCAAACTTTGGGGTGGCTGTGTCTTTTTGATTTTAATTTCCCTAAGCTATAGGACCATAAGTGGAAGTGCCCTAGGTTCTGTTGCTTTGTTTTTTAGATGTTTCAGGAAACACCATACACTTCTCCTGAGTGGTTGTTGGCAATTTACATCCCGCCCATCAGCATAACAAGGCTCCCAGTTCTCCATGGTCTGTCATGCCTTTCTGTATTTTACACTTTTTTCAGATGGCCCTTTTGACCGGGGGGAAGTGAGACTTCATTGTAGTGCAGATTTCCTTTGCAAGCTTGCTTGGTTGGCCAAAAAGGGCGTATGCGTTTTTTCCTGAATATATTCAGGAAAAAACGCATACGCCCTTTTTGGCCAAGTGCATCATTGTGGACGTTCTGCCTCTTTTCCTATGCTTTCAATGCAATTCCAGTCTACCTCCTGAAATCGGTTTCCTGCAATTCTGCCCCGCTTTCAAGTCCTCTTGGCAGCCTTACTTCAGTCTATTTTTGGACGATAGCTGTCATTTATAACTCTGCAGGTTTGTGAATTACAGTGCCCCTGAGCTCCTTTCTTCAACTCGCTTTCTTGTGACCTGGCCGCAACACCGCAGGATGGCTTCAGGCCCTAATCTGGTTCCGGCACGGCACGCTGAGCCTTTGGTTATTTCCTCTTCCTGGTGGGAAATGAGAGTTAAATTTGCCCGTCCAGACACCTCCAGCTAGCCTCTCATTGGTTCTCGCTATTCCTGTTCATCTTCCGCAGAAATTGCAAACTGGGCCAAACAGGAGGTTAAAGGCGCTGACTCTCCAAGTGGGGAGAGTGTTAGTAAAGCGTCTGGAATGTTCCACCCGAGTACCAGGGGAGGAAAACTGAGACATACTTGAACACGTCTCCCGTTCACATGGTTGATCATACTTGGGTTCCACATGCATGTTTTAGCTGAAGGAAGAATACCTTAAACCTGGAGAGTTAAGACCCGTGTAATGGGTACCATGCAATATGACTTCAAAGGGTCTTCATTTGCTCACCGAACCTCTCCAATCCTATCACTGCTGCGTTTATGCCCCTGTACACATGCTTGATTCTCTTTCGGAGACATAGGAATCCATAGGTTTTTAAGATACTTACTAGTCAGGTACATTCTTAGGCGTTTAATATGCGGTGTTGAGTCCATTTCATTGAGCAAGGAGTAGCTCTTGTCTATTCCATATTTGACTTAAGGAACTTTATCTGTGCTCATTTCAATCTCTGGTTTTATGCAGCACCCCAACTCACCTTTACCCTTAAGCAAGCATAAGTTGTTTTTCTAAATTTGAGACCCTGTTCTGTTCTGTAATTCAGTTCCTGTGTAGCCAAGTTTACATTCCGTGTATTACTGATATCTTATGATGTTTCTTTTTCTGTGTGACTTACTTCAGTTAGAATCATCATACCTGAATCCACTCCTTGTGCTGCTAAGGGCCTGATGACACAGATTTCATTGCTGAGTGATATTGCTTTGTAAGTAAATACCACAACTTCTTTATCCATTTTTCACTTTCTGCGATGTTGAACTTGTACTGTAAACGAGGTTCTTGTAAACAGAGCCGTTCCAAACTTTGGGGTGGCTGTGTCTTTTTGATTTTAATTTCCCTAAGCTATAGGACCATAAGTGGAAGTGCCCTAGGTTCTGTTGCTTTGTTTTTTAGATGTTTCAGGAAACACCATACACTTCTCCCGAGTGGTTGTTGGCAATTTACATCCCGCCCATCAGCATAACAAGGCTCCCAGTTCTCCATGGCCTGTCCTGCCTTTCTGGATTTTACACTTTTTTCAGATGGCCCTTTTGACCGGGGGGAAGTGAGACTTCATTGTAGTGCAGATTTCCTTTGCAAGCTTGCTTGGTTGGCCAAAAAGGGCGTATGCGTTTTTTCCTGAATATATTCAGGAAAAAACGCATACGCCCTTTTTGGCCAAGTGCATCATTGTGGACGTTCTGCCTCTTTTCCTATGCTTTCAATGCAATTCCAGTCTACCTCCTGAAATCGGTTTCCTGCAATTCTGCCCCGCTTTCAAGTCCTCTTGGTAGCCTTACTTCAGTCTATTTTTGGACGATAGCTGTCATTTATAACTCTGCAGGTTTGTGAATTACAGTGCCCCTGAGCTCCTTTCTTCAACTCGCTTTCTTTTGAGCTGGCCGCAAGACCGCAGGATGGCTTCAGGCCCTAATCTGGTTCCGGTACGGCACGCTGAGCCTTTGGTTATTTCCTCTTCCTGGTGGGAAATGAGAGTTAAATTTGCCCGTCCAGACACCTCCAGCTAGCCTCTCATTGGTTCTCGCTATTCCTGTTCATCTTCCGCAGAAATTGCAAACTGGGCCAAACAGGAGGTTAAAGGCGCTGACTCTCCAAGTGGGGAGAGTGTTAGTAAAGCGTCTGGAATGTTGCACCCGAGTACCAGGGGAGGAAAACTGAGACATATTTGAACACGTCTCCCGTTCACATGGTTGATCATACTTGGGTTCCACATGCATGTTTTAGCTGAAGGAAGAATACCTTAAACCTGGAGAGTTAAGACCCGTGTAATGGGTACCATGCAATATGACTTCAAAGGGTCTTCATTTGCTCACCGAACCTCTCCAATCCTATCACTGCTGCGTTTATGCCCCTGTACACATGCTTGATTCTCTTTTGGAGACATAGCAATCCATAGGTTTTAAGATACTTACTAGTCAGGAACATTCTTAGGCGTTTAATATGGGGTGTTGAGTCCATTTCGTTGAGCAAGGAGTAGCTCTTGTCTATTCCATATTTGGCTTAAGGAACTTTATCTGTGCTCATTTCAATCTCTGGTTTTATGCAGCACCCCAACTCACCTTTACCCTTAAGCAAGCATAAGTTGGTTTTCTAAATTTGAGACCCTGTTCTGTTCTATAATTCAGTTCCTGTGTAGGCAAGTTTACATTCCGTGTATTAGTGATATCTTATGATGTTTCTTTTTCTGTGTGACTTATTTCAGTTAGAATCATCATACCTGAATCCACTCATTGCGATGCTAAGGGCCTGATGACATAGATTTCATTGCTGAGTGATATTGCTTTGTAAGTGAATACCACAACTTCTTTATCCATTTTTCACTTTCTGCGATGTTGAACTTGTACTGTAAACGAGGTTCTTGTAAACAGAGCCGTTCCAAACTTTGGGGTGGCTGTGTCTTTTTGATTTTAATTTCCCTAAGCTATAGGACCATAAGTGGAAGTGCCCTAGGCTCTGTTGCTTTGTTTTTTAGATGTTTCAGGAAACACCATACACTTCTCCCGAGTGTCTGTTGGCAATTTACATCCCGCCCATCAGCATAACAAGGCTCCCAGTTCTCAATGGCCTGTTGCCTTTCTGGATTTTACACTTTTTTCAGATGGCCCTTTTGACCGGGGGGAAGTGAGACTTCATTGTAGTGCAGATTTCCTTTGCAAGCTTGCTTGGTTGGCCAAAAAGGGCGTATGCGTTTTTTCCTGAATATATTCAGGAAAAAACGCATACGCCCTTTATGGCCAAGTGCATCATTGTGGACGTTCTGCCTCTTTTCCTATGCTTTCAATGCAATTCCAGTCTACCTCCTGAAATCGGTTTCCTGCAATTCTGCCCCGCTTTCAAGTCCTCTTGGCAGCCTTACTTCAGTCTATTTTTGGACGATAGCTGTCATTTATAACTCTGCAGGTTTGTGAATTACAGTGCCCCTGAGCTCCTTTCTTCAACTCGCTTTCTTGTGACCTGGCCGCAACACCGCAGGATGGCTTCAGGCCCTAATCTGGTTCCGGCCCGGCATGCTGAGCCTTTGGTTAATTCCTCTTCCTGGTGGGAAATGAGAGTTAAATTTGCCCGTCCAGACACCTCCAGCTAGCCTATCATTGGTTCTCGCTATTCCTGTTCATCTTCCGCAGAAATTGCAAACTGGGCCAAACAGGAGGTTAAAGGGAATGACTCTCCAAGTCGGGAGAGTGTTAGTAAAGCGTCTGGAATGTTGCACCCGAGTACCAGGGGAGGAAAACTGAGACATATTTGAACACGTCTCCCGTTCACATGGTTGATCATACTCTGGGTTCCACATGCATGTTTTAGCTGAAGGAAGAATACCTTAAACCTGGAGAGTTGAGACCCGTGTAATGGGTACCATGCAATATAACTTCAAAGGGTCTTCATTTGCTCACCGAACCTCTCCAATCCTATCACTGCTGTGTTTATTCCCCTGTACACACGCTTGATTCTCTTTTGGAGACATAGCAATCCATAGGTTTTAAGATACTTACTAGTCAGGTACATTCTTAGGGGTTTAATATGGGGTTTTGAGTCCATTTCGTTGAGCAAGGAGTAGCTCTTGTCTATTCCATATTTGACTTAAGGAACTTTATCTGTGCTCATTTCAATCTCTGGTTTTATGCAGCACCCCAACTCACCTTTCCCCTTAAGCAAGCATAAGTTGGTTTTCTAAATTTGAGACCCTGTTCTGTTCTGTAATTCAGTTCCTGTGTAGCCAAGTTTACATTCCGTGTATTACTGATATCTTATGATGTTTCTTTTTCTGTGTGACTTATTTCAGTTAGAATCATCATACCTGAATCCACTCATTGTGATGCTAAGGGCCTGATGACATAGAATTCATTGCTGAGTGATATTGCTTTGTAAGTAAATACCACAACTTCTTTATCCATTTTTCACTTTCTGCGATGTTGAACTTGTACTGTAAACGAGGTTCTTGTAAACAGAGGCGTCCCAAACTTTGGGGTGGCTGTGTCTTTTTGATTTTAATTTCCCTAAGCTATAGGACCATAAGTGGCAGTGCCCTAGGCTCTGTTGCTTTGTTTTTTAGATGTTTCAGGAAACACCATACACTTCTCCCGAGTGTCTGTTGGCAATTTACATCCCGCCCATCAGCATAACAAGGCTCCCAGTTCTCCATGGCCTGTCCTGCCTTTCTGGATTTTACACTTTTTTCAGATGGCCCTTTTGACCGGGGGGAAGTGAGACTTCATTGTAGTGCAGATTTCCTTTGCAAGCTTGCTTGGTTGGCCAAAAAGGGCGTATGCGTTTTTTCCTGAATATATTCAGGAAAAAACGCATACGCCCTTTTTGGCCAAGTGCATCATTGTGGACGTTCTGCCTCTTTTCCTATGCTTTCAATGCAATTCCAGTCTACCTCCTGAAATCGGTTTCCTGCAATTCTGCCCCGCTTTCAAGTCCTCTTGGCAGCCTTACTTCAGTCTATTTTTGGACGATAGCTGTCATTTATAACTCTGCAGGTTTGTGAATTACAGTGCCCCTGAGCTCCTTTCTTCAACTCGCTTTCTTGTGACCTGGCCGCAACACCGCAGGATGGCTTCAGGCCCTAATCTGGTTCCGGCCCGGCATGCTGAGCCTTTGGTTAATTCCTCTTCCTGGTGGGAAATGAGAGTTAAATTTGCCCGTCCAGACACCTCCAGCTAGCCTATCATTGGTTCTCGCTATTCCTGTTCATCTTCCGCAGAAATTGCAAACTGGGCCAAACAGGAGGTTAAAGGGAATGACTCTCCAAGTCGGGAGAGTGTTAGTAAAGCGTCTGGAATGTTGCACCCGAGTACCAGGGGAGGAAAACTGAGACATATTTGAACACGTCTCCCGTTCACATGGTTGATCATACTCTGGGTTCCACATGCATGTTTTAGCTGAAGGAAGAATACCTTAAACCTGGAGAGTTGAGACCCGTGTAATGGGTACCATGCAATATAACTTCAAAGGGTCTTCATTTGCTCACCGAACCTCTCCAATCCTATCACTGCTGTGTTTATTCCCCTGTACACACGCTTGATTCTCTTTTGGAGACATAGCAATCCATAGGTTTTAAGATACTTACTAGTCAGGTACATTCTTAGGGGTTTAATATGGGGTTTTGAGTCCATTTCGTTGAGCAAGGAGTAGCTCTTGTCTATTCCATATTTGACTTAAGGAACTTTATCTGTGCTCATTTCAATCTCTGGTTTTATGCAGCACCCCAACTCACCTTTACCCTTAAGCAAGCATAAGTTGGTTTTCTAAATTTGAGACCATGTTCTGTTCTGTAATTCAGTTCCTGTGTAGCCAAGTTTACATTCCGTGTATTACTGATATCTTATGATGTTTCTTTTTCTGTGTGACTTATTTCAGTTAGAATCATCATACCTGAATCCACTCATTGTGATGCTAAGGGCCTGATGACATAGAATTCATTGCTGAGTGATATTGCTTTGTAAGTAAATACCACAACTTCTTTATCCATTTTTCACTTTCTGCGATGTTGAACTTGTACTGTAAACGAGGTTCTTGTAAACAGAGGCGTCCCAAACTTTGGGGTGGCTGTGTCTTTTTGATTTTAATTTCCCTAAGCTATAGGACCATAAGTGGCAGTGCCCTAGGCTCTGTTGCTTTGTTTTTTAGATGTTTCAGGAAACACCATACACTTCTCCCGAGTGTCTGTTGGCAATTTACATCCCGCCCATCAGCATAACAAGGCTCCCAGTTCTCCATGGCCTGTCCTGCCTTTCTGGATTTTACACTTTTTTCAGATGGCCCTTTTGACCGGGGGGAAGTGAGACTTCATTGTAGTGCAGATTTCCTTTGCAAGCTTGCTTGGTTGGCCAAAAAGGGCGTATGCGTTTTTTCCTGAATATATTCAGGAAAAAACGCATACGCCCTTTTTGGCCAAGTGCATCATTGTGGACGTTCTGCCTCTTTTCCTATGCTTTCAATGCAATTCCAGTCTACCTCCTGAAATCGGTTTCCTGCAATTCTGCCCCACTTTCAAGTCCTCTTGGCAGCCTTACTTCAGTCTATTTTTGGACGATAGCTGTCATTTATAACTCTGCAGGTTTGTGAATTACAGTGCCCCTGAGCTCCTTTCTTCAACTCGCTTTCTTGTGACCTGGCCGCAACACCGCAGGATGGCTTCAGGCCCTAATCTGGTTCCGGCACGGCACGCTGAGCCTTTGGTTATTTCCTCTTCCTGGTGGGAAATGAGAGTTAAATTTGCCCGTCCAGACACCTCCAGCTAGTCTCTCATTGGTTCTCGCTATTCCTGTTCATCTTCCGCAGAAATTGCAAACTGGGCCAAACAGGAGGTTAAAGGGACTGACTCTCCAAGTCGGGAGAGTGTTAGTAAAGCGTCTGGAATGTTACACCCGAGTACCAGGGTACGAAAACTGAGACATATTTGAACACGTCTCCCGATCACATGGTTGATCATACTCTAGGTTCCACATGCATGTTTTAGCTGAAGGAAGAATACCTTAAACCTGGGTAGTTGAAACCCGTGGAATGGGTACCATGCAATATGACTTCAAAGGGTCTTCATTTGCTCACCGAACCTCTCCAATCCTATCACTGCTGCGTTTATGCCCCTGTACACATGCTTGATTCTCTTTCGGAGACATAGCAATCCATAGGTTTTAAGATACTTACTAGTCAGGTACATTCTTAGGCGTTTAATATGCGGTGTTGAGTCCATTTCGTTGAGCAAGGAGTAGCTCTTGTCTATTCCATATTTGACTTAAGGAACTTTATCTGTGCTCATTTCAATCTCTGGTTTTATGCAACACCCCAACTCACCTTTCCCCTTAAGCAAGCATAAGTTGGTTTTCTAAATTTGAGTCCCTGTTCTGTTCTGTAATTCAGTTCCTGTGTAGCCAAGTTTACATTCCGTGTATTACTGATATCTTATGATGTTTCTTTTTCTGTGTGACTTACTTCAGTTAGAATCATCATACCTGAATCCACTCATTGTGCTGCTAAGGGCCTGATGACACAGATTTCATTGCTGAGTGATATTGCTTTGTAAGTAAATACCACAACTTCTTTATCCATTTTTCACTTTCTGCGATGTTGAACTTGTACTGTAAACGAGGTTACTGTATACAGAGCCGTTCCAAACTTTGGGGTGGCTGTGTCTTTTTGATTTTAATTTCCCTAAGCTATAGGACCATAAGTGGAAGTGCCCTAGGCTCTGTTGCTTTTTTTTTTAGATGTTTCAGGAAACACCATACACTTCTCCCAAGTGTCTGTTGGCAATTTACATCCCGCCCATCAGCATAACAAGGCTCCCAGTTCTCAATGGCCTGTTGCCTTTCTGGATTTTACACTTTTTTCAGATGGCCCTTTTGACCGGGGGGAAGTGAGACTTCATTGTAGTGCAGATTTCCTTTGCAAGCTTGCTTGGTTGGCCAAAAAGGGCGTATGCGTTTTTTCCTGAATATATTCAGGAAAAAACGCATACGCCCTTTTTGGCCAAGTGCATCATTGTGGACGTTCTGCCTCTTTTCCTATGCTTTCAATGCAATTCCAGTCTACCTCCTGAAATCGGTTTCCTGCAATTCTGCCCCGCTTTCAAGTCCTCTTGGCAGCCTTACTTCAGTCTATTTTTGGACGATAGCTGTCATTTATAACTCTGCAGGTTTGTGAATTACAGTGCCCCTGAGCTCCTTTGTTCAACTCGCTTTCTTTTGAGCTGGCCGCAACCCCGCAGGATGGCTTCAGGCCCTAATCTGGTTCCGGTACGGCACGCTGAGCCTTTGGTTATTTCCTCTTCCTGGTGGGAAATGAGAGTTAAATTTGCCCGTCCAGACACCTCCAGCTAGCGTCTCATTGGGTCTTGCTATTCCTGTTCATCTTCCGCAGAAATTGCAAACTGAGCCAAACAGGAGGTTAAAGGCGCTGACTCTCCAAGTGGGGAGAGTGTTAGTAAAGCGTCTGGAATGTTGCACCCGAGTACCAGGGGAGGAAAACTGAGACATATTTGAACACGTCTCCCGTTCACATGGTTGATCATACTTGGGTTCCACATGCATGTTTTAGCTGAAGGAAGAATACCTAAAACCTGGGTAGTTGAAACCCGTGGAATGGGTACCATGCAATATGACTTCAAAGGGTCTTCATTTGCTCACCGAACCTCTCCAATCCTATCACTGCTGCGTTTATGCCCCTGTACACATGCTTGATTCTCTTTTGGAGACATCACAATCCATAGGTTTTAAGATACTTACTAGTCAGGTACATTCTTAGGCGTTTAATATGCGGTGTTGAGTCCATTTCGTTGAGCAAGGAGTAGCTCTTGTCTATTCCATATTTGGCTTAAGGAACTTTATCTGTGCTCATTTCAATCTCTGGTTTTATGCAGCACCCCAACTCACCTTTACCCTTAAGCAAGCATAAGTTGGTTTTCTAAATTTGAGACCCTGTTCTGTTTTGGAATTCAGTTCCTGTGTAGCCAAGTTTACATTCCGTGTATTACTGATATCTTATGATGTTTCTTTTTCTGTGTGACTTATTTCAGTTAGAATCATCGTACCTGAATCTACTCATTATGCTGCTACGGGCCTGATGACATAGATTTCATTGCTGAGTGATACTGCATTGTATGTAAGTACCACAAGTTCTTTATCCATTTTTCACTTTCTGCGATGTTGAACTTGTACTGTAAACGAGGTTCTTGTAAACAGAGCCGTTCCAAACTTTGGGGTGGCTGTGTCTTTTTGATTTTAATTTCCCTAAGCTATAGGACCATAAGTGGAAGTGCCCTAGGTTCTGTTGCTTTGTTTTTTAGATGTTTCAGGAAACACCATACACTTCTCCCGAGTGGTTGTTGGCAATTTACATCCCGCCCATCAGCATAACAAGGCTCCCAGTTCTCCATGGCCTGTCCTGCCTTTCTGGATTTTACACTTTTTTCAGATGGCCCTTTTGACCGGGGGGAAGTGAGACTTCATTGTAGTGCAGATTTCCTTTGCAAGCTTGCTTGGTTGGCCAAAAAGGGCGTATGCGTTTTTTCCTGAATATATTCAGGAAAAAACGCATACGCCCTTTTTGGCCAAGTGCATCATTGTGGACGTTCTGCCTCTTTTCCTATGCTTTCAATGCAATTCCAGTCTACCTCCTGAAATCGGTTTCCTGCAATTCTGCCCCGCTTTCAAGTCCTCTTGGCAGCCTTACTTCAGTCTATTTTTGGACGATAGCTGTCATTTATAACTCTGCAGGTTTGTGAATTACAGTGCCCCTGAGCTCCTTTCTTCAACTCGCTTTCTTGTGACCTGGCCGCAACACCGCAGGATGGCTTCAGGCCCTAATCTGGTTCCGGCACGGCACGCTGAGCCTTTGGTTATTTCCTCTTCCTGGTGGGAAATGAGAGTTAAATTTGCCCGTCCAGACACCTCCAGCTAGTCTCTCATTGGTTCTCGCTATTCCTGTTCATCTTCCGCAGAAATTGCAAACTGGGCCAAACAGGAGGTTAAAGGGACTGACTCTCCAAGTCGGGAGAGTGTTAGTAAAGCGTCTGGAATGTTGCACCCGAGTACCAGGGTACGAAAACTGAGACATATTTGAACACGTCTCCCGATCACATGGTTGATCATACTCTAGGTTCCACATGCATGTTTTAGCTGAAGGAAGAATACCTTAAACCTGGGTAGTTGAAACCCGTGGAATGGGTACCATGCAATATGACTTCAAAGGGTCTTCATTTGCTCACCGAACCTCTCCAATCCTATCACTGCTGCGTTTATGCCCCTGTACACATGCTTGATTCTCTTTCGGAGACATAGCAATCCATAGGTTTTAAGATACTTACTAGTCAGGTACATTCTTAGGCGTTTAATATGCGGTGTTGAGTCCATTTCGTTGAGCAAGGAGTAGCTCTTGTCTATTCCATATTTGACTTAAGGAACTTTATCTGTGCTCATTTCAATCTCTGGTTTTATGCAACACAACAACTCACCTTTACCCTTAAGCAAGCATAAGTTGGTTTTCTAAATTTGAGTCCCTGTTCTGTTCTGTAATTCAGTTCCTGTGTAGCCAAGTTTACATTCCGTGTATTACTGATATCTTATGATGTTTCTTTTTCTGTGTGACTTACTTCAGTTAGAATCATCATACCTGAATCCACTCATTGTGCTGCTAAGGGCCTGATGACACAGATTTCATTGCTGAGTGATATTGCTTTGTAAGTAAATACCACAACTTCTTTATCCATTTTTCACTTTCTGCGATGTTGAACTTGTACTGTAAACGAGGTTACTGTAAACAGAGCCGTTCCAAACTTTGGGGTGGCTGTGTCTTTTTGATTTTAATTTCCCTAAGCTATAGGACCATAAGTGGAAGTGCCCTAGGCTCTGTTGCTTTGTTTTTTAGATGTTTCAGGAAACACCATACACTTCTCCCAAGTGTCTGTTGGCAATTTACATCCCGCCCATCAGCATAACAAGGCTCCCAGTTCTCAATGGCCTGTTGCCTTTCTGGATTTTACACTTTTTTCAGATGGCCCTTTTGGCCGGGGGGAAGTGAGACTTCATTGTAGTGCAGATTTCCTTTGCAAGCTTGCTTGGTTGGCCAAAAAGGGCGTATGCGTTTTTTCCTGAATATATTCAGGAAAAAACGCATACGCCCTTTTTGGCCAAGTGCATCATTGTGGACGTTCTGCCTCTTTTCCTATGCTTTCAATGCAATTCCAGTCTACCTCCTGAAATCGGTTTCCTGCAATTCTGCCCCGCTTTCAAGTCCTCTTGGCAGCCTTACTTCAGTCTATTTTTGGACGATAGCTGTCATTTATAACTCTGCAGGTTTGTGAATTACAGTGCCCCTGAGCTCCTTTCTTCAACTCGCTTTCTTGTGACCTGGCCGCAACACCGCAGGATGGCTTCAGGCCTTAATCTGGTTCCGGCACGGCACGCTGAGCCTTTGGTTATTTCCTCTTCCTGGTGGGAAATGAGAGTTAAATTTGCCCGTCCAGACACCTCCAGCTAGTCTCTCATTGGTTCTCGCTATTCCTGTTCATCTTCCGCAGAAATTGCAAACTGGGCCAAACAGGAGGTTAAAGGGACTGACTCTCCAAGTCGGGAGAGTGTTAGTAAAGCGTCTGGAATGTTGCACCCGAGTACCAGGGTACGAAAACTGAGACATATTTGAACACGTCTCCCGATCACATGGTTGATCATACTCTAGGTTCCACATGCATGTTTTAGCTGAAGGAAGAATACCTTAAACCTGGGTAGTTGAAACCCGTGGAATGGGTACCATGCAATATGACTTCAAAGGGTCTTCATTTGCTCACCGAACCTCTCCAATCCTATCACTGCTGCGTTTATGCCCCTGTACACATGCTTGATTCTCTTTCGGAGACATAGCAATCCATAGGTTTTAAGATACTTACTAGTCAGGTACATTCTTAGGCGTTTAATATGCGGTGTTGAGTCCATTTCGTTGAGCAAGGAGTAGCTCTTGTCTATTCCATATTTGACTTAAGGAACTTTATCTGTGCTCATTTCAATCTCTGGTTTTATGCAACACAACAACTCACCTTTCCCCTTAAGCAAGCATAAGTTGGTTTTCTAAATTTGAGTCCCTGTTCTGTTCTGTAATTCAGTTCCTGTGTAGCCAAGTTTACATTCCGTGTATTACTGATATCTTATGATGTTTCTTTTTCTGTGTGACTTACTTCAGTTAGAATCATCATACCTGAATCCACTCATTGTGCTGCTAAGGGCCTGATGACACAGATTTCATTGCTGAGTGATATTGCTTTGTAAGTAAATACCACAACTTCTTTATCCATTTTTCACTTTCTGCGATGTTGAACTTGTACTGTAAACGAGGTTACTGTAAACAGAGCCGTTCCAAACTTTGGGGTGGCTGTGTCTTTTTGATTTTAATTTCCCTAAGCTATAGGACCATAAGTGGAAGTGCCCTAGGCTCTGTTGCTTTGTTTTTTAGATGTTTCAGGAAACACCATACACTTCTCCCAAGTGTCTGTTTGCAATTTACATCCCGCCCATCAGCATAACAAGGCTCCCAGTTCTCAATGGCCTGTTGCCTTTCTGGATTTTACACTTTTTTCAGATGGCCCTTTTGGCCGGGGGGAAGTGAGACTTCATTGTAGTGCAGATTTCCTTTGCAAGCTTGTTTGGTTGGCCAAAAAGGGCGTATGCGTTTTTTCCTGAATATATTCAGGAAAAAACGCATACGCCCTTTTTGGCCAAGTGCATCATTGTGGACGTTCTGCCTCTTTTCCTATGCTTTCAATGCAATTCCAGTCTACCTCCTGAAATCGGTTTCCTGCAATTCTGCCCCGCTTTCAAGTCCTCTTGGCAGCCTTACTTCAGTCTATTTTTGGACGATAGCTGTCATTTATAACTCTGCAGGTTTGTGAATTACAGTGCCCCTGAGCTCCTTTCTTCAACTCGCTTTCTTGTGACCTGGCCGCAACACCGCAGGATGGCTTCAGGCCTTAATCTGGTTCCGGCACGGCACGCTGAGCCTTTGGTTATTTCCTCTTCCTGGTGGGAAATGAGAGTTAAATTTGCCCGTCCAGACACCTCCAGCTAGTCTCTCATTGGTTCTCGCTATTCCTGTTCATCTTCCGCAGAAATTGCAAACTGGGCCAAACAGGAGGTTAAAGGGACTGACTCTCCAAGTCGGGAGAGTGTTAGTAAAGCGTCTGGAATGTTGCACCCGAGTACCAGGGTACGAAAACTGAGACATATTTGAACACGTCTCCCGATCACATGGTTGATCATACTCTAGGTTCCACATGCATGTTTTAGCTGAAGGAAGAATACCTTAAACCTGGGTAGTTGAAACCCGTGGAATGGGTACCATGCAATATGACTTCAAAGGGTCTTCATTTGCTCACCGAACCTCTCCAATCCTATCACTGCTGCGTTTATGCCCCTGTACACATGCTTGATTCTCTTTTGGAGACATCACAATCCATAGGTTTTAAGATACTTACTAGTCAGGTACATTCTTAGGCGTTTAATATGCGGTGTTGAGTCCATTTCGTTGAGCAAGGAGTAGCTCTTGTCTATTCCATATTTGGCTTAAGGAACTTTATCTGTGCTCATTTCAATCTCTGGTTTTATGCAGCACCCCAACTCACCTTTACCCTTAAGCAAGCATAAGTTGGTTTTCTAAATTTGAGACCCTGTTCTGTTTTGGAATTCAGTTCCTGTGTAGCCAAGTTTACATTCCGTGTATTACTGATATCTTATGATGTTTCTTTTTCTGTGTGACTTATTTCAGTTAGAATCATCATACCTGAATCTACTCATTATGCTGCTACGGGCCTGATGACATAGATTTCATTGCTGAGTGATACTGCATTGTATGTAAGTACCACAAGTTCTTTATCCATTTTTCACTTTCTGCGATGTTGAACTTGTACTGTAAACGAGGTTCTTGTAAACAGAGCCGTTCCAAACTTTGGGGTGGCTGTGTCTTTTTGATTTTAATTTCCCTAAGCTATAGGACCATAAGTGGAAGTGCCCTAGGCTCTGTTGCTTTGTTTTTTAGATGTTTCAGGAAACACCATACACTTCTCCCGAGTGGTTGTTGGCAATTTACATCCCGCCCATCAGCATAACAAGGCTCCCAGTTCTCCATGGCCTGTCCTGCCTTTCTGGATTTTACACTTTTTTCAGATGGCCCTTTTGACCGGGGGGAAGTGAGACTTCATTGTAGTGCAGATTTCCTTTGCAAGCTTGCTTGGTTGGCCAAAAAGGGCGTATGCGTTTTTTCCTGAATATATTCAGGAAAAAACGCATACGCCCTTTTTGGCCAAGTGCATCATTGTGGACGTTCTGCCTCTTTTCCTATGCTTTCAATGCAATTCCAGTCTACCTCCTGAAATCGGTTTCCTGCAATTCTGCCCCGCTTTCAAGTCCTCTTGGCAGCCTTACTTCAGTCTATTTTTGGACGATAGCTGTCATTTATAACTCTGCAGGTTTGTGAATTACAGTGCCCCTGAGCTCCTTTCTTCAACTCGCTTTCTTGTGACCTGGCCGCAACACCGCAGGATGGCTTCAGGCCTTAATCTGGTTCCGGCACGGCACGCTGAGCCTTTGGTTATTTCCTCTTCCTGGTGGGAAATGAGAGTTAAATTTGCCCGTCCAGACACCTCCAGCTAGTCTCTCATTGGTTCTCGCTATTCCTGTTCATCTTCCGCAGAAATTGCAAACTGGGCCAAACAGGAGGTTAAAGGGACTGACTCTCCAAGTCGGGAGAGTGTTAGTAAAGCGTCTGGAATGTTGCACCCGAGTACCAGGGTACGAAAACTGAGACACATTTGAACACGTCTCCCGATCACATGGTTGATCATACTCTAGGTTCCACATGCATGTTTTAGCTGAAGGAAGAATACCTTAAACCTGGGTAGTTGAAACCCGTGGAATGGGTACCATGCAATATGACGTCAAAGGGTCTTCATTTGCTCACCGAACCTCTCCAATCCTATCACTGCTGCGTTTATGCCCCTGTACACATGCTTGATTCTCTTTCGGAGACATAGCAATCCATAGGTTTTAAGATACTTACTAGTCAGGTACATTCTTAGGCGTTTAATATGCGGTGTTGAGTCCATTTCGTTGAGCAAGGAGTAGCTCTTGTCTATTCCATATTTGACTTAAGGAACTTTATCTGTGCTCATTTCAATCTCTGGTTTTATGCAACACAACAACTCACCTTTCCCCTTAAGCAAGCATAAGTTGGTTTTCTAAATTTGAGTCCCTGTTCTGTTCTGTAATTCAGTTCCTGTGTAGCCAAGTATACATTCCGTGTATTACTGATATCTTATGATGTTTCTTTTTCTGTGTGACTTACTTCAGTTAGAATCATCATACCTGAATCCACTCATTGTGCTGCTAAGGGCCTGATGACATAGATTTCATTGCTGAGTGATACTGCATTGTATGTAAGTACCACAAGTTCTTTATCCATTTTTCACTTTCTGCGATGTTGAACTTGTACTGTAAACGAGGTTCTTGTAAACAGAGCCGTTCCAAACTTTGGGGTGGCTGTGTCTTTTTGATTTTAATTTCCCTAAGCTATAGGACCATAAGTGGAAGTGCCCTAGGCTCTGTTGCTTTGTTTTTTAGATGTTTCAGGAAACACCATACACTTCTCCCGAGTGTCTGTTGGCAATTTACATCCCGCCCATCAGCATAACAAGGCTCCCAGTTCTCCATGGCCTGTCCTGCCTTTCTGGATTTTACACTTTTTTCAGATGGCCCTTTTGACCGGGGGGAAGTGAGACTTCATTGTAGTGCAGATTTCCTTTGCAAGCTTGCTTGGTTGGCCAAAAAGGGCGTATGCGTTTTTTCCTGAATATATTCAGGAAAAAACGCATACGCCCTTTTTGGCCAAGTGCATCATTGTGGACGTTCTGCCTCTTTTCCTATGCTTTCAATGCAATTCCAGTCTACCTCCTGAAATCGGTTTCCTGCAATTCTGCCCCGCTTTCAAGTCCTCTTGGCAGCCTTACTTCAGTCTATTTTTGGACGATAGCTGTCATTTATAACTCTGCAGGTTTGTGAATTACAGTGCCCCTGAGCTCCTTTCTTCAACTCGCTTTCTTTTGAGCTGGCCGCAACACCGCAGGGTGGCTTCAGGCCCTAATCTGGTTCCGGTACGGCACGCTGAGCCTTTGGTTATTTCCTCTTCCTGGTGGGAAATGAGAGTTAAATTTGCCCGTCCAGACACCTCCAGCTAGCCTCTTATTGGTTCTCGCTATTCCTGTTCATCTTCCGCAGAAATTGCAAACTGGGCCAAACAGGAGGTTAAAGGCGCTGACTCTCCAAGTGGGGAGAGTGTTAGTAAAGCGTCTGGAATGTTGCACCCGAGTACCAGGGGAGGAAAACTGAGACATATTTGAACACGTCTCCCGTTCACATGGTTGATCATACTTGGGATCCACATGCATGTTTTAGCTGAAGGAAGAATACCTTAAACCTGGAGAGTTGAGACCCGTGTAATGGGTACCATGCAATATGACTTCAAAGGGTCTTCATTTGCTCACCGAACCTCTCCAATCCTATCACTGCTGCGTTTATGCCCCTGTACACATGCTTGATTCTCTTTTGGAGACATAGCAATCCATAGGTTTTACGATACTTACTAGTCAGGTACATTCTTAGGCGTTTAATATGCGGTGTTGAGTCCATTTCGTTGAGCAAGGAGTAGCTCTTGTCTATTCCATATTTGACTTAAGGAACTTTATCTGTGCTCATTTCAATCTCTGGTTTTATGCAGCACCCCAACTCACCTTTACCCTTAAGCAAGCATAAGTTGGTTTTCTAAATTTTAGACCCTGTTCTGTTTTGGATTTCAGTTCCTGTGTAGCCAAGTTTACATTCCGTGTATTAGTGATATCTTATGATGTTTCTTTTTCTGTGTGACTTATTTCAGTTAGAATCATCGTACCTGAATCCACTCATTGTGCTGCTAAGGGCCTGATGACATAGATTTCATTGCTGAGTGATATTGCTTTGTAAGTAAATACCACAACTTCTTTATCCATTTTTCACTTTCTGCGATGTTGAACTTGTGCTGTAAACGAGGTTCTTGTAAACAGAGCCGTCCCAAACTTTGGGGTGGCTGTGTCTTTTTGATTTTAATTTCCCTAAGCTATAGGACCATAAGTGGAAGTGCCCTAGGTTCTGTTGCTTTGTTTTTTAGATGTTTCAGGAAACACCATACACTTCTCCCGAGTGGTTGTTGGCAATTTACATCCCGCCCATCAGCATAACAAGGCTCCCAGTTCTCCATGGCCTGTCCTGCCTTTCTGGATTTTACACTTTTTTCAGATGGCCCTTTTGACCGGGGGGAAGTGAGACTTCATTGTAGTGCAGATTTCCTTTGCAAGCTTGCTTGGTTGGCCAAAAAGGGCGTATGCGTTTTTTCCTGAATATATTCAGGAAAAAACGCATACGCCCTTTTTGGCCAAGTGCATCATTGTGGACGTTCTGCTTCTTTTCCTATGCTTTCAATGCAATTCCAGTCTACCTCCTGAAATCGGTTTCCTGCAATTCTGCCCCGCTTTCAAGTCCTCTTGGCAGCCTTATTTCAGTCTATTTTTGGACGATAGCTGTCATTTATAACTCTGCAGGTTTGTGAATTACAGTGCCCCTGAGCTCCTTTCTTCAACTCGCTTTCTTTTGAGCTGGCCGCAACACCGCAGGATGGCTTCAGGCCCTAATCTGGTTCCGGCACGGCACGCTGAGCCTTTGGTTATTTCCTCTTCCTGGTGGGAAATGAGAGTTAAATTTGCCCGTCCAGACACCTCCAGCTAGCCTCTCATTGGTTCTCGCTATTCCTGTTCATCTTCCGCAGAAATTGCAAACTGGGCCAAACAGGAGGTTAAAGGCGCTGACTCTCCAAGTGGGGAGAGTGTTAGTAAAGCGTCTGGAATGTTGCACCCGAGTACCAGGGGAGGAAAACTGAGACATATTTGAACACGTCTCCCGTTCACATGGTTGATCATACTTGGGATCCACATGCATGTTTTAGCTGAAGGAAGAATACCTTAAACCTGGAGAGTTGAGACCCGTGTAATGGGTACCATGCAATATGACTTCAAAGGGTCTTCATTTGCTCACCGAACCTCTCCAATCCTATCACTGCTGCGTTTATGCCCCTGTACACATGCTTGATTCTCTTTTGGAGACATAGCAATCCATAGGTTTTACGATACTTACTAGTCAGGTACATTCTTAGGCGTTTAATATGCGGTGTTGAGTCCATTTCGTTGAGCAAGGAGTAGCTCTTGTCTATTCCATATTTGACTTAAGGAACTTTATCTGTGCTCATTTCAATCTCTGGTTTTATGCAGCACCCCAACTCACCTTTACCCTTAAGCAAGCATAAGTTGGTTTTCTAAATTTTAGACCCTGTTCTGTTTTGGATTTCAGTTCCTGTGTAGCCAAGTTTACATTCCGTGTATTAGTGATATCTTATGATGTTTCTTTTTCTGTGTGACTTATTTCAGTTAGAATCATCGTACCTGAATCCACTCATTGTGCTGCTAAGGGCCTGATGACATAGATTTCATTGCTGAGTGATATTGCTTTGTAAGTAAATACCACAACTTCTTTATCCATTTTTCACTTTCTGCGATGTTGAACTTGTGCTGTAAACGAGGTTCTTGTAAACAGAGCCGTCCCAAACTTTGGGGTGGCTGTGTCTTTTTGATTTTAATTTCCCTAAGCTATAGGACCATAAGTGGAAGTGCCCTAGGTTCTGTTGCTTTGTTTTTTAGATGTTTCAGGAAACACCATACACTTCTCCCGAGTGGTTCTTGGCAATTTACATCCCGCCCATCAGCATAACAAGGCTCCCAGTTCTCCATGGCCTGTCCTGCCTTTCTGGATTTTACACTTTTTTCAGATGGCCCTTTTGACCGGGGGGAAGTGAGACTTCATTGTAGTGCAGATTTCCTTTGCAAGCTTGCTTGGTTGGCCAAAAAGGGCGTATGCGTTTTTTCCTGAATATATTCAGGAAAAAACGCATACGCCCTTTTTGGCCAAGTGCATCATTGTGGACGTTCTGCTTCTTTTCCTATGCTTTCAATGCAATTCCAGTCTACCTCCTGAAATCGGTTTCCTGCAATTCTGCCCCGCTTTCAAGTCCTCTTGGCAGCCTTACTTCAGTCTATTTTTGGACGATAGCTGTCATTTATAACTCTGCAGGTTTGTGAATTACAGTGCCCCTGAGCTCCTTTCTTCAACTCGCTTTCTTTTGAGCTGGCCGCAACACCGCAGGATGGCTTCAGGCCCTAATCTGGTTCCGGCACGGCACGCTGAGCCTTTGGTTATTTCCTCTTCCTGGTGGGAAATGAGAGTTAAATTTGCCCGTCCAGACACCTCCAGCTAGCCTCTCATTGGTTCTCGCTATTCCTGTTCATCTTCCGCAGAAATTGCAAACTGGGCCAAACAGGAGGTTAAAGGCGCTGACTCTCCAAGTCGGGAGAGTGTTAGTAAAGCGTCTGGAATGTTGCACCCGAGTACCAGGGGAGGAAAACTGAGACATATTTGAACACGTCTCCCGTTCACATGGTTGATCATACTTGGGTTCCACATGCATGTTTTAGCTGAAGGAAGAATACCTTAAACCTGGAGAGTTAAGACCCGTGTAATGGGTACCATGCAATATGACTTCAAAGGGTCTTCATTTGCTCACCGAACCTCTCCAATCCTATCACTGCTGCGTTTATGCCCCTGTACACATGCTTGATTCTCTTTCGGAGACATAGCAATCCATAGGTTTTAAGATACTTACTAGTCAGGTACATTCTTAGGCGTTTAATATGCGGTGTTGAGTCCATTTCGTTGAGCAAGGAGTAGCTCTTGTCTATTCCATATTTGGCTTAAGGAACTTTATCTGTGCTCATTTCAATCTCTGGTTTTATGCAGCACCCCAACTCACCTTTACCCTTAAGCAAGCATAAGTTGGTTTTCTAAATTTGAGACCCTGTTCTGTTCTGTAATTCAGTTCCTGTGTAGGCAAGTTTACATTCCGTGTATTAGTGATATCTTATGATGTTTCTTTTTCTGTGTGACTTATTTCAGTTAGAATCATCATACCTGAATCCACTCATTGCGATGCTAAGGGCCTGATGACATAGATTTCATTGCTGAGTGATATTGCTTTGTAAGTGAATACCACAAATTCTTTATCCATTTTTCACTTTCTGCGATGTTGAACTTGTACTGTAAACGAGGTTCTTGTAAACAGAGCCGTTCCAAACTTTGGGGTGGCTGTGTCTTTTTGATTTTAATTTCCCTAAGCTATAAGACCATAAGTGGAAGTGCCCTAGGTTCTGTTGCTTTGTTTTTTAGATGTTTCAGGAAACACCATACACTTCTCCCAAGTGTCTGTTGGCAATTTACATCCCGCCCATCAGCATAACAAGGCTCCCAGTTCTCCATGGCCTGTCCTGCCTTTCTGGATTTTACACTTTTTTCAGATGGCCCTTTTGACCGGGGGGAAGTGAGACTTCATTGTAGTGCAGATTTCCTTTGCAAGCTTGCTTGGTTGGCCAAAAAGTGCGTATGCGTTTTTTCCTGAATATATTCAGGAAAAAACGCATACGCCCTTTTTGGCCAAGTGCATCATTGTGGACGTTCTGCCTCTTTTCCTATGCTTTCAATGCAATTCCAGTCTACCTCCTGAAATCGGTTTCCTGCAATTCTGCCCCGCTTTCAAGTCCTCTTGGCAGCCTTACTTCAGTATATTTTTGGACGATAGCTGTCATTTATAACTCTGCAGGTTTGTGAATTACAGTGCCCCTGAGCTCCTTTGTTCAACTCGCTTTCTTTTGAGCTGGCCGCAACACCGCAGGATGGCTTCAGGCCCTAATCTGGTTCCGGTACGGCACGCTGAGCCTTTGGTTATTTCCTCTTCCTGGTGGGAAATGAGAGTTAAATTTGCCCGTCCAGACACCTCCAGCTAGCCTCTCATTGGTTCTCGCTATTCCTGTTCATCTTCCGCAGAAATTGCAAACTGGGCCAAACTGGAGGTTAAAGGCGCTGACTCTCCAAGTGGGGAGAGTGTTAGTAAAGCGTCTGGAATGTTGCACCCGAGTACCAGGGGAGGAAAACTGAGACATATTTGAACACGTCTCCCGTTCACATGGTTGATCATACTTGGGTTCCACATGCATGTTTTAGCTGAAGGAAGAATACCTAAAACCTGGGTAGTTGAAACCCGTGGAATGGGTACCATGCAATATGACTTCAAAGGGTCTTCATTTGCTCACCGAACCTCTCCAATCCTATCACTGTTGCGTTTATGCCCCTGTACACATGCTTGATTCTCTTTTGGAGACATAGCAATCCATAGGTTTTAAGATACTTACTAGTCAGGTACATTCTTAGGCGTTTAATATGCGGTGTTGAGTCCATTTCGTTGAGCAAGGAGTAGCTCTTGTCTATTCCATATTTGGCTTAAGGAACTTTATCTGTGCTCATTTCAATCTCTGGTTTTATGCAGCAACCCAACTCACCTTTACCCTTAAGCAAGCATAAGTTGCTTTTCTAAATTTGAGACCCTGTTCTGTTTTGGAATTCAGTTCCTGTGTAGCCAAGTTTACATTCCGTGTATTACTGATATCTTATGATGTTTCTTTTTCTGTGTGACTTATTTCAGTTAGAATCATCGTACCTGAATCTACTCATTATGCTGCTACGGGCCTGATGACATAGATTTCATTGCTGAGTGATACTGCATTGTACGTAAGTACCACAAGTTCTTTATCCATTTTTCACTTTCTGCGATGTTGAACTTGTACTGTAAACGAGGTTCTTGTAAACAGAGCCGTCCCAAACTTTGGGGTGGCTGTGTCTTTTTGATTTTAATTTCCCTAAGCTATAGGACCATAAGTGGAAGTGCCCTAGGTTCTGTTGCTTTGTTTTTTAGATGTTTCAGGAAACACCATACACTTCTCCCGAGTGGTTCTTGGCAATTTACATCCCGCCCATCAGCATAACAAGGCTCCCAGTTCTCCATGGCCTGTCCTGCCTTTCTGGATTTTACACTTTTTTCAGATGGCCCTTTTGACCGGGGGGAAGTGAGACTTCATTGTAGTGCAGATTTCCTTTGCAAGCTTGCTTGGTTGGCCAAAAAGGGCGTATGCGTTTTTTCCTGAATATATTCAGGAAAAAACGCATACGCCCTTTTTGGCCAAGTGCATCATTGTGGACGTTCTGCTTCTTTTCCTATGCTTTCAATGCAATTCCAGTCTACCTCCTGAAATCGGTTTCCTGCAATTCTGCCCCGCTTTCAAGTCCTCTTGGCAGCCTTACTTCAGTCTATTTTTGGACGATAGCTGTCATTTATAACTCTGCAGGTTTGTGAATTACAGTGCCCCTGAGCTCCTTTCTTCAACTCGCTTTCTTTTGAGCTGGCCGCAACACCGCAGGATGGCTTCAGGCCCTAATCTGGTTCCGGCACGGCACGCTGAGCCTTTGGTTATTTCCTCTTCCTGGTGGGAAATGAGAGTTAAATTTGCCCCTCCAGACACCTCCAGCTAGCCTCTCATTGGTTCTCGCTATTCCTGTTCATCTTCCGCAGAAATTGCAAACTGGGCCAAACAGGAGGTTAAAGGCGCTGACTCTCCAAGTCGGGAGAGTGTTAGTAAAGCGTCTGGAATGTTGCACCCGAGTACCAGGGGAGGAAAACTGAGACATATTTGAACACGTCTCCCGTTCACATGGTTGATCATACTTGGGTTCCACATGCATGTTTTAGCTGAAGGAAGAATACCTTAAACCTGGAGAGTTAAGACCCGTGTAATGGGTACCATGCAATATGACTTCAAAGGGTCTTCATTTGCTCACCGAACCTCTCCAATCCTATCACTGCTGCGTTTATGCCCCTGTACACATGCTTGATTCTCTTTCGGAGACATAGCAATCCATAGGTTTTAAGATACTTACTAGTCAGGTACATTCTTAGGCGTTTAATATGCGGTGTTGAGTCCATTTCGTTGAGCAAGGAGTAGCTCTTGTCTATTCCATATTTGGCTTAAGGAACTTTATCTGTGCTCATTTCAATCTCTGGTTTTATGCAGCACCCCAACTCACCTTTACCCTTAAGCAAGCATAAGTTGGTTTTCTAAATTTGAGACCCTGTTCTGTTCTGTAATTCAGTTCCTGTGTAGGCAAGTTTACATTCCGTGTATTAGTGATATCTTATGATGTTTCTTTTTCTGTGTGACTTATTTCAGTTAGAATCATCATACCTGAATCCACTCATTGCGATGCTAAGGGCCTGATGACATAGATTTCATTGCTGAGTGATATTGCTTTGTAAGTGAATACCACAAATTCTTTATCCATTTTTCACTTTCTGCGATGTTGAACTTGTACTGTAAACGAGGTTCTTGTAAACAGAGCCGTTCCAAACTTTGGGGTGGCTGTGTCTTTTTGATTTTAATTTCCCTAAGCTATAAGACCATAAGTGGAAGTGCCCTAGGTTCTGTTGCTTTGTTTTTTAGATGTTTCAGGAAACACCATACACTTCTCCCAAGTGTCTGTTGGCAATTTACATCCCGCCCATCAGCATAACAAGGCTCCCAGTTCTCCATGGCCTGTCCTGCCTTTCTGGATTTTACACTTTTTTCAGATGGCCCTTTTGACCGGGGGGAAGTGAGACTTCATTGTAGTGCAGATTTCCTTTGCAAGCTTGCTTGGTTGGCCAAAAAGTGCGTATGCGTTTTTTCCTGAATATATTCAGGAAAAAACGCATACGCCCTTTTTGGCCAAGTGCATCATTGTGGACGTTCTGCCTCTTTTCCTATGCTTTCAATGCAATTCCAGTCTACCTCCTGAAATCGGTTTCCTGCAATTCTGCCCCGCTTTCAAGTCCTCTTGGCAGCCTTACTTCAGTATATTTTTGGACGATAGCTGTCATTTATAACTCTGCAGGTTTGTGAATTACAGTGCCCCTGAGCTCCTTTGTTCAACTCGCTTTCTTTTGAGCTGGCCGCAACACCGCAGGATGGCTTCAGGCCCTAATCTGGTTCCGGTACGGCACGCTGAGCCTTTGGTTATTTCCTCTTCCTGGTGGGAAATGAGAGTTAAATTTGCCCGTCCAGACACCTCCAGCTAGCCTCTCATTGGTTCTCGCTATTCCTGTTCATCTTCCGCAGAAATTGCAAATTGGGCCAAACTGGAGGTTAAAGGCGCTGACTCTCCAAGTGGGGAGAGTGTTAGTAAAGCGTCTGGAATGTTGCACCCGAGTACCAGGGGAGGAAAACTGAGACATATTTGAACACGTCTCCCGTTCACATGGTTGATCATACTTGGGTTCCACATGCATGTTTTAGCTGAAGGAAGAATACCTAAAACCTGGGTAGTTGAAACCCGTGGAATGGGTACCATGCAATATGACTTCAAAGGGTCTTCATTTGCTCACCGAACCTCTCCAATCCTATCACTGCTGCGTTTATGCCCCTGTACACATGCTTGATTCTCTTTTGGAGACATAGCAATCCATAGGTTTTAAGATACTTACTAGTCAGGTACATTCTTAGGCGTTTAATATGCGGTGTTGAGTCCATTTCGTTGAGCAAGGAGTAGCTCTTGTCTATTCCATATTTGGCTTAAGGAACTTTATCTGTGCTCATTTCAATCTCTGGTTTTATGCAGCAACCCAACTCACCTTTACCCTTAAGCAAGCATAAGTTGCTTTTCTAAATTTGAGACCCTGTTCTGTTTTGGAATTCAGTTCCTGTGTAGACAAGTTTACATTCCGTGTATTACTGATATCTTATGATGTTTCTTTTTCTGTGTGACTTATTTCAGTTAGAATCATCGTACCTGAATCTACTCATTATGCTGCTACGGGCCTGATGACATAGATTTCATTGCTGAGTGATACTGCATTGTACGTAAGTACCACAAGTTCTTTATCCATTTTTCACTTTCTGCGATGTTGAACTTGTACTGTAAACGAGGTTCTTGTAAACAGAGCCGTTCCAAACTTTGGGGTGGCTGTGTCTTTTTGATTTTAATTTCCCTAAGCTATAGGACCATAAGTGGAAGTGCCCTAGGCTCTGTTGCTTTGTTTTTTAGATGTTTCAGGAAACACCATACACTTCTCCCGAGTGGTTGTTGGCAATTTACATCCCGCCCATCAGCATAACAAGGCTCCCAGTTCTCCATGGCCTGTCCTGCCTTTCTGGATTTTACACTTCTTTCAGATGGCCCTTTTGACCGGGGGGAAGTGAGACTTCATTGTAGTGCAGATTTCCTTTGCAAGCTTGCTTGGTTGGCCAAAAAGGGCGTATGCGTTTTTTCCTGAATATATTCAGGAAAAAACGCATACGCCCTTTTTGGCCAAGTGCATCATTGTGGACGTTCTGCCTCTTTTCCTATGCTTTCAATGCAATTCCAGTCTACCTCCTGAAATCGGTTTCCTGCAATTCTGCCCCGCTTTCAAGTCCTCTTGGCAGCCTTACTTCAGTCTATTTTTGGACGATAGCTGTCATTTATAACTCTGCAGGTTTGTGAATTACAGTGCCCCTGAGCTCCTTTCTTCAACTCGCTTTCTTGTGACCTGGCCGCAACACCGCAGGATGGCTTCAGGCCCTAATCTGGTTCCGGCACGGCACGCTGAGCCTTTGGTTAATTCATCTTCCTGGTGGGAAATGAGAGTTAAATTTGCCCGTCCAGACACCTCCAGCTAGCCTCTCATTGGTTCTCGCTATTCCTGTTCATCTTCCGCAGAAATTGCAAACTGGGCCAAACAGGAGGTTAAAGGGACTGACTCTCCAAGTCGGGTGAGTGTTAGTAAAGCGTCTGGAATGTTGCACCCAAGTACCAGGGTACGAAAACTGAGACATATTTGAACACGTCTCCTGATCACATGGTTGATCATACTCTAGGTTCCACATGCATGTTTTAGCTGAAGGAAGAATACCTTAAACCTGGGTAGTTGAAACCCGTGGAATGGGTACCATGCAATATGACTTCAAAGGGTCTTCATTTGCTCACCGAACCTCTCCAATCCTATCACTGCTGCGTTTATGCCCCTGTACACATGCTTGATTCTCTTTCGGAGACATAGCAATCCATAGGTTTTAAGATACTTACTAGTCAGGTACATTCTTAGGCGTTTAATATGCGGTGTTGAGTCCATTTCGTTGAGCAAGGAGTAGCTCTTGTCTATTCCATATTTGACTTAAGGAACTTTATCTGTGCTCATTTCAATCTCTGGTTTTATGCAGCACCCCAACTCACCTTTACCCTTAAGCAAGCATAAGTTGGTTTTCTAAATTTGAGTCCCTGTTCTGTTCTGTAATTCAGTTCCTGTGTAGCCAAGTTTACATTCCGTGTATTACTGATATCTTATGATGTTTCTTTTTCTGTGTGACTTACTTCAGTTAGAATCATCATACCTGAATCCACTCATTGTGCTGCTAAGGGCCTGATGACACAGATTTCATTGCTGAGTGATATTGCTTTGTAAGTAAATACCACAACTTTTTTATCCATTTTTCACTTTCTGCAATGTTGAACTTGTACTGTAAACGAGGTTCTTGTAAACAGAGCCGTTCCAAACTTTGGGGTGGCTGTGTCTTTTTGATTTTAATTTCCCTAAGCTATAGGACCATAAGTGGAAGTGCCCTAGGTTCTGTTGCTTTGTTTTTTAGATGTTTCAGGAAACACCATACACTTCTCCCGAGTGGTTGTTGGCAATTTACATCCCGCCCATCAGCATAACAAGGCTCCCAGTTCTCCATGGCCTGTCCTGCCTTTCTGGATTTTACACTTCTTTCAGATGGCCCTTTTGACTGGGGGGAAGTGAGACTTCATTGTAGTGCAGATTTCCTTTGCAAGCTTGCTTGGTTGGCCAAAAAGGGCGTATGCGTTTTTTCCTGAATATATTCAGGAAAAAACGCATACGCCCTTTTTGGCCAAGTGCATCATTGTGGACGTTCTGCCTCTTTTCCTATGCTTTCAATGCAATTCCAGTCTACCTCCTGAAATCGGTTTCCTGCAATTCTGCCCCGCTTTCAAGTCCTCTTGGCAGCCTTACTTCAGTCTATTTTTGGACGATAGCTGTCATTTATAACTCTGCAGGTTTGTGAATTACAGTGCCCCTGAGCTCCTTTCTTCAACTCGCTTTCTTGTGACCTGGCCGCAACACCGCAGGATGGCTTCAGGCCCTAATCTGGTTCCGGCACGGCACGCTGAGCCTTTGGTTAATTCATCTTCCTGGTGGGAAATGAGAGTTAAATTTGCCCGTCCAGACACCTCCAGCTAGCCTCTCATTGGTTCTCGCTATTCCTGTTCATCTTCCGCAGAAATTGCAAACTGGGCCAAACAGGAGGTTAAAGGGACTGACTCTCCAAGTCGGGTGAGTGTTAGTAAAGCGTCTGGAATGTTGCACCCAAGTACCAGGGTACGAAAACTGAGACATATTTGAACACGTCTCCTGATCACATGGTTGATCATACTCTAGGTTCCACATGCATGTTTTAGCTGAAGGAAGAATACCTTAAACCTGGGTAGTTGAAACCCGTGGAATGGGTACCATGCAATATGACTTCAAAGGGTCTTCATTTGCTCACCGAACCTCTCCAATCCTATCACTGCTGCGTTTATGCCCCTGTACACATGCTTGATTCTCTTTTGGAGACATAGCAATCCATAGGTTTTAAGATACTTACTAGTCAGGTACATTCTTAGGCGTTTAATATGGGGTGTTGAGTCCATTTCGTTGAGCAAGGAGTAGCTCTTGTCTATTCCATATTTGGCTTAAGGAACTTTATCTGTGCTCATTTCAATCTCTGGTTTTATGCAGCACCCCAACTCACCTTTACCCTTAAGCAAGCATAAGTTGGTTTTCTAAATTTGAGACCCTGTTCTGTTCTGTAATTCAGTTCCTGTGTAGCCAAGTTTACATTCCGTGTATTACTGATATCTTATGATGTTTCTTTTTCTGTGTGACTTATTTCAGTTAGAATCATCATACCTGAATCCACTCATTGTGATGCTAAGGGCCTGATGACATAGAATTCATTGCTGAGTGATATTGCTTTGTAAGTAAATACCACAACTTCTTTATCCATTTTTCACTTTCTGCGATGTTGAACTTGTACTGTAAACGAGGTTCTTGTAAACAGAGGCGTCCCAAACTTTGGGGTGGCTGTTTCTTTTTGATTTTAATTTCCCTAAGCTATAGGACCATAAGTGGCAGTGCCCTAGGCTCTGTTGCTTTGTTTTTTAGATGTTTCAGGAAACACCATACACTTCTCCCGAGTGTCTGTTGGCAATTTACATCCCGCCCATCAGCATAACAAGGCTCCCAGTTCTCCATGGCCTGTCCTGCCTTTCTGGATTTTACACTTTTTTCAGATGGCCCTTTTGACCGGGGGGAAGTGAGACTTCATTGTAGTGCAGATTTCCTTTGCAAGCTTGCTTGGTTGGCCAAAAAGGGCGTATGCGTTTTTTCCTGAATATATTCAGGAAAAAACGCATACGCCCTTTTTGGCCAAGTGCATCATTGTGGACGTTCTGCCTCTTTTCCTATGCTTTCAATGCAATTCCAGTCTACCTCCTGAAATCGGTTTCCTGCAATTCTGCCCCGCTTTCAAGTCCTCTTGGCAGCCTTACTTCAGTCTATTTTTGGACGATAGCTGTCATTTATAACTCTGCAGGTTTGTGAATTACAGTGCCCCTGAGCTCCCTTCTTCAACTCGCTTTCTTGTGACCTGGCCGCAACACCGCAGGATGGCTTCAGGCCCTAATCTGGTTCCGGCCCGGCATGCTGAGCCTTTGGTTAATTCCTCTTCCTGGTGGGAAATGAGAGTTAAATTTGCCCGTCCAGACACCTCCAGCTAGCCTCTCATTGGTTCTCGCTATTCCTGTTCATCTTCCACAGAAATTGCAAACTGGGCCAAACAGGAGGTTAAAGGGACTGACTCTCCAAGTGGGGAGAGTGTTAGTAAAGCGTCTGGAATGTTGCACCCGAGTACCAGGGGAGGAAAACTGAGACATATTTGAACACGTCTCCCGATCACATGGTTGATCATACTCTAGGTTCCACATGCATGTTTTAGCTGAAGGAAGAATACCTTAAACCTGGGTAGTTGAAACCCGTGGAATGGGTACCATGCAATATGACTTCAAAGGGTCTTCATTTGCTCACTGCACCTCTCCAATCCTATCACTGCTGCGTTTATGCCCCTGTACACACGCTTGATTCTCTTTTGGAGACATAGCAATCCATAGGTTTTAAGATACTTACTAGTCAGGTACATTCTTAGGCGTTTAATATGGGGTGTTGAGTCCATTTCGTTGAGCAAGGAGTAGCTCTTGTCTATTCCATATTTGGCTTAAGGAACTTTATCTGTGCTCATTTCAATCTCTGGTTTTATGCAGCACCCCAACTCACCTTTACCCTTAAGCAAGCATAAGTTGGTTTTCTAAATTTGAGACCCTGTTCTGTTCTGTAATTCAGTTCCTGTGTAGCCAAGTTTACATTCCGTGTATTACTGATATCTTATGATGTTTCTTTTCTGTGTGACTTATTTCAGTTAGAATCATCATACCTGAATCCACTCATTGTGCTGCTAAGGGCCTGATGACACAGATTTCATTGCTGAGTGATATTGCTTTGTAAGTAAATACCACAACTTCTTTATCCATTTTTCACTTTCTGCGATGTTGAACTTGTACTGTAAACGAGGTTCTTGTAAACAGAGCCGTTCCAAACTTTGGGGTGGCTGTGTCTTTTTGATTTTAATTTCCCTATGCTATAGGACCATAAGTGGAAGTGCCCTAGGTTCTGTTGCTTTGTTTTTTAGATGTTTCAGGAAACACCATACACTTCTCCCGAGTGGTTGTTGGCAATTTACATCCCACCCATCAGCATAACAAGGCTCCCAGTTCTCCATGGCCTGTCCTGCCTTTCTGGATTTTACACTTTTTTCAGATGGCCCTTTTGACCAGGGGGAAGTGAGACTTCATTGTAGTGCAGATTTCCTTTGCAAGCTTGCTTGGTTGGCCAAAAAGGGCGTATGCGTTTTTTCCTGAATATATTCAGGAAAAAACGCATACGCCCTTTTTGGCCAAGTGCATCATTGTGGACGTTCTGCCTCTTTTCCTATGCTTTCAATGCAATTCCAGTCTACCTCCTGAAATCGGTTTCCTGCAATTCTGCCCCGCTTTCAAGTCCTCTTGGCAGCCTTACTTCAGTCTATTTTTGGACGATAGCTGTCATTTATAACTCTGCAGGTTTGTGAATTACAGTGCCCCTGAGCTCCTTTCTTCAACTCGCTTTCTTTTGAGCTGGCCGCAACACCGCAGGGTGGCTTCAGGCCCTAATCTGGTTCCGGCCCGGCACGCTGAGCCTTTGGTTAATTCCTCTTCCTGGTGGGAAATGAGAGTTAAATTTGCCCGTCCAGACACCTCCAGCTGGCCTCTCATTGGTTCTCGCTATTCCTGTTCATCTTCCGCAGAAATTGCAAACTGGACCAAACAGGAGGTTAAAGGGATTGACTCTCCAAGTGGGGAGAGTGTTAGTAAAGCGTCTGGAATGTTGCACCCGAGTACCAGGGGAGGAAAACTGAGACATATTTGAACACGTCTCCCGATCACATGGTTGATCATACTCTAGGTTCCATATGCATGTTTTAGCTGAAGGAAGAATACCTTAAACCTGGGTAGTTGAAACCCGTGTAATGGGTACCATGCAATATGACTTCAAAGGGTCTTCATTTGCTCACCGAACCTCTCCAATCCTATCACTGCTGCGTTTATGCCCCTGTACACATGCTTGATTCTCTTTCGGAGACATAGCAATCCATAGGTTTTAAGATACTTACTAGTCAGGTACATTCTTAGGCGTTTAATATGCGGTGTTGAGTCCATTTCGTTGAGCAAGGAGTAGCTCTTGTCTATTCCATATTTGGCTTAAGGAACTTTATCTGTGCTCATTTCAATCTCTGGTTTTATGCAGCACCCCAACTCACCTTTACCCTTAAGCAAGAATAAGTTGGTTTTCTAAATTTGAGACCCTGTTCTGTTCTGTAATTCAGTTCCTGTGTAGCCAAGTTTACATTCCGTGTATTACTGATATCTTATGATGTTTCTTTTTCTGTGTGACTTATTTCAGTTAAAATCATCATACCTGAATCCACTCATTGTGCTGCTAAGGGCCTGATGACACAGATTTCATTGCTGAGTGATATTGCTTTGTAAGTAAATACCACAACTTCTTTATCCATTTTTCACTTTCTGCGATGTGAACTTGTACTTTAAACGAGGTTCTTGTAAACAGAGGCGTCCCAAACTTTGGGGTGGCTGTGTCTTTTTGATTTTAATTTCCCTAAGCTATAGGACCATAAGTGGAAGTGCCCTAGGTTCTGTTGCTTTGTTTTTTAGATGTTTCAGGAAACACCATACACTTCTCCCGAGTGGTTGTTGGCAATTTACATCCCGCCCATCAGCATAACCAGGCTCCCAGTTCTCCATGGCCTGTCCTGCCTTTCTGGATTTTACACTTTTTTCAGATGGCCCTTTTGACCGGGGAGAAGTGAGACTTCATTGTAGTGCAGATTTCCTTTGCAAGCTTGCTTGGTTGGCCAAAAAGTGCGTATGCGTTTTTTCCTGAATATATTCAGGAAAAAACGCATACGCCCTTTTTGGCCAAGTGCATCATTGTGGACGTTCTGCCTCTTTTCCTATGCTTTCAATGCAATTCCAGTCTACCTCCTGAAATCGGTTTCCTGCAATTCTGCCCCGCTTTCAAGTCCTCTTGGCAGCCTTACTTCAGTCTATTTTTGGACGATAGCTGTCATTTATAACTCTGCAGGTTTGTGAATTACAGTGCCCCTGAGCTCCTTTCTTCAACTCGCTTTCTTGTGACCTGGCCGCAACACCGCAGGATGGCTTCAGGCCCTAATCTTGTTCCGGCACGGCACGCTGAGCCTTTGGTTATTTCCTCTTACTGGTGGGAAATGAGAGTTAAATTTGCCCGTCCAGACACCTCCAGCTAGTCTCTCATTGGTTCTCGCTATTCCTGTTCATCTTCCGCAGAAATTGCAAACTGGGCCAAACAGGAGGTTAAAGGCGCTGACTCACCAAGTGGGGAGAGTGTTAGTAAAGCGTCTGGAATGTTGCACCCGAGTACCAGGGGAGGAAAACTGAGACATATTTGAACACGTCTCCCGTTCACATGGTTGATCATACTTGGGTTCCACATGTATGTTTTAGCTGAAGGAAGAATACCTTAAACCTGGGTAGTTGAGACCCGTGGAATGGGTACCATGCAATATGACTTCAAAGGGTCTTCATTTGCTCACCGAACCTCTCCAATCCTATCACTGCTGCGTTTATGCCCCTGTACACATGCTTGATTCGCTTTCGGAGACATAGCAATCCATAGGTTTTAAGATACTTACTAGTCAGGTACATTCTTAGGCGTTTAATATGCGGTGTTGAGTCCATTTCGTTGAGCAAGGAGTAGCTCTTGTCTATTCCATATTTGGCTTAAGGAACTTTATCTGTGCTCATTTCAATCTCTGGTTTTATGCAGCACCCCAACTCACCTTTACCCTTAAGCAAGCATAAGTTGGTTTTCTAAATTTGAGACCCTGTTCTGTTCTGTAATTCAGTTCCCGTGTAGCCAAGTTTACATTCCGTGTATTACTGATATCTTATGATGTTTCTTTTTCTGTGTGACTTACTTCAGTTAGAATCATCATACCTGAATCCACTCATTGTGCTGCTAAGGGCCTGATGACACAGATTTCATTGCTGAGTGATATTGCTTTGTAAGTAAATACCACAACTTCTTTATCCATTTTTCACTTTCTGCGATGTTGAACTTGTACTGTAAACGAGGTTCTTGTAAACAGAGGCGTCCCAAACTTTGGGGTGGCTGTGTCTTTTTGATTTTAATTTCCCTAAGCTATAGGACCATAAGTGGAAGTGCCCTAGGTTCTGTTGCTTTGTTTTTTAGATGTTTCAGGAAACACCATACACTTCTCCCGAGTGGTTGTTGGCAATTTACATGCCGCCCGTCAGCATAACAAGGCTCCCAGTTCTCCATGGCCTGTCCTGCCTTTCTGGATTTTACACTTTTTTCAGATGGCCCTTTTGACCGGGGGGAAGTGAGACTTCATTGTAGTGCAGATTTCCTTTGCAAGCTTGCTTGGTTGGCCAAAAAGGGCGTATGCGTTTTTTCCTGAATATATTCAGGAAAAAACGCATACGCCCTTTTTGGCCAAGTGCATCATTGTGGACGTTCTGCCTCTTTTCCTATGCTTTCAATGCAATTCCAGTCTACCTCCTGAAATCGGTTTCCTGCAATTCTGCCCCGCTTTCAAGTCCTCTTGGCAGCCTTACTTCAGTCTATTTTTGGACGATAGCTGTCATTTATAACTCTGCAGGTTTGTGAATTACAGTGCCCCTGAGCTCCTTTTTTCAACTCGCTTTCTTGTGACCTGGCCGCAACACCGCAGGATGGCTTCAGGCCCTAATCTGGTTCCGGTACGGCACGCTGAGCCTTTGGTTATTTCCTCTTCCTGGTGGGAAATGAGAGTTAAATTTGCCCGTCCAGACACCTCCAGCTAGCCTCTCATTGGTTCTCGCTATTCCTGTTCATCTTCCGCAGAAATTGCAAACTGGGCCAAACAGGAGGTTAAAGGCGCTGACTCTCCAAGTGGGGAGAGTGTTAGTAAAGCGTCTGGAATGTTGCACCCGAGTACCAGGGGAGGAAAACTGAGACATATTTGAACACGTCTCCCGTTCACATGGTTGATCATACTTGGGTTCCACATGCATGTTTTAGCTGAAGGAAGAATACCTTAAACCTGGAGAGTTGAGACCCGTGGAATGGGTACCATGCAATATGACTTCAAAGGGTCTTCATTTGCTCACCGAACCTCTCCAATCCTATCACTGCTGCGTTTATGCCCCTGTACACACGCTTGGTTCTCTTTTGGAGACATAGCAATCCATAGGTTTTAAGATACTTACTAGTCAGGTACATTCTTAGGCGTTTAATATGGGGTGTTGAGTCCATTTCGTTGAGCAAGGAGTAGCTCTTGTCTATTCCATATTTGGCTTAAGGAACTTTATGTGTGCTCATTTCAATCTCTGGTTTTATGCAGCACCCCAACTCACCTTTCCCCTTAAGCAAGCATAAGTTAGTTTTCTAAATTTGAGACCCTGTTCTGTTTTGGAATGCAGTTCCTGTGTAGCCAAGTTTACATTCCGTGTACTAGTGATATCTTATGATGTTTCTTTTTCTGTGTGACTTATTTCAGTTAGAATCATCGTACCTGAATCCACTCATTATGCTTCTATGGGCCTGATGACATAGATTTCATTGCTGAGTGATACTGCATTGTACGTAAGTACCACAAGTTCTTTATCCATTTTTCACTTTCTGTGATATTGAACTTGTACGGTAAACGAGGTTCTTGTAAATGGAGGCGTCCCAAACTTTGGGGTGGCTGTGTCTTTTTGATTTTAATTTCCCTAAGCTATAGGACCATAAGTGGAAGTGCCCTAGGCTCTGTTGCTTTGTTTTTTAGATGTTTCAGGAAACACCATACACTTCTCCCGAGTGTCTGTTGGCAATTTACATCCCGCCCATCAGCATAACAAGGCTTCCAGTTCTCAATGGCCTGTTGCCTTTCTGGATTTTACACTTTTTTCAGATGGCCCTTTTGACCGGGGGGAAGTGAGACTTCATTGTAGTGCAGATTTCCTTTGCAAGCTTGCTTGGTTGGCCAAAAAGGGCGTATGCGTTTTTTCCTGAATATATTCAGGAAAAAACGCATACGCCCTTTTTGGCCAAGTGCATCATTGTGGACGTTCTGCCTCTTTTCCTATGCTTTCAATGCAATTCCAGTCTACCTCCTGAAATCGGTTTCCTGCAATTCTGCCCCGCTTTCAAGTCCTCTTGGCAGCCTTACTTCAGTCTATTTTTGGGCGATAGCTGTCATTTATAACTCTGCAGGTTTGTGAATTACAGTGCCCCTGAGCTCCTTTCTTCAACTCGCTTTCTTTTGAGCTGGCCGCAACACCGCAGGATGGCTTCAGGCCCTAATCTGGTTCCGGCACGGCACGCTGAGCCTTTGGTTAATTCCTCTTCCTGGTGGGAAATGAGAGTTAAATTTGCCCGTCCAGACACCTCCAGCTAGCCTCTCATTGGTTCTCGCTATTCCTGTTCATCTTCCGCAGAAATTGCAAACTGGGCCAAACAGGAGGTTAAAGGGACTGACTCTCCAAGTGGGGAGAGTGTTAGTAAAGCGTCTGGAATGTTGCACCCGAGTACCAGGGGAGGAAAACTGAGACATATTTGAACACGTCTCCCGATCACATGGTTGATCATACTTGGGTTCCACATGCATGTCTTAGCTGAAGGAAGAATACCTTAAACCTGGAGAGTTGAGACCCGTGTAATGGGTACCATGCAATATGACTTCAAAGGGTCTTCATTTGCTCACCGAACCTCTCCAATCCTATCACTGCTGCGTTTATGCCCCTGTACACATGCTTGATTCTCTTTCGGAGACATAGCAATCCATAGGTTTTAAGATACTTACTAGTCAGGTACATTCTTAGGCGTTTAATATGCGGTGTTGAGTCCATTTCGTTGAGCAAGGAGTAGCTCTTGTCTATTCCATATTTGGCTTAAGGAACTTTATCTGTGCTCATTTCAATCTCTGGTTTTATGCAGCACCCCAACTCACCTTTACCCTTAAGCAAGCATAAGTTGGTTTTCTAAATTTGAGACCCTGTTCTGTTCTGTAATTCAGTTCCTGTGTAGACAAGTTTACATTCCGTGTATTACTGATATCTTATGATGTTTCTTTTTCTGTGTGACTTACTTCAGTTAGAATCATCATACCTGAATCCACTCATTGTGCTGCTAAGGGCCTGATGACACAGATTTCATTGCTGAGTGATATTGCTTTGTAAGTAAATACCACAACTTCTTTATCCATTTTTCACTTTCTGCGATGTTGAACTTGTACTGTAAACGAGGTTCTTGTAAACAGAGCCGTTCCAAACTTTGGGGTGGCTGTGTCTTTTTGATTTTAATTTCCCTAAGCTATAGGACCATAAGTGGAAGTGCCCTAGGTTCTGTTGCTTTGTTTTTTAGATGTTTCAGGAAACACCATACACTTCTCCCGAGTGGTTGTTGGCAATTTACATCCCGCCCATCAGCATAACAAGGCTCCCAGTTCTCCATGGCCTGTCCTGCCTTTCTGGATTTTACACTTTTTTCAGATGGCCCTTTTGACCGGGGGGAAGTGAGACTTCATTGTAGTGCAGATTTCCTTTGCAAGCTTGCTTGGTTGGCCAAAAAGGGCGTATGCGTTTTTTCCTGAATATATTCAGGAAAAAACGCATACGCCCTTTTTGGCCAAGTGCATCATTGTGGACGTTCTGCCTCTTTTCCTATGCTTTCAATGCAATTCCAGTCTACCTCCTGAAATCGGTTTCCTGCAATTCTGCCCCGCTTTCAAGTCCTCTTGGCAGCCTTACTTCAGTCTATTTTTGGACGATAGCTGTCATTTATAACTCTGCAGGTTTGTGAATTACAGTGCCCCTGAGCTCCTTTCTTCAACTCGCTTTCTTTTGAGCTGGCCGCAACACCGCAGGATGGCTTCAGGCCCTAATCTGGTTCCGGTACGGCACGCTGAGCCTTTGGTTATTTCCTCTTCCTGGTGGGAAATGAGAGTTAAATTTGCCCGTCTAGACACCTTCAGCTAGCCTCTCATTGGTTCTCGCTATTCCTGTTCATCTTCCGCAGAAATTGCAAACTGGGCCAAACAGGAGGTTAAAGGCGCTGACTCTCCAAGTGGGGAGAGTGTTAGTAAAGCGTCTGGAATGTTGCACCCGAGTACCAGGGGAGGAAAACTGAGACATATTTGAACACGTCTCCCGTTCACATGGTTGATCATACTTGGGTTCCACATGCATGTCTTAGCTGAAGGAAGAATACCTTAAACCTGGAGAGTTGAGACCCGTGTAATGGGTACCATGCAATATGACTTCAAAGGGTCTTCATTTGCTCACCGAACCTCTCCAATCCTATCACTGCTGCGTTTATGCCCCTGTACACATGCTTGATTCTCTTTCGGAGACATAGCAATCCATAGGTTTCAAGATACTTACTAATCAGGTACATTCTTAGGCGTTTAATATGGGGTGTTGAGTCCATTTCGTTGAGCAAGGAGTAGCTCTTGTCTATTCCATATTTGGCTTAAGGAACTTTATCTGTGCTCATTTCAATCTCTGGTTTTATGCAGCACCCCAACTCACCTTTACCCTTAAGCAAGAATAAGTTGTTTTTCTAAATTTGAGACCCTGTTCTGTTCTGTAATTCAGTTCCTGTGTAGCCAAGTTTACATTCCGTGTATTACTGATATCTTATGATGTTTCTTTTTCTGTGTGACTTATTTCAGTTAGAATCATCGTACCTGAATCTACTCATTATGCTGCTACGGGCCTGATGACATAGATTTCATTGCTGAGTGATACTGCATTGTACGTAAGTACCACAAGTTCTTTATCCATTTTTCACTTTCTGCGATGTTGAACTTGTACTGTAAACGAGGTTCTTTTAAACAGAGCCGTTCCAAACTTTGGGGTGGCTGTGTCTTTTCGATTTTAATTTCCCTAAGCTATAGGACCATAAGTGGAAGTGCCCTAGGCTCTGTTGCTTTGTTTTTTAGATGTTTCAGGAAACACCATACACTTCTCCCGAGTGTCTGTTGGCAATTTACATCCCGCCCATCAGCATAACAAGGCTCCCAGTTCTCAATGGCCTGTTGCCTTTCTGGATTTTACACTTTTTTCAGATGGCCCTTTTGACCGGGGGGAAGTGAGACTTCATTGTAGTGCAGATTTCCTTTGCAAGCTTGCTTGGTTGGCCAAAAAGGGCGTATGCGTTTTTTCCTGAATATATTCAGGAAAAAACGCATACGCCCTTTTTGGCCAAGTGCATCATTGTGGACGTTCTGCCTCTTTTCCTATGCTTTCAATGCAATTCCAGTCTGCCTCCTGAAATCGGTTTCCTGCAATTCTGCCCCGCTTTCAAGTCCTCTTGGCAGCCTTACTTCAGTCTATTTTTGGACGATAGCTGTCATTTATAACTCTGCAGGTTTGTGAATTACAGTGCCCCTGAGCTCCTTTCTTCAACTCGCTTTCTTGTGACCTGGCCGCAACACCGCAGGATGGCTTCAGGCCCTAATCTGGTTCTGGCCCGGCATGCTGAGCCTTTGGTTAATTCCTCTTCCTGGTGGGAAATGAGAGTTAAATATGCCCGTTCAGACACCTCCAGCTAGTCTCTCATTGGTTCTCGCTATTCCTGTTCATCTTCCGCAGAAATTGCAAACTGGGCCAAACAGGAGGTTAAAGGGACTGACTCTCCAAGTCGGGAGAGTGTTAGTAAAGCGTCTGGAATGTTGCACCCGAGTACCAGGGGAGGAAAACTGAGACATATATGAACACGTCTCCCGTTCACATGGTTGATCATACTCTGGGTTCCACATGCATGTTTTAGCTGAAGGAAGAATACCTTAAACCTGGAGAGTTGAGACCCGTGTAATGGGTACCATGCAATATGACTTCAAAGGGTCTTCATTTGCTCACCGAACCTCTCCAATCCTATCACTGCTGCGTTTATGCCCCTGGACACACGCTTGATTCTCTTTTGGAGACATAGCAATCCATAGGTTTCAAGATACTTACTAGTCAGGTACATTCTTAGGCGTTTAATATGGGGTGTTGAGTCCATTTCGTTGAGCAAGGAGTAGCTCTTGTCTATTCCATATTTGGCTTAAGGAACTTTATCTGTGCTCATTTCAATCTCTGGTTTTATGCAGCACCCCAACTCACCTTTCCCCTTAAGCAAGAATAAGTTGTTTTTCTAAATTTGAGACCCTGTTCTGTTCTGTAATTCAGTTCCTGTGTAGCCAAGTTTACATTCCGTGTATTACTGATATCTTATGATGTTTCTTTTTCTGTGTGACTTATTTCAGTTAGAATCATTGTACCTGAATCTACTCATTATGCTGCTACGGGCCTGATGACATAGATTTCATTGCTGAGTGATACTGCATTGTACGTAAGTACCACAAGTTCTTTATCCATTTTTCACTTTCTGCGATGTTGAACTTGTACTGTAAACGAGGTTCTTGTAAACAGAGCCGTTCCAAACTTTGGGGTGGCTGTGTCTTTTCGATTTTAATTTCCCTAATCTATAGGACCATAAGTGGAAGTGCCCTAGGCTCTGTTGCTTTGTTTTTTAGATGTTTCAGGAAACACCATACACTTCTCCTGAGTGTCTGTTGGCAATTTACATCCCGCCCATCAGCATAACAAGGCTCCCAGTTCTCAATGGCCTGTTGCCTTTCTGGATTTTACACTTTTTTCAGATGGCCCTTTTGACCGGGGGGAAGTGAGACTTCATTGTAGTGCAGATTTCCTTTGCAAGCTTGCTTGGTTGGCCAAAAAGTGCGTATGCGTTTTTTCCTGAATATATTCAGGAAAAAATGCATACGCCCTTTTTGGCCAAGTGCATCATTGTGGACGTTCTGCCTCTTTTCCTATGCTTTCAATGCAATTCCAGTCTGCCTCCTGAAATCGGTTTCCTGCAATTCTGCCCCGCTTTCAAGTCCTCTTGGCAGCCTTACTTCAGTCTATTTTTGGACGATAGCTGTCATTTATAACTCTGCAGGTTTGTGAATTACAGTGCCCCTGAGCTCCTTTCTTCAACTCGCTTTCTTTTGAGCTGGCCGCAACACCGCAGGATGGCTTCAGGCCCTAATCTGGTTCTGGCCCGGCATGCTGAGCCTTTGGTTAATTCCTCTTCCTGGTGGGAAATGAGAGTTAAATATGCCCGTTCAGACACCTCCAGCTAGTCTCTCATTGGTTCTCGCTATTCCTGTTCATCTTCCGCAGAAATTGCAAACTGGGCCAAACAGGAGGTTAAAGGGACTGACTCTCCAAGTCGGGAGAGTGTTAGTAAAGCGTCTGGAATGTTGCACCCGAGTACCAGGGGAGGAAAACTGAGACATATTTGAACACGTCTCCCGTTCACATGGTTGATCATACTCTGGGTTCCACATGCATGTTTTAGCTGAAGGAAGAATACCTTAAACCTGGAGAGTTGAGACCCGTGGAATGGGTACCATGCAATATGACTTCAAAGGGTCTTCATTTGCTCACCGAACCTCTCCAATCCTATCACTGCTGCGTTTATGCCCCTGGACACACGCTTGATTCTCTTTTGGAGACATAACAATCCATAGGTTTCAAGATACTTACTAGTCAGGTACATTCTTAGGCGTTTAATATGGGGTGTTGAGTCCATTTCATTGAGCAAGGAGTAGCTCTTGTCTATTCCATATTTGGCTTTAGGAACTTTATCTGTGCTCATTTCAATCTCTGGTTTTATGCAGCACCCCAACTCACCTTTCCCCTTAAGCAAGAATAAGTTGTTTTTCTAAATTTGAGACCCTGTTCTGTTCTGTAATTCAGTTTCTGTGTAGCCAAGTTTACATTCCGTGTATTACTGATATCTTATGATGTTTCTTTTTCTGTGTGACTTATTTCAGTTAGAATCATCGTACCTGAATCCACTCATTATGCTGCTACGGGCCTGATGACATAGATTTCATTGCTGAGTGATACTGCATTGTACGTAAGTACCACAAGTCCTTTATCCATTTTTCACTTTCTGCGATGTTGAACTTGTACTGTAAACGAGGTTCTTGTAAACAGAGCCGTTCCAAACTTTGGGGTGGCTGTGTCTTTTTGATTTTAATTTCCCTAATCTATAGGACCATAAGTGGCAGTGCCCTAGGCTCTGTTGCTTTGTTTTTTAGATGTTTCAGGAAACACCATACACTTCTCCCAAGTGTCTGTTGGCAATTTACATCCCGCCCATCAGCATAACAAGGCTCCCAGTTCTCCATGGCCTGTCCTGCCTTTCTGGATTTTACACTTTTTTCAGATGGCCCTTTTGACCGGGGGGAAGTGAGACTTCATTGTAGTGCAGATTTCCTTTGCAAGCTTGCTTGGTTGGCCAAAAAGGGCGTATGCGTTTTTTCCTGAATATATTCAGGAAAAAACGCATACGCCCTTTTTGGCCAAGTGCATCATTGTGGACGTTCTGCCTCTTTTCCTATGCTTTCAATGCAATTCCAGTCTACCTCCTGAAATCGGTTTCCTGCAATTCTGCCCCGCTTTCAAGTCCTCTTGGCAGCCTTACTTCAGTCTATTTTTGGACGATAGCTGTCATTTATAACTCTGCAGGTTTGTGAATTACAGTGCCCCTGAGCTCCTTTCTTCAACTCGCTTTCTTGTGACCTGGCCGCAACACCGCAGGATGGCTTCAGGCCCTAATCTGGTTCCGGCCCGGCATGCTGAGCCTTTGGTTAATTCCTCTTCCTGGTGGGAAATGAGAGTTAAATTTGCCCGTCCAGACACCTCCAGCTAGCCTCTCATTGGTTCTCGCTATTCCTGTTCATCTTCCACAGAAATTGCAAACTGGGCCAAACAGGAGGTTAAAGGGACTGACTCTCCAAGTGGGGAGAGTGTTAGTAAAGCGTCTGGAATGTTGCACCCGAGTACCAGGGGAGGAAAACTGAGACATATTTGAACACGTCTCCCGATCACATGGTTGATCATACTCTAGGTTCCACATGCATGTTTTAGCTGAAGGAAGAATACCTTAAACCTGGGTAGTTGAAACCCGTGGAATGGGTACCATGCAATATGACTTCAAAGGGTCTTCATTTGCTCACCGAACCTCTCCAATCCTATCACTGCTGCGTTTATGCCCCTGTACACATGCTTGATTCTCTTTTGGAGACATAGCAATCCATAGGTTTTAAGGTACTTACTAGTCAGGTACATTCTTAGGCGTTTAATATGGGGTGTTTAGTCCATTTCGTTGAGCAAGGAGTAGCTCTTTTCTATTCCATATTTGGCTTAAGGAACTTTATCTGTGCTCATTTCAATCTCTGGTTTTATGCAGGACCCCAACTCACCTTTACCTTTAAGCAAGAATAAGTTGGTTTTCTAAATTTGAGACCCTGTTCTGTTCTGTAATTCAGTTCCTGTGTAGCCAAGTTTACATTCCGTGTATTACTGATATCTTATGATGTTTCTTTTTCTGTGTGACTTACTTCAGTTAGAATCATCATACCTGAATCCACTCATTGTGCTGCTAAGGGCCTGATGACACAGATTTCATTACTGAGTGATATTGCTTTGTAAGTAAATACCACAACTTCTTTATCCATTTTTCACTTTCTGCGATGTTGAACTTGTACTGTAAACGAGGTTCTTGTAAACAGAGCCATTCCAAACTTTGGGGTGGCTGTGTCTTTTTGATTTTAATTTCCCTAAGCTATAGGACCATAAGTGGAAGTGCCCTAGGTTCTGTTGCTTTGTTTTTTAGATGTTTCAGGAAACACCATACACTTCTCCCGAGTGGTTGTTGGCAATTTACATCCCGCCCATCAGCATAACAAGGCTCCCAGTTCTCCATGGCCTGTCCTGCCTTTCTGGATTTTACACTTTTTTCAGATGGCCCTTTTGACCGGGGGGAAGTGAGACTTCATTGTAGTGCAGATTTCCTTTGCAAGCTTGCTTGGTTGGCCAAAAAGGGCGTATGCGTTTTTTCCTGAATATATTCAGGAAAAAACGCATACGCACTTTTCGGCCAAGTGCATCATTGTGGACGTTCTGCCTCTTTTCCTATGCTTTCAATGCAATTCCAGTCTACCTCCTGAAATCGGTTTCCTGCAATTCTGCCCCGCTTTCAAGTCCTCTTGGCAGCCTTACTTCAGTCTATTTTTGGACGATAGCTGTCATTTATAACTCTGCAGGTTTGTGAATTACAGTGCCCCTGAGCTCCTTTCTTCAACTCGCTTTCTTTTGAGCTGGCCGCAACACCGCAGGATGGCTTCAGGCCCTAATCTGGTTCCGGTACGGCACGCTGAGCCTTTGGTTATTTCCTCTTCCTGTGGGAAATGAGAGTTAAATTTGCCCGTCCAGACACCTCCAGCTAGCCTCTCATTGGTTCTCGCTATTCCTGTTCATCTTCCGCAGAAATTGCAAACTGGGCCAAACAGGAGGTTAAAGGCGCTGACTCTCCAAGTGGGGAGAGTGTTAGTAAAGCGTCTGGAATGTTGCACCCGAGTACCAGGGGAGGAAAACTGAGACATATTTGAACACGTCTCCCGTTCACATGGTTGATCATACTTGGGTTCCACATGCATGTTTTAGCTGAAGGAGGAATACCTTAAACCTGGAGAGTTGAGACCCGTGGAATGGGTACCATGCAATATGACTTCAAAGGGTCTTCATTTGCTCACCGAACCTCTCCAATCCTATCACTGCTGCGTTTATGCCCCTGTACACATGCTTGATTCTCTTTTGGAGACATAGCAATCCATAGGTTTTACGATACTTACTAGTCAGGTACATTCTTAGGCGTTTAATATGCGGTGTTGAGTCCATTTCGTTGAGCAAGGAGTAGCTCTTGTCTATTCCATATTTGACTTAAGGAACTTTATCTGTGCTCATTTCAATCTCTGGTTTTATGCAGCACCCCAACTCACCTTTACCCTTAAGCAAGCATAAGTTGGTTTTCTAAATTTGAGACCCTGTTCTGTTCTGTAATTCAGTTCCTGTGTAGCCAAGTTTCCATTCCGTGTATTACTGATATCTTATGATGTTTCTTTTTCTGTGTGACTTATTTCAGTTAGAATCATCATACCTGAATCCACTCATTGTGCTGCTAAGGGCCCGATGACGTAGATTTCATTGCTGAGTGATATTGCTTTGTAAGTCAATACCACAACTTCTTTATCCATTTTTCACTTTCTGCGATGTTGAACTTGTACTGTAAACGAGGTTCTTGTAAACAGAGCCGTTCCAAACTTTGGGGTGGCTGTGTCTTTTTGATTTTAATTACCCTAAACTATAGGACCATAAGTGGAAGTGCCCTAGGCTCTGTTGCTTTGTTTTTTAGATGTTTCAGGAAACACCATACACTTCTCCCAAGTGTCTGTTGGCAATTTACATCCCGCCCATCAGCATAACAAGGCTCCCAGATCTCCATGGCCTGTCCTGCCTTTCTGGATTTTACACTTTTTTCAGATGGCCCTTTTTACCGGGGGGAAGTGAGACTTCATTGTAGTGCAGATTTCCTTTGCAAGCTTGCTTGGTTGGCCAAAAAGGGCGTATGCGTTTTTTCCTGAATATATTCAGGAAAAAACGCATACGCCCTTTTTGGCCAAGTGCATCATTGTGGACGTTCTGCCTCTTTTCCTATGCTTTCAATGCAATTCCAGTCTACCTCCTGAAATCGGTTTCCTGCAATTCTGCCCCGCTTTCAAGTCCTCTTGGCAGCCTTACTTCAGTCTATTTTTGGACGATAGCTGTCATTTATAACTCTGCAGGTTTGTGAATTACAGTGCCCCTGAGCTCCTTTCTTCAACTCACTTTCTTGTGACCTGGCCGCAACACCGCAGGATGGCTTCAGGCCCTAATCTCGTTCCGGCCCGGCATGCTGAGCCTTTGGTTAATTCCTCTTCCTGGTGGGAAATGAGAGTTAAATTTGCCCGTCCAGACACCTCCAGCTAGCCTGTCATTGGTTCTCGCTATTCCTGTTCATCTTCCGCAGAAATTGCAAACTGGGCCAAACAGGAGGTTAAAGGGACTGACTCTCCAAGTGGGGAGAGTGTTAGTAAAGCGTCTGGAATGTTGCACCCGAGTACCAGGGGAGGAAAACTGAGACATATTTGAACACGTCTCCCGATCACATGGTTGATCATACTCTAGGTTCCACATGCATGTTTTAGCTGAAGGAAGAATACCTTAAACCTGGGTAGTTGAAACCCGTGGAATGGGTACCATGCAATATGACTTCAAAGGGTCTTCATTTGCTCACCGCACCTCTCCAATCCTATCACTGCTGCATTTATGCCCCTGTACACATGCTTGATTCTCTTTCGGAGACATAGCAATCCATAGGTTTTAAGATACTTACTAGTCAGGTACATTCTTAGGCGTTTAATATGGGGTGTTGAGTCCATTTCCTTGAGCAAGGAGTAGCTCTTGTCTATTCCATATTTGGCTTAAGGAACTTTATCTGTGCTCATTTCAATCTCTGGTTTTATGCAGCACCCCAACTCACCTTTACCCTTAAGCAAGAATAAGTTGGTTTTCTAAATTTGAGACCCTGTTCTGTTCTGTAATTCAGTTCCTGTGTAGCCAAGTTTACATTCCGTGTATTACTGATATCTTATGATGTTTCTTTTTCTGTGTGACTTATTTCAGTTAGAATCATCATACCTGAATCCACTCATTGTGCTGCTAAGGGCCTGATGACACAGATTTCATTGCTGAGTGATATTGCTTTGTAAGTAAATACCACAACTTCTTTATCCATTTTTCACTTTCTGCGATGTTGAACTTGTACTGTAAACGAGGTTCTTGTAAACAGAGCCGTTCCAAACTTTGGGGTGGCTGTGTCTTTTTGATTTTAATTTCCCTAAACTATAGGACCATAAGTGGAAGTGCCCTAGGTTCTGTTGCTTTGTTTTTTAGATGTTTCAGGAAACACCATACACTTCTCCCGAGTGGTTGTTGGCAATTTACATCCCGCCCATCAGCATAACAAGGCTCCCAGTTCTCCATGGCCTGTCCTGCCTTTCTGGATTTTACACTTTTTTCAGATGGCCCTTTTGACCGGGGGGAAGTGAGACTTCATTGTAGTGCAGATTTCCTTTGCAAGCTTGCTTGGTTGGCCAAAAAGGGCGTATGCGTTTTTTCCTGAATATATTCAGGAAAAAACGCATACGCCCTTTTTGGCCAAGTGCATCATTGTGGACGTTCTGCCTCTTTTCCTATGCTTTCAATGCAATTCCAGTCTACCTCCTGAAATCGGTTTCCTGCAATTCTGCCCCGCTTTCAAGTCCTCTTGGCAGCCTTACTTCAGTCTATTTTTGGACGATAGCTGTCATTTATAACTCTGCAGGTTTGTGAATTACAGTGCCCCTGAGCTCCTTTCTTCAACTCGCTTTCTTGTGACCTGGCCGCAACACCGCAGGATGGCTTCAGGCCCTAATCTGTTTCCGGCCCGGCATGCTGAGCCTTTGCTTATTTCCTCTTCCTGGTGGGAAATGAGAGTTAAATTTGCCCGTCCAGACACCTCCAGCTAGCCTCTCATTGGTTCTCGCTATTCCTGTTCATCTTCCGCAGAAATTGCAAACTGGGCCAAACAGGAGGTTAAAGGCGCTGACTCTCCAAGTGGGGAGAGTGTTAGTAAAGTGTCTGGAATGTTGCACCCGAGTACCAGGGTAGGAAAACTGAGACATATTTGAACACGTCTCCCGATCACATGGTTGATCATACTCTAGGTTCCACATGCATGTTTTAGCTGAAGGAAGAATACCTTAAACCTGGGTAGTTGAAACCCGTGGAATGGGTACCATGCAATATGACTTCAAAGGGTCTTCATTTGCTCACCGCACCTCTCCAATCCTATCACTGCTGCGTTTATGCCCCTGTACACATGCTTGATTCTCTTTCGGAGACATAGCAATCCATAGGTTTTACGATACTTACTAGTCAGGTACATTCTTAGGCGTTTAATATGCGGTGTTGAGTCCATTTCATTGAGCAAGGAGTATCTCTTGTCTATTCCATATTTGACTTAAGGAACTTTATCTGTGCTCATTTCAATCTCTGGTTTTATGCAGCACCCCAACTCACCTTTACCCTTAAGCAAGCATAAGTTGGTTTTCTAAATTTGAGACCCTGTTCTGTTCTGTAATTCAGTTCCTGTGTAGCCAAGTTTACATTCCGTGTATTACTGATATCTTATGATGTTTCTTTTTCTGTGTGACTTATTTCAGTTAGAATCATCATACCTGAATCCACTCATTGTGATGCTAAGGGCCTGATGACATAGATTTCATTGCTGAGTGATATTGCTTTGTAAGTAAATACCACAACTTCTTTATCCATTTTTCACTTTCTGCGATGTTGAACTTGTACTGTAAACGAGGTTCTTGTAAACAGAGCCGTTCCAAACTTTGGGGTGGCTGTGTCTTTTTGATTTTAATTTCCCTAAGCTATAGGACCATAAGTGGCAGTGCCCTAGGCTCTGTTGCTTTGTTTTTTAGATGTTTCAGGAAACACCATACACTTCTCCCGAGTGTCTGTTGGCAATTTACATCCCGCCCATCAGCATAACAAGGCTCCCAGTTCTCCATGGCCTGTCCTGCCTTTCTGGATTTTACACTTTTTTCAGATGGCCCTTTTGACTGGGGGGAAGTGAGACTTCATTGTAGTGCAGATTTCCTTTGCAAGCTTGCTTGGTTGGCCAAAAAGGGCGTATGCGTTTTTTCCTGAATATATTCAGGAAAAAACGCATACGCCCTTTTTAGCCAAGTGCATCATTGTGGACGTTCTGCCTCTTTTCCTATGCTTTCAATGCAATTCCAGTCTACCTCCTGAAATCGGTTTCCTGCAATTCTGCCCCGCTTTCAAGTCCTCTTGGCAGCCTTACTTCAGTCTATTTTTGGATGATAGCTGTCATTTATAACTCTGCAGGTTTGTGAATTACAGTGCCCCTGAGCTCCTTTCTTCAACTCGCTTTCTTGTGACCTGGCCGCAACACCGCAGGATGGCTTCAGGCCCTAATCAGGTTCCGGCCCGGCATGCTGAGCCTTTGGTTAATTCCTCTTCCTGGTGGGAAATGAGAGTTAAATTTGCCCGTCCAGACACCTCCAGCTAGCCTCTCATTGGTTCTCGCTATTCCTGTTCATCTTCCGCAGAAATTGCAAACTGGGCCAAACAGGAGGTTAAAGGGACTGACTCTCCAAGTGGGGAGAGTGTTAGTAAAGCGTCTGGAATGTTGCACCCGAGTACCAGGGGAGGAAAACTGAGACATATTTGAACACGTCTCCCGATCACATGGTTGATCATACTCTGGGTTCCACATGCATGTTTTAGCTGAAGGAAGAATACCTTAAACCTGGGTAATTGAAACCCGTGGAATGGGTACCATGCAATATGACTTCAAAGGGTCTTCATTTGCTCACCGAACCTCTCCAATCCTATCACTGCTGCGTTTATGCCCCTGTACACATGCTTGATTCTCTTTCGGAGACATAGCAATCCATAGGTTTTAAGATACTTACTAGTCAGGTACATTCTTAGGCGTTTAATATGCGGTGTTGAGTCAATTTCGTTGAGCAAGGAGTAGCTCTTGTCTATTCCATATTTGGCTTAAGGAACTTTATCTGTGCTCATTTCAATCTCTGGTTTTATGCAGCACCCCAACTCACCTTTACCCTTAAGCAAGCATAAGTTGGTTTTCTAAATTTGAGACCCTGTTCTGTTCTGTAATTCAGTTCCTGTGTAGCCAAGTTTACATTCCGTGTATTACTGATATCTTATGATGTTTCTTTTTCTGTGTGACTTATTTCAGTTAGAATCATCATACCTGAATCCACTCATTGTGATGCTAAGGGCCTGATGACATAGATTTCATTGCTGAGTGATATTGCTTTGTAAGTAAATACCACAACTTCTTTATCCATTTTTCACTTTCTGCGATGTTGAACTTGTACTGTAAACGAGGTTCTTGTAAACAGAGCCGTCCCAAACTTTGGGGTGGCTGTGTCTTTTTGATTTTAATTTCCCTAAGCTATAGGACCATAAGTGGAACTGCCCTAGGCTCTGTTGCTTTGTTTTTTAGATGTTTCAGGAAACACCATACACTTCTCCCAAGTGGTTGTTGGCAATTTACATCCCGCCCATCAGCATAACAAGGCTCCCAGTTCTCCATGGCCTGTCCTGCCTTTCTGGATTTTACACTTTTTTCAGATGGCCCTTTTGACCGGGGGGAAGTGAGACTTCATTGTAGTGCAGATTTCCTTTGCAAGCTTGCTTGGTTGGCCAAAAAGGGCGTATGCGTTTTTTCCTGAATATATTCAGGAAAAAATGCATACGCCCTTTTTGGCCAAGTGCATCATTGTGGACGTTCTGCCTCTTTTCCTATGCTTTCAATGCAATTCCAGTCTACCTCCTGAAATCGGTTTCCTGCAATTCTGCCCCGCTTTCAAGTCCTCTTGGCAGCCTTACTTCAGTCTATTTTTGGACGATAGCTGTCATTTATAACTCTGCAGGTTTGTGAATTACAGTGCCCCTGAGCTCCTTTCTTCAACTCGCTTTCTTTTGAGCTGGCCGCAACACCGCAGGATGGCTTCAGGCCCTAATCTGGTTCCGGCCCGGCATGCTGAGCCTTTGGTTAATTCCTCTTCCTGGTGGGAAATGAGAGTTAAATTTGCCTGTCCAGACACCTCCAGCTAGCCTCTCATTGGTTTTCGCTATTCCTGTTCATCTTCCGCAGAAATTGCAAACTGGGCCAAACAGGAGGTTAAAGGGACTGACTCTCCAAGTGGGGAGAGTGTTAGGAAAGCGTCTGGAATGTTGCACCCGAGTACCAGGGGAGGAAAACTGAGACATATTTGAACACGTCTCCCGATCACATGGTTGATTATACTCTAGGTTCCACATGCATGTTTTAGCTGAAGGAAGAATACCTTAAACCTGGGTAGTTGAAACCCGTGGAATGGGTACCATGCAATATGACTTCAAAGGGTCTTCATTTGCTCACCGCACCTCTCCAATCCTATCACTGCTGCGTTTATGCCCCTGTACACATGCTTGATTCTCTTTCGGAGACATAGCAATCCATAGGTTTTAAGATACTTACTAGTCAGGTACATTCTTAGGCGTTTAATATGCGGTGTTGAGTCCATTTCGTTGAGCAAGGAGTAGCTCTTGTCTATTCCATATTTGGCTTAAGGAACTTTATCTGTGCTCATTTCAATCTCTGGTTTTATGCAGCACCCCAACTCACCTTTACCCTTAAGCAAGCATAAGTTGGTTTTCTAAATTTGAGACCCTGTTCTGTTCTGTAATTCAGTTCCTGTGTAGCCAAGTTTACATTCCGCGTATTACTGATATCTTATGATGTTTCTTTTTCTGTGTGACTTACTTCAGTTAGAATCATCATACCTGAATCCACTCATTGTGCTGCTAAGGGCCTGATGACACAGATTTCATTGCTGAGTGATATTGCTTTGTAAGTAAATACCACAACTTCTTTATCCATTTTTCACTTTCTGCGATGTTGAACTTGTACTGTAAACGAGGTTCTTGTAAACAGAGCCGTTCCAAACTTTGGGGTGGCTGTGTCTTTTTGATTTTAATTTCCCTAAGCTATAGGACCATAAGTGGAAGTGCCCTAGGTTCTGTTGCTTTGTTTTTTAGATGTTTCAGGAAACACCATACACTTCTCCCAAGTGGTTGTTGGCAATTTACATCCCGCCCATCAGCATAACAAGGCTCCCAGTTCTCCATGACCTGTCCTGCCTTTCTGGATTTTACACTTTTTTCAGATGGCCCTTTTGACCGGGGGGAAGTGAGACTTCATTGTAGTGCAGATTTCCTTTGCAAGCTTGCTTGGTTGGCCAAAAAGGGCGTATGCGTTTTTTCCTGAATATATTCAGGAAAAAACGCATACGCCCTTTTTGGCCAAGTGCATCATTGTGGACGTTCTGCCTCTTTTCCTATGCTTTCAATGCAATTCCAGTCTACCTCCTGAAATCGGTTTCCTGCAATTCTGCCCCGCTTTCAAGTCCTCTTGGCAGCCTTACTTCAGTCTATTTTTGGACGATAGCTGTCATTTATAACTCTGCAGGTTTGTGAATTACAGTGCCCCTGAGCTCCTTTCTTCAACTCGCTTTCTTGTGACCTGGCCGCAACACCGCAGGATGGCTTCAGGCCCTAATCTGGTTCCGGCACGGCACGCTGAGCCTTTGGTTATTTCCTCTTCCTGGTGGGAAATGAGAGTTAAATTTGCCCGTCCAGACACCTCCAGCTAGCCTCTCATTGGTTCTCGCTATTCCTGTTCATCTTCCGCAGAAATTGCAAACTGGGCCAAACAGGAGGTTAAAGGGACTGACTCTCCAAGTGAGGAGAGTGTTAGTAAAGCGTCTGGAATGTTGCACCCGAGTACCAGGGGAGGAAAACTGAGACATATTTGAACACGTCTCCCGATCACATGGTTGATCATACTCTAGGTTCCACATGCATGTTTTAGCTGAAGGAAGAATACCTTAAACCTGGGTAGTTGAAACCCGTGGAATGGGTACCATGCAATATGACTTCAAAGGGTCTTCATTTGCTCACCGAACCTCTCCAATCCTATCACTGCTGCGTTTATGCCCCTGTACACATGCTTGATTCTCTTTCGGAGACATAGCAATCCATAGGTTTTAAGATACTTACTAGTCAGGTACATTCTTAGGCGTTTAATATGCGGTGTTGAGTCCATTTCGTTGAGCAAGGAGTAGCTCTTGTCTATTCCATATTTGGCTTAAGGAACTTTATCTGTGCTCATTTCAATCTCTGGTTTTATGCAGCACCCCAACTCACCTTTACCCTTAAGCAAGCATAAGTTGGTTTTCTAAATTTGAGACCCTGTTCTGTTCTGTAATTCAGTTCCTGTGTAGCCAAGTTTACATTCCGTGTATTACTGATATCTTATGATGTTTCTTTTTCTGTGTGACTTATTTCAGTTAGAATCATCATACCTGAATCCACTCATTGTGATGCTAAGGGCCTGATGACATAGATTTCATTGCTGAGTGATATTGCTTTGTAAGTAAATACCACAACTTCTTTATCCATTTTTCTCTTTCTGCGATGTTGAACTTGTACTGTAAACGAGGTTCTTGTAAACAGAGGCGTCCCAAACTTTGGGGTGGCTGTGTCTTTTTGATTTTAATTTCCCTAAGCTATAGGACCATAAGTGGCAGTGCCCTAGGCTCTGTTGCTTTGTTTTTTAGATGTTTCAGGAAACACCATACACTTCTCCCGAGTGTCTGTTGGCAATTTACATCCCGCCCATCAGCATAACAAGGCTCCCAGTTCTCCATGGCCTGTCCTGCCTTTCTGGATTTTACACTTTTTTCAGATGGCCCTTTTGACCGGGGGGAAGTGAGACTTCATTGTAGTGCAGATTTCCTTTGCAAGCTTGCTTGGTTGGCCAAAAAGGGCGTATGCGTTTTTTCCTGAATATATTCAGGAAAAAACGCATACGCCCTTTTTGGCCAAGTGCATCATTGTGGACGTTCTGCCTCTTTTCCTATGCTTTCAATGCAATTCCAGTCTACCTCCTGAAATCGGTTTCCTGCAATTCTGCCCCGCTTTCAAGTCCTCTTGGCAGCCTTACTTCAGTCTATTTTTGGACGATAGCTGTCATTTATAACTCTGCAGGTTTGTGAATTACAGTGCCCCTGAGCTCCTTTCTTCAACTCGCTTTCTTGTGAGCTGGCCGCAACACCGCAGGATGGCTTCAGGCCCTAATCTGGTTCCGGCCCGGCATGCTGAGCCTTTGGTTAATTCCTCTTCCTGGTGGGAAATGAGAGTTAAATTTGCCTGTCCAGACACCTCCAGCTAGCCTCTCATTGGTTTTCGCTATTCCTGTTCATCTTCCGCAGAAATTGCAAACTGGGCCAAACAGGAGGTTAAAGGGACTGACTCTCCAAGTGGGGAGAGTGTTAGGAAAGCGTCTGGAATGTTGCACCCGAGTACCAGGGGAGGAAAACTGAGACATATTTGAACACGTCTCCCGATCACATGGTTGATTATACTCTAGGTTCCACATGCATGTTTTAGCTGAAGGAAGAATACCTTAAACCTGGGTAGTTGAAACCCGTGGAATGGGTACCATGCAATATGACTTCAAAGGGTCTTCATTTGCTCACCGCACCTCTCCAATCCTATCACTGCTGCGTTTATGCCCCTGTACACATGCTTGATTCTCTTTCGGAGACATAGCAATCCATAGGTTTTAAGATACTTACAAGTCAGGTACATTCTTAGGCGTTTAATATGCGGTGTTGAGTCCATTTCGTTGAGCAAGGAGTAGCTCTTGTCTATTCCATATTTGGCTTAAGGAACTTTATCTGTGCTCATTTCAATCTCTGGTTTTATGCAGCACCCGAACTCACCTTTACCCTTAAGCAAGCATAAGTTGGTTTTCTAAATTTGAGACCCTGTTCTGTTCTGTAATTCAGTTCCTGTGTAGCCAAGTTTACATTCCGTGTATTACTGATATCTTATGATGTTTCTTTTTCTGTGTGACTTACTTCAGTTAGAATCATCATACCTGAATCCACTCATTGTGCTGCTAAGGGCCTGATGACACAGATTTCATTGCTGAGTGATATTGCTTTGTAAGTAAATACCACAACTTCTTTATCCATTTTTCACTTTCTGCGATGTTGAACTTGTACTGTAAACGAGGTTCTTGTAAACAGAGCCGTTCCAAACTTTGGGGTGGCTGTGTCTTTTTGATTTTAATTTCCCTAAGCTATAGGACCATAAGTGGAAGTGCCCTAGGTTCTGTTGCTTTGTTTTTTAGATGTTTCAGGAAACACCATACACTTCTCCCAAGTGGTTGTTGGCAATTTACATCCCGCCCATCAGCATAACAAGGCTCCCAGTTCTCCATGACCTGTCCTGCCTTTCTGGATTTTACACTTTTTTCAGATGGCCCTTTTGACCGGGGGGAAGTGAGACTTCACTGTAGTGCAGATTTCCTTTGCATGCTTGCTTGGTTGGCCAAAAAGGGCGTATGCGTTTTTTCCTGAATATATTCAGGAAAAAACGCATACGCCCTTTTTGGCCAAGTGCATCATTGTGGACGTTCTGCCTCTTTTCCTATGCTTTCAATGCAATTCCAGTCTACCTCCTGAAATCGGTTTCCTGCAATTCTGCCCCGCTTTCAAGTCCTCTTGGCAGCCTTACTTCAGTCTATTTTTGGACGATAGCTGTCATTTATAACTCTGCAGGTTTGTGAATTACAGTGCCCCTGAGCTCCTTTCTTCAACTCGCTTTCTTGTGACCTGGCCGCAACACCGCAGGATGGCTTCAGGCCCTAATCTGGTTCCGGCACGGCACGCTGAGCCTTTGGTTATTTCCTCTTCCTGGTGGGAAATGAGAGTTAAATTTGCCCGTCCAGACACCTCCAGCTAGTCTCTCATTGGTTCTCGCTATTCCTGTTCATCTTCCGCAGAAATTGCAAACTGGGCCAAACAGGAGGTTAAAGGGACTGACTCTCCAAGTGGGGAGAGTGTTAGTAAAGCGTCTGGAATGTTGCACCCGAGTACCAGGGGAGGAAAACTGAGACATATTTGAACACGTCTCCCGATCACATGGTTGATCATACTCTAGGTTCCACATGCATGTTTTAGCTGAAGGAAGAATACCTTAAACCTGGGTAGTTGAAACCCGTGGAATGGGTACCATGCAATATGACTTCAAAGGGTCTTCATTTGCTCACCGAACCTCTCCAATCCTATCACTGCTGCGTTTATGCCCCTGTACACATGCTTGATTCTCTTTCGGAGACATAGAAATCCATAGGTTTTAAGATACTTACTAGTCAGGTACATTCTTAGGCGTTTAATATGCGGTGTTGAGTCCATTTCGTTGAGCAAGGAGTAGCTCTTGTCTATTCCATATTTGGCTTAAGGAACTTTATCTGTGCTCATTTCAATCTCTGGTTTTATGCAGCACCCCAACTCACCTTTACCCTTAAGCAAGCATAAGTTGGTTTTCTAAATTTGAGACCCTGTTCTGTTCTGTAATTCAGTTCCTGTGTAGCCAAGTTTACATTCCGTGTATTACTGATATCTTATGATGTTTCTTTTTCTGTGTGACTTATTTCAGTTAGAATCATCATACCTGAATCCACTCATTATGATGCTAAGGGCCTGATGACATAGATTTCATTGCTGAGTGATATTGCTTTGTAAGTAAATACCACAACTTCTTTATCCATTTTTCTCTTTCTGCGATGTTGAACTTGTACTGTAAACGAGGTTCTTGTAAACAGAGTCGTCCCAAACTTTGGGGTGGCTGTGTCTTTTTGATTTTAATTTCCCTAAGCTATAGGACCATAAGTGGCAGTGCCCTAGGCTCTGTTGCTTTGTTTTTTAGATGATTCAGGAAACACCATACACTTCTCCCGAGTGTCTGTTGGCAATTTACATCCCGCCCATCAGCATAACAAGGCTCCCAGTTCTCCATGGCCTGTCCTGCCTTTCTGGATTTTACACTTTTTTCAGATGGCCCTTTTAACCGGGGGGAAGTGAGACTTCATTGTAGTGCAGATTTCCTTTGCAAGCTTGCTTGGTTGGCCAAAAAGGGCGTATGCGTTTTTTCCTGAATATATTCAGGAAAAAACGCATACGCCCTTTTTGGCCAAGTGCATCATTGTGGACGTTCTGCCTCTTTTCCTATGCTTTCAATGCAATTCCAGTCTACCTCCTGAAATCGGTTTCCTGCAATTCTGCCCCGCTTTCAAGTCCTCTTGGCAGCCTTACTTCAGTCTATTTTTGGACGATAGCTGTCATTTATAACTCTGCAGGTTTGTGAATTACAGTGCCCCTGAGCTCCTTTCTTCAACTCGCTTTCTTGTGAGCTGGCCGCAACACCGCAGGATGGCTTCAGGCCCTAATCTGGTTCCGGCCCGGCATGCTGAGCCTTTGGTTAATTCCTCTTCCTGGTGGGAAATGAGAGTTAAATTTGCCTGTCCAGACACCTCCAGCTAGCCTCTCATTGGTTTTCGCTATTCCTGTTCATCTTCCGCAGAAATTGCAAACTGGGCCAAACAGGAGGTTAAAGGGACTGACTCTCCAAGTGGGGAGAGTGTTAGGAAAGCGTCTGGAATGTTGCACCCGAGTACCAGGGGAGGAAAACTGAGACATATTTGAACACGTCTCCCGATCACATGGTTGATTATACTCTAGGTTCCACATGCATGTTTTAGCTGAAGGAAGAATACCTTAAACCTGGGTAGTTGAAACCCGTGGAATGGGTACCATGCAATATGACTTCAAAGGGTCTTCATTTGCTCACCGCACCTCTCCAATCCTATCACTGCTGCGTTTATGCCCCTGTACACATGCTTGATTCTCTTTCGGAGACATAGCAATCCATAGGTTTTAAGATACTTACAAGTCAGGTACATTCTTAGGCGTTTAATATGCGGTGTTGAGTCCATTTCGTTGAGCAAGGAGTAGCTCTTGTCTATTCCATATTTGGCTTAAGGAACTTTATCTGTGCTCATTTCAATCTCTGGTTTTATGCAGCACCCGAACTCACCTTTACCCTTAAGCAAGCATAAGTTGGTTTTCTAAATTTGAGACCCTGTTCTGTTCTGTAATTCAGTTCCTGTGTAGCCAAGTTTACATTCCGTGTATTACTGATATCTTATGATGTTTCTTTTTCTGTGTGACTTACTTCAGTTAGAATCATCATACCTGAATCCACTCATTGTGCTGCTAAGGGCCTGATGACACAGATTTCATTGCTGAGTGATATTGCTTTGTAAGTAAATACCACAACTTCTTTATCCATTTTTCACTTTCTGCGATGTTGAACTTGTACTGTAAACGAGGTTCTTGTAAACAGAGCCGTTCCAAACTTTGGGGTGGCTGTGTCTTTTTGATTTTAATTTCCCTAAGCTATAGGACCATAAGTGGAAGTGCCCTAGGTTCTGTTGCTTTGTTTTTTAGATGTTTCAGGAAACACCATACACTTCTCCCAAGTGGTTGTTGGCAATTTACATCCCGCCCATCAGCATAACAAGGCTCCCAGTTCTCCATGACCTGTCCTGCCTTTCTGGATTTTACACTTTTTTCAGATGGCCCTTTTGACCGGGGGGAAGTGAGACTTCATTGTAGTGCAGATTTCCTTTGCAAGCTTGCTTGGTTGGCCAAAAAGGGCGTATGCGTTTTTTCCTGAATATATTCAGGAAAAAACGCATACGCCCTTTTTGGCCAAGTGCATCATTGTGGACGTTCTGCCTCTTTTCCTATGCTTTCAATGCAATTCCAGTCTACCTCCTGAAATCGGTTTCCTGCAATTCTGCCCCGCTTTCAAGTCCTCTTGGCAGCCTTACTTCAGTCTATTTTTGGACGATAGCTGTCATTTATAACTCTGCAGGTTTGTGAATTACAGTGCCCCTGAGCTCCTTTCTTCAACTCGCTTTCTTGTGACCTGGCCGCAACACCGCAGGATGGCTTCAGGTCCTAATCTGGTTCCGGCACGGCACGCTGAGCCTTTGGTTACTTCCTCTTCCTGGTGGGAAATGAGAGTTAAATTTGCCCGTCCAGACACCTCCAGCTAGTCTCTCATTGGTTCTCGCTATTCCTGTTCATCTTCCGCAGAAATTGCAAACTGGGCCAAACAGGAGGTTAAAGGGACTGACTCTCCAAGTGGGGAGAGTGTTAGTAAAGCGTCTGGAATGTTGCACCCGAGTACCAGGGGAGGAAAACTGAGACATATTTGAACACGTCTCCCGATCACATGGTTGATCATACTCTAGGTTCCACATGCATGTTTTAGCTGAAGGAAGAATACCTTAAACCTGGGTAGTTGAAACCCGTGGAATGGGTACCATGCAATATGACTTCAAAGGGTCTTCATTTGCTCACCGAACCTCTCCAATCCTATCACTGCTGCGTTTATGCCCCTGTACACATGCTTGATTCTCTTTCGGAGACATAGAAATCCATAGGTTTTAAGATACTTACTAGTCAGGTACATTCTTAGGCGTTTAATATGCGGTGTTGAGTCCATTTCGTTGAGCAAGGAGTAGCTCTTGTCTATTCCATATTTGGCTTAAGGAACTTTATCTGTGCTCATTTCAATCTCTGGTTTTATGCAGCACCCCAACTCACCTTTACCCTTAAGCAAGCATAAGTTGGTTTTCTAAATTTGAGACCCTGTTCTGTTCTGTAATTCAGTTCCTGTGTAGCCAAGTTTACATTCCGTGTATTACTGATATCTTATGATGTTTCTTTTTCTGTGTGACTTACTTCAGTTAGAATCATCATACCTGAATCCACTCATTGTGCTGCTAAGGGCCTGATGACACAGATTTCATTGCTGAGTGATATTGCTTTGTAAGTAAATACCACAACTTCTTTATCCATTTTTCACTTTCTGCGATGTTGAACTTGTACTGTAAACGAGGTTCTTGTAAACAGTGGCATCCCAAACTTTGGGGTGGCTGTGTCTTTTTGATTTTAATTTCCCTAAGCTATAGGACCATAAGTGGCAGTGCCCTAGGCTCTGTTGCTTTGTTTTTTAGATGTTTCAGGAAACACCATACACTTCTCCCGAGTGTCTGTTGGCAATTTACATCCCGCCCATCAGCATAACAAGGCTCCCAGTTCTCCATGGCCTGTCCTGCCTTTCTGGATTTTACACTTTTTTCAGATGGCCCTTTTGACCGGGGGGAAGTGAGACTTCATTGTAGTGCAGATTTCCTTTGCAAGCTTGCTTGGTTGGCCAAAAAGGGCGTATGCGTTTTTTCCTGAATATATTCAGGAAAAAACGCATACACCCTTTTTGGCCAAGTGCATCATTGTGGACGTTCTGCCTCTTTTCCTATGCTTTCAATGCAATTCCAGTCTACCTCCTGAAATCGGTTTCCTGCAATTCTGCCCCGCTTTCAAGTCCTCTTGGCAGCCTTACTTCAGTCTATTTTTGGACGATAGCTGTCATTTATAACTCTGCAGGTTTGTGAATTACAGTGCCCCTGAGCTCCTTTCTTCAACTCGCTTTCTTGTGACCTGGCCGCAACACCGCAGGATGGCTTCAGGCCCTAATCTGGTTCCGGCCCGGCATGCTGAGCCTTTGGTTAATTCCTCTTCCTGGTGGGAAATGAGAGTTAAATTTGCCTGTCCAGACACCTCCAGCTAGCCTCTCATTGGTTTTCGCTATTCCTGTTCATCTTCCGCAGAAATTGCAAACTGGGCCAAACAGGAGGTTAAAGGGACTGACTCTCCAAGTGGGGAGAGTGTTAGTAAAGCGTCTGGAATGTTGCACCCGAGTACCAGGGGAGGAAAACTGAGACATATTTGAACACGTCTCCCGATCACATGGTTTATTATACTCTAGGTTCCACATGCATGTTTTAGCTGAAGGAAGAATACCTTAAACCTGGGTAGTTGAAACCCGTGGAATGGGTACCATGCAATATGACTTCAAAGGGTCTTCATTTGCTCACCGCACCTCTCCAATCCTATCACTGCTGCGTTTATGCCCCTGTACACATGCTTGATTCTCTTTCGGAGACATAGCAATCCATAGGTTTTAAGATACTTACAAGTCAGGTACATTCTTAGGCGTTTAATATGCGGTGTTGAGTCCATTTCGTTGAGCAAGGAGTAGCTCTTGTCTATTCCATATTTGGCTTAAGGAACTTTATCTGTGCTCATTTCAATCTCTGGTTTTATGCAGCACCCCAACTCACCTTTACCCTTAAGCAAGCATAAGATGTTTTTCTAAATTTGAGACCCTGTTCTGTTCTGTAATTCAGTTCCTGTGTAGCCAAGTTTGCATTCCGTGTATTACTGATATCTTATGATGTTTCTTTTTCTGTGTGACTTATTTCAGTTAGAATCATCATACCTGAATCCACTCATTGTGCTGCTAAGGGCCTGATGACATAGATTTCATTGTTGAGTGATATTGCTTTGTAAGTGAATACCACAACTTCTTTATCCATTTTTCACTTTCTGCGATGTTGAACTTGTACTGTAAACGAGGTTCTTGTAAACAGACGCGTCCCAAACTTTGGGGTGGCTGTGTCTTTTTGATTTTAATTTCCCTAGGCTATAGGACCATAAGTGGCAGTGCCCTAGGCTCTGTTGCTTTGTTTTTTAGATGTTTCAGGAAACACCATACACTTCTCCCAAGTGTCTGTTGGCAATTTACATCCCGCACATCAGCATAACAAGGCTCTCAGTTCTCAATTGCCTGTTGCCTTTCTGGATTTTACACTTTTTTAAGATGGCCCTTTTGACCGGGGGGAAGTGAGACTTCATTGTAGTGCAGATTTCCTTTGCAAGCTTGCTTGGTTGGCCAAAAAGGGCGTATGCGTTTTTTCCTGAATATATTCAGGAAAAAACGCATACGCCCTTTTTGGCCAAGTGCATCATTGTGGACGTTCTGCCTCTTTTCCTATGCTTTCAATGCAATTCCAGTCTACCGCCTGAAATCGGTTTCCTGCAATTCTGCCCCGCTTTCAAGTCCTCTTGGCAGCCTTACTTCAGTCTATTTTTGGACGATAGCTGTCATTTATAACTCTGCAGGTTTGTGAATTACAGTGCCCCTGAGCTCCTTTCTTCAATTCGCTTTCTTGTGACCTGGCCGCAACACCGCAGGATGGCTTCAGGCCCTAATCTGGTTCCGGCACGGCATGCTGAGCCTTTGGTTATTTCCACTTCCTGGTGGGAAATGAGAGTTAAATTTGCCCGTCCAGACACCTCCAGCTAGTCTCTCATTGGTTCTCGCTATTCCTGTTCATCTTCCGCAGAAATTGCAAACTGGGCCAAACAGGAGGTTAAAGGCGCTGACTCTCCAAGTGGGGAGAGTGTTAGTAAAGCGTCTGGAATGTTGCACCCGAGTACCAGGGGAGGAAAACTGAGACATATTTGAACACGTCTCCCGTTCACATGGTTGATCATACTTGGGTTCCACATGCATGTTTTAGCTGAAGGAAGAATACCTTAAACCTGGAGAGTTAAGACCCGTGGAATGGGTACCATGCAATATGACTTCAAAGGGTCTTCATTTGCTCACCGAACCTCTCCAATCCTATCACTGCTGCGTTTATGCCCCTGTACACATGCTTGATTCTCTTTCGGAGACATAGCAATCCATAGGTTTTAAGATACTTACTAGTCAGGTACATTCTTAGGCGTTTAATATGCGGTGTTGACTCCATTTCGTTGAGCAAGGAGTAGCTCTTGTCTATTCCATATTTGGCTTAAGGAACTTTATCTGTGCTCATTTCAATCTCTGGTTTTATGCAGCACCCCAACTCACCTTTACCCTTAAGCAAGCATAAGTTGGTTTTCTAAATTTGAGACCATGTTCTGTTCTGTAATTCAGTTCCTGTGTAGCCAAGTTTACATTCCGTGTATTACTGATATCTTATGATGTTTCTTTTTCTGTGTGACTTACTTCAGTTAGAATCATCATACCTGAATCCACTCATTGTGCTGCTAAGGGCCTGATCACACAGATTTCATTGCTGAGTGATATTGCTTTGTAAGTAAATACCACAACTTCTTTATCCATTTTTCACTTTCTGCGATGTTGAACTTGTACTGTAAACGAGGTTCTTGTAAACAGAGCCGTTCCAAACTTTGGGGTGGCTGTGTCTTTTTGATTTTAATTTCCCTAAGCTATAGGACCATAAGTGGAAGTGCCCTAGGTTCTGTTGCTTTGTTTTTTAGATGTTTCAGGAAACACCATACACTTCTCCCAAGTGGTTGTTGGCAATTTACATCCCGCCCATCAGCATAACAAGGCTCCCAGTTCTCCATGGCCTGTCCTGCCTTTCTGGATTTTACACTTTTTTCAGATGGCCCTTTTGACCGGGGGGAAGTGAGACTTCACTGTAGTGCAGATTTCCTTTGCAAGCTTGCTTGGTTGGCCAAAAAGGGCGTATGCGTTTTTTCCTGAATATATTCAGGAAAAAACGCATACGCCCTTTTTGGCCAAGTGCATCATTGTGGACGTTCTGCCTCTTTTCCTATGCTTTCAATGCAATTCCAGTCTACCTCCTGAAATCGGTTTCCTGCAATTCTGCCCCGCTTTCAAGTCCTCTTGGCAGCCTTACTTCAGTCTATTTTTGGACGATAGCTGTCATTTATAACTCTGCAGGTTTGTGAATTACAGTGCCCCTGAGCTCCTTTCTTCAACTCGCTTTCTTGTGACCTGGCCGCAACACTGCAGGATGGCTTCAGGCCCTAATCTGGTTCCGGCACGGCACGCTGAGCCTTTGGTTATTTCCTCTTCCTGGTGGGAAATGAGAGTTAAATTTGCCCGTCCAGACACCTCCAGCTAGTCTCTCATTGGTTCTCGCTATTCCTGTTCATCTTCCGCAGAAATTGCAAACTGGGCCAAACAGGAGGTTAAAGGGACTGACTCTCCAAGTGGGGAGAGTGTTAGTAAAGCGTCTGGGATGTTGCACCCGAGTACCAGGGGAGGAAAACTGAGACATATTTGAACACGTCTCCCGATCACATGGTTGATCATACTCTAGGTTCCACATGCATGTTTTAGCTGAAGGAAGAATACCTTAAACCTGGGTAGTTGAAACCCGTGCAATGGGTACCATGCAATATGACTTCAAAGGGTCTTCATTTGCTCACCGAACCTCTCCAATCCTATCACTGCTGCGTTTATGCCCCTGTACACATGCTTGATTCTCTTTCGGAGACATAGCAATCCATAGGTTTTAAGATACTTACTAGTCAGGTACATTCTTAGGCGTTTAATATGCGGTGTTGAGTCCATTTCGTTGAGCAAGGAGTAGCTCTTGTCTATTCCATATTTGACTTAAGGAACTTTATCTGTGCTCATTTCAATCTCTGTTTTTATGCAGCACCCCAACTCACATTTACCCTTAAGCAAGAATAAGTTGGTTTTCTAAATTTGAGACCCTGTTCTGTTCTGTAATTCAGTTCCTGTGTAGCCAAGTTTACATTCCGTGTATTACTGATATCTTACGATGTTTCTTTTTCTGTGTGACTTATTTCAGTTAGAATCATCATACCTGAATCCACTCATTGTGCTGCTAAGGGCCTGATGACACAGATTTCATTGCTGAGTGATATTGCTTTGTAAGTAAATACCACAACTTCTTTATCCATTTTTCACTTTCTGCGATGTTGAACTTGTACTGTAAACGAGGTTCTTGTAAACAGAGCCGTTCCAAACTTTGGGGTGGCTGTGTCTTTTTGATTTTAATTTCCCTAAGCTATAGGACCATAAGTGGAAGTGCCCTAGGCTCTGTTGCTTTGTTTTTTAGATGTTTCAGGAAACACCATACACTTCTCCCAAGTGTCTGTTGGCAATTTACATCCCGCCCATCAGCATAACAAGGCTCCCAGTTCTCAATGGCCTGTTGCCTTTCTGGATTTTACACTTTTTTCAGATGGCCCTTTTGACCGGGGGGAAGTGAGACTTCAATGTAGTGCAGATTTCCTTTGCAAGCTTGCTTGGTTGGCCAAAAAGAGCGTATGCGTTTTTTCCTGAATATATTCAGGAAAAAACGCATACGCCCTTTTTGGCCAAGTGCATCATTGTGGACGTTCTGCCTCTTTTCCTATGCTTTCAATGCAATTCCAGTCTACCTCCTGAAATCGGTTTCCTGCAATTCTGCCCCGCTTTCAAGTCCTCTTGGCAGCCTTACTTCAGTCTATTTTTGGACGATAGCTGTCATTTATAACTCTGCAGGTTTGTGAATTACAGTGCCCCTGAGCTCCTTTCTTCAACTCACTTTCTTGTGACCTGGCCGCAACACCGCAGGATGGCTTCAGGCCCTAATCTGGTTCCGGCCCTGCATGCTGAGCCTTTGGTTAATTCCTCTTCCTGGTGGGAAATGAGAGTTAAATTTGCCCGTCCAGACACCTCCAGCTAGCCTCTCATTGGTTCTCGCTATTCCTGTTCATCTTCCACAGAAATTGCAAACTGGGCCAAACAGGAGGTTAAAGGGACTGACTCTCCAAGTGGGGAGAGTGTTAGTAAAGCGTCTGGAATGTTGCACCCGAGTACAAGGGGAGGAAAACTGAGACATATTTGAACACGTCTCCCGATCACATGGTTGATCATACTCTAGGTTCCACATGCACGTTTTAGCTGAAGGAAGAATACCTTAAACCTGGGTAGTTGAAACCCGTGGAATGGGTACCATGCAATATGACTTCAAAGGGTCTTCATTTGCTCACCGCACCTCTCTAATCCTATCACTGCTGCGTTTATGCCCCTGTACACATGCTTGATTCTCTTTCGGAGACATAGCAATCCATAGGTTTTAAGATACTTACTAGTCAGGTACATTCTTAGGCGTTTAATATGGGGTGTTGAGTCCATTTCGTTGAGCAAGGAGTAGCTCTTGTCTATTCCATATTTGGCTTAAGGAACTTTATCTGTGCTCATTTCAATCTCTGGTTTTATGCAGCACCCCAACTCACCTTTACCCTTAAGCAAGCATAAGTTGGTTTTCTAAATTTGAGACCCTGTTCTGTTCTGTAATTCAGTTCCTGTGTAGCCAAGTTTCCATTCCGTGTAGTACTGATATCTTATGATGTTTCTTTTTCTGTGTGACTTATTTCAGTTAGAATCATCATACCTGAATCCACTCATTGTGCTGCTCCGGGCCTGATGACACAGATTTCATTGCTGAGTGATATTGCTTTGTAAGTAAATACCACAACTTCTTTATCCATTTTTCACTTTCTGCGATGTTGAACTTGTACTGTAAACGAGGTTCTTGTAAACAGAGGCGTCCCAAACTTTAGGGTGGCTGTGTCTTTTTTATTTTAATTTCCCTAAGCTATAGGACCATAAGTGGAAGTGCCCTAGGCTCTGTTGCTTTGTTTTTTAGATGTTTCAGGAAACACCATACACTTCTCCCAAGTGTCTGTTGGCAATTTACATCCCGCCCATCAGCATAACAAGGTTCCCAGTTCTCAATGGCCTGTTGCCTTTCTGGATTTTACACTTTTTTCAGATGGCCCTTTTGACCGGGGGGAAGTGAGACTTCATTGTAGTGCAGATTTCCTTTGCAAGCTTGCTTGGTTGGCCAAAAAGGGCGTATGCGTTTTTTCCTGAATATATTCAGGAAAAAACGCATACGCCCTTTTTGGCCAAGTGCATCATTGTGGACGTTCTGCCTCTTTTCCTATGCTTTCAATGCAATTCCAGTCTACCTCCTGAAATCGGTTTCCTGCAATTCTGCCCCGCTTTCAAGTCCTCTTGGCAGCCTTACTTCAGTCTATTTTTGGACGATAGCTGTCATTTATAACTCTGCAGGTTTGTGAATTACAGTGCCCCTGAGCTCCTTTCTTCAACTCGCTTTCTTGTGACCTGGCCGCAACACCGCAGGATGGCTTCAGGCCCTAATCTGGTTCCGGCACGGCACGCTGAGCCTTTGGTTATTTCCTCTTCCTGGTGGGAAATGAGAGTTAAATTTGCCCGTCCAGACACCTCCAGCTAGTCTCTCATTGGTTCTCGCTATTCCTGTTCATCTTCCGCAGAAATTGCAAACTGGGCCAAACAGGAGGTTAAAGGCGCTGAATCTCCAAGTGGGGAGAGTGTTAGTAAAGCGTCTGGAATGTTGCACCCGAGTACCAGGGGAGGAAAACTGAGACATATTTGAACACGTCTCCCGTTCACATGGTTGATCATACTTGGGTTCCACATGCATGTTTTAGCTGAAGGAAGAATACCTTAAACCTGGAGAGTTAAGACCCGTGTAATGGGTACCATGCAATATGACTTCAAAGGGTCTTCATTTGCTCACCGAACCTCTCCAATCCTATCACTGCTGCGTTTATGCCCCTGTACACATGCTTGATTCTCTTTTGGAGACATAGCAATCCATAGGTTTTAAGATACTTACTAGTCAGGTACATTCTTAGGCGTTTAATATGCGGTGTTGAGTCCATTTCGTTGAGCAAGGAGTCGCTCTTGTCTATTCCATATTTGGCTTAAGGAACTTTATCTGTGCTCATTTCAATCTCTGGTTTTATGCAGCACCCCAACTCACCTTTACCCTTAAGCAAGCATAAGTTGGTTTTCTAAATTTGAGACCCTGTTCTGTTCTGTAATTCAGTTCCTGTGTAGCCAAGTTTACATTCCGTGTATTACTGATATCTTATGATGTTTCTTTTTCTGTGTGACTTACTTCAGTTAGAATCATCATACCTGAATCCACTCATTGTGCTGCTAAGGGCCTGATGACACAGCTTTCATTGCTGAGTGATATTGCTTTGTAAGTAAATACCACAACTTCTTTATCCATTTTTCACTTTCTGCGATGTTGAACTTGTACTGTAAACGAGGTTCTTGTAAACAGAGCCGTTCCAAACTTTGGGGTGGCTGTGTCTTTTTGATTTTAATTTCCCTAAGCTATAGGACCATAAGTGGAAGTGCCCTAGGTTCTGTTGCTTTGTTTTTTAGATGTTTCAGGAAACACCATACACTTCTCCCAAGTGGTTGTTGGCAATTTACATCCTGCCCATCAGCATAACAAGGCTCCCAGTTCTCCATGGCCTGTCCTGCCTTTCTGGATTTTACACTTTTTTCAGATGGCCCTTTTGACCGGGGGGAAGTGAGACTTCACTGTAGTGCAGATTTCCTTTGCAAGCTTGCTTGGTTGGCCAAAAAGGGCGTATGCGTTTTTTCCTGAATATATTCAGGAAAAAACGCATACGCCCTTTTTGGCCAAGTGCATCATTGTGGACGTTCTGCCTCTTTTCCTATGCTTTCAATGCAATTCCAGTCTACCTCCTGAAATCGGTTTCCTGCAATTCTGCCCCGCTTTCAAGTCCTCTTGGCAGCCTTACTTCAGTCTATTTTTGGACGATAGCTGTCATTTATAACTCTGCAGGTTTGTGAATTACAGTGCCCCTGAGCTCCTTTCTTCAACTCGCTTTCTTGTGACGTGGCCGCAACACTGCAGGATGGCTTCAGGCCCTAATCTGGTTCCGGCACGGCACGCTGAGCCTTTGGTTATTTCCTCTTCCTGGTGGGAAATGAGAGTTAAATTTGCCCGTCCAGACACCTCCAGCTAGTCTCTCATTGGTTCTCGCTATTCCTGTTCATCTTCCGCAGAAATTGCAAACTGGGCCAAACAGGAGGTTAAAGGGACTGACTCTCCAAGTGGGGAGAGTGTTAGTAAAGCGTCTGGGATGTTGCACCCGAGTACCAGGGGAGGAAAACTGAGACATATTTGAACACGTCTCCCGATCACATGGTTGATCATACTCTAGGTTCCACATGCATGTTTTAGCTGAAGGAAGAATACCTTAAACCTGGGTAGTTGAAACCCGTGCAATGGGTACCATGCAATATGACTTCAAAGGGTCTTCATTTGCTCACCGAACCTCTCCAATCCTATCACTGCTGCGTTTATGCCCCTGTACACATGCTTGATTCTCTTTCGGAGACATAGCAATCCATAGGTTTTAAGATACTTACTAGTCAGGTACATTCTTAGGCGTTTAATATGCGGTGTTGAGTCCATTTCGTTGAGCAAGGAGTAGCTCTTGTCTATTCCATATTTGACTTAAGGAACTTTATCTGTGCTCATTTCAATCTCTGTTTTTATGCAGCACCCCAACTCACATTTACCCTTAAGCAAGAATAAGTTGGTTTTCTAAATTTGAGACCCTGTTCTGTTCTGTAATTCAGTTCCTGTGTAGCCAAGTTTACATTCCGTGTATTACTGATATCTTACGATGTTTCTTTTTCTGTGTGACTTATTTCAGTTAGAATCATCATACCTGAATCCACTCATTGTGCTGCTAAGGGCCTGATGACACAGATTTCATTGCTGAGTGATATTGCTTTGTAAGTAAATACCACAACTTCTTTATCCATTTTTCACTTTCTGCGATGTTGAACTTGTACTGTAAACGAGGTTCTTGTAAACAGAGCCGTTCCAAACTTTGGGGTGGCTGTGTCTTTTTGATTTTAATTTCCCTAAGCTATAGGACCATAAGTGGAAGTGCCCTAGGCTCTGTTGCTTTGTTTTTTAGATGTTTCAGGAAACACCATACACTTCTCCCAAGTGTCTGTTGGCAATTTACATCCCGCCCATCAGCATAACAAGGCTCCCAGTTCTCAATGGCCTGTTGCCTTTCTGGATTTTACACTTTTTTCAGATGGCCCTTTTGACCGGGGGGAAGTGAGACTTCAATGTAGTGCAGATTTCCTTTGCAAGCTTGCTTGGTTGGCCAAAAAGAGCGTATGCGTTTTTTCCTGAATATATTCAGGAAAAAACGCATACGCCCTTTTTGGCCAAGTGCATCATTGTGGACGTTCTGCCTCTTTTCCTATGCTTTCAATGCAATTCCAGTCTACCTCCTGAAATCGGTTTCCTGCAATTCTGCCCCGCTTTCAAGTCCTCTTGGCAGCCTTACTTCAGTCTATTTTTGGACGATAGCTGTCATTTATAACTCTGCAGGTTTGTGAATTACAGTGCCCCTGAGCTCCTTTCTTCAACTCACTTTCTTGTGACCTGGCCGCAACACCGCAGGATGGCTTCAGGCCCTAATCTGGTTCCGGCCCTGCATGCTGAGCCTTTGGTTAATTCCTCTTCCTGGTGGGAAATGAGAGTTAAATTTGCCCGTCCAGACACCTCCAGCTAGCCTCTCATTGGTTCTCGCTATTCCTGTTCATCTTCCACAGAAATTGCAAACTGGGCCAAACAGGAGGTTAAAGGGACTGACTCTCCAAGTGGGGAGAGTGTTAGTAAAGCGTCTGGAATGTTGCACCCGAGTACAAGGGGAGGAAAACTGAGACATATTTGAACACGTCTCCCGATCACATGGTTGATCATACTCTAGGTTCCACATGCACGTTTTAGCTGAAGGAAGAATACCTTAAACCTGGGTAGTTGAAACCCGTGGAATGGGTACCATGCAATATGACTTCAAAGGGTCTTCATTTGCTCACCGCACCTCTCTAATCCTATCACTGCTGCGTTTATGCCCCTGTACACATGCTTGATTCTCTTTCGGAGACATAGCAATCCATAGGTTTTAAGATACTTACTAGTCAGGTACATTCTTAGGCGTTTAATATGGGGTGTTGAGTCCATTTCGTTGAGCAAGGAGTAGCTCTTGTCTATTCCATATTTGGCTTAAGGAACTTTATCTGTGCTCATTTCAATCTCTGGTTTTATGCAGCACCCCAACTCACCTTTACCCTTAAGCAAGCATAAGTTGGTTTTCTAAATTTGAGACCCTGTTCTGTTCTGTAATTCAGTTCCTGTGTAGCCAAGTTTCCATTCCGTGTAGTACTGATATCTTATGATGTTTCTTTTTCTGTGTGACTTATTTCAGTTAGAATCATCATACCTGAATCCACTCATTGTGCTGCTCCGGGCCTGATGACACAGATTTCATTGCTGAGTGATATTGCTTTGTAAGTAAATACCACAACTTCTTTATCCATTTTTCACTTTCTGCGATGTTGAACTTGTACTGTAAACGAGGTTCTTGTAAACAGAGGCGTCCCAAACTTTAGGGTGGCTGTGTCTTTTTTATTTTAATTTCCCTAAGCTATAGGACCATAAGTGGAAGTGCCCTAGGCTCTGTTGCTTTGTTTTTTAGATGTTTCAGGAAACACCATACACTTCTCCCAAGTGTCTGTTGGCAATTTACATCCCGCCCATCAGCATAACAAGGCTCCCAGTTCTCAATGGCCTGTTGCCTTTCTGGATTTTACACTTTTTTCAGATGGCCCTTTTGACCGGGGGGAAGTGAGACTTCATTGTAGTGCAGATTTCCTTTGCAAGCTTGCTTGGTTGGCCAAAAAGGGCGTATGCGTTTTTTCCTGAATATATTCAGGAAAAAACGCATACGCCCTTTTTGGCCAAGTGCATCATTGTGGACGTTCTGCCTCTTTTCCTATGCTTTCAATGCAATTCCAGTCTACCTCCTGAAATCGGTTTCCTGCAATTCTGCCCCGCTTTCAAGTCCTCTTGGCAGCCTTACTTCAGTCTATTTTTGGACGATAGCTGTCATTTATAACTCTGCAGGTTTGTGAATTACAGTGCCCCTGAGCTCCTTTCTTCAACTCGCTTTCTTGTGACCTGGCCGCAACACCGCAGGATGGCTTCAGGCCCTAATCTGGTTCCGGCACGGCACGCTGAGCCTTTGGTTATTTCCTCTTCCTGGTGGGAAATGAGAGTTAAATTTGCCCGTCCAGACACCTCCAGCTAGTCTCTCATTGGTTCTCGCTATTCCTGTTCATCTTCCGCAGAAATTGCAAACTGGGCCAAACAGGAGGTTAAAGGCGCTGAATCTCCAAGTGGGGAGAGTGTTAGTAAAGCGTCTGGAATGTTGCACCCGAGTACCAGGGGAGGAAAACTGAGACATATTTGAACACGTCTCCCGTTCACATGGTTGATCATACTTGGGTTCCACATGCATGTTTTAGCTGAAGGAAGAATACCTTAAACCTGGAGAGTTAAGACCCGTGTAATGGGTACCATGCAATATGACTTCAAAGGGTCTTCATTTGCTCACCGAACCTCTCCAATCCTATCACTGCTGCGTTTATGCCCCTGTACACATGCTTGATTCTCTTTCGGAGACATAGCAATCCATAGGTTTTAAGATACTTACTAGTCAGGTACATTCTTAGGCGTTTAATATGCGGTGTTGAGTCCATTTCGTTGAGCAAGGAGTCGCTCTTGTCTATTCCATATTTGGCTTAAGGAACTTTATCTGTGCTCATTTCAATCTCTGGTTTTATGCAGCACCCCAACTCACCTTTACCCTTAAGCAAGCATAAGTTGGTTTTCTAAATTTGAGACCCTGTTCTGTTCTGTAATTCAGTTCCTGTGTAGCCAAGTTTACATTCCGTGTATTACTGATATCTTATGATGTTTCTTTTTCTGTGTGACTTACTTCAGTTAGAATCATCATACCTGAATCCACTCATTGTGCTGCTAAGGGCCTGATGACACAGCTTTCATTGCTGAGTGATATTGCTTTGTAAGTAAATACCACAACTTCTTTATCCATTTTTCACTTTCTGCGATGTTGAACTTGTACTGTAAACGAGGTTCTTGTAAACAGAGCCGTTCCAAACTTTGGGGTGGCTGTGTCTTTTTGATTTTAATTTCCCTAAGCTATAGGACCATAAGTGGAAGTGCCCTAGGTTCTGTTGCTTTGTTTTTTAGATGTTTCAGGAAACACCATACACTTCTCCCAAGTGGTTGTTGGCAATTTACATCCCGCCCATCAGCATAACAAGGCTCCCAGTTCTCCATGGCCTGTCCTGCCTTTCTGGATTTTACACTTTTTTCAGATGGCCCTTTTGACCGGGGGGAAGTGAGACTTCACTGTAGTGCAGATTTCCTTTGCAAGCTTGCTTGGTTGGCCAAAAAGGGCGTATGCGTTTTTTCTTGAATATATTCAGGAAAAAACGCATACGCCCTTTTTGGCCAAGTGCATCATTGTGGACGTTCTGCCTCTTTTCCTATGCTTTCAATGCAATTCCAGTCTACCTCCTGAAATCGGTTTCCTGCAATTCTGCCCCGCTTTCAAGTCCTCTTGGCAGCCTTACTTCAGTCTATTTTTGGACGATAGCTGTCATTTATAACTCTGCAGGTTTGTGAATTACAGTGCCCCTGAGCTCCTTTCTTCAACTCGCTTTCTTGTGACCTGGCCGCAACACTGCAGGATGGCTTCAGGCCCTAATCTGGTTCCGGCACGGCACGCTGAGCCTTTGGTTATTTCCTCTTCCTGGTGGGAAATGAGAGTTAAATTTGCCCGTCCAGACACCTCCAGCTAGTCTCTCATTGGTTCTCGCTATTCCTGTTCATCTTCCGCAGAAATTGCAAACTGGGCCAAACAGGAGGTTAAAGGGACTGACTCTCCAAGTGGGGAGAGTGTTAGTAAAGCGTCTGGGATGTTGCACCCGAGTACCAGGGGAGGAAAACTGAGACATATTTGAACACGTCTCCCGATCACATGGTTGATCATACTCTAGGTTCCACATGCATGTTTTAGCTGAAGGAAGAATACCTTAAACCTGGGTAGTTGAAACCCGTGCAATGGGTACCATGCAATATGACTTCAAAGGGTCTTCATTTGCTCACCGAACCTCTCCAATCCTATCACTGCTGCGTTTATGCCCCTGTACACATGCTTGATTCTCTTTCGGAGACATAGCAATCCATAGGTTTTAAGATACTTACTAGTCAGGTACATTCTTAGGCGTTTAATATGCGGTGTTGAGTCCATTTCGTTGAGCAAGGAGTAGCTCTTGTCTATTCCATATTTGACTTAAGGAACTTTATCTGTGCTCATTTCAATCTCTGTTTTTATGCAGCACCCCAACTCACATTTACCCTTAAGCAAGAATAAGTTGGTTTTCTAAATTTGAGACCCTGTTCTGTTCTGTAATTCAGTTCCTGTGTAGCCAAGTTTACATTCCGTGTATTACTGATATCTTACGATGTTTCTTTTTCTGTGTGACTTATTTCAGTTAGAATCATCATACCTGAATCCACTCATTGTGCTGCTAAGGGCCTGATGACACAGATTTCATTGCTGAGTGATATTGCTTTGTAAGTAAATACCACAACTTCTTTATCCATTTTTCACTTTCTGCGATGTTGAACTTGTACTGTAAACGAGGTTCTTGTAAACAGAGCCGTTCCAAACTTTGGGGTGGCTGTGTCTTTTTGATTTTAATTTCCCTAAGCTATAGGACCATAAGTGGAAGTGCCCTAGGCTCTGTTGCTTTGTTTTTTAGATGTTTCAGGAAACACCATACACTTCTCCCAAGTGTCTGTTGGCAATTTACATCCCGCCCATCAGCATAACAAGGCTCCCAGTTCTCAATGGCCTGTTGCCTTTCTGGATTTTACACTTTTTTCAGATGGCCCTTTTGACCGGGGGGAAGTGAGACTTCAATGTAGTGCAGATTTCCTTTGCAAGCTTGCTTGGTTGGCCAAAAAGAGCGTATGCGTTTTTTCCTGAATATATTCAGGAAAAAACGCATACGCCCTTTTTGGCCAAGTGCATCATTGTGGACGTTCTGCCTCTTTTCCTATGCTTTCAATGCAATTCCAGTCTACCTCCTGAAATCGGTTTCCTGCAATTCTGCCCCGCTTTCAAGTCCTCTTGGCAGCCTTACTTCAGTCTATTTTTGGACGATAGCTGTCATTTATAACTCTGCAGGTTTGTGAATTACAGTGCCCCTGAGCTCCTTTCTTCAACTCACTTTCTTGTGACCTGGCCGCAACACCGCAGGATGGCTTCAGGCCCTAATCTGGTTCCGGCCCTGCATGCTGAGCCTTTGGTTAATTCCTCTTCCTGGTGGGAAATGAGAGTTAAATTTGCCCGTCCAGACACCTCCAGCTAGCCTCTCATTGGTTCTCGCTATTCCTGTTCATCTTCCACAGAAATTGCAAACTGGGCCAAACAGGAGGTTAAAGGGACTGACTCTCCAAGTGGGGAGAGTGTTAGTAAAGCGTCTGGAATGTTGCACCCGAGTACAAGGGGAGGAAAACTGAGACATATTTGAACACGTCTCCCGATCACATGGTTGATCATACTCTAGGTTCCACATGCACGTTTTAGCTGAAGGAAGAATACCTTAAACCTGGGTAGTTGAAACCCGTGGAATGGGTACCATGCAATATGACTTCAAAGGGTCTTCATTTGCTCACCGCACCTCTCTAATCCTATCACTGCTGCGTTTATGCCCCTGTACACATGCTTGATTCTCTTTCGGAGACATAGCAATCCATAGGTTTTAAGATACTTACTAGTCAGGTACATTCTTAGGCGTTTAATATGGGGTGTTGAGTCCATTTCGTTGAGCAAGGAGTAGCTCTTGTCTATTCCATATTTGGCTTAAGGAACTTTATCTGTGCTCATTTCAATCTCTGGTTTTATGCAGCACCCCAACTCACCTTTACCCTTAAGCAAGCATAAGTTGGTTTTCTAAATTTGAGACCCTGTTCTGTTCTGTAATTCAGTTCCTGTGTAGCCAAGTTTCCATTCCGTGTAGTACTGATATCTTATGATGTTTCTTTTTCTGTGTGACTTATTTCAGTTAGAATCATCATACCTGAATCCACTCATTGTGCTGCTCCGGGCCTGATGACACAGATTTCATTGCTGAGTGATATTGCTTTGTAAGTAAATACCACAACTTCTTTATCCATTTTTCACTTTCTGCGATGTTGAACTTGTACTGTAAACGAGGTTCTTGTAAACAGAGGCGTCCCAAACTTTAGGGTGGCTGTGTCTTTTTTATTTTAATTTCCCTAAGCTATAGGACCATAAGTGGAAGTGCCCTAGGCTCTGTTGCTTTGTTTTTTAGATGTTTCAGGAAACACCATACACTTCTCCCAAGTGTCTGTTGGCAATTTACATCCCGCCCATCAGCATAACAAGGCTCCCAGTTCTCAATGGCCTGTTGCCTTTCTGGATTTTACACTTTTTTCAGATGGCCCTTTTGACCGGGGGGAAGTGAGACTTCATTGTAGTGCAGATTTCCTTTGCAAGCTTGCTTGGTTGGCCAAAAAGGGCGTATGCGTTTTTTCCTGAATATATTCAGGAAAAAACGCATACGCCCTTTTTGGCCAAGTGCATCATTGTGGACGTTCTGCCTCTTTTCCTATGCTTTCAATGCAATTCCAGTCTACCTCCTGAAATCGGTTTCCTGCAATTCTGCCCCGCTTTCAAGTCCTCTTGGCAGCCTTACTTCAGTCTATTTTTGGACGATAGCTGTCATTTATAACTCTGCAGGTTTGTGAATTACAGTGCCCCTGAGCTCCTTTCTTCAACTCGCTTTCTTGTGACCTGGCCGCAACACCGCAGGATGGCTTCAGGCCCTAATCTGGTTCCGGCACGGCACGCTGAGCCTTTGGTTATTTCCTCTTCCTGGTGGGAAATGAGAGTTAAATTTGCCCGTCCAGACACCTCCAGCTAGTCTCTCATTGGTTCTCGCTATTCCTGTTCATCTTCCGCAGAAATTGCAAACTGGGCCAAACAGGAGGTTAAAGGCGCTGAATCTCCAAGTGGGGAGAGTGTTAGTAAAGCGTCTGGAATGTTGCACCCGAGTATCAGGGGAGGAAAACTGAGACATATTTGAACACGTCTCCCGTTCACATGGTTGATCATACTTGGGTTCCACATGCATGTTTTAGCTGAAGGAAGAATACCTTAAACCTGGAGAGTTAAGACCCGTGTAATGGGTACCATGCAATATGACTTCAAAGGGTCTTCATTTGCTCACCGAACCTCTCCAATCCTATCACTGCTGCGTTTATGCCCCTGTACACATGCTTGATTCTCTTTCGGAGACATAGCAATCCATAGGTTTTAAGATACTTACTAGTCAGGTACATTCTTAGGCGTTTAATATGCGGTGTTGAGTCCATTTCGTTGAGCAAGGAGTCGCTCTTGTCTATTCCATATTTGGCTTAAGGAACTTTATCTGTGCTCATTTCAATCTCTGGTTTTATGCAGCACCCCAACTCACCTTTACCCTTAAGCAAGCATAAGTTGGTTTTCTAAATTTGAGACCCTGTTCTGTTCTGTAATTCAGTTCCTGTGTAGCCAAGTTTACATTCCGTGTATTACTGATATCTTATGATGTTTCTTTTTCTGTGTGACTTACTTCAGTTAGAATCATCATACCTGAATCCACTCATTGTGCTGCTAAGGGCCTGATGACACAGCTTTCATTGCTGAGTGATATTGCTTTGTAAGTAAATACCACAACTTCTTTATCCATTTTTCACTTTCTGCGATGTTGAACTTGTACTGTAAACGAGGTTCTTGTAAACAGAGCCGTTCCAAACTTTGGGGTGGCTGTGTCTTTTTGATTTTAATTTCCCTAAGCTATAGGACCATAAGTGGAAGTGCCCTAGGTTCTGTTGCTTTGTTTTTTAGATGTTTCAGGAAACACCATACACTTCTCCCAAGTGGTTGTTGGCAATTTACATCCCGCCCATCAGCATAACAAGGCTCCCAGTTCTCCATGACCTGTCCTGCCTTTCTGGATTTTACACTTTTTTCAGATGGCCCTTTTGACCGGGGGGAAGTGAGACTTCATTGTAGTGCAGATTTCCTTTGCAAGCTTGCTTGGTTGGCCAAAAAGGGCGTATGCGTTTTTTCCTGAATATATTCAGGAAAAAACGCATACGCCCTTTTTGGCCAAGTGCATCATTGTGGACGTTCTGCCTCTTTTCCTATGCTTTCAATGCAATTCCAGTCTACCTCCTGAAATCGGTTTCCTGCAATTCTGCCCCGCTTTCAAGTCCTCTTGGCAGCCTTACTTCAGTCTATTTTTGGACGATAGCTGTCATTTATAACTCTGCAGGTTTGTGAATTACAGTGCCCCTGAGCTCCTTTCTTCAACTCACTTTCTTGTGACCTGGCCGCAACACCGCAGGATGGCTTCAGGCCCTAATCTGGTTCCGGCCCGGCATGCTGAGCCTTTGGTTAATTCCTCTTCCTGGTGGGAAATGAGAGTTAAATTTGCCCGTCCAGACACCTCCAGCTAGCCTCTCATTGGTTCTCGCTATTCCTGTTCATCTTCCACAGAAATTGCAAACTGGGCCAAACAGGAGGTTAAAGAGACTGACTCTCCAAGTGGGGAGAGTGTTAGTAAAGCGTCTGGAATGTTGCACCCGAGTACCAGGGGAGGAAAACTGAGACATATTTGAACACGTCTCCCGATCACATGGTTGATCATACTCTAGGTTCCACATGCATGTTTTAGCTGAAGGAAGAATACCTTAAACCTGGGTAGTTGAAACCCGTGGAATGGGTACCATGCAATATGACTTCAAAGGGTCTTCATTTGCTCACCGCACCTCTCCAATCCTATCACTGCTGCGTTTATGCCCCTGTACACATGCTTGATTCTCTTTCGGAGACGTAGCAATCCATAGGTTTTAAGATACTTACTAGTCAGGTACATTCTTAGGCGTTTAATATGGGGTGTTGAGTCCATTTCGTTGAGCAAGGAGTAGCTCTTGTCTATTCCATATTTGGCTTAAGGAACTTTATCTGTGCTCATTTCAATCTCTGGTTTTATGCAGCACCCCAACTCACCTTTACCCTTAAGCAAGCATAAGTTGGTTTTCTAAATTTGAGACCCTGTTCTGTTCTGTAATTCAGTTCCTGTGTAGCCAAGTTTCCATTCCTTGTATTACTGATATCTTATGATGTTTCTTTTTCTGTGTGACTTATTTCAGTTAGAAACATCATACCTGAATCCACTCATTGTGCTGCTCCGGGCCTGATGACACAGATTTCATTGCTGAGTGATATTGCTTTGTAAGTAAATACCACAACTTCTTTATCCATTTTTCACTTTCTGCGATGTTGAACTTGTACTGTAAACGAGGTTCTTGTAAACAGAGCCGTTCCAAACTTTGGGGTGGCTGTGTCTTTTTTATTTTAATTTCCCTAAGCTATAGGACCATAAGTGGAAGTGCCCTAGGCTCTGTTGCTTTGTTTTTTAGATGTTTCAGGAAACACCATACACTTCTCCCAAGTGTCTGTTGGCAATTTACATCCCGCCCATCAGCATAACAAGGCTCTCAGTTCTCAATGGCCTGTTGCCTTTCTGGATTTTACACTTTTTTCAGATGGCCCTTTTGACCGGGGGGAAGTGAGACTTCATTGTAGTGCAGATTTCCTTTGCAAGCTTGCTTGGTTGGCCAAAAAGGGCGTATGCGTTTTTTCCTGAATATATTCAGGAAAAAACGCATACGCCCTTTTTGGCCAAGTGCATCATTGTGGACGTTCTGCCTCTTTTCCTATGCTTTCAATGCAATTCCAGTCTACCTCCTGAAATCGGTTTCCTGCAATTCTGCCCCGCTTTCAAGTCCTCTTGGCAGCCTTACTTCAGTCTATTTTTGGACGATAGCTGTCATTTATAACTCTGCAGGTTTGTGAATTACAGTGCCCCTGAGCTCCTTTCTTCAACTCGCTTTCTTGTGACCTGGCCGCAACACCGCAGGATGGCTTCAGGCCCTAATCTGGTTCCGGCCCAGCATGCTGAGCCTTTGGTTAATTCCTCTTCCTGGTGGGAAATGAGAGTTAAATTTGCCCGTCCAGACACCTCCAGCTAGCCTCTCATTGTTTCTCGCTATTCCTGTTCATCTTCCGCAGAAATTGCAAACTGGGCCAAACAGGAGGTTAAAGGGACTGACTCTCCAAGTGGGGAGAGTGTTAGTAAAGCGTCTGGAATGTTGCACCCGAGTACCAGGGGAGGAAAACTGAGACATATTTGAACACGTCTCCCGATCACATGGTTGATCATACTCTAGGTTCCACATGCATGTTTTAGCTGAAGGAAGAATACCTTAAACCTGGGTAGTTGAAACCCGTGGAATGGGTACCATGCAATATGACTTCAAAGGGTCTTCATTTGCTCACCGAACCTCTCCAATCCTATCACTGCTGCGTTTATGCCCCTGTACACATGTTTGATTCTCTTTCGGAGACATAGCAATCCATAGGTTTTAAGATACTTACTAGTCAGGTACATTTTTAGGCGTTTAATATGGGGTGTTGAGTCCATTTCGTTGAGCAAGGAGTAGCTCTTGTCTATTCCATATTTGGCTTAAGGAACTTTATCTGTGCTCATTTCAATCTCTGGTTTTATGCAGCACCCCAACTCACCTTTACCCTTAAGCAAGAATAAGTTGGTTTTCTAAATTTGAGACCCTGTTCTGTTTTGTAATTCAGTTCCTGTGTAGCCAAGTTTACATTCCGTGTATTACTGATATCTTATGATGTTTCTTTTTCTGTGTGACTTATTTCAGTTAGAATCATCATACCTGAATCCACTCATTGTGCTGCTAAGGGCCTGATGACACAGATTTCATTGCTGAGTGATATTGCTTTGTAAGTAAATACCACAACTTCTTTATCCATTTTTCACTTTCTGCGATGTTGAACTTGTACTGTAAACGAGGTTCTTGTAAACAAAGCCGTTCCAAACTTTGGGGTGGCTGTGTCTTTTTGATTTTAATTTCCCTAAGCTATAGGACCATAAGTGGAAGTGCCCTAGGCTCTGTTGCTTTGTTTTTTAGATGTTTCAGGAAACACCATACACTTCTCCCGAGTGGTTGTTGGCAATTTACATCCCGCCCATCAGCATAAAAAGGCTCCCAGTTCTCCATGGCCTGTCCTGCCTTTCTGGATTTTACACTTTTTTCAGATGGCCCTTTTGACCGGGGGGAAGTGAGACTTCATTGTAGTGCAGATTTCCATTGCAAGCTTGCTTGGTTGGCCAAAAAGGGCGTATGCGTTTTTTCCTGAATATATTCAGGAAAAAACGCATACGCCCTTTTTGGCCAAGTGCATCATTGTGGACGTTCTGCCTCTTTTCCTATGCTTTCAATGCAATTCCAGTCTACCTCCTGAAATCGGTTTCCTGCAATTCTGTCCCGCTTTCAAGTCCTCTTGGCAGCCTTACTTCAGTCTATTTTTGGACGATAGCTGTCATTTATAACTCTGCAGGTTTGTGAATTACAGTGCCCCTGAGCTCCTTTCTTCAACTCGCTTTCTTGTGACCTGGCCGCAACACCGCAGGATGGCTTCAGGCCCTAATCTGGTTCCGGTACGGCACGCTGAGCCTTTGGTTATTTCCTCTTCCTGGTGGGAAATGAGAGTTAAATTTGCCCGTCCAGACACCTCCAGCTAGTCTCTCATTGGTTCTCACTATTCCTGTTCATCTTCCGCAGAAATTGCAAACTGGGCCAAACAGGAGGTTAAAGGCGCTGACTCTCCAAGTGGGGAGAGTGTTAGTAAAGCGTCTGGAATGTTGCACCCGAGTTCCAGGGGAGGAAAACTGAGACATATTTGAACACGTCTCCCGATCACATGGTTGATCATACTCTAGGTTCCACATGCATGTTTTAGCTGAAGGAAGAATACGTTAAACCTGGGTAGTTGAAACCCGTGGAATGGGTACCATGCAATATGACTTCAAAGGGTCTTCATTTGCTCACCGAACCTCTCCAATCCTATCACTGCTGCGTTTATGCCCCTGTACACATGCTTGATTCTCTTTCGGAGACATAGCAATCCATAGGTTTTAAGATACTTACTAGTCAGGTACATTCTTAGGCGTTTAATATGCGGTGTTGAGTCCATTTCGTTGAGCAAGGAGTAGCTCTTGTCTATTCCATATTTGGCTTAAGGAACTTTATCTGTGCTCATTTCAATCTCTGGTTTTATGCAGCACCCCAACTCACCTTTACCCTTAAGCAAGAATAAGTTGGTTTTCTAAATTTGAGACCCTGTTCTGTTCTGTAATTCAGTTCCTGTGTAGCCAAGTTTACATTCCGTGTATTACTGATATCTTATGATGTTTCTTTTTCTGTGTGACTTACTTCAGTTAGAATCATCATACCTGAATCCACTCATTGTGCTGCTAAGGGCCTGATGACACAGATTTCATTGCTGAGTGATATTGCTTTGTAAGTAAATACCACAACTTCTTTATCCATTTTTCACTTTCTGCGATGTTGAACTTGTACTGTAAACGAGGTTCTTGTAAACAGAGCCGTTCCAAAATTTGGGGTGGCTGTGTCTTTTTGATTTTAATTTCCCTAAGCTATAGGACCATAAGTGGAAGTACCCTAGGCTCTGTTGCTTTGTTTTTTAGATGTTTCAGGAAACACCATACAGTTCTCCCAAGTGGTTGTTGGCAATTTACATCCCGCCCATCAGCATAACAAGGCTCCCAGTTCTCCATGGCCTGTCCTGCTTTTCTGGATTTTACACTTTTTTCAGATGGCCCTTTTGACCGGGGGGAAGTGAGACTTCATTGTAGTGCAGATTTCCTTTGCAAGCTTGCTTGGTTGGCCAAAAAGGGCGTATGCGTTTTTTCCTGAATATATTCAGGAAAAAACGCATACGCCCTTTTTGGCCAAGTGCATCATTGTGGACGTTCTGCCTCTTTTCCTATGCTTTCAATGCAATTCCAGTCTACCTCCTGAAATCGGTTTCCTGCAATTCTGCCCCGCTTTCAAGTCCTCTTGGCAGCCTTACTTCAGTCTATTTTTGGACGATAGCTGTCATTTATAACTCTGCAGGTTTGTGAATTACAGTGCCCCTGAGCTCCTTTCTTCAACTCGCTTTCTTTTGAGCTGGCCGCAACACCGCAGGATGGCTTCAGGCCCTAATCTGGTTCCGGTACGGCACGCTGAGCCTTTGGTTATTTCCTCTTCCTGTTGGGAAATGAGAGTTAAATTTGCCCGTCCAGACACCTCCAGCTAGCCTCTCATTGGTTCTTGCTATTCCTGTTTATCTTCCGCAGAAATTGCAAACTGTGCCAAACAGGAGGTTAAAGGCGCTGACTCTCCAAGTGGGGAGAGTGTTAGTAAAGCGTCTGGAATGTTGCACCCGAGTACCAGGGGAGGAAAACTGAGACATATTTGAACACGTCTCCCGATCACATGGTTGACCATACTCTGGGTTCCACATGCATATTTTAGCTGAAGGAAGAATACCTAAAACCTGGGTAGTTGAAACCCGTGGAATGGGTACCATGCAATATGACTTCAAAGGGTCTTCATTTGCTCACCGAACCTCTCCAATCCTATCACTGCTGCGTTTATGCCCCTGTACACATGCTTGATTCTCTTTCGGAGACATAGCAATCCATAGGTTTTAAGATACTTACTAGTCAGGTACATTCTTAGGCGTTTAATATGCGGTGTTGAGAGCATTTCGTTGAGCAAGGAGTAGCTCTTGTCTATTCCATATTTGGCTTAAGGAACTTTATCTGTGCTCATTTCAATCTCTGGTTTTATGCAGCAACCCAACTCACCTTTCCCCTTAAGCAAGCATAAGTTGGTTTTCTAAATTTGAGAACCTGTTCTGTTTTGGAATTCAGTTCCTGTGTAGCCAAGTTTACATTCCGTGTATTAGTGATATCTTATGAGGTTTCTTTTTCTGTGTGACTTATTTCAGTTAGAATCATCGTACCTGAATCTACTCATTATGCTGCTACGGGCCTGATGACATAGATTTCATTGCTGAGTGATACTGCATTGTACGTAAGTACCACAAGTTCTTCATCCATTTTTCACTTTCTGCGATGTTGAACTTGTACTGTAAACGAGGTTCTTGTAAACAGAGCCGTTCCAAACTTTGGGGTGGCAGTGTCTTTTTGATTTTAATTTCCCTAAGCTATAGGACCATAAGTGGCAGTGCCCTAGGCTCTATTGCTTTGTTTTTTAGATGTTTCAGGAAACACCATACACTTCTCCCAAGTGTCTGTTGGCAATTTACATCCCGCCCATCAGCATAACAAGGCTCCCAGTTCTCAATGGCCTGTTGCCTTTCTGGATTTTACACTTTTTTCAGATGGCCCTTTTGACCGGGGGGAAGTGAGACTTCATTGTAGTGCAGATTTCCTTTGCAAGCTTGCTTGGTTGGCCAAAAAGGGCGTATGCGTTTTTTCCTGAATATATTCAGGAAAAAACGCATACGCCCTTTTTGGCCAAGTGCATCATTGTGGACGTTCTGCCTCTTTTCCTATGCTTTCAATGCAATTCCAGTCTACCTCCTGAAATCGGTTTCCTGCAATTCTGCCCCGCTTTCAAGTCCTCTTGGCAGCCTTACTTCAGTCTATTTTTGGACGATAGCTGTCATTTATAACTCTGCAGGTTTGTGAATTTCAGTGCCCCTGAGCTCCTTTCTTCAACTCGCTTTCTTGTGACCTGGCCGCAACACCGCAGGATGGCTTCAGGCCCTAATCTGGATCCGGCACGGCACGCTGAGCCATTGGTTAATTCCTCTTCCTGGTGGGAAATGAGAGTTAAATTTGCCCGTCCAGACACCTCCAGCTAGTCTCTCATTGGTTCTCGCTATTCCTGTTCATCTTCCGCAGAAATTGCAAACTGGGCCAAACAGGAGGTTAAAGGGACTGACTCTCCAAGTCGGGAGAGTGTTAGTAAAGCGTCTGGAATGTTGCACCCGAGTACCAGTGTACGAAAACTGAGACATATTTGAACACGTCTCCCGATCACATGGTTGATCATACTCTAGGTTCCACATGCATGTTTTAGCTGAAGGAAGAATACCTTAAACCTGGGTAGTTGAAACCCGTGGAATGGGTACCATGTAATACGACTTCAAAGGGTCTTCATTTGCTCACTGAACCTCTCCAATCCTATCACTGCTTCGTTTATGCCCCTGTACACATGCTTGATTCTCTTTTGGAGACAAAGCAATCCATAGGTTTTACGATACTTACTAGTCAGGTACATTCTTAGGCGTTTAATATGCGGTGTTGAGTCCATTTCGTTGAGCAAGGAGTAGCTCTTGTCTATTCCATATTTGACTTAAGAACTTTATCTGTGCTCATTTCAATCTCTGGTTTTATGCAGCACCCCAACTCACCTTTACCCTTAAGCAAGCATAAGTTGGTTTTCTAAATTTGAGACCCTGTTCTGTTCGGTAATTCAGTTCCTGTGTAGCCAAGTTTACATTCCGTGTATTACTGATATCTTATGATGTTTCTTTTTCTGTGTGACTTACTTCAGTTAGAATCATCATACCTGAATCCACTCATTGTGCTGCTAAGGGCCTGATGACACAGATTTCATTGCTGAGTGATATTGCTTTGTAAGTAAATACCACAACTTCTTTATCCATTTTTGACTTTCTGCGATCTTGAACTTGTACTGTAAACGAGGTTCTTGTAAACAGAGCCGTTCCAAACTTTGGGGTGGCTGTGTCTTTTTGATTTAATTTCCCTAAGCTATAGGACCATAAGTGGAAGTGCCCTAGGTTCTGTTGCTTTGTTTTTTAGATGTTTCAGGAAACACCATACACTTCTCCCAAGTGGTTGTTGGCAATTTACATCCCGCCCATCAGCATAACAAGGCTCCCAGTTCTCCATGACCTGTCCTGCCTTTCTGGATTTTACACTTTTTTCAGATGGCCCTTTTGACCGGGGGGAAGTGAGACTTCATTGTAGTGCAGATTTCCTTTGCAAGCTTGCTTGGTTGGCCAAAAAGGGCATATGCGTTTTTTCCTGAATATATTCAGGAAAAAACGCATACGCCCTTTTTGGCCAAGTGCATCATTGTGAACGTTCTGCCTCTTTTCCTATGCTTTCAATGCAATTCCAGTCTACCTCCTGAAATCGGTTTCCTGCAATTCTGCCCCGCTTTCAAGTCCTCTTGGCAGCCTTACTTCAGTCTATTTTTGGACGATAGCTGTCATTTATAACTCTGCAGGTTTGTGAATTACAGTGCCCCTGAGCTCCTTTCTTCAACTCGCTTTCTTGTGACCTGGCCGCAACACCGCAGGATGGCTTCAGGCCCTAATCTGGTTACGGCACGGCACGCTGAGCCTTTGGTTATTTCCTCTTCCTGGTGGGAAATGAGAGTTAAATTTGCCCGTCCAGACACCTCCAGCTAGCCTCTCATTGGTTCTCGCTATTCCTGTTCATCTTCCGCAGAAATTGCAAACTGGGCCAAACAGGAGGTTAAAGGGACTGACTCTCCAAGTGGGGAGAGTGTTAGTAAAGCGTCTGGAATGTTGCACCCGAGTACCAGGGGAGGAAAACTGAGACATATTTGAACACGTCTCCCGATCACATGGTTGATCATACTCTAGGTTCCACATGCATGTTTTAGCTGAAGGAAGAATACCTTAAACCTGGGTAGTTGAAACCCGTGGAATGGGTACCATGCAATATGACTTCAAAGGGTCTTCATTTGCTCACCGAACCTCTCCAATCCTATCACTGCTGCGTTTATGCCCCTGTACACATGCTTGATTCTCTTTCGGAGACATAGCAATCCATAGGTTTTAAGATACTTACTAGTCAGGTACATTCTTAGGCGTTTAATATGGGGTGTTGAGTCCATTTCGTTGAGCAAGGAGTAGCTCTTGTCTATTCCATATTTGGCTTAAGGAACTTTATCTGTGCTCATTTCAATCTCTGGTTTTATGCAGCACCCCAACTCACCTTTACCCTTAAGCAAGCATAAGTTGGTTTTCTAAATTTGAGACCCTGTTCTGTTCTGTAATTCAGTTCCTGTGTAGCCAAGTTTACATTCTGTGTATTACTGATATCTTATGATGTTTCTTTTTCTGTGTGACTTATTTCAGTTAGAATCATCATACCTGAATCCACTCATTGTGCTGCTAAGGGCCTGATGACATAGATTTCATTGCTGAGTGATATTGCTTTGTAAGTGAATACCACAACTTCTTTATCCATTTTTCACTTTCTGCGATGTTGAACTTGTACTGTAAACGAGGTTTTTGTAAACAGAGCCGTTCCAAATTTTGGGGTGGCTGTGTCTTTTTGAATTTAATTTCCCTAAGCTATAGGACCATAAGTGGCAGTGCACTAGGCTCTGTTGCTTTGTTTTTTAGATGTTTCAGGAAACACCATACACTTCTCCCAAGTGTCTGTTGGCAATTTACATCCCGCCCATCAGCATAACAAGGCTCCCAGTTCTCCATGGCCTGTTGCCTTTCTGGATTTTACACTTTTTTCAGATGGCCCTTTTGACCGGGGGGAAGTGAGACTTCATTGTAGTGCAGATTTCCTTTGCAAGCTTGCTTGGTTGGCCAAAAAGGGCGTATGCGTTTTTTCCTGAATATATTCAGGATAAAACGCATACGCCCTTTTTGGCCAAGTGCATCATTGTGGACGTTCTGCCTCTTTTCCTATGCTTTCAATGCAATTCCAGTCTACCTCCTGAAATTGGTTTCCTGCAATTCTGCCCCGCTTTCAAGTCCTCTTGGCAGCCTTACTTCAGTCTATTTTTGGACGATAGCTGTCATTTATAACTCTGCAGGTTTGTGAATTACAGTGCCCCTGAGCTCCTTTCTTCAACTCGCTTTCTTGTGACCTGGCCGCAACACCACAGGATGGCTTCAGGCCCTAATCTGGTTCCGGCACGGCACGCTGAGTCTTTGGTTATTTCCTCTTCCTGGTGGGAAATGAGAGTTAAATTTGCCCGTCCAGACACCTCCAGCTAGCCTCTCATTGGTTCTCGCTATTCCTGTTCATCTTCCGCAGAAATTGCAAACTGGGCCAAACAGGAGGTTAAAGGGACTGACTCTCCAAGTGGGGAGAGTGTTAGTAAAGTGTCTGGAATGTTGCACCCGAGTACCAGGGGAGGAAAACTGAGACATATTTGAACACGTCTCCCGATCACATGGTTGATCATACTCTAGGTTCCACATGCATGTTTTAGCTGAAGGAAGAATACCTTAAACCTGGGTAGTTGAAACCCGTGGAATGGGTACCATGCAATATGAATTCAAAGGGTCTTCATTTGCTCACCGAACCTCTCCAATCCTATCACTGCTGCATTTATGCCCCTGTACACATGCTTGATTCTCTTTCGGAGACATAGCAATCCATAGGTTTTAAGATACTTACTAGTCAGGTACATTCTTAGGCGTTTAATATGCGGTGTTGAGTCCATTTCGTTGAGCAAGGAGTAGCTCTTGTCTATTCCATATTTGGCTTAAGGAACTTTATCTGTGCTCATTTCAATCTCTGGTTTTATGCAGCACCCCAACTCACCTTTACCCTTAAGCAAGCATAAGTTGTTTTTCTAAATTTGAGACCCTGTTCTGTTCTGTAATTCAGTTCCTGTGTAGCCAAGTTTACATTCCGTGTATTACTGATATCTTATGATGTTTCTTTTTCTGTGTGACTTATTTCAGTTAGAATCATCATACCTGAATCCACTCATTGTGCTGCTAAGGGCCTGATGACATAGATTTCATTGCTGAGTGATATTGCTTTGTAAGTGAATACCACAACTTCTTTATCCATTTTTCACTTTCTGCGATGTTGAACTTGTACTGTAAACGAGGTTCTTGTAAACAGAGCCGTTCCAAACTTTGGAGTGGCTGTGTCTTTTTGATTTTAATTTCCCTAAGCTATAGGACCATAAGTGGAAGTGCCCTAGGTTCTGTTGCTTTGTTTTTTAGATGTTTCAGGAAACACCATACACTTCTCCCGAGTGGTTGTTGGCAATTTACATCCCGCCCATCAGCATAACAAGGCTCCCAGTTCTCAATGGCCTGTTGCCTTTCTGGATTTTACACTTTTTCAGATGGCCCTTTTGACCGGGGGGAAGTGAGACTTCATTGTAGTGCAGATTTCCTTTGCAAGCTTGCTTGGTTCGCCAAAAAGGGCGTATGCGTTTTTTCCTGAATATATTCAGGAAAAAACGCATACGCCCTTTTTGGCCAAGTGCATCATTGTGGACGTTCTGCCTCTTTTCCTATGCTTTCAATGCAATTCCAGTCTACCTCCTGAAATCGGTTTCCTGCAATTCTGCCCCGCTTTCAAGTCCTCTTGGCAGCCTTACTTCAGTCTATTTTTGGACGATAGCTGTCATTTATAACTCTGCAGGCTTGTGAATTACAGTGCCCCTGAGCTCCTTTGTTCAACTCGCTTTCTTTTCAGCTGGCCGCAACACCGCAGGATGGCTTCAGGCCCTAATCTGGTTCCGGCACGGCACGCTGAGCCTTTGGTTATTTCCTCTTCCTGGTGGGAAATGAGAGTTAAATTTGCCCGTCCAGACACCTCCAGCTAGCCTCTCATTGGTTCTCGCTATTCCTGTTCATCTTCCGCAGAAATTGCAAACTGGGCCAAACAGGAGGTTAAAGGCGCTGACTCTCCAAGTGGGGAGAGTGTTAGTAAAGCGTCTGGAATGTTGCACCCGAGTACCAGGGGAGGAAAACTGAGACATATTTGAACACGTCTCCCGTTCACATGGTTGATCATACTTGGGTTCCACATGCATGTTTTAGCTGAAGGAAGAATACCTTAAACCTGGAGAGTTGAGACCCGTGGAATGGGTACCATGCAATATGACTTCAAAGGGTCTTCATTTGCTCACCGAACCTCTCCAATCCTATCACTGCTGCGTTTATGCCCCTGTACACATGCTTGATTCTCTTTTGGAGACATAGCAATCCATAGGTTTTAAGATACTTACTAGTCAGGTACATTCTTAGGCGTTTAATATGCGGTGTTGAGTCCATTTCGTTGAGCAAGGAGTAGCTCTTGTCTATTCCATATTTGACTTAAGGAACTTTATCTGTGCTCATTTCAATCTCTGGTTTTATGCAGCACCCCACCTCACCTTTACGTTAAGCAAGCATAAGTTGGTTTTCTAAATTTGAGACCCTGTTCTGTTCTGTAATTCAGTTCCTGTGTAGCCAAGTTTACATTCCGTGTATTACTGATATCTTATGATGTTTCTTTTTCTGTGTGACTTACTTCAGTTAGAATCATCATACCTGAATCCACTCATTGTGCTGCTACGGGCCTGATGACACAGATTTCATTGCTGAGTGATATTGCTTTGTAAGTAAATACCACAACTTCTTTATCCATTTTTCACTTTCTGCGATGTTGAACTTGTACTGTAAACGAGGTTCTTGTAAACAGAGCCGTTCCAAACTTTGGGGTGGCTGTGTCTTTTTGATTTTAATTTCCCTAAGCTATAGGACCATAAGTGGAAGTGCCCTAGGGTCTGTTGCTTTGTTTTTTAGATGTTTCAGGAAACACCATACACTTCTCCCGAGTGGTTGTTGGCAATTTACATCCCGCCCATCAGCATAACAAGGCTCCCAGTTCTCCATGGCCTGTCCTGCCTTTCTGGATTTTACACTTTTTTCAGATGGCCCTTTTGACCGGGGGGAAGTGAGACTTCATTGTAGTGCAGATTTCCTTTGCAAGCTTGTTTGGTTGGCCAAAAAGGGCGTATGCGTTTTTTCCTGAATATATTCAGGAAAAAACGCATACGCCCTTTTTGGCCAAGTGCATCATTGTGGACGTTCTGCCTCTTTTCCTATGCTTTCAATGCAATTCCAGTCTACCTCCTGAAATCGGTTTCCTGCAATTCTGCCCCGCTTTCAAGTCCTCTTGGCAGCCTTACTTCAGTCTATTTTTGGACGATAGCTGTCATTTATAACTCTGCAGGTTTGTGAATTACAGTGCCCCTGAGCTCCTTTCTTCAACTCGCTTTCTTTTGAGCTGGCCGCAACACCGCATGATGGCTTCAGGCCCTAATCTGGTTCCGGTACGGCACACTGAACCTTTGGTTATTTCCTCTTCCTGGTGGGAAATGAGAGTTAAATTTGCCCGTCCAGACACCTCCAGCTAGCCTCTCATTGGTTCTCGCTATTCCTGTTCATCTTCCGCAGAAATTGCAAACTGTGCCAAACAGGAGGTTAAAGGCGCTGACTCTCCAAGTGGGGAGAGTGTTAGTAAAGCGTCTGGAATGTTACACCCGAGTACCAGGGGTGGAAAACTGAAACATATTTGAACACGTCTCCCGATCACATGGTTGATCATACTCTGGGTTCCACATGCATGTTTTAGCTGAAGTAAGAATACCTAAAACCTGGGTAGTTGAAACCCGTGGAATGGGTACCATGCAATATGACTTCAAAGGGTCTTCATTTGCTCACCGAACCTCTCCAATCCTATCACTGCTGCGTTTATGCCCCTGTACACATGCTTGATTCTCTTTCGGAGACATAGCAATCCATAGGTTTTAAGATACTTACTAGTCAGGTACATTCTTAGGCGTTTAATATGCGGTGTTGAGTCCATTTCGTTGAGCAAGGAGTAGCTCTTGTCTATACCATATTTGGCTTAAGGAACTTTATCTGTGCTCATTTCAATCTCTGGTTTCTTGCAGCAACCCAACTCACCTTTCCCCTTAAGCAAGCATAAGTTGGTTTTCTAAATTTGAGACCCTGTTCTGTTTTGGAATTCAGTTCCTGTGTAGCCAAGTTTACATTCCGTGTATAACTGATATCTTATGATGTTTCTGTTTCTGTGTGACTTATTTCAGTTAGAATCATCGTACCTGAATCTACTCATTATGCTGCTACGGGCCTGATGACATAGATTTCATTGCTGAGTGATACTGCATTGTACGTAAGTACCACAAGTTCTTTATCCATTTTTCACTTTCTGCGATGTTGAACTTGTACTGTAAACGAGGTTCTTGTAAACAGAGCCATTCCAAACTTTGGGGTGGCTGTGTCTTTTTGATTTTAATTTCCCTAAGCTATAGGACCATAAGTGGAAGTGCCCTAGGCTCTGTTGCTTTGTTTTTTAGATGTTTCAGGAAACACCATACACTTCTCCCAAGTGTCTGTTGGCAATTTACATCCCGCCCATCAGCATAACAAGGCTCCCAGTTCTCAATGGCCTGTTGCCTTTCTGGATTTTACACTTTTTTCAGATGGCCCTTTTGACCGGGGGGAAGTGAGACTTCATTGTAGTGCAGATTTCCTTTGCAAGCTTGCTTGGTTGGCCAAAAAGGGCGTATGCGTTTTTTCCTGAATATATTCAGGAAAAAATGCATACGCCCTTTTTGGCCAAGTGCATCATTGTGGACGTTCTGCCTCTTTTCCTATGCTTTCAATGCAATTCCAGTCTACCTCCTGAAATCGGTTTCCTGCAATTCTGCCCCGCTTTCAAGTCCTCTTGGCAGCCTTACTTCAGTCTATTTTTGGACGATAGCTGTCATTTATAACTCTGCAGGTTTGTGAATTACAGTGCCCCTGAGCTCCTTTCTTCAACTCGCTTTCTTGTAACCTGGCCGCAACACCGCAGGATGGCTTCAGGCCCTAATCTGGTTCCGGCACGGCACGCTGAGCCTTTGGTTAATGCCTCTTCCTGGTGGGAAATGAGAGTTAAATTTGCCCGTCCAGACACCTCCAGCTAGTCTCTCATTGGTTCTCGCTATTCCTGTTCATCTTCCGCAGAAATTGCAAACTGGGCCAAACAGGAGGTTAAAGGGACTGACTCTCCAAGTCGGAAGAGTGTTAGTAAAGCGTCTGGAATGTTGCACCCGAGTACTAGGGGAGGAAAACTGAGACATATTTGAACACGTCTCCCGATCACATGGTTGATCATACTCTAGGTTCCACATGCATGTTTTAGCTGAAGGAAGAATACCTTAAACCTGGGTAGTTGAAACCCGTGGAATGGGTACCATGCAATATGACTTCAAAGGGTCTTCATTTGCTCACCGAACCTCTCCAATCCTATCACTGCTGCGTTTATGCCCCTGTACACATGCTTGATTCTCTTTCGGAGACATAGCAATCCATAGGTTTTAAGATACTTACTAGTCAGGAACATTCTTAGGCGTTTAATATGGGGTGTTGAGTCCATTTCGTTGAGCAAGGAGTAGCTCTTGTCTATTCCATATTTGGCTTAAGGAACTTTATCTGTGCTCATTGCAATCTCTGGTTTTATGCAGCACCCCAACTCACCTTTACCCTTAAGCAAGAATAAGTTGGTTTTCTAAATTTGAGACCCTGTTCTGTTCTGTAATTCAGTTCCTGTGTAGCCAAGTTTACATTCCGTGTATTACTGATATCTTATGATGTTTCTTTTTCTGTGTGACTTATTTCAGTTAGAATCATCATACCTGAATCCACTCATTGTGCTGCTAAGGGCCTGATGACACAGATTTCATTGCTGAGTGATATTGCTTTGTAAGTAAATACCACAACTTCTTTATCCATTTTTCACTTTCTGCGATGTTGAACTTGTACTGTAAACGAGGTTCTTGTAAACAGAGCCGTTCGAAACTTTGGGGTGGCTGTGTCTTTTTGATTTTAATTTCCCTAAGCTATAGGACCATAAGTGGAAGTGCCCTAGGTTCTGTTGCTTTGTTTTTTAGATGTTTCAGGAAACACCATACACTTCTCCCAAGTGGTTGTTGGCAATTTACATCCCGCCCATCAGCATAACAAGGCTCCCAGTTCTCCATGGCCTGTCCTGCCTTTCTGGATTTTACACTTTTTTCAGATGGCCCTTTTGACCGGGGGGATGTGAGACTTCATTGTAGTGCAGATTTCCTTTGCAAGCTTGCTTGGTTGGCCAAAAAGGGCGTATGCGTTTTTTCCTGAATATATTCAGGAAAAAACGCATACGCCCTTTTTGGCCAAGTGCATCATTGTGGACGTTCTGCCTCTTTTCCTATGCTTTCAATGCAATTCCAGTCTACCTCCTGAAATCGGTTTCCTGCAATTCTGCCCCGCTTTCAAGTCCTCTTGACAGCCTTACTTCAGTCTATTTTGGATGATAGCTGTCATTTATAACTCTGCAGGTTTGTGAATTACAGTGCCCCTGAGCTCCTTTCTTCAACTTGCTTTCTTGTGACCTGGCCGCAACACCGCAGGATGGCTTCAGGCCCTAATCTGGTTCCGGCACGGCACGCTGAGCCTTTGGTTATTTCCTTTTCTTGGTGGGAAATGAGAGTTAAATTTGCCCGTCCAGACACCTCCAGCTAGTCTCTCATTGGTTCTCGCTATTCCTGTTCATCTTCCGCAGAAATTGCAAACTGGGCCAAACAGGAGGTTAAAGGCGCTGACTCTCCAAGTGGGGAGGGTGTTAGTAAAGCGTCTGGAATGTTTCACCCGAGTACCAGGGGAGGAAAACTGAGACATATTTGAACACGTCTCACGATCACATGGTTGATCATACTTGGGTTCCACATGCATGTTTTAGCTGAAGGAAGAATACCTAAAACCTGGGTAGTTGAAACCCGTGGAATGGGTACCATGCAATATGACTTCAAAGGGTCTTCATTTGCTCACCGAACCTCTCCAATCCTATCACTGCTGCGTTTATGCCCCTGTACACATGCTTGATTCTCTTTCGGAGACATAGCAATCCATAGGTTTTAAGATACTTACTAGTCAGGAACATTCTTAGGCGTTTAATATGGGGTGTTGAGTCCATTTCGTTGAGCAAGGAGTAGCTCTTGTCTATTCCATATTTGGCTTAAGGAACTTTATCTGTGCTCATTGCAATCTCTGGTTTTATGCAGCACCCCAACTCACCTTTACCCTTAAGCAAGCATAAGTTGTTTTTCTAAATTTGACACCCTGTTCTGTTCTGTAATTCAGTTCCTGTGTAGCAAAGTTTCCATTCCCTGTATTACTGATATCTTATGATGTTTCTTTTTCTGTGTGACTTATTTCAGTTAGAATCATCATACCTGAATCCACTCATTGTGCTGCTAAGGGCGTGATGGCACAGATTTCATTGCTGAGTGATATTGCTTTGTAAGTAAATACCACAACTTCTTTATCCATTTTTCACTTTCTGCAATGTTGAACTTGTACTGTAAACGAGGTTCTTGTAAACAGAGCCGTTCCAAACTTTGGGGTGGCTGTGTCTTTTTGATTTTAATTTCCCTAAGCTATAGGACCATAAGTGGAAGTGCCCTAGGTTCTGTTGCTTTGTTTTTTAGATGTTTCAGGAAACACCATACACTTCTCCCGAGTGGTTGTTGGGAATTTACATCCCGTCCATCAGCATAACAAGGCTCCCAGTTCTCCATGGCCTGTCCTGCCTTTCTGGATTTTACACTTTTTTCAGATGGCCCTTTTGACCGGGGGGAAGTGAGACTTCATTGTAGTGCAGATTTCCTTTGCAAGCTTGCTTGGTTGGCCAAAAAGGGCGTACGCGTTTTTTCCTGAATATATTCAGGAAAAAACGCATACGCCCTTTTTAGCCAAGTGCATCATTGTGGACGTTCTGCCTCTTTTCCTATGCTTTCAATGCAATTCCAGTCTACCTCCTGAAATCGGTTTCCTGCAATTCTGCCCCGCTTTCAAGTCCTCTTGGCAGCCTTACTTCAGTCTATTTTTGGACGATAGCTGTCATTTATAACTCTGCAGGTTTGTGAATTACAGTGCCCCTGAGCTCCTTTCTTCAACTCGGTTTCTTTTGAGCTGGCCGCAACACCGCAGGATGGCTTCAGGCCCTAATCTGGTTCCGGTACGGAACGCTGAGCCTTTGGTTATTTCCTCTTCCTGTTGCGAAATGAGAGTTAAATTTGCCCGTCCAGACACCTCCAGCTAGCCTCTCATTGGTTCTCGCTATTCCTGTTCATCTTCCGCAGAAATTGCAAACTGTGCCAAACAGGAGGTTAAAGGCGCTGACTCTCCAAGTCGGGAGAGTGTTAGTAAAGCGTCTGGAATGTTGCACCCGAGTACCACGGGAGGAAAACTGAGACATATTTGAACACGTCTCCCGATCACATGGTTGATTATACTCTGGGTTCCACATGCATGTTTTAGCTGAAGGAAGAATACCTAAAACCTGGGTAGTTGAAACCCGTGGAATGGGTACCATGCAATATGACTTCAAAGGGTCTTCATTTGCTCACCGAACCTCTCCAATCCTATCACTGCTGCGTTTATGCCCCTGTACACATGCTTGATTCTCTTTCGGAGACATAGCAATCCATAGGTTTTAAGATACTTACTAGTCAGGTACATTCTTAGGCGTTTAATATGCGGTGTTGAGTCCATTTCGTTGAGCAAGGAGTAGCTCTTGTCTATACCATATTTGGCTTAAGGAACTTTATCTGTGCTCATTTCAATCTCTGGTTTCTTGCAGCAACCCAACTCACCTTTCCCCTTAAGCAAGCATAAGTTGGTTTTCTAAATTTGAGACCCTGTTCTGTTTTGGAATTCAGTTCCTGTGTAGCCAAGTTTACATTCCGTGTATAACTGATATCTTATGATGTTTCTGTTTCTGTGTGACTTATTTCAGTTAGAATCATCGTACCTGAATCTACTCATTATGCTGCTACGGGCCTGATGACATAGATTTCATTGCTGAGTGATACTGCATTGTACGTAAGTACCACAAGTTCTTTATCCATTTTTCACTTTCTGCGATGTTGAACTTGTACTGTAAACGAGGTTCTTGTAAACAGAGCCATTCCAAACTTTGGGGTGGCTGTGTCTTTTTGATTTTAATTTCCCTAAGCTATAGGACCATAAGTGGAAGTGCCCTAGGCTCTGTTGCTTTGTTTTTTAGATGTTTCAGGAAACACCATACACTTCTCCCAAGTGTCTGTTGGCAATTTACATCCCGCCCATCAGCATAACAAGGCTCCCAGTTCTCAATGGCCTGTTGCCTTTCTGGATTTTACACTTTTTTCAGATGGCCCTTTTGACCGGGGGGAAGTGAGACTTCATTGTAGTGCAGATTTCCTTTGCAAGCTTGCTTGGTTGGCCAAAAAGGGCGTATGCGTTTTTTCCTGAATATATTCAGGAAAAAATGCATACGCCCTTTTTGGCCAAGTGCATCATTGTGGACGTTCTGCCTCTTTTCCTATGCTTTCAATGCAATTCCAGTCTACCTCCTGAAATCGGTTTCCTGCAATTCTGCCCCGCTTTCAAGTCCTCTTGGCAGCCTTACTTCAGTCTATTTTTGGACGATAGCTGTCATTTATAACTCTGCAGGTTTGTGAATTACAGTGCCCCTGAGCTCCTTTCTTCAACTCGCTTTCTTGTAACCTGGCCGCAACACCGCAGGATGGCTTCAGGCCCTAATCTGGTTCCGGCACGGCACGCTGAGCCTTTGGTTAATGCCTCTTCCTGGTGGGAAATGAGAGTTAAATTTGCCCGTCCAGACACCTCCAGCTAGTCTCTCATTGGTTCTCGCTATTCCTGTTCATCTTCCGCAGAAATTGCAAACTGGGCCAAACAGGAGGTTAAAGGGACTGACTCTCCAAGTCGGAAGAGTGTTAGTAAAGCGTCTGGAATGTTGCACCCGAGTACTAGGGGAGGAAAACTGAGACATATTTGAACACGTCTCCCGATCACATGGTTGATCATACTCTAGGTTCCACATGCATGTTTTAGCTGAAGGAAGAATACCTTAAACCTGGGTAGTTGAAACCCGTGGAATGGGTACCATGCAATATGACTTCAAAGGGTCTTCATTTGCTCACCGAACCTCTCCAATCCTATCACTGCTGCGTTTATGCCCCTGTACACATGCTTGATTCTCTTTCGGAGACATAGCAATCCATAGGTTTTAAGATACTTACTAGTCAGGAACATTCTTAGGCGTTTAATATGGGGTGTTGAGTCCATTTCGTTGAGCAAGGAGTAGCTCTTGTCTATTCCATATTTGGCTTAAGGAACTTTATCTGTGCTCATTGCAATCTCTGGTTTTATGCAGCACCCCAACTCACCTTTACCCTTAAGCAAGAATAAGTTGGTTTTCTAAATTTGAGACCCTGTTCTGTTCTGTAATTCAGTTCCTGTGTAGCCAAGTTTACATTCCGTGTATTACTGATATCTTATGATGTTTCTTTTTCTGTGTGACTTATTTCAGTTAGAATCATCATACCTGAATCCACTCATTGTGCTGCTAAGGGCCTGATGACACAGATTTCATTGCTGAGTGATATTGCTTTGTAAGTAAATACCACAACTTCTTTATCCATTTTTCACTTTCTGCGATGTTGAACTTGTACTGTAAACGAGGTTCTTGTAAACAGAGCCGTTCGAAACTTTGGGGTGGCTGTGTCTTTTTGATTTTAATTTCCCTAAGCTATAGGACCATAAGTGGAAGTGCCCTAGGTTCTGTTGCTTTGTTTTTTAGATGTTTCAGGAAACACCATACACTTCTCCCAAGTGGTTGTTGGCAATTTACATCCCGCCCATCAGCATAACAAGGCTCCCAGTTCTCCATGGCCTGTCCTGCCTTTCTGGATTTTACACTTTTTTCAGATGGCCCTTTTGACCGGGGGGATGTGAGACTTCATTGTAGTGCAGATTTCCTTTGCAAGCTTGCTTGGTTGGCCAAAAAGGGCGTATGCGTTTTTTCCTGAATATATTCAGGAAAAAACGCATACGCCCTTTTTGGCCAAGTGCATCATTGTGGACGTTCTGCCTCTTTTCCTATGCTTTCAATGCAATTCCAGTCTACCTCCTGAAATCGGTTTCCTGCAATTCTGCCCCGCTTTCAAGTCCTCTTGACAGCCTTACTTCAGTCTATTTTGGATGATAGCTGTCATTTATAACTCTGCAGGTTTGTGAATTACAGTGCCCCTGAGCTCCTTTCTTCAACTTGCTTTCTTGTGACCTGGCCGCAACACCGCAGGATGGCTTCAGGCCCTAATCTGGTTCCGGCACGGCACGCTGAGCCTTTGGTTATTTCCTTTTCTTGGTGGGAAATGAGAGTTAAATTTGCCCGTCCAGACACCTCCAGCTAGTCTCTCATTGGTTCTCGCTATTCCTGTTCATCTTCCGCAGAAATTGCAAACTGGGCCAAACAGGAGGTTAAAGGCGCTGACTCTCCAAGTGGGGAGGGTGTTAGTAAAGCGTCTGGAATGTTTCACCCGAGTACCAGGGGAGGAAAACTGAGACATATTTGAACACGTCTCACGATCACATGGTTGATCATACTTGGGTTCCACATGCATGTTTTAGCTGAAGGAAGAATACCTAAAACCTGGGTAGTTGAAACCCGTGGAATGGGTACCATGCAATATGACTTCAAAGGGTCTTCATTTGCTCACCGAACCTCTCCAATCCTATCACTGCTGCGTTTATGCCCCTGTACACATGCTTGATTCTCTTTCGGAGACATAGCAATCCATAGGTTTTAAGATACTTACTAGTCAGGAACATTCTTAGGCGTTTAATATGGGGTGTTGAGTCCATTTCGTTGAGCAAGGAGTAGCTCTTGTCTATTCCATATTTGGCTTAAGGAACTTTATCTGTGCTCATTGCAATCTCTGGTTTTATGCAGCACCCCAACTCACCTTTACCCTTAAGCAAGCATAAGTTGTTTTTCTAAATTTGACACCCTGTTCTGTTCTGTAATTCAGTTCCTGTGTAGCAAAGTTTCCATTCCCTGTATTACTGATATCTTATGATGTTTCTTTTTCTGTGTGACTTATTTCAGTTAGAATCATCATACCTGAATCCACTCATTGTGCTGCTAAGGGCGTGATGGCACAGATTTCATTGCTGAGTGATATTGCTTTGTAAGTAAATACCACAACTTCTTTATCCATTTTTCACTTTCTGCAATGTTGAACTTGTACTGTAAACGAGGTTCTTGTAAACAGAGCCGTTCCAAACTTTGGGGTGGCTGTGTCTTTTTGATTTTAATTTCCCTAAGCTATAGGACCATAAGTGGAAGTGCCCTAGGTTCTGTTGCTTTGTTTTTTAGATGTTTCAGGAAACACCATACACTTCTCCCGAGTGGTTGTTGGGAATTTACATCCCGTCCATCAGCATAACAAGGCTCCCAGTTCTCCATGGCCTGTCCTGCCTTTCTGGATTTTACACTTTTTTCAGATGGCCCTTTTGACCGGGGGGAAGTGAGACTTCATTGTAGTGCAGATTTCCTTTGCAAGCTTGCTTGGTTGGCCAAAAAGGGCGTACGCGTTTTTTCCTGAATATATTCAGGAAAAAACGCATACGCCCTTTTTGGCCAAGTGCATCATTGTGGACGTTCTGCCTCTTTTCCTATGCTTTCAATGCAATTCCAGTCTACCTCCTGAAATCGGTTTCCTGCAATTCTGCCCCGCTTTCAAGTCCTCTTGGCAGCCTTACTTCAGTCTATTTTTGGACGATAGCTGTCATTTATAACTCTGCAGGTTTGTGAATTACAGTGCCCCTGAGCTCCTTTCTTCAACTCGGTTTCTTTTGAGCTGGCCGCAACACCGCAGGATGGCTTCAGGCCCTAATCTGGTTCCGGTACGGAACGCTGAGCCTTTGGTTATTTCCTCTTCCTGTTGCGAAATGAGAGTTAAATTTGCCCGTCCAGACACCTCCAGCTAGCCTCTCATTGGTTCTCGCTATTCCTGTTCATCTTCCGCAGAAATTGCAAACTGTGCCAAACAGGAGGTTAAAGGCGCTGACTCTCCAAGTCGGGAGAGTGTTAGTAAAGCGTCTGGAATGTTGCACCCGAGTACCACGGGAGGAAAACTGAGACATATTTGAACACGTCTCCCGATCACATGGTTGATTATACTCTGGGTTCCACATGCATGTTTTAGCTGAAGGAAGAATACCTAAAACCTGGGTAGTTGAAACCCGTGGAATGGGTACCATGCAATATGACTTCAAAGGGTCTTCATTTGCTCACTGAACCTCTCCAATCCTATCACTGCTGCGTTTATGCCCCTGTACACATGCTTGATTCTCTTTCGGAGACATAGCAATCCATAGGTTTTAAGATACTTACTAGTCAGGTACATTCTTAGGCGTTTAATATGCGGTGTTGTGTCCATTTCGTTGAGCAAGGAGTAGCTCTTGTCTATTCCATATTTGACTTAAGGAACTTTATCTGTGCTCATTTCAATCTCTGGTTTTATGCAGCACCCCAACTCACCTTTACCCTTAAGCAAGCATAAGTTGATTTTCTAAATTTGAGACCCTGTTCTGTTCTGTAATTCATTTCCTGTGTAGTCAAGTTTACATTCCATGTATTACTGATATCTCATGATGTTTCTTTTTCTGTGTGACTTATTTCAGTTAGAATCATCATACCTGAATCCACTCATTGTGCTGCTAAGGGCGTGATGACACAGATTTCATTGCTGAGTCATATTGCTTTGTAAGTAAATACCACAACTTCTTTATCCATTTTTCACTTTCTGCGATGTTGAACTTGTACTGTAAACGAGGTTCTTGTAAACAGAGCCGTTCCAAACTTTGGGGTGGCTGTGTCTTTTTGATTTTAATTTCCCTAAGCTATAGGACCATAAGTGGAAGTGCCCTAGGTTCTGTTGCTTTGTTTTTTAGATGTTTCAGGAAACACCATACACTTCTCCCGAGTGGTTGTTGGCAATTTACATCCCGCCCATCAGCATAACAAGGCTCCCAGTTCTCCATGGCCTGTCCTGCCTTTCTGGATTTTACACTTTTTTCAGATGGCCCTTTTGACCGGGGGGAAGTGAGACTTCATTGTAGTGCAGATTTCCTTTGCAAGCTTGCTTGGTTGGCCAAAAAGGGCGTATGCGTTTTTTCCTGAATATATTCAGGAAAAAACGCATACGCCCTTTTTGGCCAAGTGCATCATTGTGGACGTTCTGCCTCTTTTCCTATGCTTTCAATGCAATTCCAGTCTACCTCCTGAAATTGGTTTCCTGCAATTCTGCCCCGCTTTCAAGTCCTCTTGGCAGCCTTACTTCAGTCTATTTTTGGACGATAGCTGTCATTTATAACTCTGCAGGTTTGTGAATTACAGTGCCCCTGAGCTCCTTTCTTCAACTCGCTTTCTTTTGAGCTGGCCGCAACACCGCAGGATGGCTTCAGGCCCTAATCTGGTTCCGGTACGGCACGCTGAGCCTTTGGTTATTTCCTCTTCCTGGTGGGAAATGAGAGTTAAATTTGCCCGTCCAGACACCTCCAGCTAGCCTCTCATTGGTTCTCGCTATTCCTGTTCATCTTCCGCAGAAATTGCAAACTGGGCCAAACAGGAGGTTAAAGGCGCTGACTCTCCAAGTGGGGAGAGTGTTAGTAAAGCGTCTGGAATGTTGCACCCGAGTATCAGGGGAGGAAAACTGAGACATATTTGAACACGTCTCCCGTTCACATGGTTGATCATTCTTGGGTTCCACATGCATGTTTTAGCTGAAGGAAGAATACCTTAAACCTGGAGAGTTGAGACCCGTGGAATGGGTACCATGCAATATGACTTCAAAGGGTCTTCATTTGCTCACCGAACCTCTCCAATCCTATCACTGCTGCGTTTATGCCCCTGTACACATGCTTGATTCTCTTTTGGAGACATAGCAATCCATAGGTTTTACAATACTTACTAGTCAGGTACATTCTTAGGCGTTTCATATGCGGTGTTGAGTCCATTTCGTTGAGCAAGGAGTAGCTCTTGTCTATTCCATATTTGACTTAAGGAACTTTATCTGTGCTCATTTCAATCTCTGGTTTTATGCAGCACCCCAACTCACCTTTACCCTTAAGCAAGCATAATTTTGTTTTCTAAATTTGAGACCCTGTTCTGTTCTGTAATTCAGTTCCTGTGTAGCCAAGTTTACATTCCGTGTATTACTGATATCTTATGATGTTTCTTTTTCTGTGTGACTTATTTCAGTTAGAATCATCATACCTGAATCCACTCATTGTGATGCTAAGGGCCTGATGACATAGATTTCATTGCTGAGTGATATTGCTTTGTAAGTAAATACCACAACTTCTTTATCCATTTTTCACTTTCTGCGATGTTGAACTTGTACTGTAAACGAGGTTCTTGTAAACAGAGGCGTCCCAAACTTTGGGGTGGCTGTGTCTTTTTGATTTTAATTTCCCTAAGCTATAGGACCATAAGCGGCAGTGCCCTAGGCTCTGTTGCTTTGTTTTTTAGATGTTTCAGGAAACACCATACACTTCTCCCGAGTGTCTGTTGGCAATTTACATCCCGCCCATCAGCATAACAAGGCTCCCAGTTCTCCATGGCCTGTCCTACCTTTCTGGATTTTACACTTTTTTCAGATGGCCCTTTTGACCGGGGGGAAGTGAGACTTCATTGTAGTGCAGATTTCCTTTGCAAGCTTGCTTGGTTGGCCAAAAAGGGCGTATGCGTTTTTTCCTGAATATATTCAGGAAAAAACGCATACGCCCTTTTTGGCCAAGTGCATCATTGTGGACGTTCTGCCTCTTTTCCTATGCTTTCAATGCAATTCCAGTCTACCTCCTGAAATCGGTTTCCTGCAATTCTGCCCCGCTTTCAAGTCCTCTTGGCAGCCTTACTTCAGTCTATTTTTGGACGATAGCTGTCATTTATAACTCTGCAGGTTTGTGAATTACAGTGCCCCTGAGCTCCTTTCTTCAACTCGCTTTCTTGTGACCTGGCCGCAACACCGCAGGATGGCTTCAGGCCCTAATCTGGTTCCGGCCCGGCATGCTGAGCCTTTGGTTAATTCCTCTTCCTGGTGGGAAATGAGAGTTAAATTTGCCCGTCCAGACACCTCCAGCTAGCCTCTCATTGGTTCTCACTATTCCTGTTCATCTTCCGCAGAAATTGCAAACTGGGCCAAACAGGAGGTTAAAGGGACTGACTCTCCAAGTGGGGAGAGTGTTAGTAAAGCGTCTAGAATGTTGCACCCGAGTACCAGGGGAGGAAAACTGAGACATATTTGAACACGTCTCCCGATCACATGGTTGATCATACTCTAGGTTCCACATGCATGTTTTAGCTGAAGGAAGAATACCTTAAACATGGGTAGTTGAAACCCGTGGAATGGGTACCATGCAATATGACTTCAAAGGGTCTTCATTTGCTCACCGAACCTCTCAAATCCTATCACTGCTGCGTTTATGCCCCTGTACACATGCTTGATTCTCTTTTGGAGACATAGCAATCCATAGGTTTTAAGATACTTACAAGTCAGGTACATTCTTAGGCGTTTAATATGCGGTGTTGAGTCCATTTCGTTGAGCAAGGAGTAGCTCTTGTCTATTCCATATTTGGCTTAAGGAACTTTATCTGTGCTCATTCCAATCTCTGGTTTTATGCAGCACCCCAACTCACCTTTACCCTTAAGCAAGCATAAGTTGTTTTTCTAAATTTGAGACCCTGTTCTGTTCTGTAATTCAGTTCCTGTGTAGCCAAGTTTCCATTCCGTGTATTACTGATATCTTATGATGTTTCTTTTTCTGTGTGACTTATTTCAGTTAGAATCATCATACCTGAATCCACTCATTGTGCTGCTAAGGGCCTGATGACATAGATTTCATTGCTGAGTGATATTGCTTTGTAAGTGAATACCACAACTTCTTTATCCATTTTTTACTTTCTGCGATGTTGAACTTGTACTGTAAACGAGGTTCTTGTAAACAGAGGCGTCCCAAACTTTGGGGTGGCTGTGTCTTTTTGATTTTAATTTCCCTAAGCTATAGGACCATAAGTGGCAGTGCCCTAGGCTCTGTTGCTTTGTTTTTTAGATGTTTCAGGAAACACCATACACTTCTCCCGAGTGTCTGTTGGCAATTTACATCCCGCCCATCAGCATAACAAGGCTCCCAGTTCTCCATGGCCTGTCCTGCCTTTCTGGATTTTACACTTTTTTCAGATGGCCCTTTTGACCGGGGGGAAGTGAGACTTCATTGTAGTGCAGATTTCCTTTGCAAGCTTGCTTGGTTGGCCAAAAAGGGCGTATGCGTTTTTTGCTGAATATATTCAGGAAAAAACGCATACGCCCTTTTTGGCCAAGTGCATCATTGTGGACGTTCTGCCTCTTTTCTTATGCTTTCAATGCAATTCCAGTCTACCTCCTGAAATCGGTTTCCTGCAATTCTGCCCCGCTTTCAAGTCCTCTTGGCAGCCTTACTTCAGTCTATTTTTGGACGATAGCTGTCATTTATAACTCTGCAGGTTTGTGAATTACAGTGCCCCTGAGCTCCTTTCTTCAACTCGCTTTACTGTGACCTGCCCGCAACACCGCAGGATGGCTTCAGGCCCTAATCTGGTTCCGGCCCGGCATGGTGAGCCTTTGGTTAATTCCTCTTCCTGGTGGGAAATGAGAGTTAAATTTGCCCGTCCAGACACCTCCAGCTAGCCTCTCATTGGTTCTCGCTATTCCTGTTCATCTTCCGCAGAAATTGCAAACTGGGCCAAACAGGAGGTTAAAGGGACTGACTCTCCAAGTGGGGAGAGTGTTAGTAAAGCGTCTGGAATGTTGCACCCGAGTACCAGGGGAGGAAAACTGAGACATATTTGAACACATCTCCCGATCACATGGTTGATCATACTCTAGGTTCCACATGCATGTTTTAGCTGAAGGAAGAATACCTTAAACCTGGGTAGTTGAAACCCGTGGAATGGGTACCATGCAATATGACTTCAAAGGGTCTTCATTTGCTCACCGAACCTCTCCAATCCTATCACTGCTGCGTTTATGCCCCTGTACACATGCTTGATTCTCTTTCGGAGACATAGCAATCCATAGGTTTTAAGATACTTACAAGTCAGGTACATTCTTAGGCGTTTAATATGCGGTGTTGAGTCCATTTCGTTGAGCAAGGAGTAGCTCTTGTCTATTCCATATTTGGCTTAAGGAACTTTATCTGTGCTCATTTCAATCTCTGGTTTTATGCAGCACCCCAACTCACCTTTACCCTTAAGCAAGCATAAGTTGTTTTTCTAAATTTGAGACGCTGTTCTGTTCTGTAATTCAGTTCCTGTGTAGCCAAGTTTCCATTCCGTGTATTACTGATATCTTATGATATTTCTTTTTCTGTGTGACTTATTTCAGTTAGAATCATCATACCTGAATCCACTCATTGTGCTGCTAAGGGCCTGATGACATAGATTTCATTGCTGAGTGATATTGCTTTGTAAGTGAATACCACAACTTCTTTATCCATTTTTCACTTTCTGCGATGTTGAACTTGTACTGTAAACGAGGTTCTTGTAAACAGAGCCGTTCCAAACTTTGGGGTGGCTGTGTCTTTTTGATTTTAATTTCCCTAAGCTATAGGACCATAAGTGGAAGTGCCCTAGGCTCTGTTGCTTTGTTTTTTAGATGTTTCAGGAAACACCATACACTTCTCCCAAGTGTCTGTTGGCAATTTACATCCCACCCATCAGCATAACAAGGCTCCCAGTTCTCCATGGCCTGTTGCCTTTCTGGATTTTACACTTTTTTCAGATGGCCCTTTTGACCGGGGGGAAGTGAGACTTCATTGTAGTGCAGATTTCCTTTGCAAGCTTGCTTGGTTGGCCAAAAAGGGCGTATGCGTTTTTTCCTGAATATATTCAGGAAAAAACGCATACGCCCTTTTTGGCCAAGTGCATCATTGTGGACGTTCTGCCTCTTTTCCTATGCTTTCAATGCAATTCCAGTCTACCTCCTGAAATCGGTTTCCTGCAATTCTGCCCCACTTTCAAGTCCTCTTGGCAGCCTTACTTCAGTCTATTTTTGGACGATAGCTGTCATTTATAACTCTGCAGGTTTGTGAATTACAGTGCCCCTGAGCTCCTTTCTTCAACTCGCTTTCTTGTGACCTGGCCGCAACACCGCAGGATGGCTTCAGGCCCTAATCTGGTTCCGGCCCGGCATGCTGAGCCTTTGGTTAATTCCTCTTCCTGGTGGGTAATGAGAGTTAAATTTGCCCGTCCAGACACCTCCAGCTAGCCTCTCATTGGTTCTCGCTATTCCTGTTCATCTTCCGCAGAAATTGCAAACTGGGCCAAACAGGAGGTTAAAGGCACTGACTCTCCAAGTGGGGAGAGTGTTAGTAAAGCGTCTGGAATGTTGCACCCGAGTACCAGGGGAGGAAAACTGAGACATATTTGAACACGTCTCCCGTTCACATGGTTGATCATACTTGGGTTCCACATGCATGTTTTAGCTGAAGGAAGAATACCTTAAACCTGGAGAGTTGAGACCCGTGTAATGGGTACCATGCAATATGACTTCAAAGGGTCTTCATTTGCTCACCGAACCTCTCCAATCCTATCACTGCTGCGTTTATGCCCCTGTACACATGCTTGATTCTCTTTCGGAGACATAGCAATCCATAGGTTTTACGATACTTAGTAGTCAGGTACATTCTTAGGCGTTTAATATGCGGTGTTGAGTCCATTTCGTTGAGCAAGGAGTAGCTCTTGTCTATTTCATATTTGACTTAAGGAACTTTATCTGTGCTCATTTCAATCTCTGGTTTTATGCAGCACCCCAACTCACCTTTACCCTTAAGCAAGCATAAGTTGGTTTTCTAAATTTGAGACCCTGTTCTGTTCTGTAATTCAGTTCCTGTGTAGCCAAGTTTACATTCCGTGTATTACTGATATCTTATGATGTTTCTTTTTCTGTGTGACTTATTTCAGTTAGAATCATCATACCTGAATCCACTCATTGTGATGCTAAGGGCCTGATGACATAGATTTCATTGCTGAGTGATATTGCTTTGTAAGTAAATACCACAACTTCTTTATCCATTTTTCACTTTCTGCGATGTTGAACTTGTACTGTAAACGAGGTTCTTGTAAACAGAGGCGTCCCAAACTTTGGGGTGGCTGTGTCTTTTTGATTTTAATTTCCCTAAGCTATAGGACCATAAGTGGCAGTGCCCTAGGCTCTGTTGCTTTGTTTTTTAGATGTTTCAGGAAACGCCATACACTTCTCCCAAGTGTCTGTTGGCAATTTACATCCCGCCCATCAGCATAACAAGGCTCCCAGTTCTCCATGGCCTGTCCTGCCTTTCTGGATTTTACACTTTTTTCAGATGGCCCTTTTGACCGGGGGAAGTGAGACTTCATTGTAGTGCAGATTTCCTTTGCAAGCTTGCTTGGTTGGCCAAAAAGGGCGTATGCGTTTTTTCCTGAATATATTCAGGAAAAAACGCATACGCCCTTTTTGGCCAAGTGCATCATTGTGGACGTTCTGCCTCTTTTCCTATGCTTTCAATGCAATTCCAGTCTACCTCCTGAAATCGGTTTCCTGCAATTCTGCCCCGCTTTCAAGTCCTCTTTGCAGCCTTACTTCAGTCTATTTTTGGATGATAGCTGTCATTTATAACTCTGCAGGTTTGTGAATTACAGTGCCCCTGAGCTCCTTTCTTCAACTCGCTTTCTTGTGACCTGGCCGCAACACCGCAGGATGGATTCAGGCCCTAATCTGGTTCCGGCCCGGCATGCTGAGCCTTTGGTTAATTCCTCTTCCTGGTGGGAAATGAGAGTTAAATTTGCCCGTCCAGACACCTCCAGCTAGCCTCTCATTGGTTCTCGCTATTCCTGTTCATCTTCCGCAGAAATTGCAAACTGGGCCAAACAGGAGGTTAAAGGGACTGACTCTCCAAGTGGGGAGAGTGTTAGTAAAGCGTCTGGAATGTTGCACCCGAGTACCAGGGGAGGAAAACTGAGACATGTTTGAACATGTCTCCCGATCACATGGTTGATCATACTCTAGGTTCCACATGCATGTTTTAGCTGAAGGAAGAATACCTTAAACCTGGGTAGTTGAAACCCGTGGAATGGGTACCATGCAATATGACTTCAAAGGGTCTTCATTTGCTCACCGAACCTCTCCAATCCTATCACTGCTGCGTTTATGCCCCTGTACACATGCTTGATTCTCTTTCGGAGACATAGCAATCCATAGGTTTTAAGATACTTACAAGTCAGGTACATTCTTAGGCGTTTAATATGCGGTGTTGAGTCCATTTCGTTGAGCAAGGAGTAGCTCTTGTCTATTCCATATTTGGCTTAAGGAACTTTATCTGTACTCATTTCAATCTCTGGTTTTATGCAGCACCCCAACTCACCTTTACCCTTAAGCAAGCATAAGTTGTTTTTCTAAATTTGAGACCCTGTTCTGTTCTGTAATTCAGTTCCTGTGTAGCCAAGTTTCCATCCCGTGTATTACTGATATCTTATGATGTTTCTTTTTCTGTGTGACTTATTTCAGTTAGAATCATCATACCTGAATCCACTCATTGTGCTGCTAAGGGCCTGATGACATAGATTTCATTGCTGAGTGATATTGCTTTGTAAGTGAATACCACAACTTCTTTATCCATTTTTCACTTTCTGCGATGCTGAACTTGTACTGTAAACGAGGTTCTTGTAAACAGAGGCGTCCCAGACTTTGGGGTGGCTGTGACTTTTTGATTTTAATTTCCCTAAGCTATAGGACCATAAGTGGAAGTGCCCTAGGCTCTGTTGCTTTGTTTTTTAGATGTTTCAGGAAACACCATACACTTCTCCCAAGTGTCTGTTGGCAATTTACATCCCGCCCATCAGCATAACAAGGCTCCCAGTTCTCAATGGCCTGTTGCCTTTCTGGATTTTACACTTTTTTCAGATGGCCCTTTTGACCGGGGGGAAGTGAGACTTCATTGTAGTGCAGATTTCCTTTGCAAGCTTGCTTGGTTGGCCAAAAAGTGCGTATGCGTTTTTTCCTGAATATATTCAGGAAAAAACGCATACGCCCTTTTTGGCCAAGTGCATCATTGTGGACGTTCTGCCTCTTTTCCTATGCTTTCAATGCAATTCCAGTCTACCTCCTGAAATCGGTTTCCTGCAATTCTGCCCCGCTTTCAAGTCCTCTTGGCAGCCTTACTTCAGTCTATTTTTGGACGATAGCTGTCATTTATAACTCTGCAGGTTTGTGAATTACAGTGCCCCTGAGCTCCTTTCTTCAACTCGCTTTCTTGTGACCTGGCCGCAACACCGCAGGATGGCTTCAGGCCCTAATCTGGTTCCGGTACGGCACGCTGAGCCTTTGGTTATTTCCTCTTCCTGGTGGGAAATGAGAGTTAAATTTGCCCGTCCAGACACCTCCAGCTAACCTCTCATTGGTTCTCGCTATTCCTGTTCATCTTCCGCAGAAATTGCAAACTGGGCCAAACAGGAGGTTAAAGGCGCTGACTCTCCAAGTGGGGAGAGTGTTAGTAAAGCGTCTGGAATGTTGCACCCGAGTACCAGGGGAGGAAAACTGAGACATATTTGAACACGTCTCCCGTTCACATGGTTGATCATACTTGGGTTCCACATGCATGTTTTAGCTGAAGGAAGAATACCTTAAACCTGGAGAGTTGAGACCCGTGGAAGGGGTACCATGCAATATGACTTCAAAGGGTCTTCATTTGCTCACCGAACCTCTCCAATCCTATCACTGCTGCGTTTATGCCCCTGTACACATGCTTGATTCTCTTTTGGAGACATAGCAATCCATAGGTTTTACGATACTTACTAGTCAGGTACATTCTTAGGCGTTTAATATGCGGTGTTGAGTCCATTTCGTTGAGCAAGGAGTAGCTCTTGTCTATTCCATATTTGACTTAAGGAACTTTATCTGTGCTCATTTCAATCTCTGGTTTTATGCAGCACCCCAACTCACCTTTACCCTTAAGCAAGCATAAGTTGGTTTTCTAAATTTGAGACCCTGTTCTGTTCTGTAATTCAGTTCCTGTGTAGCCAAGTTTACATTCCGTGTATTACTGATATCTTATGATGTTTCTTTTTCTGTGTGACTTATTTCAGTTAGAGTCATCATACCTGAATCCACTCATTGTGATGCTAAGGGCCTGATGACATAGATTTCATTGCTGAGTGATATTGCTTTGTAAGTAAATACCACAACTTCTTTATCCATTTTTCACTTTCTGCGATGTTGAACTTGTACTGTAAACGAGGTTCTTGTAAACAGAGGCGTCCCAAACTTTGGGGTGGCTGTGTCTTTTTGATTTTAATTTCCCTAAGCTATAGGACCATAAGTGGCAGTGCCCTAGGCTCTGTTGCTTTGTTTTTTAGATGTTTCAGGAAACACCATACACTTCTCCCGAGTGTCTGTTGGCAATTTACATCCCGCCCATCAGCATAACAAGGCTCCCAGTTCTCCATGGCCTGTCCTGCCTTTCTGGATTTTACACTTTTTTCAGATGGCCCTTTTGACCGGGGGGAAGTGAGACTTCATTGTAGTGCAGATTTCCTTTGCAAGCTTGCTTGGTTGGCCAAAAAGGGCGTATGCGTTTTTTCCTGAATATATTCAGGAAAAAACGCATACGCCCTTTTTGGCCAAGTGCATCATTGTGGACGTTCTGCCTCTTTTCCTATGCTTTCAATGCAATTCCAGTCTACCTCCTGAAATCGGTTTCCTGCAATTCTGCCCCGCTTTCAAGTCCTCTTGGCAGCCTTACTTCAGTCTATTTTTGGACGATAGCTGTCATTTATAACTCTGCAGGTTTGTGAATTACAGTGCCCCTGAGCTCCTTTCTTCAACTCGCTTTCTTGTGACCTGGCCGCAACACCGCAGGATGGCTTCAGGCCCTAATCTGGTTCTGGCCCGGCATGCTGAGCCTTTGGTTAATTCCTCTTCCTGGTGGGAAATGAAAGTTAAATTTGCCCGTCCAGACACCTCCAGCTAGCCTCTCATTGGTTCTCGCTATTCCTGTTCATCTTCCGCAGAAATTGCAAACTGGGCCAAACAGGAGGTTAAAGGGACTGACTCTGCAAGTTGGGAGAGTGTTAGTAAAGCGTCTGGAATGTTGCACCCGAGTACCAGGGGAGGAAAACTGAGACATATTTGAACACGTCTCCCGATCACATGGTTGATCATACTCTAGGTTCCACATGCATGTTTTAGCTGAAGGAAGAATACCTTAAACCTGGGTAGTTGAAACCCGTGGAATGGGTACCATGCAATATGACTTCAAAGGGTCTTCATTTGCTCACCGAACCTCTCCAATCCTATCACTGCTGCGTTTATGCCCCTGTACACATGCTTGATTCTCTTTCGGAGACATAGCAATCCATAGGTTTTAAGATACTTACTAGTCAGGTACATTCTTAGGCGTTTAATATGGGGTGTTGAGTCCATTTCGTTGAGCAAGGAGTAGCTCTTGTCTATACCATATTTGGCTTAAGGAACTTTATCTGTGCTCATTTCAATCTCTGGTTTTATGCAGCACCCCAACTCACCTTTACCCTTAAGCAAGCATAAGTTGGTTTTCTAAATTTGAGACCCTGTTCTGTTCTGTAATTCAGTTCCTGTGTAGCCAAGTTTACATTCCGTGTATTACTGATATCTTAGGATGTTTCTTTTTCTGTGTGACTTATTTCAGTTAGAATCATCATACCTGAATCCACTCATTGTGATGCTAAGGGCCTGATGACACAGATTTCATTGCTGAGTGATATTGGTTTGTAAGTAAATACCACAAATTCTTTATCCATTTTTCACTTTCTGCGATGTTGAACATGTACTGTAAACGAGGTTCTTGTAAACACAGGCGTCCCAAACTTTGGGGTGGCTGTGTCTTTTTGATTTTAATTTCCCTAAGCTATAGGACCATAAGTGGCAGTGCCCTAGGCTCTGTTGCTTTGTTTTTTAGATGTTTCAGGAAACACCATACACTTCTCCCGAGTGTCTGTTGGCAATTTACATCCCGCCCATCAGCATAACAAGGCTCCCAGTTCTCCATGGCCTGTCCTGCCTTTCTGGATTTTACACTTTTTTCAGATGGCCCTTTTGACCGGGGGGAAGTGAGACTTCATTGTAGTGCAGATTTCCTTTGCAAGCTTGCTTGGTTGGCCAAAAAGGGCGTATGCGTTTTTTCCTGAATATATTCAGGAAAAAACGCATACGCCCTTTTTGGCCAAGTGCATCATTGTGGACGTTCTGCCTCTTTTCCTATGCTTTCAATGCAATTCCAGTCTACCTCCTGAAATCGGTTTCCTGCAATTCTGCCCCGCTTTCAAGTCCTCTTGGCAGCCTTACTTCAGTCTATTTTTGGACGATAGCTGTCATTTATAACTCTGCAGGTTTGTGAATTACAGTGCCCCTGAGCTCCTTTCTTCAACTCGCTTTCTTGTGACCTGGCCGCAACACCGCAGGATGGCTTCAGGCCCTAATCTGGTTCTGGCCCGGCACGCTGAGCCTTTGGTTAATTCCTCTTCCTGGTGGGAAATGAGAGTTAAATTTGCCCGTCCAGACACCTCCAGCTAGCCTCTCATTGGTTCTCGCTATTCCTGTTCATCTTCCGCAGAAATTGCAAACTGGGCCAAACAGGAGGTTAAAGGGACTGACTCTGCAAGTTGGGAGAGTGTTAGTAAAGCGTCTGGAATGTTGCACCCGAGTACCAGGGGAGGAAAACTGAGACATATTTGAACACGTCTCCCGATCACATGGTTGATCATACTCTAGGTTCCACATGCATGTTTTAGCTGAAGGAAGAATACCTTAAACCTGGGTAGTTGAAACCCGTGGAATGGGTACCATGCAATATGACTTCAAAGGGTCTTCATTTGCTCACCGAACCTCTCCAATCCTATCACTGCTGCGTTTATGCCCCTGTACACATGCTTGATTCTCTTTCGGAGACATAGCAATCCATAGGTTTTAAGATACTTACTAGTCAGGTACATTCTTAGGCGTTTAATATGGGGTGTTGAGTCCATTTCGTTGAGCAAGGAGTAGCTCTTGTCTATACCATATTTGGCTTAAGGAACTTTATCTGTGCTCATTTCAATCTCTGTTTTTATGCAGCACCCCAACTCACCTTTACCCTTAAGCAAGCATAAGTTGGTTTTCTAAATTTGAGACCCTGTTCTGTTCTGTAATTCAGTTCCTGTGTAACCAAGTTTACATTCCGTGTATTACTGATATCTTAGGATGTTTCTTTTTCTGTGTGACTTATTTCAGTTAGAATCATCATACCTGAATCCACTCATTGTGCTGCTAAGGGCCTGATGACATAGATTTCATTGCTGAGTGATATTGCTTTGTAAGTGAATACCACAACTTCTTTATCCATTTTTCACTTTCTGCGATGTTGAACTTGTACTGTAAACGAGGTTCTTGTAAACAGAGGCGTCCCAGACTTTGGGGTGGCTGTGTCTTTTTGATTTTAATTTCCCTAAGCTATAGGACCATAAGTGGAAGTGCCCTAGGCTCTGTTGCTTTGTTTTTTAGATGTTTCAGGAAACACCATACACTTCTCCCAAGTGTCTGTTGGCAATTTACATCCCGCCCATCAGCATAACAAGGCTCCCAGTTCTCAATGGCCTGTTGCCTTTCTGGATTTTACACTTTTTTCAGATGGCCCTTTTGACCGGGGGGAAGTGAGACTTCATTATAGTGCAGATTTCCTTTGCAAGCTTGCTTGGTTGGCCAAAAAGGGCGTATGCGTTTTTTCCTGAATATATTCAGGAAAAAACGCATACGCCCTTTTTGGCCAAGTGGATCATTGTGGACGTTCTGCCTCTTTTCCTATGCTTTCAATGCAATTCCAGTCTACCTCCTGAAATCGGTTTCCTGCAATTCTGCCCCGCTTTCAAGTCCTCTTTGCAGCCTTACTTCAGTCTATTTTTGGATGATAGCTGTCATTTATAACTCTGCAGGTTTGTGAATTACAGTGCCCCTGAGCTCCTTTCTTCAACTCGCTTTCTTGTGACCTGGCCGCAACACCGCAGGATGGATTCAGGCCCTAATCTGGTTCCGGCCCGGCATGCTGAGCCTTTGGTTAATTCCTCTTCCTGGTGGGAAATGAGAGTTAAATTTGCCCGTCCAGACACCTCCAGCTAGCCTCTCATTGGTTCTCGCTATTCCTGTTCATCTTCCGCAGAAATTGCAAACTGGGCCAAACAGGAGGTTAAAGGGACTGACTCTCCAAGTGGGGAGAGTGTTAGTAAAGCGTCTGGAATGTTGCACCCGAGTACCAGGGGAGGAAAACTGAGACATGTTTGAACATGTCTCCCGATCACATGGTTGATCATACTCTAGGTTCCACATGCATGTTTTAGCTGAAGGAAGAATACCTTAAACCTGGGTAGTTGAAACCCGTGGAATGGGTACCATGCAATATGACTTCAAAGGGTCTTCATTTGCTCACCGAACCTCTCCAATCCTATCACTGCTGCGTTTATGCCCCTGTACACATGCTTGATTCTCTTTCGGAGACATAGCAATCCATAGGTTTTAAGATACTTACAAGTCAGGTACATTCTTAGGCGTTTAATATGCGGTGTTGAGTCCATTTCGTTGAGCAAGGAGTAGCTCTTGTCTATTCCATATTTGGCTTAAGGAACTTTATCTGTACTCATTTCAATCTCTGGTTTTATGCAGCACCCCAACTCACCTTTACCCTTAAGCAAGCATAAGTTGTTTTTCTAAATTTGAGACCCTGTTCTGTTCTGTAATTCAGTTCCTGTGTAGCCAAGTTTCCATCCCGTGTATTACTGATATCTTATGATGTTTCTTTTTCTGTGTGACTTATTTCAGTTAGAATCATCATACCTGAATCCACTCATTGTGCTGCTAAGGGCCTGATGACATAGATTTCATTGCTGAGTGATATTGCTTTGTAAGTGAATACCACAACTTCTTTATCCATTTTTCACTTTCTGCGATGTTGAACTTGTACTGTAAACGAGGTTCTTGTAAACAGAGGCGTCCCAGACTTTGGGGTGGCTGTGACTTTTTGAATTTAATTTCCCTAAGCTATAGGACCATAAGTGGAAGTGCCCTAGGCTCTGTTGCTTTGTTTTTTAGATGTTTCAGGAAACACCATACACTTCTCCCAAGTGTCTGTTGGCAATTTACATCCCGCCCATCAGCATAACAAGGCTCCCAGTTCTCAATGGCCTGTTGCCTTTCTGGATTTTACACTTTTTTCAGATGGCCCTTTTGACCGGGGGGAAGTGAGACTTCATTGTAGTGCAGATTTCCTTTGCAAGCTTGCTTGGTTGGCCAAAAAGTGCGTATGCGTTTTTTCCTGAATATATTCAGGAAAAAACGCATACGCCCTTTTTGGCCAAGTGCATCATTGTGGACGTTCTGCCTCTTTTCCTATGCTTTCAATGCAATTCCAGTCTACCTCCTGAAATCGGTTTCCTGCAATTCTGCCCCGCTTTCAAGTCCTCTTGGCAGCCTTACTTCAGTCTATTTTTGGACGATAGCTGTCATTTATAACTCTGCAGGTTTGTGAATTACAGTGCCCCTGAGCTCCTTTCTTCAACTCGCTTTCTTGTGACCTGGCCGCAACACCGCAGGATGGCTTCAGGCCCTAATCTGGTTCCGGTACGGCACGCTGAGCCTTTGGTTATTTCCTCTTCCTGGTGGGAAATGAGAGTTAAATTTGCCCGTCCAGACACCTCCAGCTAACCTCTCATTGGTTCTCGCTATTCCTGTTCATCTTCCGCAGAAATTGCAAACTGGGCCAAACAGGAGGTTAAAGGCGCTGACTCTCCAAGTGGGGAGAGTGTTAGTAAAGCGTCTGGAATGTTGCACCCGAGTACCAGGGGAGGAAAACTGAGACATATTTGAACACGTCTCCCGTTCACATGGTTGATCATACTTGGGTTCCACATGCATGTTTTAGCTGAAGGAAGAATACCTTAAACCTGGAGAGTTGAGACCCGTGGAAGGGGTACCATGCAATATGACTTCAAAGGGTCTTCATTTGCTCACCGAACCTCTCCAATCCTATCACTGCTGCGTTTATGCCCCTGTACACATGCTTGATTCTCTTTTGGAGACATAGCAATCCATAGGTTTTACGATACTTACTAGTCAGGTACATTCTTAGGCGTTTAATATGCGGTGTTGAGTCCATTTCGTTGAGCAAGGAGTAGCTCTTGTCTATTCCATATTTGACTTAAGGAACTTTATCTGTGCTCATTTCAATCTCTGGTTTTATGCAGCACCCCAACTCACCTTTACCCTTAAGCAAGCATAAGTTGGTTTTCTAAATTTGAGACCCTGTTCTGTTCTGTAATTCAGTTCCTGTGTAGCCAAGTTTACATTCCGTGTATTACTGATATCTTATGATGTTTCTTTTTCTGTGTGACTTATTTCAGTTAGAGTCATCATACCTGAATCCACTCATTGTGATGCTAAGGGCCTGATGACATAGATTTCATTGCTGAGTGATATTGCTTTGTAAGTAAATACCACAACTTCTTTATCCATTTTTCACTTTCTGCGATGTTGAACTTGTACTGTAAACGAGGTTCTTGTAAACAGAGGCGTCCCAAACTTTGGGGTGGCTGTGTCTTTTTGATTTTAATTTCCCTAAGCTATAGGACCATAAGTGGCAGTGCCCTAGGCTCTGTTGCTTTGTTTTTTAGATGTTTCAGGAAACACCATACACTTCTCCCGAGTGTCTGTTGGCAATTTACATCCCGCCCATCAGCATAACAAGGCTCCCAGTTCTCCATGGCCTGTCCTGCCTTTCTGGATTTTACACTTTTTTCAGATGGCCCTTTTGACCGGGGGGAAGTGAGACTTCATTGTAGTGCAGATTTCCTTTGCAAGCTTGCTTGGTTGGCCAAAAAGGGCGTATGCGTTTTTTCCTGAATATATTCAGGAAAAAACGCATACGCCCTTTTTGGCCAAGTGCATCATTGTGGACGTTCTGCCTCTTTTCCTATGCTTTCAATGCAATTCCAGTCTACCTCCTGAAATCGGTTTCCTGCAATTCTGCCCCGCTTTCAAGTCCTCTTGGCAGCCTTACTTCAGTCTATTTTTGGACGATAGCTGTCATTTATAACTCTGCAGGTTTGTGAATTACAGTGCCCCTGAGCTCCTTTCTTCAACTCGCTTTCTTGTGACCTGGCCGCAACACCGCAGGATGGCTTCAGGCCCTAATCTGGTTCTGGCCCGGCATGCTGAGCCTTTGGTTAATTCCTCTTCCTGGTGGGAAATGAAAGTTAAATTTGCCCGTCCAGACACCTCCAGCTAGCCTCTCATTGGTTCTCGCTATTCCTGTTCATCTTCCGCAGAAATTGCAAACTGGGCCAAACAGGAGGTTAAAGGGACTGACTCTGCAAGTTGGGAGAGTGTTAGTAAAGCGTCTGGAATGTTGCACCCGAGTACCAGGGGAGGAAAACTGAGACATATTTGAACACGTCTCCCGATCACATGGTTGATCATACTCTAGGTTCCACATGCATGTTTTAGCTGAAGGAAGAATACCTTAAACCTGGGTAGTTGAAACCCGTGGAATGGGTACCATGCAATATGACTTCAAAGGGTCTTCATTTGCTCACCGAACCTCTCCAATCCTATCACTGCTGCGTTTATGCCCCTGTACACATGCTTGATTCTCTTTCGGAGACATAGCAATCCATAGGTTTTAAGATACTTACTAGTCAGGTACATTCTTAGGCGTTTAATATGGGGTGTTGAGTCCATTTCGTTGAGCAAGGAGTAGCTCTTGTCTATACCATATTTGGCTTAAGGAACTTTATCTGTGCTCATTTCAATCTCTGGTTTTATGCAGCACCCCAACTCACCTTTACCCTTAAGCAAGCATAAGTTGGTTTTCTAAATTTGAGACCCTGTTCTGTTTTGTAATTCAGTTCCTGTGTAGCCAAGTTTACATTCCGTGTATTACTGATATCTTAGGATGTTTCTTTTTCTGTGTGACTTATTTCAGTTAGAATCATCATACCTGAATCCACTCATTGTGATGCTAAGGGCCTGATGACACAGATTTCATTGCTGAGTGATATTGGTTTGTAAGTAAATACCACAAATTCTTTATCCATTTTTCACTTTCTGCGATGTTGAACATGTACTGTAAACGAGGTTCTTGTAAACACAGGCGTCCCAAACTTTGGGGTGGCTGTGTCTTTTTGATTTTAATTTCCCTAAGCTATAGGACCATAAGTGGCAGTGCCCTAGGCTCTGTTGCTTTGTTTTTTAGATGTTTCAGGAAACACCATACACTTCTCCCGAGTGTCTGTTGGCAATTTACATCCCGCCCATCAGCATAACAAGGCTCCCAGTTCTCCATGGCCTGTCCTGCCTTTCTGGATTTTACACTTTTTTCAGATGGCCCTTTTGACCGGGGGGAAGTGAGACTTCATTGTAGTGCAGATTTCCTTTGCAAGCTTGCTTGGTTGGCCAAAAAGGGCGTATGCGTTTTTTCCTGAATATATTCAGGAAAAAACGCATACGCCCTTTTTGGCCAAGTGCATCATTGTGGACGTTCTGCCTCTTTTCCTATGCTTTCAATGCAATTCCAGTCTACCTCCTGAAATCGGTTTCCTGCAATTCTGCCCCGCTTTCAAGTCCTCTTGGCAGCCTTACTTCAGTCTATTTTTGGACGATAGCTGTCATTTATAACTCTGCAGGTTTGTGAATTACAGTGCCCCTGAGCTCCTTTCTTCAACTCGCTTTCTTGTGACCTGGCCGCAACACCGCAGGATGGCTTCAGGCCCTAATCTGGTTCTGGCCCGGCACGCTGAGCCTTTGGTTAATTCCTCTTCCTGGTGGGAAATGAGAGTTAAATTTGCCCGTCCAGACACCTCCAGCTAGCCTCTCATTGGTTCTCGCTATTCCTGTTCATCTTCCGCAGAAATTGCAAACTGGGCCAAACAGGAGGTTAAAGGGACTGACTCTGCAAGTTGGGAGAGTGTTAGTAAAGCGTCTGGAATGTTGCACCCGAGTACCAGGGGAGGAAAACTGAGACATATTTGAACACGTCTCCCGATCACATGGTTGATCATACTCTAGGTTCCACATGCATGTTTTAGCTGAAGGAAGAATACCTTAAACCTGGGTAGTTGAAACCCGTGGAATGGGTACCATGCAATATGACTTCAAAGGGTCTTCATTTGCTCACCGAACCTCTCCAATCCTATCACTGCTGCGTTTATGCCCCTGTACACATGCTTGATTCTCTTTCGGAGACATAGCAATCCATAGGTTTTAAGATACTTACTAGTCAGGTACATTCTTAGGCGTTTAATATGGGGTGTTGAGTCCATTTCGTTGAGCAAGGAGTAGCTCTTGTCTATACCATATTTGGCTTAAGGAACTTTATCTGTGCTCATTTCAATCTCTGGTTTTATGCAGCACCCCAACTCACCTTTACCCTTAAGCAAGCATAAGTTGGTTTTCTAAATTTGAGACCCTGTTCTGTTCTGTAATTCAGTTCCTGTGTAACCAAGTTTACATTCCGTGTATTACTGATATCTTAGGATGTTTCTTTTTCTGTGTGACTTATTTCAGTTAGAATCATCATACCTGAATCCACTCATTGTGCTGCTAAGGGCCTGATGACATAGATTTCATTGCTGAGTGATATTGCTTTGTAAGTGAATACCACAACTTCTTTATCCATTTTTCACTTTCTGCGATGTTGAACTTGTACTGTAAACGAGGTTCTTGTAAACAGAGGCGTCCCAGACTTTGGGGTGGCTGTGTCTTTTTGATTTTAATTTCCCTAAGCTATAGGACCATAAGTGGAAGTGCCCTAGGCTCTGTTGCTTTGTTTTTTAGATGTTTCAGGAAACACCATACACTTCTCCCAAGTGTCTGTTGGCAATTTACATCCCGCCCATCAGCATAACAAGGCTCCCAGTTCTCAATGGCCTGTTGCCTTTCTGGATTTTACACTTTTTTCAGATGGCCCTTTTGACCGGGGGGAAGTGAGACTTCATTATAGTGCAGATTTCCTTTGCAAGCTTGCTTGGTTGGCCAAAAAGGGCGTATGCGTTTTTTCCTGAATATATTCAGGAAAAAACGCATACGCCCTTTTTGGCCAAGTGGATCATTGTGGACGTTCTGCCTCTTTTCCTATGCTTTCAATGCAATTCCAGTCTACCTTCTGAAATTGGTTTCCTGCAATTCTGCCCCGCTTTCAAGTCCTCTTGGAAGCCTTACTTCAGTCTATTTTTGGACGATAGCTGTCATTTATAACTCTGCAGGTTTGTGAATTACAGTGCCCCTGAGCTCCTTTCTTCAACTTGCTTTCTTGTGACCTGGCCGCAACACCGCAGGATGGCTTCAGGCCCTAATCTGGTTCCGGCACGGCACGCTGAGCCTTTGGTTATTTCCTCTTCCTGGTGGGAAATGAGAGTTAAATTTGCCCGTCCAGACACCTTCAGCTAGCCTCTCATTGGTTCTCGCTATTCCTGTTCATCTTCCGCAGAAATTGCAAACTGGGCCAAACAGGAGGTTAAAGGCGCTGACTCTCCAAGTGGGGAGAGTGTTAGTAAAGCGTCTGGAATGTTGCACCTGAGTACCAGGGGAGGAAAACTGAGACATATTTGAACACGTCTCCCGTTCACATGGTTGATCATACTTGGGTTCCACATGCATGTTTTAGCTGAAAGAAGAATACCTTAAACCTGGAGAGTTGAGACCCGTGTAATGGGTACCATGCAATATGACTTCAAAGGGTCTTCATTTGCTCACCGAACCTCTCCAATCCTATCACTGCTGCGTTTATGCCCCTGTACACATGCTTGATTCTCTTTCGGAGACATAGCAATCCATAGGTTTTACGATACTTACTAGTCAGGTACATTCTTAGGCGTTTAATATGCGGTGTTGAGTCCATTTCGTTGAGCAAGGAGTAGCTCTTGTCTATTCCATATTTGACTTAAGGAACTTTATCTGTGCTCATTTCAATCTCTGGTTTTATGCAGCACCCCAACTCACCTTTACCCTTAAGCAAGCATAAGTTGGTTTTCTAAATTTGAGAACCTGTTCTGTTCTGTAATTCAGTTCCTGTGTAGCCAAGTTTACATTCCGTGTATTACTGATATCTTAAGATGTTTCTTTTTCTGTGTGACTTATTTCAGTTAGAATCATCATACCTGAATCCACTCATTGTGATGCTAAGGGCCTGATGACATAGATTTCATTGCTGAGTGATATTGGTTTGTAAGTAAATACCACAAATTCTTTATCCATTTTTCACTTTCTGCGATGTTGAACTTGTACTGTAAACGCTGTTCTTGTAAACACAGGCGTCCCAAACTTTGGGGTGGCTGTGTCTTTTTGATTTTAATTTCCCTAAGCTATAGGACCATAAGTGGCAGTGCCCTAGGCTCTGTTGCTTTGTTTTTTAGATGTTTCAGGAAACACCATACACTTCTCCCGAGTGTCTGTTGGCAATTTACATCCCGCCCATCAGTATAACAAGGCTCCCAGTTCTCCATGGCCTGTCCTGCCTTTCTGGATTTTACACTTTTTTCAGATGGCCCTTTTGACCGGGGGGAAGTGAGACTTCATTGTAGTGCAGATTTCCTTTGCAAGCTTGCTTGGTTGGCCAAAAAGGGCGTATGCGTTTTTTCCTGAATATATTCAGGAAAAAACGCATACGCCCTTTTTGGCCAAGTGCATCATTGTGGATGTTCTGCCTCTTTTCCTATGCTTTCTATGCAATTCCAGTCTACCTCCTGAAATCGGATTCCTGCAATTCTGCCCCGCTTTCAAGTCCTCTTGGCAGCCTTACTTCAGTCTATTTTTGGACGATAGCTGTCATTTATAACTCTGCAGGTTTGTGAATTACAGTGCCCCTGAGCTCCTTTCTTCAACTCGCTTTCTTGTGACCTGGCCGCAACACCGCAGGATGGCTTCAGGCCCTAATCTGGTTCCGGCACGGCACGCTGAGCCTTTGGTTAATTCCTCTTCCTGGTGGGAAATGAGAGTTAAATTTGCCCGTCCAGACACCTCCAGCTAGCCTCTCATTGTTTCTCGCTATTCCTGTTCATCTTCCGCAGAAATTGCAAACTGGGCCAAACAGGAGGTTAAAGGGACTGACTCTCCAAGTGGGGAGAGTGTTAGTAAAGCGTCTGGAATGTTGCACCCGAGTACCAGGGGAGGAAAACTGAGACATATTTGAACATGTCTCCCGATCACATGGTTGATCATACTCTAGGTTCCACATGCATGTTTTAGCTGAAGGAAGAATACCTTAAACCTGGGTAGTTGAAACCCGTGGAAAGGGTACCATGCAATATGACTTCAAAGGGTCTTCATTTGCTCACCGAACCTCTCCAATCCTATCACTGCTGCGTTTATGCCCCTGTACACATGCTTGATTCTCTTTCGGAGACATAGCAATCCATAGGTTTTAAGATACTTACAAGTCAGGTACATTCTTAGGCGTTTAATATGCGGTGTTGAGTCCATTTCGTTGAGCAAGCAGTAGCTCTTGTCTATTCCATATTTGGCTTAAGGAACTTTATCTGTGCTCATTTCAATCTCTGGTTTTATGCAGCACCCCAACTCACCTTTACCCTTAAGCAAGCATAAGTTGTTTTTCTAAATTTGAGACCCTGTTCTGTTCTGTAATTCAGTTCCTGTGTAGCCAAGTTTCCATTCCGTGTATTACTGATATCTTATGATGTTTCTTTTTCTGTGTGACTTATTTCAGTTAGAATCATCATACCTGAATCCACTCATTGTGCTGCTAAGGGCCTGATGACATAGATTTCATTGCTGAGTGATATTGCTTTGTAAGTGAATACCACAACTTCTTTATCCATTTTTCACTTTCTACGATGTTGAACTTGTACTGTAAACGAGGTTCTTGTAAACAGAGGCGTCCCAAACTTTGGGGTGGCTGTGTATTTTTGATTTTAATTTCCCTAAGCTATAGGACCATAAGTGGAAGTGCCCTAGGTTCTGTTGCTTTGTTTTTTAGATGTTTCAGGAAACACCATACAATTCTCCCGAGTGGTTTTTGGCAATTTACATCCCGCCCATCAGCATAACAAGGCTCCCAGTTCTCCATGGCCTGTCCTGCCTTTCTGGATTTTACACTTTTTTCAGATGGCCCTTTTGACCGGGGGGAAGTGAGACTTCATTGTAGTGCAGATTTCCTTTGCAAGCTTGCTTGGTTGGCCAAAAAGGGCGTATGCGTTTTTTCCTGAATGTATTCAGGAAAAAACGCATACGCCCTTTTTGGCCAAGTGCATCATTGTGGACGTTCTGCCTCTTTTCCTATGCTTTCAATGCAATTCCAGTCTACCTCCTGAAATCGGTTTCCTGCAATTCTGCCCCGCTTTCAAGTCCTCTTGGCAGCCTTACTTCAGTCTATTTTTGGACGATAGCTGTCATTTATAACTCTGCAGGTTTGTGAATTACAGTGCCCCTGAGCTCCTTTCTTCAACTCGCTTTCTTGTGACCTGGCCGCAACACCGCAGGATGGCTTCAGGCCCTAATCTGGTTCCGGCACGGCACGCTGAGCCTTTGGTTATTTCCTCTTCCTGGTGGGAAATGAGAGTTAAATTTGCCCGTCCAGACACCTCCAGCTAGTCTCTCATTGGTTCTCGCTATTCCTGTTCATCTTCCACAGAAATTGCAAACTGGGCCAAACAGGAGGTTAAAGGCGCTGACTCTCCAAGTGGGGAGAGTGTTAGTAAAGCGTCTGGAATGTTGCACCCGAGTACCAGGGGAGGAAAACTGAGACATATTTGAACACGTCTCCCGTTCACATGGTTGATCATACTTGGATTCCACATGCATGTTTTAGCTGAAGGAAGAATACCTTAAACCTGGAGAGTTGAGACCCGTGTAATGGGTACCATGCAATATGACTTCAAAGGGTCTTCATTTGCTCACCGAACCTCTCCAATCCTATCACTGCTGCGTTTATGCCCCTGTACACATGCTTGATTCTCTTTTGGAGACATAGCAATCCATAGGTTTTACGATACTTACTAGTCAGGTACATTCTTAGGCGTTTAATATGCGGTGTTGAGTCCATTTCGTTGAGCAAGGAGTAGCTCTTGTCTATTCCATATTTGACTTAAGGAACTTTATCTGTGCTCATTTCAATCTCTGGTTTTATGCAGCACCCCAACTCACCTTTACCCTTAAGCAAGCATAAGTTGGTTTTCTAAATTTGAGACCCTGTTCTGTTCTGTAATTCAGTTCCTGTGTAGCCAAGTTTACATTCCGTGTATTACTGATATCTTATGATGTTTCTTTTTCTGTGTGACTTATTTCAGTTAGAATCATCATACCTGAATCCACTCATTGTGATGCTAAGGGCCTGATGACATAGATTTCATTGCTGAGTGATATTGCTTTGTAAGTAAATACCACAATTTCTTTATCCATTTTTCACTTTCTGGGATGTTGAACTTGTACTGTAAACGAGGTTCTTGTAAACAGAGCCGTTCCAAACTTTGGGGTGGCTGTGTCTTTTTGATTTTAATTTCCCTAAGCTATAGGACCATAAGTGGCAGTGCCCTAGGCTCTGTTGCTTTGTTTTTTAGATGTTTCAGGAAACACCATACACTTCTCCCGAGTGTCTGTTGGCAATTTACATCCCGCCCATCAGCATAACAAGGCTCCCACTTCTCCATGGCCTGTCCTGCCTTTCTGGATTTTACACTTTTTTCAGATGGCCCTTTTGACCGGGGGGAAGTGAGACTTCATTGTAGTGCAGATTTCCTTTGCAAGCTTGCTTGGTTGGCCAAAAAGGGCGTATTCGTTTTTTCCTGAATATATTCAGGAAAAAACGCATACGCCCTTTTTGGCCAAGTGCATCATTGTGGACGTTCTGCCTCTTTTCCTATGCTTTCAATGCAATTCCAGTCTACCTCCTGAAATCGGTTTCCTGCAATTCTGCCCCGCTTTCAAGTCCTCTTGGCAGCCTTACTTCAGTCTATTTTTGGACGATAGCTGTCATTTATAACTCTGCAGGTTTGTGAATTACAGTGCCCCTGAGCTCCATTCTTCAACTCGCTTTCTTGTGACCTGGCCGCAACACCGCAGGATGGCTTCAGGCCCTAATCTGGTTCCGGCACGGCACGCTGAGCCTTTGGTTATTTCCTCTTCCTGGTGGGAAATGAGAGTTAAATTTGCCCGTCCAGACACCTCCAGCTAGTCTCTCATTGGTTCTCGCTATTCCTGTTCATCTTCCGCAGAAATTGCAAACTGGGCCAAACAGGAGGTTAAAGGCGCTGACTCTCCAAGTGGGGAGAGTGTTAGTAAAGCGTCTGGAATGTTGCACCCGAGTACCAGGGGAGGAAAACTGAGACATATTTGAACACGTCTCCCGTTCACATGGTTGATCATACTTGGGTTCCACATGCATGTTTTAGCTGAAGGAAGAATACCTTAAACCTGGAGAGTTGAGACCCGTGTAATGGGTACCATGCAATATGACTTCAAAGGGTCTTCATTTGCTCACCGAACCTCTCCAATCCTATCACTGCTGCGTTTATGTCCCTGTACACATGCTTGATTCTCTTTTGGAGACATAGCAATCTATAGGTTTTACGATACTTACTAGTCAGGTACATTCTTAGGCGTTTAATATGGGGTGTTGAGTCCATTTCGTTGAGCAAGGAGTAGCTCTTGTCTATTCCATATTTGGCTTAAGGAACTTTATCTGTGCTCATTTCAATCTCTGGTTTTATGCAGCACCCCAACTCACCTTTACCCTTAAGCAAGCATAAGTTGGTTTTCTAAATTTGAGACCCTGTTCTGTTCTGTAATTCAGTTCCTGTGTAGCCAAGTTTACATTCCGTGTATTACTGATATCTTATGATGTTTCTTTTTCTGTGTGACTTATTTCAGTTAGAATCATCGTACCTGAATCCACTCATTATGCTGCTACAGACCTGATGACATAGATTTCATTGCTGAGTGATACTGCATTGTACGTAAGTACCACAAGTTCTTTATCCATTTTTCACTTTCTGCGATGTTGAACTTGTACTGTAAACGAGGTTCTTGTAAACAGAGGCGTCCCAAACTTTGGGGTGGCTGTGTCTTTTTGATTTTAATTTCCCTAAGCTATAGGACAATAAGTGGCAGTGCCCTAGGCTCTGTTGCTTTGTTTTTTAGATGTTTCAGGAAACACCATACACTTCTCCCGAGTGTCTGTTGGCAATTTACATCCCGCCCATCAGCATAACAAGGCTCCCAGTTCTCCATGGCCTGTCCTGCCTTTCTGGATTTTACACTTTTTTCAGATGGCCCTTTTGACCGGGGGGAAGCGAGACTTCATTGTAGTGCAGAATTCATTTGCAAGCTTGCTTGGTTGGCCAAAAAGGGCGTATGCGTTTTTTCCTGAATATATTCAGGAAAAAACGCATACGCCCTTTTTGGCCAAGTGCATCATTGTGGACGTTCTGCCTCTTTTCCTATGCTTTCAATGCAATTCCAGTCTACCTCCTGAAATCGGTTTCCTGCAATTCTGCCCCGCTTTCAAGTCCTCTTGGCAGCCTTACTTCAGTCTATTTTTGGACGATAGCTGTCATTTATAACTCTGCAGGTTTGTGAATTACAGTGCCCCTGAGCTCCTTTCTTCAACTCGCTTTCTTGTGACCTGGCCGCAACACCGCAGGATGGCTTCAGGCCCTAATCTGGTTCTGGCACGGCACACTGAGCCTTTGGTTATTTCGTCCTCATGGTGGGAAATGAGAGTTAAATTTGCCCGTCCAGACACCTCCAGCTAGCCTCTCATTGGTTCTCACTATTCCTGTTCATCTTCCGCAGAAATTGCAAACTGGGCCAAACAGGAGGTTAAAGGCGCTGACTCTCCAAGTGGGGAGAGTGTTAGTAAAGCGTCTGGAATGTTGCACCCGAGTACCAGGGGAAGAAAACTGAGACATATTTGAACACGTCTCCCGATCACATGGTTGATCATACTCTGGGTTCCACATGCATGTTTTAGCTGAAGGAAGAATACCTAAAACCTGGGTAGTTGAAACCCGTGGAATGGGTACCATGCAATATGACTTCAAAGGGTCTTCATTTGCTCACCGAACCTCTCGAATCCTATCACTGCTGCGTTTATGCCCCTGTACACATGCTTGATTCTCTTTCGGAGACATAGCAATCTATAGGTTTTAAGATACTTACTAGTCAGGTACATTCTTAGGCGTTTAATATGCGGTGTTGAGTCCATTTCGTTGAGCAAGGAGTAGCTCTTGTCTATTCCATATTTGGCCTAAGGAACTTTATCTGTGCTCATTTCAATCTCTGGTTTTATGCAGCACCCCAACTCACCTTTACCCTTAAGCAAGCATAAGTTGGTTTTCTAAATTTGAGACCCTGTTCTGTTCTGTAATTCAGTTCCTGTGTAGCCAAGTTTACATTCCGTGTATTACTGATATCTTATGATGTTTCTTTTTCTGTGTGACTTATTTCAGTTAGAATCATCATACCTGAATCCACTCATTGTGATGCTAAGGGCCTGATGACATAGATTTCATTGCTGAGTGATATTGCTTTGTAAGTAAATACCACAACTTCTTTATCCATTTTTCACTTTCTGGGATGTTGAACTTGTACTGTAAACGAGGTTCTTGTAAACAGAGCCGTTCCAAACTTTGGGGTGGCTGTGTCTTTTTGATTTTAATTTCCCTAAGCTATAGGACCATAAGTGGCAGTGCCCTAGGCTCTGTTGCTTTGTTTTTTAGATGTTTCAGGAAACACCATACACTTCTCCCGAGTGTCTGTTGGCAATTTACATCCCGCCCATCAGCATAACAAGGCTCCCAGTTCTCCATGGCCTGTCCTGCCTTTCTGGATTTTACACGTTTTTCAGATGGCCCTTTTGACCGGGGGGAAGTGAGACTTCATTGTAGTGCCGATTTCCTTTGCAAGCTTGCTTGGTTGGCCAAAAAGGGCGTATGCGTTTTTTCCTGAATATATTCAGGAAAAAACGCATACGCCCTTTTTGGCCAAGTGCATCATTGTGGACGTTCTGCCTCTTTTCCTATGCTTTCAATGCAATTCCAGTCTACCTCCTGAAATCGGTTTCCTGCAATTCTGCCCCGCTTTCAAGTCCTCTTGGCAGCCTTACTTCAGTCTATTTTTGGACGATAGCTGTCATTTATAACTCTGCAGGTTTGTGAATTACAGTGCCCCTGAGCTCCATTCTTCAACTCGCTTTCTTGTGACCTGGCCGCAACACCGCAGGATGGCTTCAGGCCCTAATCTGGTTCCGGCACGGCACGCTGAGCCTTTGGTTATTTCCTCTTCCTGGTGGGAAATGAGAGTTAAATTTGCCCGTCCAGACACCTCCAGCTAGTCTCTCATTGGTTCTCGCTATTCCTGTTCATCTTCCGCAGAAATTGCAAACTGGGCCAAACAGGAGGTTAAAGGCGCTGACTCTCCAAGTGGGGAGAGTGTTAGTAAAGCGTCTGGAATGTTGCACCCGAGTACCAGGGGAGGAAAACTGAGACATATTTGAACACGTCTCCCGTTCACATGGTTGATCATACTTGGGTTCCACATGCATGTTTTAGCTGAAGGAAGAATACCTTAAACCTGGAGAGTTGAGACCCGTGTAATGGGTACCATGCAATATGACTTCAAAGGGTCTTCATTTGCTCACCGAACCTCTCCAATCCTATCACTGCTGCGTTTATGTCCCTGTACACATGCTTGATTCTCTTTTGGAGACATAGCAATCTATAGGTTTTACGATACTTACTAGTCAGGTACATTCTTAGGCGTTTAATATGGGGTGTTGAGTCCATTTCGTTGAGCAAGGAGTAGCTCTTGTCTATTCCATATTTGGCTTAAGGAACTTTATCTGTGCTCATTTCAATCTCTGGTTTTATGCAGCACCCCAACTCACCTTTACCCTTAAGCAAGCATAAGTTGGTTTTCTAAATTTGAGACCCTGTTCTGTTCTGTAATTCAGTTCCTGTGTAGCCAAGTTTACATTCCGTGTATTACTGATATCTTATGATGTTTCTTTTTCTGTGTGACTTATTTCAGTTAGAATCATCGTACCTGAATCCACTCATTATGCTGCTACAGACCTGATGACATAGATTTCATTGCTGAGTGATACTGCATTGTACGTAAGTACCACAAGTTCTTTATCCATTTTTCACTTTCTGCGATGTTGAACTTGTACTGTAAACGAGGTTCTTGTAAACAGAGGCGTCCCAAACTTTGGGGTGGCTGTGTCTTTTTGATTTTAATTTCCCTAAGCTATAGGACCATAAGTGGCAGTGCCCTAGGCTCTGTTGCTTTGTTTTTTAGATGTTTCAGGAAACACCATACACTTCTCCCGAGTGTCTGTTGGCAATTTACATCCCGCCCATCAGCATAACAAGGCTCCCAGTTCTCCATGGCCTGTCCTGCCTTTCTGGATTTTACACTTTTTTCAGATGGCCCTTTTGACCGGGGGGAAGTGAGACTTCATTGTAGTGCAGATTTCCTTTGCAAGCTTGCTTGGTTGGCCAAAAAGGGCGTATGCGTTTTTTCCTGAATATATTCAGGAAAAAACGCATACGCACTTTTTGGCCAAGTGCATCATTGTGGACGTTCTGCCTCTTTTCCTATGCTTTCAATGCAATTCCAGTCTACCTCCTGAAATCGGTTTCCTGCAATTCTGCCCCGCTTTCAAGTCCTCTTGGCAGCCTTACTTCAGTCTATTTTTGGACGATAGCTGTCATTTATAACTCTGCAGGTTTGTGAATTACAGTGCCCCTGAGCTCCTTTCTTCAACTCGCTTTCTTGTGACCTGGCCGCAACACCGCAGGATGGCTTCAGGCCCTAATCTGGTTCCGGCACGGCACGCTGAGCCTTTGGTTATTTCCTCTTCCTGGTGGGAAATGAGAGTTAAATTTGCCCGTCCAGACACCTCCAGCTAGCCTCTCATTGGTTCTCACTATTCCTGTTCATCTTCCGCAGAAATTGCAAACTGGGCCAAACAGGAGGTTAAAGGCGCTGACTCTCCAAGTGGGGAGAGTGTTAGTAAAGCGTCTGGAATGTTGCACCCGAGTACCAGGGGAGGAAAACTGAGACATATTTGAACACGTCTCCCGATCACATGGTTGATCATACTCTGGGTTCCACATTCATGTTTTAGCTGAAGGAAGAATACCTAAAACCTGGGTAGTTGAAACCCGTGGAATGGGTACCATGCAATATGACTACAAAGGGTCTTCATTTGCTCACCGAACCTCTCGAATCCTATCACTGCTGCGTTTATGCCCCTGTACACATGCTTGATTCTCTTTCGGAGACATAGCAATCTATAGGTTTTAAGATACTTACTAGTCAGGTACATTCTTAGGCGTTTAATATGCGGTGTTGAGTCCATTTCGTTGAGCAAGGAGTAGCTCTTGTCTATTCCATATTTGACTTAAGGAACTTTATCTGTGCTCATTTCAATCTCTGGTTTTATGCAGCACCCCAACTCACCTTTACCCTTAAGCAAGCATAAGTTGGTTTTCTAAATTTGAGACCCTGTTCTGTTCTGTAATTCAGTTCCTGTGTAGCCAAGTTTACATTCCGTGTATTACTGATATCTTATGATGTTTCTTTTTCTGTGTGACTTATTTCAATTAGAATCATCATACCTGAATCCACTCATTGTGCTGCTAAGGGCCTGATGACACAGATTTCATTGCTGAGTGATATTGCTTTGTAAGTAAATACCACAACTTCTTTATCCATTTTTCACTTTCTGCGATGTTGAACTTGTACTGTAAACGAGGTTCTTGTAAACAGAGCCGTTCCAAACTTTGGGGTGGCTGTGTCTTTTAGATTTTAATTTCCCTAAGCTATAGGACCATAAGTGGAAGTGCCCTAGGTTCTGTTGCTTTGTTTTTTAGATGTTTCAGGAAACACCATACACTTCTCCTGAGTGGTTGTTGGCAATTTACATTCCGCCCATCAGCATAACAAGGCTCCCAGTTCTCCATGGCCTGTCCTGCCTTTCTGGATTTTACACTTTTTTCAGATGGCCCTTTTGACCGGGGGGAAATGAGACTTCATTGTAGTGCAGATTTCCTTTGCAAGCTTGCTTGGTTGGCCAAAAAGGGCGTATGCGTTTTTTCCTGAATATATTCAGGAAAAAACGCATACGCCCTTTTTGGCCAAGTGCATCATTGTGGACGTTCTGCCTCTTTTCCTATGCTTTCAATGCAATTCCAGTCTACCTCCTGAAATCGGTTTCCTGCAATTCTGCCCTGCTTTCAAGTCCTCTTTGCAGCCTTACTTCAGTCTATTTTTGGACGATAGCTGTCATTTATAACTCTGCAGGTTTGTGAATTACAGTGCCCCTGAGCTCCTTTCTTCAACTCGCTTTCTTGTGACCTGGCCGCAACACCGCAGGATGGCTTCAGGCCCTAATCTGGTTCCGGTACGGCACGCTGAGCCTTTGGTTATTTCCTCTTCCTGGTGGGAAATGAGAGTTAAATTTGCCCGTCCAGACACCTCCAGCTAGTCTCTCATTGGTTCTCACTATTCCTGTTCATCTTCCGCAGAAATTGCAAACTGGGCCAAACAGGAGGTTAAAGGCGCTGACTCTCCAAGTGGGGAGAGTGTTAGTAAAGCGTCTGGAATGTTGCACCCGAGTTCCAGGGGAGGAAAACTGAGACATATTTGAACACGTCTCCCGATCACATGGTTGATCATACTCTAGGTTCCACATGCATGTTTTAGCTGAAGGAAGAATACGTTAAACCTGCGTAGTTGAAACCCGTGGAATGGGTACCATGCAATATGACTTCAAAGGGTCTTCATTTGCTCACCGAACCTCTCCAATCCTATCACTGCTGCGTTTATGCCCCTGTACACATGCTTGATTCTCTTTCGGAGACATAGCAATCCATAGGTTTTAAGATACTTACTAGTCAGGTACATTCTTAGGCGTTTAGTATGCGGTGTTGAGTCCATTTCGTTGAGCAAGGAGTAGCTCTTGTCTATTCCATATTTGGCTTAAGAAACTTTATCTGTGCTCATTTCAATCTCTGGTTTTATGCAGCACCCCAACTCACCTTTACCCTTAAGCAAGCATAAGTTGGTTTTCTAAATTTGAGACCCTGTTCTGTTTTGGAATTCAGTTCCTGTGTAGCCAAGTTTACATTCCGTGTATTAGTGATATCTTAAGATGTTTCTTTTTCTGTGTGACTTACTTCAGTTAGAATCATCATACCTGAATCCACTCATTGTGCTGCTACGGGCCTGATGACACAGATTTCATTGCTGAGTGATATTGCTTTGTAAGTAAATACCACAACTTCTTTATCCATTTTTCACTTTCTGCGATGTTGAACTTGTACTGTAAACGAGGTTCTTGTAAACAGAGCCGTTCGAATGTTTGGGGTGGCTGTGTCTTTTTGATTTTAATTTCCCTAAGCTATAGGACCATAAGTGGCAGTGCCCTAGGCTCTGTTGCTTTGTATTTTAGATGTTTCAGGAAACACCATACACTTCTCCCGAGTGTTTGTTGGCAATTTACATCCCGCCCATCAGCATAACAAGGCTCCCAGTTGTCCATGGCCTGTCCTGCCTTTCTGGATTTTACACTTTTTTCAGATGGCCCTTTTGACCGGGGGGAAGTGAGACTTCATTGTAGTGCAGATTTCCTTTGCAAGCTTGCTTGGTTGGCCAAAAAGGGCGTATGCGTTTTTTCCTGAATATATTCAGGAAAAAACGCATACGCCCTTTTTGGCCAAGTGCATCATTGTGGACGTTCTGCCTCTTTTCCTATGCTTTCAATGCAATTCCAGTCTACCTCCTGAAATCGGTTTCCTGCAATTCTGCCCCGCTTTCAAGTCCTCTTGGCAGCCTTACTTCAGTCTATTTTTGGACGATAGCTGTCATTTATAACTCTGCAGGTTTGTGAATTACAGTGCCCCTGAGCTCCTTTCTTCAACTCGCTTTCTTGTGACCTGGCCGCAACACCGCAGGATGGCTTCAGGCCCTAAACTGGTTCCGGCACGGCACGCTGAGCCTTTGGTTATTTCCTCTTCCTGGTGGGAAATGAGAGTTAAATTTGCCCGTCCAGACACCTCCAGCTAGTCTCTCATTGGTTCTCGTTATTCCTGTTCATCTTCCGCAGAAATTGCAAACTGGGCCAAACAGGAGGTTAAAGGGACTGACTCTCCAAGTCGGGAGAGTGTTAGTAAAGCGTCTGGAATGTTGCACCCGAGTACCAGGGTACGAAAACTGAGACATATTTGAACACGTCTCCCGTTCACATGGTTGATCATACTTGGGTTCCACATGCATGTTTTAGCTGAAGGAAGAATACCTTAAACCTGGAGAGTTGAGACCCGTGTAATGGGTACCATGCAATATGACTTCAAAGGGTCTTCATTTGCTCACGAACCTTTCCAATCCTATCACTGCTGTGTTTATGCCCCTGTACACATGCTTGATTCTCTTTCGGAGACATAGCAATCCATAGGTTTTAAGATACTTACTAGTCAGGTACATTCTTAGGCGTTTAATATGCGGTGTTGAGTCCATTTCGTTGAGCAAGGAGTAGCTCTTGTCTATTCCATATTTGACTTAAGGAACTTTATCTGTGCTCATTTCAATCTCTGGTTTTATGCAGCACCCCAACTCACCTTTACCCTTAAGCAAGCATAAGTTGGTTTTCTAAATTTGAGACCCTGTTCTGTTCTGTAATTCAGTTCCTGTATAGCCAAGTTTACATTCCGTGTATTACTGATATCTTATGATGTTTCTTTTCTGTGTGTCTTATTTCAGTTAGAATCATCATACCTGAATCCACTCATTGTGCTGCTACGGGCCTGATGACACAGATTTCATTGCTGAGTGATATTGCTTTGTAAGTAAATACCACAACTTCTTTATCCATTTTTCACTTTCCGCGATGTTGAACTTGTACTGTAAACGAGGTTCTTGTAAACAGAGCCGTTCGAATGTTTGGGGTGGCTGTGTCTTTTTGATTTTAATTTCCCTAAGCTATAGGACCATAAGTGGCAGTGCCCTAGGCTCTGTTGCTTTGTTTTTTAGATGTTTCAGGAAACACCATACACTTCTCCCGAGTGTCTGTTGGCAATTTACATCCCGCCCATCAGCATAACAAGGCTCCCAGTTGTCCATGGCCTGTCCTGCCTTTCTGGATTTTACACTTTTTTCAGATGGCCCTTTTGACCGGGGGGAAGTGAGACTTCATTGTAGTGCAGATTTCCTTTGCAAGCTTGCTTGGTTGGCCAAAAAGGGCGTATGCGTTTTTTCCTGAATATATTCAGGAAAAAACGCATACGCCCTTTTTGGCCAAGTGCATCATTGTGGACGTTCTGCCTCTTTTCCTATGCTTTCAATGCAATTCCAGTCTACCTCCTGAAATCGGTTTCCTGCAATTCTGCCCCGCTTTCAAGTCCTCTTGGCAGCCTTACTTCAGTCTATTTTTGGACGATAGCTGTCATTTATAACTCTGCAGGTTTGTGAATTACAGTGCCCCTGAGCTCCTTTCTTCAACTCGCTTTCTTGTGACCTGGCCGCAACACCGCAGGATGGCTTCAGGCCCTAAACTGGTTCCGGCACGGCACGCTGAGCCTTTGGTTATTTCCTCTTCCTGGTGGGAAATGAGAGTTAAATTTGCCCGTCCAGACACCTCCAGCTAGTCTCTCATTGGTTCTCGTTATTCCTGTTCATCTTCCGCAGAAATTGCAAACTGGGCCAAACAGGAGGTTAAAGGGACTGACTCTCCAAGTCGGGAGAGTGTTAGTAAAGCGTCTGGAATGTTGCACCCGAGTACCAGGGTACGAAAACTGAGACATATTTGAACACGTCTCCCGTTCACATGGTTGATCATACTTGGGTTCCACATGCATGTTTTAGCTGAAGGAAGAATACCTTAAACCTGGAGAGTTGAGACCCGTGTAATGGGTACCATGCAATATGACTTCAAAGGGTCTTCATTTGCTCACGAACCTCTCCAATCCTATCACTGCTGTGTTTATGCCCCTGTACACATGCTTGATTCTCTTTCGGAGACATAGCAATCCATAGGTTTTAAGATACTTACTAGTCAGGTACATTCTTAGGCGTTTAATATGCGGTGTTGAGTCCATTTCGTTGAGCAAGGAGTAGCTCTTGTCTATTCCATATTTGACTTAAGGAACTTTATCTGTGCTCATTTCAATCTCTGGTTTTATGCAGCACCCCAACTCACCTTTACCCTTAAGCAAGCATAAGTTGGTTTTCTAAATTTGAGACCCTGTTCTGTTCTGTAATTCAGTTCCTGTATAGCCAAGTTTACATTCCGTGTATTACTGATATCTTATGATGTTTCTTTTCTGTGTGTCTTATTTCAGTTAGAATCATCATACCTGAATCCACTCATTGTGCTGCTACGGGCCTGATGACACAGATTTCATTGCTGAGTGATATTGCTTTGTAAGTAAATACCACAACTTCTTTATCCATTTTTCACTTTCTGCGATGTTGAACTTGTACTGTAAACGAGGTTCTTGTAAACAGAGCCGTTCGAATGTTTGGGGTGGCTGTGTCTTTTTGATTTTAATTTCCCTAAGCTATAGGACCATAAGTGGCAGTGCCCTAGGCTCTGTTGCTTTGTTTTTTAGATGTTTCAGGAAACACCATACACTTCTCCCGAGTGTCTGTTGGCAATTTACATCCCGCCCATCAGCATAACAAGGCTCCCAGTTGTCCATGGCCTGTCCTGCCTTTCTGGATTTTACACTTTTTTCAGATGGCCCTTTTGACCGGGGGGAAGTGAGACTTCATTGTAGTGCAGATTTCCTTTGCAAGCTTGCTTGGTTGGCCAAAAAGGGCGTATGCGTTTTTTCCTGAATATATTCAGGAAAAAACGCATACGCCCTTTTTGGCCAAGTGCATCATTGTGGACGTTCTGCCTCTTTTCCTATGCTTTCAATGCAATTCCAGTCTACCTCCTGAAATCGGTTTCCTGCAATTCTGCCCCGCTTTCAAGTCCTCTTGGCAGCCTTACTTCAGTCTATTTTTGGACGATAGCTGTCATTTATAACTCTGCAGGTTTGTGAATTACAGTGCCCCTGAGCTCCTTTCTTCAACTTGCTTTCTTGTGACCTGGCTGCAACACCGCAGGATGGCTTCAGGCCCTAATCTGGTTCCGGCACGGCACGCTGAGCCTTTGGTTATTTCCTCTTCCTGGTGGGAAATGAGAGTTAAATTTGCCCGTCCAGACACCTCCAGCTAGTCTCTCATTGGTTCTCGCTATTCCTGTTCATCTTCCACAGAAATTGCAAACTGGGCCAAACAGGAGGTTAAAGGCGCTGACTCTCCAAGTGGGGAGAGTGTTAGTAAAGCGTCTGGAATGTTGCACCCGAGTACCAGGGGAGGAAAACTGAGACATATTTGAACACGTCTCCCGTTCACATGGTTGATCATACTTGGGTTCCACATGCATGTTTTAGCTGAAGGAAGAATACCTTAAACCTGGAGAGTTGAGACCCGTGTAATGGGTACCATGCAATATGACTTCAAAGGGTCTTCATTTGCTCACCGAACCTCTCCAATCCTATCACTGCTGCGTTTATGCCCCTGTACACATGCTTGATTCTCTTTTGGAGACATAGCAATCCATAGGTTTTACGATACTTACTAGTCAGGTACATTCTTAGGCGTTTAATATGCGGTGTTGAGTCCATTTCGTTGAGCAAGGAGTAGCTCTTGTCTATTCCATATTTGACTTAAGGAACTTTATCTGTGCTCATTTCAATCTCTGGTTTTATGCAGCACCCCAACTCACCTTTACCCTTAAGCAAGCATAAGTTGGTTTTCTAAATTTGAGACCCTGTTCTGTTCTGTAATTCAGTTCCTGTGTAGCCAAGTTTACATTCCGTGTATTACTGATATCTTATGATGTTTCTTTTTCTGTGTGACTTATTTCAGTTAGAATCATCATACCTGAATCCACTCATTGTGATGCTAAGGGCCTGATGACATAGATTTCATTGCTGAGTGATATTGCTTTGTAAGTAAATACCACAACTTCTTTATCCATTTTTCACTTTCTGGGATGTTGAACTTGTACTGTAAATGAGGTTCTTGTAAACAGAGCCGTTCCAAACTTTGGGGTGGCTGTGTCTTTTTGATTTTAATTTCCCTAAGCTATAGGACCATAAGTGGCAGTGCCCTAGGCTCTGTTGCTTTGTTTTTTAGATGTTTCAGGAAACACCATACACTTCTCCCGAGTGTCTGTTGGCAATTTACATCCCGCCCATCAGCATAACAAGGCTCCCAGTTCTCCATGGCCTGTCCTGCCTTTCTGGATTTTACACTTTTTTCAGATGGCCCTTTTGACCGGGGGGAAGTGAGACTTCATTGTAGTGCAGATTTCCTTTGCAAGCTTGCTTTGTTGGCCAAAAAGGGCGTATGCGTTTTTTCCTGAATATATTCAGGAAAAAACGCATACGCCCTTTTTGGCCAAGTGCATCATTGTGGACGTTCTGCCTCTTTTCCTATGCTTTCAATGCAATTCCAGTCTACCTCCTGAAATCGGTTTCCTGCAATTCTGCCCCGCTTTCAAGTCCTCTTGGCAGCCTTACTTCAGTCTATTTTTGGAAGATAGCTGTCATTTATAACTCTGCAGGTTTGTGAATTACAGTGCCCCTGAGCTCCTTTCTTCAACTCGCTTTCTTGTGACCTGGCCGCAACACCGCAGGATGGCTTCAGGCCCTAATCTGGTTCCGGCACGGCACGCTGAGCCTTTGGTTATTTCCTCTTCCTGGTGGGAAATGAGAGTTAAATTTGCCCGTCCAGACACCTCCAGCTAGTCTCTCATTGGTTCTCGCTATTCCTGTTCATCTTCTGCAGAAATTGCAAACTGGGCCAAACAGGAGGTTAAAGGCGCTGACTCTCCAAGTGGGGAGAGTGTTAGTAAAGCGTCTGGAATGTTGCACCCGAGTACCAAGGGAGGAAAACTGAGACATATTTGAACACGTCTCCCGTTCACATGGTTGATCATACTTGGGTTCCTCATGCATGTTTTAGCTGAAGGAAGAATACCTTAAACCTGGAGAGTTGAGACCCGTGTAATGGGTACCATGCAATATGACTTCAAAGGGTCTTCATTTGCTCACCGAACCTCTCCAATCCTATCACTGCTGCGTTTATGCCCCTGTACACATGCTTGATTCTCTTTTGGAGACATAGCAATCCATAGGTTTTACGATACTTACTAGTCAGGTACATTCTTAGGCATTTAATATGCGGTGTTGAGTCCATTTCGTTGAGCAAGGAGTAGCTCTTGTCTATTCCATATTTGACTTAAGGAACTTTATCTGTGCTCATTTCAATCTCTGGTTTTATGCAGCACCCCAACTCACCTTTACCCTTAAGCAAGCATAAGTTGGTTTTCTAAATTTGAGTCCCTGTTCTGTTCTGTAATTCAGTTCCTGTGTAGCCAAGTTTACATTCCGTGTATTACTGATATCTTATGATGTTTCTTTTTCTGTGTGACTTACTTCAGTTAGAATCATCATACCTGAATCCACTCATTGTGCTGCTAAGGGCCTGATGACACAGATTTCATTGCTGAGTGATATTGCTTTGTAAGTAAATACCACAACATCTTTATCCATTTTTCACTTTCTGTGATGTTGAACATGTACTGTAAATGAGGTTCTTGTAAACAGAGCCGTTCCAAACTTTGGGGTGGCTGTGTCTTTTTGATTTTAATTTCCCTAAGCTATAGGACCATAAGTGGAAGTGCCCTAGGCTCTGTTGCTTTGTTTTTTAGATGTTTCAGGAAACACCATACACTTCTCCCAGGTGTCTGTTGGCAATTTACATCCCGCCCATCAGCATAACAAGGCTCCCAGTTCTCAATGGCCTGTTGCCTTTCTGGATTTTACACTTTTTTCAGATGGCCCTTTTGGCCGGGGGGAAGTGAGACTTCATTGTAGTGCAGATTTCCTTTGCAAGCTTGCTTGGTTGGCCAAAAAGGGCGTATGCGTTTTTTCCTGAATATATTCAGGAAAAAACGCATACGCCCTTTTTGGCCAAGTGCATCATTGTGGACGTTCTGCCTCTTTTCCTATGCTTTCAATGCAATTCCAGTCTACCTCCTGAAATCGGTTTCCTGCAATTCTGCCCCGCTTTCAAGTCCTCTTGGCAGCCTTACTTCAGTCTATTTTTGGACGATAGCTGTCATTTATAAGTCTGCAGGTTTGTGAATTACAGTGCCCCTGAGCTCCTTTCTTCAACTCGCTTTCTTGTGACCTGGCCGCAACACCGCAGGATGGCTTCAGGCCCTAATCTGGTTCTGGCACGGCACGCTGAGCCTTTGGTTAATTCCTCTTCCTGGTGGGAAATGAGAGTTAAATTTGCCCGTCCAGACACCTCCAGCTAGTCTCTCATTGGTTCTCGCTATTCCTGTTCATCTTCCGCAGAATTTGCAAACTGGGCCAAACAGGAGGTTAAAGGGACTGACTCTCCAAGTCGGGAGAGTGTTAGTAAAGCGTCTGGAATGTTGCACCCGAGTACCAGGGGAGGAAAACTGAGACATATTTGAACACGTCTCCCGATCACATGGTTGATCATACTCTAGGTTCCACATGCATGTTTTAGCTGAAGGAAGAATACCTTAAACCTGGAGAGTTGAGACCCGTGTAATGGGTACCATGCAATATGACTTCAAAGGGTCTTCATTTGCTCACCGAACCTCTCCAATCCTATCACTGCTGCGTTTATGCCCCTGTACACATGCTTGATTCTCTTTTGGAGACATAGCAATCCATAGGTTTTCCGATACTTACTAGTCAGGTACATTCTTAGGCGTTTAATATGCGGTGTTGAGTCCATTTCGTTGAGCAAGGAGTAGCTCTTGTCTATTCCATATTTGACTTAAGGAACTTTATCTGTGCTCATTTCAATCTCTGGTTTTATGCAGCACCCCAACTCACCTTTCCCCTTAAGCAAGCATAAGTTGTTTTTCTAAATTTGAGACCCTGTTCTGTTCTGTAATTCAGTTCCTGTGTAGCCAAGTTTACATTCCGTGTATTACTGATATCTTATGATGTTTCTTTTTCTGTGTGACTTATTTCAGTTAGAATCATCATACCTGAATCCACTCATTGTGCTGCTATGGGCCTGATGACACAGATTTCATTGCTGAGTGATATTGCTTTGTAAGTAAATACCACAAGTTCTTTATCCATTTTTCACTTTCTGCGATGTTGAACTTGTACTGTAAACGAGGTTCTTGTAAACAGAGCCGTTCGAAAGTTTGGGGTGGCTGTGTCTTTTTGATTTTAATTTCCCTAAGCTATAGGACCATAAGTGGAAGTGCCCTAGGCTCTGTTGCTTTGTTTTTTAGATGTTTCAGGAAACACCATACACTTCTCCCGAGTGTCTGTTTGCAATTTACATCCCGCCCATCAGCATAACAAGGCTCCCAGTTGTCCATGGCCTGTCCTGCCTTTCTGGATTTTACACTTTTTTCAGATGGCCCTTTTGACCGGGGGGAAGTGAGACTTCATTGTAGTGCAGATTTCCTTTGCCAGCTTGCTTGGTTGGCCAAAAAGGGCGTATGCGTTTTTTCTTGAATATATTCAGGAAAAAACGCATACGCGCTTTTTGGCGAAGTGCATCATTGTGGACGTTCTGCCTCTTTTCCTATGCTTTCAATGCAATTCCAGTCTACCTCCTGAAATCGGTTTCCTGCAATTCTGTCCCGCTTTCAAGTCCTCTTGGCAGCCTTACTTCAGTCTATTTTTGTATGATAGCTGTCATTTATAACTCTGCAGGTTTGTGAATTACAGTGCCCCTGAGCTCCTTTCTTCAACTCGCTTTCTTGTGACCTGGCCGCAACACCGCAGGATGGATTCAGGCCCTAATCTGGTTCCGGCACGGCACGCTGAGCCTTTGGTTAATTCCTCTTCCTGGTGGGAAATGAGAGTTAAATTTGCCCGTCCAGACACCTCCAGCTAGTCTCTCATTGGTTCTCACTATTCCTGTTCATCTTCCACAGAAATTGCAAACTGGGCCAAACAGGAGGTTAAAGGGACTGACTCTCCATGTCGGAAGAGTGTTAGTAAAGCATCTGGAATGTTGCACCCGAGTACCAGGGGAGGAAAACTGAGACATATTTGAACACGTCTCCCGTTCACATGGTTGATCATACTCTGGGTTCCACATGCATGTTTTAGCTGAAGGAAGAATACCTTAAACCTGGAGAGTTGAGACCCGTGTAATGGGTACCATGCAATATGACTTCAAAGGGTCTTCATTTGCTCACCGAACCTCTCCAATCCTATCACTGCTTCGTTTATGCCCCTGTACACACGCTTGATTCTCTTTTGCAGACATAGCAATCCATAGGTTTTAAGATACTTACTAGTCAGGTACATTCTTAGGCGTTTAATATGGGGTGTTGAGTCCATTTCGTTGAGCAAGGAGTAGCTCTTGTCTATTCCATATTTGGCTTAAGGAACTTTATCTGTGCTCATTTCAATCTCTGGTTTTATGTAGCACCCCAACTCACCTTTCCCCTTAAGCAAGCATAAGTTGGTTTTCTAAATTTGAGAACCTGTTCTGTTTTGGAATGCAGTTCCTGTGTAGCCAAGTTTACATTCCGTGTATTAGTGATATCTTATGATGTTTCTTTTTCTGTGTGACTTATTTCAGTTAGAATCATCGTACCTGAATCCACTCATTATGCTGCTACGGGCCTGATGACATAGATTTCATTGCTGAGTGATACTGCATTGTACGTAAGTACGACAAGTTCTTTATCCATTTTTCACTTTCTGCGATGTTGAACTTGTACTGTAAATGAGGTTCTTGTAAACAGAGCCGTTCCAAACTTTGGGGTGGCTGTGTCTTTTTGAATTTAATTTCCCTAAGCTATAGGACCATAAGTGGAAGTTCCCTAGGCTCTGTTGCTTTGTTTTTTAGATGTTTCAGGAAACACCATACACTTCTCCCGAGTAGTTGTTGGCAATTTACATCCCGCCCATCAGCATAACAAGGCTCCCAGTTCTCCATGGCCTGTCTTGTCTTTCTGGATTTTACACTTTTTTCAGATGGCCCTTTTGACCGGGGGGAAGTGAGACTTCATTGTAGTGCAGATTTCCTTTGCAAGCTTGTTTGGTTGGCCAAAAAGGGCGTATGCGTTTTTTCCTGAATATATTCAGGAAAAAACGCATACGCCCTTTTTGGCCAAGTGCATCATTGTGGACGTTCTGCCTCTTTTCCTATGCTTTCAATGCAATTCCAGTCTACCTCCTGAAATCGGTTTCCTGCAATTCTGCCCCGCTTTCAAGTCCTCTTGGCAGCCTTACTTCAGTCTATTTTTGGACGATAGCTCTCATTTATAACTCTGCAGGTTTGTGAATTACAGTGCCCCTGAGCTCCTTTCTTCAACTCGCTTTCTTGTGACCTGGCCGCAACACCGCAGGATGGCTTCAGGCCCTAATCTGGTTCCGGCACGGCATGCTGAGCCTTTGGTTAATTCCTCTTCCTGGTGGGAAATGAGAGTTAAATTTGCCCGTCCAGACACCTCCAGCTAGTCTCTCATTGGTTCTCGCTATTCCTGTTCATCTTCCGCAGAAATTGCAAACTGGGCCAAACAGGAGGTTAAAGGGACTGACTCTCCAAGTCGGGAGAGTGTTAGTAAAGCGTCTGGAATGTTGCACCCGAGTACCAGGGGAGGAAAACTGAGACATATTTGAACACGTCTCCCGATCACATGGTTGATCATACTCTAGGTTCCACATGCATGTTTTAGCTGAAGGAAGAATACCTTAAACCTGGAGAGTTGAGACCCGTGTAATGCGAACCATGCAATATGACTTCAAAGGGTCTTCATTTGCTCACCGAACCTCTCCAATCCTATCACTGCTGCGTTTATGCCCCTGTACACATGCTTGATTCTCTTTCGGAGACATAGGAATCCATAGGTTTTAAGATACTTACTAGTCAGGTACATTCTTAGGCGTTTAATATGCGGTGTTGAGTCAATTTCGCTGAGCAAGGAGTAGTTCTTGTCTATTCCATATTTGGCTTAAGGAACTTTATCTGTGCTCATTTCAATCTCTGTTTTTATGCAGCACCCCAACTCAACTTTACCCTTAAGCAAGAATAAGTTGGTTTTCTAAATTTGAGACCCTGTTCTGTTCTGTAATTCAGTTCCTGTGTAGCCAAGTTTACATTCCGTGTATTACTGATATCTTATGATGTTTCTTTTTCTGTGTGACTTATTTCAGTTAGAATCATCATACCTGAATCCACTCATTGCGATGCTAAGGGCCTGATGACACAGATTTCATTGCTGAGTGATATTGCTTTGTAAGTAAATACCACAACTTCTTTATCCATTTTTCACTTTCTGCGATGTTGAACTTGTACTGTAAACGAGGTTCTTGTAAACAGAGCCGTTCCAAACTTTGGGGTGGCTGTGTCTTTTTGATTTTAATTTCCCTAAGCTATAGGACCATAAGTGGAAGTGCCCTAGGCTCTGTTGCTTTGTTTTTTAGATGTTTCAGGAAACACCATACACTTCTCCCAAGTGGTTGTTGGCAATTTACATCCCGCCCATCAGCATAACAAGGCTCCCAGTTCTCAATGGCCTGTTGCCTTTCTGGATTTTACACTTTTTTCAGATGGCCCTTTTGGCCGGGGGGAAGTGAGACTTCATTGTAGTGCAGATTTCCTTTGCAAGCTTGCTTGGTTGGTCAAAAAGGGCGTATGCGTTTTTTCCTGAATATATTCAGGAAAAAACGCATACGCCCTTTTTGGCCAAGTGCATCATTGTGGACGTTCTGCCTCTTTTCCTATGCTTTCAATGCAATTCCAGTCTACCTCCTGAAATCGGTTTCCTGCAATTCTGCCCCACTTTCAAGTCCTCTTGGCAGCCTTACTTCAGTCTATTTTTGGACCATAGCTGTCATTTATAACTCTGCAGGTTTGTGAATTACAGTGCCCCTGAGCTCCTTTCTTCAACTCGCTTTCTTGTGACCTGGCCGCAACACCGCAGGATGGCTTCAGGCCCTAATCTGGTTCCAGCACGGCACGCTGAGCCTTTGGTTATTTCCTCTTCCTGGTGGGAAATGAGAGTTAAATTTGCCCGTCCAGACACCTCCAGCTAGTCTCTCATTGGTTTTCGCTATTCCTGTTCATCTTCCGCAGAAATTGCAAACTGGGCCAAACAGGAGGTTAAAGGCGCTGACTCTCCAAGTGGGGAGAGTGTTAGTAAATCGTCTGGAATGTTGCACCCGAGTACCAGGGGAGGAAAACTGAGACATATTTGAACACGTCTCCCGTTCACATGGTTGATCATACTTGGGTTCCACATGCATGTTTTAGCTGAAGGAAGAATACCTTAAACCTGGAGAGTTGAGACCCGTGTAATGGGTACCATGCAATATGACTTCAAAGGGTCTTCATTTGCTCACCGAACCTCTCCAATCCTATCACTGCTGCGTTTATGCCCCTGTACACATGCTTGATTCTCTTTTGGAGACATAGCAATCCATAGGTTTTACGATACTTACTAGTCAGGTACATTCTTAGGCGTTTAATATGCGGTGTTGAGTCCATTTCGTTGAGCAAGGAGTAGCTCTTGTCTATTCCATATTTGACTTAAGGAACTTTATCTGTGCTCATTTCAATCTCTTGTTTTATGCAGCACCCCAACTCACCTTTACCCTTAAGCAAGCATAAGTTGGTTTTCTAAATTTGAGTCCCTGTTCTGTTCTGTAATTCAGTTCCTGTGTAGCCAAGTTTACATTCCGTGTATTAGTGATATCTTATGATGTTTCTTTTTCTGTGTGACTTATTTCAGTTAGAATCATCGTACCTGAATCCACTCATTGTGCTGCTAAGGGCCTGATGACACAGATTTCATTGCTGAGTGATATTGCTTTGTAAGTAAATACCACAACTTCTTTATCCATTTTTCACTTTCTGCGATGTTGAACTTGTACTGTAAACGAGGTTCTTGTAAACAGATCCGTTCCAAACTTTGGGGTGGCTGTGTCTTTTTGATTTTAATTTCCCTAAGCTATAGGACCATAAGTGGAAGTGCCCTAGGTTCTGTTGCTTTGTTTTTTAGATGTTTCAGGAAACACCATACACTTCTCCCGAGTGGTTGTTGGCAATTTACATCCCACCCATCAGCATAACAAGGCTCCCAGTTCTCCATGGCCTGTCTTGTCTTTCTGGATTTTACACTTTTTTCAGATGGCCCTTTTGACCGGGGGGAAGTGAGACTTCATTGTAGTGCAGATTTCCTTTGCAAGCTTGCTTGGTTGGCCAAAAAGGGCGGATGCGTTTTTTCCTGAATATATTCAGGAAAAAACGCATCCGCCCTTTTTGGCCAAGTGCATCATTGTGGACGTTCTGCCTCTTTTCCTATGCTTTCAATGCAATTCCAGTCTACCTCCTGAAATCGGTTTCCTGCAATTCTGCCCCGCTTTCAAGTCCTCTTGGCAGACTTACTTCAGTCTATTTTTGGACGATAGCTGTCATTTATAACTCTGCAGGTTTGTGAATTACAGTGCCCCTGAGCTCCTTTCTTCAACTCGCTTTCTTTTGAGCTGGCCGCAACACCGCAGGATGGCTTCAGGCCCTAATCTGGTTCCGGTACGGCACGCTGAGCCTTTGGTTATTTCCTCTTCCTGGTGGGAAATGAGAGTTAAATTTGCCCGTCCAGACACCTCCAGCTAGCCTCTCATTGGTTCTCGCTATTCCTGTTCATCTTCCGCAGAAATTGCAAACTGGGCCAAACAGGAGGTTAAAGGCGCTGACTCTCCAAGTGGGGAGAGTGTTAGTAAAGCGTCTGGAATGTTGCACCCGAGTACCAGGGGAGGAAAACTGAGACATATTTGAACACGTCTCCCGTTCACATGGTTGATCATACTTGGGTTCCACATGCATGTTTTAGCTGAAGGAAGAATACCTTAAACCTGGAGAGTTGAGACCCGTGTAATGGGTACCATGCAATATGACTTCAAAGGGTCTTCATTTGCTCACCGAACCTCTCCAATCCTATCACTGCTGCGTTTATGCCCCTGTACACATGCTTGATTCTCTTTTGGAGACATAGCAATCCATAGGTTTTACGATACTTACTAGTCAGGTACATTCTTAGGCGTTTAATATGCGGTGTTGAGTCCATTTCGTTGAGCAAGGAGTAGCTCTTGTCTATTCCATATTTGACTTAAGGAACTTTATCTGTGCTCATTTCAATCTCTGGTTTTATGCAGCACCCCAACTCACCTTTACCCTTAAGCAAGCATAAGTTGGTTTTCTAAATTTGAGACCCTGTTCTGTTCTGTAATTCAGTTCCTGTGTAGCCAAGTTTACATTCCGTGTATTACTGATATCTTATGATGTTTCTTTTTCTGTGTGACTTATTTCAGGTAGAATCATCGTACCTGAATCCACTCATTGTGCTGCTAAGGGCCTGATGACACAGATTTCATTGCTGAGTGATATTGCTTTGTAAGTAAATACCACAACTTCTTTATCCATTTTTCACTTTCTGCGATGTTGAACTTGTACTGTAAACGAGGTTCTTGTAAACAGAGCCGTTCCAAACTTTGGGGTGGCTGTGTCTTTTTGATTTTAATTTCCCTAAGCTATAGGACCATAAGTGGAAGTGCCCTAGGTTCCGTTGCTTTGTTTTTTACATGTTTCAGGAAACACCATACACTTCTCCCGAGTGGTTGTTGGCAATTTACATCCCGCCCATCAGCATAACAAGGCTTCCAGTTCTCCATGGCCTGTCTTGTCTTTCTGGATTTTACACTTTTTTCAGATGGCCCTTTTGACAGGGGGGAAGTGAGACTTCATTGTAGTGCAGATTTCCTTTGCAAGCTTGCTTGGTTGGCCAAAAAGGGCGTATGCGTTTTTTCCTGAATATATTCAGGAAAAAACGCATACGCACTTTTTGGCCAAGTGCATCATTGTGGACGTTCTGCCTCTTTTCCTATGCTTTCAATGCAATTCCAGTCTACCTCCTGAAATCGGTTTCCTGCAATTCTGCCCCGCTTTCAAGTCCTCTTGGCAGCCTTACTTCAGTCTATTTTTGGACGATAGCTCTCATTTATAACTCTGCAGTTTTGTGAATTACAGTGCCCCTGAGCTCCTTTCTTCAACTCGCTTTCTTGTGACCTGGCCGCAACACCGCAGGATGTCTTCAGGCCCTAATCTGTTTCCGGTACGGCACGCTGAGCCTTTGGTTATTTCCTCTTCCTGGTGGGAAATGAGAGTTAAATTTGCCCGTCCAGACACCTCCAGCTAGCCTCTCATTGGTTCTCGCTATTCCTGTTCATCTTCCGCAGAAATTGCAAACTGGGCCAAACAGGAGGTTAAAGGCGCTGACTCTCCAAGTGGGGAGAGTGTTAGTAAAGCGTCTGGAATGTTGCACCCGAGTACCAGGGGAGGAAAACTGAGACATATTTGAACACGTCTCCCGTTCACATGGTTGATCATACTTGGGTTCCACATGCATGTTTTAGCTGAAGGAAGAATACCTTAAACCTGGAGAGTTGAGACCCGTGTAATGGGTACCATGCAATATGACTTCAAAGGGTCTTCATTTGCTCACTGAACCTCTCCATTCCTATCACTGCTGCGTTTATGCCCCTGTACACACGCTTGATTCTCTTTTGGAGACATAGAAATCCATAGGTTTTAAGCTACTTACTAGTCAGGTACATTCTTAGGCGTTTAATATGGGGTGTTGAGTCCATTTCGTTGAGCAAGGAGTAGCTCTTGTCTA